>NC_086386.1:27460537-28710537 GCF_036588685.1 Mytilus trossulus | reverse complement strand
ATAGCTTAACATCACATACTTTCAACTGTACGTTGTGTAGTTTTAAATGAGCATAGTGTATGGTAAGCCTATCGTGATATTCAAATGATATAACAACATGCTATCATAGCTTAACATCACATACTTTCAACTGAATGTTGTGTAGTTTTAAATGAGCATATCGTGTGGTAAGCCTATCGTGACAGTATATTGATATAACAGCATGCTATCTTAGCTTTACATTACAAAATTTCAACTGTTCGTCTTGTAGTTTCGAGTTAGCATATTGTACGGTAACCCCATCGTGACATTAAAGGGATATAACATCATGCTATCATAGCCTAACATTACAAAATTCCAACTGTACGTCTTGTAGTTTCGAGTGAGCATATTGTATGGTAAGCCCATCGTGACATTATACTGATAAACCTTCGTGATATCTTAGCTTAACATCATGTACTTTCAACGTTGCATCGTGTTGTTTTAATTCAACACATTGTATAGTGGGCCTTTCGTTTCAATATAGTGGTGTAGCATCGTGTTATCTTAACTTAACACCATGTACTTTCAACTGTACATCATGGTGTTTTAAATCAACATATTGTATGATAGACCTATCGCAATATCACAATGAGATAACATCGTACTATTTCAGCTTAACATTTATCAATAACAAGTCAGCACCATACATTGTAGCTGTTCAATTTATTTGTTATCATAGCAATCGAAGTGGATGACTGAGCATTATCCATCTGCAAGCTTACATCATGCAACGTCAACTTCACATCATTTACTTTAAACTCAACGTAACGTGCGTTCGGCATATCATCCCAACATCGTGACTTATCATTATACTATCACGACTACAGCACTTGTCATTGCAAGTCAACATTGCGCAGATTCAACTTAGTATATTGTAATTCATAGTTAGCATTTTGATGACTCAATTCAACATCACGCTGTCTTAACTTTACATTTTAAGCTTCAGCATAACGTTTTGTAAATCTCTAATATATGACAGCTGAGGCTTTCCATAAGAAATACTTGAAGTGTCAACCAGGCCTTCCCAAAAATGACCGTCACAAAACTCTTGAAATGGTTGATGCTGGAATGAGTGTTGTCGAGGCCGCGGCTCGATTAATTGTGCATAAGTCAACAGTTTAGAGGCTAACAAACAAATATCGACAAATTGTAACTGTACAGCATAGATCGGGATCTGTTAGACCCAAAAAAACTAGAGAGAAACACTACCTCAGGTCAACGTCAACACTTGACAAGTTTATTCTGGACATAAGTGTAGTGCATTGCCTACGGGCATGTTGCTTCTGACATATCATAATTCCAGTTTGTTATCAAAATTATATGCTGTTATAATTTTGTAATATAATAAAATTTTGTGTTTTTGTTGCAAATTTTTGTTTGGCTCAGTATATGTGTCCAAAATTATGTTGTTATGGCAATATAAGTTCTCATGTATACAATTACAGTTAAATTGTTATACAATTTTGTGAACGATACTTTATCAACATGTTTTTCTGACATTAAGTTTTATATCTTATCAGTACCGACAACAAGACAAGAGAGCTAAAGACAGCATTGCATGGCAATAAATGCAGGCTTTCGTTTGTGTCTATCAACTGTCAATTGCATGTTATTAAACAATGGAGGGAAATTTGTTTTAACTACATGTATTTGCCTATTGGTGTTTCTTTGTTACTTAGATAAAAGCAGATATGGTATGAGTGCCGATGATACAACTCTCCATCCAGATCACAATTTGTAAAGGTCAACCATTATAGGTCAGAGTACGGTCTTCAACACGGAGCTTTGGCTCACACGGGACAGCAAGCTATTAAGAGCCTTATACATTAATATTGTTAAACTGTTGTATTGTTATTTCTTTTCCATAGTGATTAAGATTCTCACCATGTTGTCTTTTGTACCCCTATTTTGTCTTTTAACTTTTTTTGTCTTTGTCTTTGTTCACATATCGTTGTCACTAAAATATAATTCATGCGGTTGTCATTCGAGTTACTTAGAAGTTTTGAAAGGTTAACAACCAGTTTTAATCCACAATTTTCTACATGACAAAATACCTATACCAAAAACCAAGTCAGTAATAAGATAGTTGTAATCCAATAATTTCATGTGTTTCAGATTTAATTTGATTTTGTCATTTTATTAGGGACTTTAAAAAAAAATCCTCGGAGTTCGTTTTTATTGATTTTACTTATTCATAAACCTTGGTCATGATACTTATGTCGAGTATATTTAAATTAACACTCTCTAAATTGGATTTTGAGCTGATAATACAAATTTGAGATACAAAGAAGACAGATTTAATCTTAAAACGTTACACACATTATTTTTTAGAACGTTTTCAATAAGATATGCACTTATTATGTTGGAAACAAACCCATCGAATTCTCACAATTTTATAAAATCTAATAGTTCTACAAAAGAGGGACGAAAGATACAAGAGGGACAGTAAAACTCATCAATCGAAAATCAACTGACAATGCCAAGGCTAAAAATGAAAAGGACAAACAGACAAACAATAGAACACATGATACAACATAGAAAAACTAAAGAATAAACAACACGAACCCCACACAAAACTAGGGATGACCTCACGTGCTTCGAAAGGGTAAGGATATGCTGCTGCACATGTGGCACCCGTCATGTTGCTTATGAGATAACAAATCCGGTTAATAGTCTAATTCGGTAGGTTACATTTACGAAGAAATGATTTCAACTTCAGCATTTGGAACTCTTATTTTTTATAGCTTCCTTGTGAGCAACAACCCTCTATTAAGAAAATCATGATAGGAAATGCAAGCACGCGAATATCGTATCAATTTGGAGAAATATACACCGTATGCGGGTTCTGCTGGAATGCTGCTACTAAGAAATGGAAAGCTCGCAATTGGAAAGCTGAAATCATCTCTTTTGTCGTAAAGTTGTGTTTTCAATCGACCCTCATTGTAAATTTGTAGATGTAAGTCAAGATATGAGGCCGACTTAACTGTATCTGTTGTATCCTGTATCTCTAGTTCAATTGGATTGATGCGTTCGACAAAGTCACCAAATTCTGAATTATTTAATGAAAGAACATCCTCTTTATAGCGGAAAGTAGAGTTAAAGGTTATTGCTGACCTCATTTCTTAGTTCCTGAGACATTCCTGTATGAACTAAGCCTCAAAATAATAAAGAAACAAGTCGACAAGAAGAGGGTCATTATTCTTTCCCATTGGAATGCCGATAGTCTGTTGAAAAACACGTCCTCTGAACGTAACAAATATGTTGTTAATCAAGAAATCAAGCATCTTGATAATGTAAGTTTCAGAGAATTTTTTGTTTGAATCAGAGTGATCCTTTACAAAGTAGGATTTATCCTAAGACAAGATACTTGTATCTTTGTTTGCCATTATTTTTTATGAAACAAAGCAAAACCAACTCTTTCAATTTGTCTTTTAGTTTGGAATGTGAAATACTTGTATAAAGTGTAGAAAAGTCAAAAGTTTTAATACTATTACAAGGTGAGAGAGAGTTAGATCGTATGTACTCTTATAGATCTTTGGAATCCACATCGGATTCACGCCACCTCTAGAATAAGCAGCTTCACAATAACTTTGAAGCCCGTCGTTGATTGCTGATAAAAATAGATGTTGATAATTTAGAAAGAGGTTTCGTGTAGCACTTGGAATACCCAGCAATATACCGTTGTTTGTTAGGACACTTATGCAGTTTAGGTATCCAATACAGTGATAGAAGATCCAGTTCATCTTCGGTTGAAATTTCAACAGAACAGACCTATAATTATCCAGGATTTCCTGTTTGGTAAATGTCTTGAGGGTATATGTTGGATTCCCAAGTGAATTGTCAATACCTAATTCGTTTATAGATAAAGCCAACAGTAGTATACCGCTGTTCAAAACTCATAAATCCATGGACAAAAAAACAAAATCGGAGTAACAAACTAAAACTGAAGGAAACGCATTAAATACTGTATAAGAGGAGAACAACGATACAACATTAAAATGTAACACACAAACAGATTCGGACTAAGCATTAGACAAAATCCTATTAGAATAACAAATATAACATCAAAACCAAATACGTGAATTTGGGATAGATAAGTACCGTGACACGTCTTATAGTAATGTGAATTCACACTCAAAAATAAGAGAAAACAAACTACACAACAGGAAAACAACGTTAAAATGTAACACACACAGAAACGAACTATAAATTAGCAATATCCATATTCCTGACTTGGTACAGGACATTTTTAAAGAAAAAAATGGTGGGTTGAACCTGGTTTTGTGGCATGCCAAACCTCCCTCTTTTATAGCCATGTGAAATATAAGATTCAAAGGACAACACAACATTACAGGAATACAATATAAATAAATAGAAGATCACAGTTGACAAAGAAGCAGACGAATTATAGCTTACAAAAGGTAACAAGTTTAACATTTTAATACGACAGAAGTGCATTTTGTCCACACAAGAGTTACTAGTGACGTCCAGATACAAAACTTTGAAAGCAGAAACAAGCAGTTAATGTATGAATTTAACACACAAAAACGATGTTGTTTGGGGCTTTATCTGCTGGGACAACAACATATTTATCATGAAGCTAGGATAAGTGTTTGCAACATAAGGGTCTTTAAAGATTAACGTAGCATGGGTATTGATAGACCCATTATCCATACGGAAAGAGTGTCTACGTCTTCCTTCTCACGCTTAGTCCATTGCCTGGCATAATCCTCGACTGAATCCATCAAAATTTTAAAGTTGTATTTCCAATTGATGAATTTCGGCTCACGATATTTTGGACCTTTCGATAACACATTTCGTAAGGAAGTGTTATTAACAATGTTGAGGTCATTGTAATGACGTGGCCATCCGGATTATATGTGAATTGGAAACTAGCACACGTGCTATCAGGAAGTTTAGACTTGAAATCATCAATACTGAGATCCTGCTAAACGTGCACTGGTATTAAAGAGATAATCGTAACTGCAATTACGAATATCACAATATGGCGACGGCAAATATAGGTAAAATCTTCACAGTCATTTTTCTCAAATGTAGCATGTTTTTGTCAAAACTTACTCAGCTGCAAGGTTTTTCTATACCATTACATCATATTTGAATCGTAACGGTGCACTGGACTTGGCTACGCGCTTTAAAAATTGCCGTTCAAAAATTCGTGATGATAATCGTAACTCTATGGAATTTTTCTTGTTTGATAATCGTAATTTCTTTATCGGATAATAGTAACTGAAAAATAATTAATGTGTCTTTCAGCATTTCATTGGTATTTTGTGTGTTAAAATGCATGCAAATGTCCAGTTAATTGATGACTTTAACGGAAAATAAAACTAAATGAAGAAACTTATAGTATAAAAAAGAAGATGTGGTATGATTGCCAATGAGACAACTATCCATAAAAGACCAAAATGACACAAACATTAACAAATATAGTTCACCGTACGGCTTTCAACAATGAGCAAAGCCCATACCGCATAGTCAGCTATAAAAGGGCCCGATAAGACAATGTAACTAACGGCCTTATTTATGTAACAAAAATGAACGAAAAACAAATATGTAACCCATAAACAAACAAAAACTACCGAATTACAGGCTAGAGGTTAATACCTAAGACAAATTTACTTATAGGTTCTATAAATATATCTCTATTTAAGGGCGTTTTTCAACAAAACCGTGATTTCTTGTCCCTGCCACTTAAAAATAAAATATGTTTGATCTTTACAAGTGAGTTTTTCTACAGTCAGTACATGCAATTAGATTTAACATTTTTAAGCAAAGAAACATACTATTTTAAGAGGAACTTATAAGCTGTTGATTTCTGAAGGATTCAAAATAACCAAAAATAGCATGCATAAACGCCCTATTCAACATTCATTCTCAATGTTTGCAAGAGATACAAACATAAGGGTCTTACACAAGATTTTATGCTTTTATAACGGCAGTTTAAATGTTGAAATAAAGAGAACAACATATGGAACAGAGTGATACCGTATTTTTGTTAATGTCCACTACGAAACGGTTCAAATCTCCTTCAGTATCTGGTTTTAAAGTTATGAAAAAAAAATATCAGTGTACAACTTAGTACGTGCTTTGATGAATAGAATAATTCTTGTTACTATTGCAATTTAGGGATTGTGGAAAAAAAATAAAACATGTAAAAATTTCCACTACAAAACGGAAATTTACTAAACAAGTATTGGAGATTTTGTATTTGTTAAATTATATTCGTGCAAAACAAATAAAAAGGGTTAGTTCATGTAATTTTCAGTATGTTATCAACATAGAATATGACCAAACTGTCTCTGGCGAATACTTAACGTTATTCCTATTTCATTATGGCATAAAAGGGCATGGGTTAGAATTGAATCAGCAGTATCTTCCCGGGGAGAAATGTCACATACCGTATAGCGGGTTATTTTGGCGGGTGTAAAATTTCGCGTTTTTCATTGAATAAGGTATACGAAAAATTTTGGCGGTTATTATTTTGGCGGACTCAACATTTTTAACATTATCTTTGCATGTACACTTTTAAATTGGCGGAATTTATTTTGGCGATTTTGTTCTATCCGCGAAAATAAGCGAAAATTTACACCCCGCGAAAATAACCCGCTATACGGTATAACCACCTATAACAAATGATTCAAAACAATATTTGCTACAAACAGAAACTCAAATGTCAAAAATTCATCAGATGAACACTGAAAATTACGTTTTCAAGCGAAAGGGAAACGAGCAGCAGTTGAAGGTTTACACAAAAATCGCCAACAAGATGAAAGAGGCCAGAAGTATTCTAACAAAATCGCAGGACAACAACGAAAGTACAGAGGGCGCGATGAGGAACATTTGTGAAGGTTTGGACATTCTTAATCATCGACAAAAATTGATTAAGCTCGCGGATCAGTCCGAGAACGGATGGAGAACAGTTACCGAGTATGAAACGCACAACCTTGCAGATGACTCAGAAGACGAAAAACGCATAATACGAGCAGAAAACAAACCGTCGAGGAAAATGAAAAGCGACAAAAAGTTTAAGACACGTACAACTCCTTACAGTACCCCACAGTCTACTCGATTCAGCTCAGTTAATCAGCAGAGTACAGTTAACATTCCTGTGGTGCATCAACCCGGAAAATGTTATGAGTGTGGTATGTCAGGACATTGGAGGTCAGACCATTATAAGCAGGGTTGGCAATCTCAGAAAGAGAAGTCTGATAAGATAAGTACTAGATTATTTAGTAATGATTTATCTGTTAATTTTGGTAGCGAAAATGCTATAGTTTCATGTAATTCACCTGTAGGTAAATTCAGAAGTTCAATTGATTATTGGCGTAATATTATTTGCGCTAACGAGTTTGTTATTGATATCATAGAACATGGATATAAAATACCTTTTCACACAAAGCCAAGTGAGGTATTTTTGAATAACAACAAATCGTCTTAAGAGAATTCAGATTTTGTAGAAAATGAGATTTTAAAGTTGATAGAATTAGGATGCATCAAAGAATTTTCATGTAAACCTAAAGTGGTCAATCCGTTGAAGGTAGCTAACAATAAAAACAAATTAAGGTTAGTTTTAGATTGTAGACACATTAACCCACATCTTCATAAATTCAGATTTAAATATGAAGATGCTAGCTTAGCCAGTCACATGTTTAAGAAAGGAGATTACTGCTTTACTTACGATTTGAGATCGGCCTACCATCATATAGAGATATTTGAATCACACAAGACATATTTAGGTTTTGCTTGGGTCAAAAATCGGGAAACAAAATATTATGTATTTAATGTTTTACCATTTGGTATATCTACTGCTGGTTATATTTTCACCAAAGTTGTAAGGTGTATTGTTAAACATTTACGAAATTCAGGTTTGAATATTATGATGTATTTAGACGATGGCTTAGGCGGGGCTGACGAGATAAGTCAGGCTCATGAAACTAGCATAGTTGTTCATAAAGTACTGAAAGCTTCTGGGTTTTTGATAGCAGAAGATAAATGCAATAGGACACCTAGCCAAAATGTGGTATGGTTGGGTTTGGTATGGCAATGTGACAAAGGCATGGTTTCAGTCACGGAAAGGCGACTTTCCAAATTGTTGGATACTTTAAATAGAATTATACAAAAAATAGGTAAAGGAGAAATACACGTTTCGGCAAGGTTTCTTGCTTCTATAATTGGTCAGATCATATCTATGCAAGGGGCAGTTGGTCCTGTAGTTAGACTACGTTCACGAAGTATGTATGAATGCATATTGTATAAAGCAAGCTGGAATGCTAATGTTCTTTTGAACAGTAGATCTCTTGATGAGATCATTTTCTGGAAGGAAAATATAGAGAAAATGAATGGCAGAGAATTGCATATTGTTGAGCAATACTCGAGTGTAGTATACACAGATGCCTCGGGCATAGGTAACGGTGGCTATTTGGTAAAAGCCATAGACGAAGAGATTATGGGTAGTTGGAACGATGGAGAAAAATTGAAAAGTTCTACTTGGAGAGAGCTTGAGGCAGTTTATAGAGTACTGCAGCGGCCATATCTATGTCATTAAAAGGTCAATCAGTTAAGTGGCACACAGATAATCAGAACGTAGTAAACATAATAAAAAAGGGCAACAAGAAATCTGATTTACAAAATATTACAATTAAAATAGCTAAGGTATGTGAATTAAACTGCATTAAGATCGTACCAGAGTGGGTACCCAGACAAGAGAACGTTAAAGCAGATAAAATTAGCAAGACTATTGATTGCGATGATTGGGAGATAGACGATATTACATTTGAATATATTAATCAGAATTGGGGTCCCCATACCGTAGATAGGTTTGCCACTGATTACAATGCAAAATGTAGCATATTCAATACTAAACACTGGTGTCCAGGTACACTGGGTATTGATGCTTTTAATAGACAGTGGGGTAAAGAAAATAACTGAATTGTGCCACCACCTTCAGACATATCCCGATGTATACACAAAATCGTACAAGATAAAGCAGATATCACGTTATTTTTTCCTTTATGGGCTTCAGCACCATATTGGCCACTTTTACACAAAGTCAATGGTAATGTTGTAGAATTCGAATCGTTCATTAAAGATAGTAAAATATTACCATCAACAGTAATCAAAAAAGGTCGAGGTAGAAATGGTATGTTCGGAAAATTGTCAGGCTATGAAAATAAGGTTTTAATTTATTTCATTCTTTCCTACAGGTATCGGTCTGAAAAGCAGGGTGTTGGAGCAAATACAAGATGGAGGGATTCTTTCGGCTGACTTTGACGAATTTGGACGTAAGATGTCATCGTATTTACTGCAGTCCAGAAGTGACAATACTAACAATAAATATTTTTATGCTTATAAACGGTGGGAGAGATTTATATTGAAACAAGGAGGACTATCTTTGCCAGCAAAGCCTATACATGTAGCCCTATATTTAACCAAACTGATAGACACAGGTTCATCTTATAGTGCAGTTCAGTCAGCGTTTTACGGTATAAAATGGGCACATACAGTTCAAGGTTTTTCAGATCCCACAGAAAATGCATGTGTGACTAATTTACTGGAGTCTTATAAACGTCAACCACATAAACCGAAAGTTAAAAAGTAACATATTGATTCTGAATCTATTATTGAACTTTGTATAAAATATAAAGACAGTGATGATATATCTATTTTAAGGGATTTATGTATGATTGTTCTTAGTTTTTCTGGTTTTCTTAGATACAAAGAGCTTAGTTCTCTTCGATATAAAGACGTTCATTTCAAAACTAATTATTTAGAGATTGAGATTGACAAAAGCAAAACTGGTCAGTATAGATAAGGGGAGAAATTAGTTATTTCAAATGGTGAGTCTGCTGCCTGTCCTTATAGTTTATTGTCCAAGTATTTCAGTATTTGTAAAATTGAGTCCAGTTCTGAGCAGTATTTATTTAAACCTATGTTTAGATCAGGCAAACGGTGTTCGCTAATTTACAAGAACAAAAAAACTGAGTTATACCAGAGCTAGAGAGTGTATAGTAACCAGACTCAAAGAAGTTTGTGGTGATATAAACATAGGTTTACATTCTTTAAGGGCGGGTGGAGCCACTGTCGCAGCTAACGCTGATGTTAACGAACGCTGCTGGAAACGGCACGGTCGATGGAAATCTGATACTGCCAAAGATGGGTACCTGGTAGACTCACTTGCACATCGTTTAGAAGTTACTAAGAAGCTAGGTCTTTAGCAATGTCATTTTATTGTATATCATTTACATTTTTCCGCCCTTTCTTTGTGTTTCTAGTCTGCACCTGATTATAACCAACAACCAAGGTTCTTACATACACCTACATCTGACCATGTTCACTTTTCACCAAGTGTACAACATGAGAACCACTATGTCGACCAATATCAACATGTCTTCAATAGTCTTCACCGACTGGAAGTCAACAAGAGTCAACAAAGAGTGCAAATGCAACAGCAAGTACAATGCCTACAACAACGGCTAGACCAGCTTCAACAAGGGGTCATTAACTATGCACAGCCTGTGCAACAACAACATTTAGCTGCAGCGCCGGTTTATATACCTCAACAGCGGCTACAACAACAGGTTAGTGAAGTTGTTCATCAACAACCAAATTATCCAGAACCAAGGTTTCAACCACCAAGTTCTGTACCAGAAGTTCAACAACATAAGATGATTGGTCACCCAACTTCTATGTATCAACCTCCTAGAGATGAACCACCGCCACAAGCACCAACAAATTTAACGCCTTACAACCATCAATACATACCTGGTTTAACGTACCCAAGTTTGGGTCAGCCTAACCTTTCAGGCTATCAGTCACAACCATTACACGTGCCTCAGTTACCTATGCCTGGCACACAGCAGCAACCTCCACCATCAGGAGCACCTCAGCTGCATTACAACCAACCTTCAGCAAGACAGAAGGAATATAATAGTGATTACTATGGGAGACAAGAAAGAAGTGATCCTAGACATAAATATATAGGTGATTCTGACATGTCAAATGTTTCAGCATACCGCCAGTCCAGAGCAAAGCGAAGGTCAGAACCTGAGTACAACAGACCTCGTGAGAATCAACAGCATGATTTCTCACCATTAAGAAGTGTAAGGAGTTTTCCATTACACCGTAGTCGTTCAAGTCCTAGAAGGTCTAGAGGGTCTAGTGACTCCCAATCAGAATCTGACACAGATGGGCAAAGTTCTGAAAGCAGTCAGGAGAGTAGAAAAAAGGAGAAAATGGAGAAAAGACAATTTCTGTCCTCAATCCCGAAAACGCTCCGCTATAGTGGAAAGGGCAACTGGAAAGCCTTTTATACCAAGTTTTCTGGTTATGCAAAAATTGCTGAGTGGACAGATGAACAAAAGAGAGAACAGCTCTGCTGGTGTTTAGATGATGCAGCCAGTGAGTACTACACCTTACTCCTAGAAAATAACAAAACAGCAAGTTTTTCTGATATCATATCTAATATGAACAAGAGATTTGTTCATCAAAAACTGCCAGAAACCTCACAAATTCAGTTTCAGACATGTGCCCAAGGTGAAAAGTAGACCTTGGAGGAGTGGTCGGAAAGAGTGTTGACTCTCGCCACTAGAGCCTATAGCAGGTACAGTGAACAACTAATGACTGAACAGGCAATCATGAGGTTTTGTCAGGGTTGTAATGATACTGTTGCTTGAACAGAAGCTTGTATCTCTAAACCAAAGTCCATGGATGCAGCCTTGGATATGATTAGATGGTGTCAGCACACTAGGAAGGCAGTCAGTGCCATTCAGAAAACTAGCAAGAAGGAGGAGTCTCTTTCAGAGAAGTCAGTTAACTCACCAGTAGTTCTTGGTGTAGGTAGCATCAAGTCCAGTATGGATAATCGTCTCTCTCGCATAGAAGAACATATAAAGAAAATGATGTCAACAGTAACCAGTTTGGTTCAGGAACAATCAGCCAAACATGGAACCAGTCCTAGTTCTAGGTCACCTAATCAAGACAACAGGTATTCTGATTATTCGCCTACTCGTAATTATGGTCGAGGGCGAGGGAATAACTCTGGCGACAGGAGATATACCAGACAGGGTTATTATAATAATGAATGCTTTAATTGTCACCAGCAAGGTCATTATATCAAAGACTGTCCAGAACTTTATGTACAAGAAACAGAAAGACAGTCAGTACAGAAAGAGCCAACATCTCAATCAATATATTTTGATGAGAATAACAACGATAACTTTCATGAATCTGAAGGAGTAGTATCTGGAATCAGTACAGTGAGATCACTAGGATCAGCCAAACTCTTTAGAGTTGAAGTAAATATAGCCGGAAAGAAAGTACTTGCTCTAGTTGATTCAGGTTCTGAAGTAACTATTCTTAAGGACACAATTTTTGACACTTTGGAGCCTAAGCCCTATGTTATCAGGGAAACAACCATGTATGGTGCTGGTACCAACATGACAATGCCATGCAGGCTTACTTGTCCTATAAAGTTTAAGATTGGAGATATGCAGTTCAATCAACAACTGTATGTAGCTCCAGTTTCATGTGATATGATACTGGGATGTGACTTTATCATGCATAATAGAGTTGTCATGAATATAAGAGAACTAACATTAACTGTACTGAATAGGAACATGCCACTAATACTAGGAGATGAAAATATAACTCATGAACCTAATGTCAACGTTGTTCATGGAAAGAACACTTCAGATTCATCGTCAGATGAGAAACCCAGAACAGAAGGGTCAACACAGAGGTTCCAAGCCACACAACTCAGCAGACAAAGTGCTGAATTTCATCTTGAAACAGTCGTTCCTCAAGTAGAGTCTAACCTAGGCATGAGGGCCTCAACATCTATACAGGAATCTGAGCCTGATCAATGTAGAGACAGTAGGGTAGACAAGGTAGAATCAAGAGAAAGCCTTGGGTTTTATACTTGTCCCAAAAGTGGAAAAATGGAGAGGACTTGTGTTCAAAGTCGAACAGACCGTAAATGTCCTGTAAAGAACTGCCCAGTAGTGGTAGATAGAAGAGACGTAAAACGACATTGTTTTGAAGAACATCTTTCTGATATCTTTCAGACCTATCATTCCAAAAGACTGATGGAGGACAGAAGATTTCACCAACATAGAGCTTATGTAGTTATGCTCGTAGCAAAATGGTTAACCGGGCAGGAAACAGTGACTGCCAAAGACTTGGTGAATTTCCTCAATGAGAAGTCTTTTGTGCCCCGTTCTACACATGTTACAGGGATACAGATGCAAGTCCATCGTACAGTGTGTAAGGAGATGGGATGGACAGACTATTTCAGATATAGCTTGAGACCGGTAAACAGCCCTGCTTGTTTACTCAATTGGAGAGTTCTTTCTTCAGTTCTACACTTTTTAAGCCTTGAACAACAAGATATGGTAGCCGAAGGATTTAGCTACAATCCTAGAAATCCTCCAGAACCTGAGGAACTTTCTGAGATGAATGCCAGTTTCTGGCCAGTGTTTGTTAACAAAGCTCAAGATGAGTCAGCAATCCTTCAAAAAGAAGGGGAGGAAGACAATGTTCAGTCTGAACAAGAAGGACGTACCATAGTAATGGACGAAATAGAAGAAATTCACTATGAGAGTGAAAGTTTGAACACTGAAACATCTAGCAAAAAGAGAAAATTGCAGTCCAATATTGCTGACAATGAAACAAATGCACACCATACTCCGAAGAATGAAACCGCACTTCTCCTAGATCGCCAAGTTTCACAACTAGCTGAATCCCAGGTAGAGCATTCTTCTTCACACCTCAAGTCGAGACAGAGCCCTCAAGTTCCTACAATTGTGGTTATACAGTATAGAGGTTTACAGTGTATGGCAAGTGTTAGTTCTATGGCAGAACTGTACAATGTGGTTACAGAACGATTCCCTGAAAGTGGGAATGTTTCACTGATCTGTGAAGGAACAGTTTTAGATGATAGTGTATGTTTTGACCTGTTAGGTCACCGTCCTCACATTGAAGTGAGGCGCCTTCAGTAGTAAAATTGTTAGAAATGAACAGTTTTTCCCAGGTTGTGATTAAACGCCTTTGAAATTGTGTTTAGTGTGAAACATTTTTGTATTTTCTGTGATTTTTATTAGTTTTTTAGCTTCACACTCTCACATGTAAAGTGTACAAATATGTTGAATAGTTGAAACAGATATATAAGAGTGGTGTCATGACCCTGTTATTATGTAGTTTTGGTGATATTAACTATTAAAGTAGTAAAATAGTTAAATGCATCCTTATATAGAGGCACTATATATGTGGGATTTTTGACAATAGTCAAATTATTTATGGTCATGTACATCCTTCCCAGTTTTGGAATTATAGACCTATAGTATTTAGTCGGTTGTAAATTAAATTATGTATAAAGATATACATGTTAGTTAGTTTCATTTGGAAATTCAGGGCGGTATTAATGAACTTGTCATTTTGACATTAAGATAGTTTTATATTTTGAAGTATGATATTGTCAGTTTAGGTCTGAACAGTTGATACATGTATATGTATGTGAACATTATACAGAGTCAGGGATTTCAGACGTGTGGAGCACGCAGTTTATCGTCTTGTAGTGAGACCCATGTCCAGGACTGTATAAGTTGGAATAGCATATGGCTATGGTCGACCTGGAGTTCGGCAGTTATTTGTCCTGAAGAACCTGTTGAGGTTGGCACCCTGTGGCAACTCTGGAGTGTAAATTGTTGGGAGTTTGGTACTCCATAGATAAGATAGCTGTTCAGAGCTCGATTTTCATATGTTTATTTTTACATGGGTAATTCAATTTTTTTTTCTATGGGAAAGATTCAGTTTTGTCAATTTTCCCCTTATCCAGGATTAAGAGGGTGGATATTTTAGATACCCTGTGGCATGGTTTAATCAGTAAAAGACGTTGCCAGTCTTCCCCTATGGAATTTAAGTAAGATTATACAGTCGTTGTTGTCGGAACTGTAGTTCCTCCTTTTTAAGATGGAGGGGGTGTAGTGTAATTGTCCCGTAGTTCTAGGGGGTTTCCCCAACCTGTCACAAGGGTACTGGTACATCACCGAGGGATCCGAAAGGACACATGCCATGACGTAACCATTGGATACTTCCAGCCTCTTCCTCGAGGACATCTCTCTCTTACCACGGAACGAGCAAGGCAATGCGCCTGATATCTGGGTCTAGACCAGATTAGCTGAGACTGACATTTTGTAGGAAGGTAAGGGCACTCTAACACAAAGCATAGCTTGTATCAACCCCTCGGGTAACCATAGAGCTCAGCGAGACAGGCCAAATAACACTTTAACGAAAATGAAATCAAACACCAAAATAACGAGTTTGCAGTTGCATGCTTACTTTGTTGTTGTTCTATTGTTATGCTAATCAAACACCACGTCAGAAAATATTTAACACACAGTCATGACGAATCCAAGATATAGTTCCTACTTCAAGTGTTGGCAGAATGTAAGTGAAAAACATCCTAAATTTTATATAATTTACATTGGTTGATATACATAATATAAACATGTATTTTTTTCACAAAAATGTACCATGTTTGTACTCTCAGTCATTGTTTAATTACTAGCTTAGGTCATTTTTAAATTGTTGTATTGCACATGGTAAGCATTTTTGCTAATTTTATAAAGACAACCAAAGATGTGGTAGGATTGCCAATGAGACACCTCTCTACAATGACACAGAAACATTTCTATAGCTCAATATACATGTAGTATTGTACATCCTACAACAATGACAAAACACAGTCAGCTATAAAAGGCAGAAAAAAATGACAAATGTATAACAATTCAAGAGAGAAAACTAACTAATTTATGTAACATAAAAAGCAAACAAACAAATATACATGTAACACATCAACAAACGACATCCAATGAATTGCAGACTCCTGACTTGGGAAAGGCACATATACATACAGAATGTGGCGGGTTAAACATGTTAGCTAGATACCAACCCTTTTATGGGAAAAAATTGGTTGATTATATAGCGAATCACTGACGCATGACTGGAGAGCCCCCCTAAAGGAAAAGTTCTGGCTCCGCCACAGCTTGTTCTCTAATATTTGACCAGCATGCATTGATTTCTTTTATAGTACAAGTTTATACATGTAAATCAAAATACTGGTTACAACAAATATAAATATGAACCAATTCAAGTACATCTTCTAATTGTGCACTCTACTTGAGTGACTCACCAGTTTTTTTTAGAATGTTAAGGTTACGGTATTCAGTATATATTTAAAAAAAAAAGGGAAGATGTGGTACATGTATGATTGCCAAGAAGACAACTCTCAACAACAGACCAAAATTACACAGAAATTAACAACTATATAACAACTATACATTGTAGGTCACTGTACAACCTTCAACAATGAGCAAAGCCCATACGGCATAGTCAGCCGTAAAAGGCCCTGAAATGACAATGTAAAAAACTCAAAGAAAAAACTAATGGCCTTATTTATTCCCAAAAATTAACGAAAAACAAATAAATGTATGTAACACATAAACAAACGACAACCACTGAATTACAGGCTCCTGGCTTAATTGGGACAGGCACATACATGCAAATAGTGGCTGGGTCAAACATGTTAGCGGGATCCCCCACCCCCCTTCCCTAACCTGGGACAATGTGTAAAAAACCATTGCGTCTCATTATCACTATTTTGTATTTCATGCAATAAAACATTAAATAATATAGCTGCTTTGAAAGGAGTTTCCTCTTGGGTTACATGATCTTACATGTATGTGTGCAAAATGAAACATCTCTTATATTAATTATCTTTGCTGTTTTGACATACATGTTTGATATCATTGCACTAAGAAAATTCCCCCTTTTTTTCTTCAAACTTTAGATTTTGAGTGTTGCAGATGCTGTTCAGTTTGCAGAGGTATTTGAAATGGAAAGAAAGAGAAATATGAACATACATTGACTGCTTTGAATATAAGGTGTAAGTAAATTGTAATGTATATGTACATGATATAATTATTAGAAATGATCAGCTTATCAGTGAGTATAAAAACATTTATTAGAGTTCAATATTTCAGTTAAAGTAATTTGGGTATAAAGCAAGGCAAATGTAAAAGATGGTTTGTTAATAGTCATGATAGTACATTACTCATCTTAATTACAATATCATATTTCTAAAAAATCACAATTTTATTGGACTGTTTTCTCCTGTTGAATATACAATTGATATTAAAATGAATCATCAATTACAAGAAAATTGTATCTTCAGAGGCAGATTTAGGGGGCAGTGGGCTGACCCCCCCCTTTTTTTTGTGTGAAGAATTTAGTTGATTATATAAGGAATCACTGAAGCATGACTAGAGTGGGCCCCCTCTGATGACTATTTCTGTATATGCTAATGATCTTTTGATCCTTATATAATAACATTTTGTTTTATTCTTGATTTATATTATCTGATTATCTATATGATTCTTCTCTTTTGTAGGTAAAAAAGAGTTACACGTGCCAAAAAATATGTTGAAAATTTGAAAACTGTTAACAAGAGCATCAACGAATAGAAAAAAGAACAATACCAGGTCTGGACATTTGTGGCAGCATGCAATTATTACCAGGAAAAACATGTAGCTGCACAGAAGACACTGCAGATCATAAAATTGCATGTAAAAAAGGAAATCATTCCTTTTCATAGAATCAAAGAACTCTTTTAACCAAGTCAAGATGTTATTAGACATGTTATCATATATATACTATATATATTAGTACATTTGTATTTACAAAAATAAGAAGTACTAGAACACACCCGTGATATCGCGGGTCTGTGAATGAATTAAAGTATATAACTATGCGCAAGCCTTATTTTAGTATTAGTATTGTCATCTGATAAAGTCATGCCGATTATAAGATACACAGTTTTCTATGCTTTCAAATCTTTCTGTTTGAACCCGTCGAACTGGAACTTATCAATTATTGGTAATATTAATTATTTGGAAAATTATATAACTATGCGCAAGCCTTATTTCAGTATTAGTATTGTCATCTGATAAAGTCATGCCGATTATAAGATACACAGTTTTCTCTGCTTTCAAATCTTTCTGTTTGAACCCGTCGGACTGAAACTTATCAATTATTGGTAATATTAATTATTTAGAAAACAATAGGTCATGGAATGGAGTATTTTTTTAATTAACAGCATTGTAATATATTAGTTATGAATAAAGTTGAATTCTTTGATTCGCTGTTTTATGTCATGCATGCCCACAAACAAATTGAAAACTGTACCTATACGCCTTATTTTTAGTCCAGATTTGTTATCTTAGAAAGTCTTACTGATTAAAATACTACAAAAGGTAACATTTTGACTATTTGGTAGTGTCAACCCTGTGATCATGACCCGTGTATATAGCATATTAATCCTTAATAAACCGTTTGGTGGTGCGCCTGTCAGATGCGGAACGTACAGATAAGGTAATAGGTAACAGGTGAGTATACTATTGGTATCGGTATCGGACTCGACGCAGAACTTCTTAATTATTGGCAATATTAATTACGTGGAAAACAAAAGGGCCTGGAGTGGTGTAATTTTGAATCAGCACCTTTGTACTATATAAGTTAAATATAAAGTTGAATTCTTTGATTCATCGTTTTTACGTGATGACGGCTGACAAATTGGACCTCGTAATTTTAGTATTATAGATGTGTGACTATGTCATGTTACATGTATGCTGAGAATAATTTAATGTCACAAGGATATGAAATGGTTAAATACCATCAAAGGCAATGAAAGTCAACATCAATAGTATATTGGCTTTAGGTTAATTTTAATCTACACTGCTACTTTTGCATAGGTACAAATCAAGTACTGTAAAATACAGATACATCTACCTAAATATTAAAATAATTTTAAAGTAACACAATTGTACTGAAAATTAAAATTAGTACTACAGTTTTTTGTACAAATATAGTATATAGATGCAAAAGTAGCTGTGTAGGTTTAATACACATGGTTTCAGTTTTCAAGAACATATGAAATGGAATCAAATGCTACAGGAATATTCAGGCTGTCCAACACTTGAAAATTTGTTTTGTGCTTTGCAACATTACAAAATGCATACCCTAAATAAAGTATTATTTGTGACTTCATATTTGAAAAAGTTCATCGAAATGATAGCAATAATGGAACTAAATTACTGCTACCTTATTGAATTTGTTATCCTTAATTTTGTGTATTTGTATATAAGGTGCACAAATTTCTCTGCTTTTAAAACTTCCTATATGAAGCCGTCCAGGTTTCTTACTATTGGAATTTTCTCATTATTATCTGGAAGACATCGCTTATTACTCTAGAGAACCTCATGTTTATCATTGAAGATGTGCTTCACAACGGTTACCTTGGAAGTGTACTTGCTCACAATATGCTATGCCCCAACAGGAAAAAATATATTCCATTAAAAAGTAGCAGTGATTTTGTTTGCTTTTTTTCAAATCTACCTCTACCCTTTTTATTGGGAAAATATGCATCTTTTTCATCAAATTGGTAAATAAAATAAACTGTGAATTTGACTGAAACTTCAATTTACAGACCCATTTTTAAGAGTCAAACCCTGCTTTAAAATAAGACCCCATTTTGTCAGTGATGACCCTAAAGTGTTCACATATAGTCATTTTAAGCATGAACATTTTTTAAATGAGTGTTTTTCAGTTTGTATTCATGCAACTTCTTCTGAGACTGCACTGAAAAAGTTGTCTTTTTGGGAATAGGTTTAAGCCATTTTTTTTAAAATTACGATTCTTCTCCAGGGGAAAAAGCCCTTATTCTCCATTAATTTAAGGCAAACAATATCACTGAGGGACACTGAGTAGCTAGCTGGTTTGTATTCTGTAATTATTGCATGGAACACAAAAATATAAAAGAATGACAGGATATAAAGCAAAGTGGGGAATACAGATTAACAAACAATGTTGATAGTGCTCCTAACATGCATCTGCCTGCTGAGATAACACAATTAAATCCATGCTAAGAAACCTACAAATTATTTGACTGCATATTTCCTAACAGAGACATATAATACAATAGGTCTCTGTTCCTAATAAAAAAAAAAAGACACAATGTACCCAGTGAAATAATTGGCAGATCCAGGGTGTTTTCCTAGGGTCGGAATTTCTTTTCAAAATGACTGGATCCTCGCCTGGAAAGAGTAACAAAGTTAAGAACCATCGAATACTTCAAATAATACAACGGCCTGGTGACATGTGCACGTGTAAAGGATCATTGCAGATAGAATGCAAATTAACTGTCACTAGATTCGAAGCGTTATTGAGATTCGTTAATAATCTTCAAAAATGTGTGCACAACAGAAACAAATAAATTGAAGGTTGCCATTATTCTAATCATATATAAATGAGGGGGAGGACAGGGGGTATCCTTCTCCCACCCCTTTTCTCCGGCTTTCTCCTACCCCTCTTCTCTTTCTCCTATCCCTCTTCTCCTTATTTTATTTTTTTAATTTACTGGAAAAAAGAGAGATGTTTAATTTTTTCATATTTTATTTTTTTCTCCAACTTTTTCTCCTTTCTCCAAGCCTTCCTATCATGAGTCGAACAAGCCCATGGATGTAATTCACAGGCACTTGTTTCTGTCAATGTTGGGTTTACTATCCATACCCGTACAAAAAAAACACAAGGTAGCTAACGGAAATTTTCAAAGTGTTCGCTTCAACCAATTTGTTTTTAATTTCCCTAGACTTTTTCACGAATAAAATTACACCAGTCTGTCGGTAATTGATTTATCTTGACAATGAAACATCTTTCACGTACCTTGAGAATACCCCTCAAACAGTATAACACACTTGAGATGACAATTATTTACATTTTTCCAGACCATTGAATTTGTTTACAAGTTACCAGATCAAATACCAAAGCGAAAGTTGACATAAACACAGAAAGGTAAACATGAGTTTAACAAATTTACAAGGCGAAGCCCTTAATAAGGTACTAGAAGGACATTCTCTGTTAATATTAGGTCAGAGTGGTACTGGTAAAAGCTTTATATTAAAAGATGCAGCCCACAAATTGATGAAAATAGGAAAATCTGTTCAAAAAACGGCTTCGACAGGAATTGCATCTTTAAATATTAACGGTAAAACAATTCATTCGTGGTCTGGGATAGGCGATGGTCGTTACTCAAATGAAGTTCTCCGAGAAAAAATAGAAAACAATGAGCACTATGCAAAATATAAGCAAAATATTCTTAATACTGATGTATTGTTTATTGATGAGATATCAATGTTGTCAAAAAAATTGTTTGAACAGTTGGAGTTCATTTGCAGAAAAATAAGAAATTCTAACTTAATGTTTGGGGGTATTCAAGTGATAGCGGTTGGGGATTTCTTCCAACTCCCTCCAGTACCTGATAGCTTGAAATTAGATGCAGGAGAGTATTGTTTTAAGTCTGAAGTGTTTGTTCAATTATTTCAACACAAATTTGTACTTCAACGAGTAATGCGTCAAAATCAGGTAGACTTTATTAATGCTATTAATAATATTTCAAGGGGTGACCTACCTGAAGATACCAATAACTTACTGATGAGACTTTCTCGTAAATTACCACCAGGAAAAGATCCAATTAGATTATGTTCTCGAAATTTTGACTGTGACATTCACAATTCATGTTAACTGATAGATATGGAAGGTGAGGTATCAGTTTTTACATCAATTGATGAGGGAGAAAATTCAAAATTGAAAAATATTCAAGCTCCAAAACATTTACATTTGAAAAAAGGTTGCCCTGTTATGTTGCTTAAAAATCTCAGTGATAAATTGGTGAATGGTTTGAGAGGAAATGTAACTGCTGTTTCTACTAAAATTATAACTGTACATTTTAACAATGATATAGAAGTAGACTTGAAAAGAGAAACTTTTACTGTATATAGTTCTTTAGATAATAAAATTGTTGCATCCCGACAGCAATTTCCCTTATGTCTTGCATTTGCCATAACAATTCATAAGTCACAAGGTCTCACTCTTGATCGTGTTGAAGTTGATGCAAGTTATATCTTTGCTGCAGGGCAAATAGGAGTAGCAGTGGGAAGGGCAAAAGAAAAAAAAGGACTGCGTATTTTGGGGTTCAATTCAAAATCAGTTATGCGTCATGATGAAAGCTTGTATAAATTTTATTCAGAAAGTTCAATCACAGTTTATGAAAAACAATTATCCTGCTGCAAAAAGGATTTTGAAGTATCACTGAAGAATATTGCTTTAAATGATGCAGAACAAGAAATTGATATTGATGACTTATCAGATTTTTGTATTGAAGAAATTGAAGAAATAGATTTTTTGTTGTCTGATGATTTAGAAGTTTGTGATCCTCCTGAGACATCTCCTGTTAGTTTGGAAACTAAAAATGACATAAATTTAGATGCAATTTCTGAATTATTCTCAGGTCAGAAAATTTCTCCTCTCGACCAAAAAAGTTCATCTTCTTATCTTTTGCTTTCTAAAGATAATGTTCAACAGTTTGTTAATCAGTTGTATTCCAAAATTGAAGATTTATTTAAAACAACTTGTGGTGATGTGTCAAATAAAAACACTGACTCAAAGACATGGACAAATTTTTACTCCAAACTGTATTCATATGCCACCTGTAATGATTATATTCTTCTTGTTAAATCTTTGTTCAAATCTGAACCAAATGAGGTAGATTTTGAAATTTGTTCAAAAATATTTGACTATATTAAGACTGAAGTTTTAAAAAAACCAATGGACATCCTAGTGAAAAAACATGACACAAAAAGTGAGTCAAAGATGAGTCTGTCTGATGGGGGAAAAGGTAAAATAAGATATATTGCTGGACGGTGTGTAGCAAAATGTAGGTTTCACCATATGTGTCATGCTAAAAATAATTTGTACAAGAAGGATAAAATCAAAAGTGTTGCTAAGTCCTTTTTGAAAGTGAAAATGATGGACCATCTGACTAAAAGTAGTTATGATTTGGAAAATAATTAAGTAATAAAAGTACAAAAGTACACTTTATGAGACAAAAAGAAAACAGAACCTTTCTCAGGGGTTAACAAATATATGTGACTCTATGTTTGAATTCATCTTAGCTGTGGAGGAAAAAAGGAAACTTGTTCAACATGATAAAGTTTTTCATTTACTTGGTTCAAATTTTTTGAAATATTGTCACTCTTCAATTCTACAAGACTCAAATTTGTTTACTTCATGGAGAAATTTATTTGCCACATTTGAAAATCTTAATTACAGTAGTTATTTGCCGAATGATCAGGAATCATCAGAGAGCTGTTTAATAGAACTTTATAATGATATTATTGAAAGGTTTTGTAGAATTGCAGACAACCAATTTAGAAAAGATTTCCTTGTAACTTATGGTAAACAGAAAACAGAAAGATTAAGAAAAAGGGTTGATTCTAAAACTAATTCTTCGTCAGTTCTTACAATGAAGTGTATAAATCAAGACAAATCAAAATCTAAAATAAGTTCTCACCATAAATTACAAGCAGTTATAATTGACCATGGTGCAGCTGGTCTAATTGATTTTTCTAAAAAGGCATTATTAAATATATGTAAAGCATATGGAATTGAAATACAAAGTAATTCCAAGAAAAGTGTTATTAAAGATAAACTCTGTGAATTAATTCCCTCACAAATTTCTATAGATTTCCCAGAGCATTTGGAAAAAAGTGACCAAATACATGTTACAACTGAACCTGTAAGCACTGACCAGCCTTCTACCTCAGGAGTTCAATGTTCTAAAGCTAGTTTACAAACAACACCATGCACCACCAAAGTAAGAAGGAAGCGAAAATCTACCTTTATGAGCAAGAAGAAGAAATCTAAGAAAGTGGTAACACAGGAGGACTCATTGACTAAATGTCCAATATGTAATATTATTTATGAGGATGGAGATGAGCATAATGAGTGGATAGCATGTGATTTGTGCGATTCATGGTACAACAGACAGTGTTCACAAATTAGTGATGAATGTGGGAAAAGATTGGCGACAGTGACTGGTATTGTCCAAAATGTTTACAGTAGAAAAAATTGAAGGTTAGTTATAGATTAATTTGGCTTTTATTATATTAGTTTGAACAAAAATCCTTTTTTTTCTATATCCAAAGGTTGAGATAACTCTGTTTTTTGACAAAAACTTAGTTTATCTCCTAAATTGCTTCTAGAAAGGTTTAACCTTTAATGAATAATACAATGTATATGTAGTATGCTTTTTCAAAATGATGTTATATCTCAATTGGTGTAATTCTGATGAAATTATCTATTAACTTGTAATATTCTACATCGGACTTCTCTTGAATTAAATTTTAAATGTACATATTGTTCATGTTGTTATGCGTTTACTTTTCTACATTGGCTAGAGGTATAGGGTGAGGGTTGAGATCTCACAAACATGTTTAATCCCGCCACATTTTTGCGCCTGTCCCAAGTCAGGAGCCTCTAGAACTGGTCTTTGTTAGTCTTATATTATTTTAATGTAGTTTTTTGTGTACAATTTGGAAATTAGTATGGCTTTCATTATCACTAAACTGGTATATATTTGTAAAGGGGCCAGCCGAAGGACGTCTCCAGGTGCGGGAATTTCTTGTTACATTGAAGACCTGTTGGTGACCTTCTGATGTTGTTTTATTCTATGGTCGGGTTGTTGTCTCTTTGATACATTCCCCATTTCCATTCTCAATTTTACATATATATTATAATGAACTATGCAAAATAAATGTACATTCACACCACATCTTCCTATATCTATGTAAGGGGGTTTGCAGTGGTTGAACCATCATCCATGTAGTTGTATTAGGGAAAGGAAATTCAAAATCAAGTTGATATACCAGGCTTTTGTTTAGACTTCAAAATATATGTTTTCCATGCTGTTGTTTTTTATGGTTGGGTTGTTGTCTCTTTGACACATTCCCCATTTCCATTCTCAATTTTATTTCCATTATGGAATTTTGTTTAGTAATTAACCTGCCTGTAGTTGATCTTAATTATAAATGCTACATTGTATGTGCCCCACACAACACTTTTCATACTTCAGATATATAAAAAAATTTCATCACAAGGATCTTGAGGTACAAAAACTTTCCATGCAACATGTAAATCATACTTTTTATAGAGGCATCAGATTTGAATCCTCCAAATTAATTTTTCACCATTCCAAAATTTGAATTAATTACAAGTTTAAATGATAGCCTGTTATTATCTAGCTGACAATGGAATATAAACATTGATAAAGCAAAATCCCCCAAAAAAAACTTTTAGGGAAAATTCAAAACGGAAAGCCCATAATCAAATAGCAAAAGAAAAAGAAAAAATACATGTACATCAAATGAATGGACAACAACTGTCATATTCCTTCCTGACTTGGCATTTTCTAATGTAAAAATTGGTTGATTGAACCTGGTTTTATAGCTAGCTAATTAATGTCTCACTTGTATGACAGTCACTTCTAATTCCACTATTTTGATAACAATGTGTGAACAAACTACCAGACAAATTACATGTACATGTATAAAAAAACTGTATATGAGCTTTGCTCATTGATGAAGGGTTACTATGACCTAAAGTCGATAATTTTGGTGTCATTGCTCTCTTGTGGAGAGGTGGGTCATTGGCATTCATATATACCACATCTTTTTTAAATATGTATATGTATATGCTAACCCAGACTTGAAGAACTTAGACATTGTTGAGCTAGATATTTTCTCTAAAAAAATGGGTTTGTAAACATCATTTGGTGTCAGTAATTGGACTTTATTTACATACATGTGGATTGATTTAATTGTTAATACTATATCAGGAAGTGCATTTTCTTGGGAGGAGGTCCAAGAGCAAATGGTTCTGCTTTGACCCCACCAGCATTTGATTTCCTAGACGTCGTTGCCTGCCCTAAAATAATACTGTTGATACCTGTCCTATACTCATTGTAATTAGGGTTCGTGTTTGCTCCATGGTAAAGGGAACGCTCTTGGCAAAATATGTTCTCGACAATATCACTATTAATTCTTGCCGGAGTTAACTCACTTTTTAGTTCTGTTATCATTATATGTGTAAGAGACATAAACCCAAGGTATAGGAAGTCTAAATCCTCTCTTGTTTCCATGGTCATTAAGGTTTTATACCTCTTATGTTCATCGTCGGTACTACCTACATTTGACTTTTCCCATGATTTGAACCAATTATAAGCCTCGGAAAATAATCTTAACCGTTCATCATTTATGTCTTTTACAGGTCTGAAATCTTTGAAGAATGAAACCAGAAAGCTTGTATGTTGTAAGAACTGAAGAACGCCTTTCATTTCCTCCTGACATGCTGCATTTAGACTACTAGTATATTGTTGCATAAGATTTAACATTTCAGAATCTAAGACGTCAAACGCTAATTTGTTGCGCATTTTTTGTGCATTACTTGGAAATATGTGTTCTTCTGATAATTTATGATGAATGTGGAAACTGTTTGTTGTGCGATCCCAGTTGTAGGCATCAATCCATATTTTCCAGATTATGACAGATTCATTTATGGTAAGTAACCGTTGATGTGATTCTAAAAAGCCACTGCTTAAAATGCTGTTCCTAATTTTTTTCAAAAGATGACAGGGGTCCATAAAAAGAACTATTTTTCTACCTGGATATTTAAAACATTTTGCAATCATATTTGTACAAAGACTATTACCATCAGGAAAATGCATCTTGAGAAATGCTCTGTTGTTTGCTGACCCATCCATACAGCAGTAAATAGGCCTAAAGCCCCATCTATACAATTCATCTATGCACATCCAACTTGTAACAAATATTTCCGAAGGAGAAGCCTGGGTGTTCGGAAAATTTGCAAAAGGCCACCTAAAACCTGTTAAGCCATTAAAAACATATTGTTGCACATGGTTTGCAATATGAGATTGTAATTTTCCCTCATTTAAAGCCGTCATCATTTGTACATCATTTCCACTATCTGACAATCCAAACAATGCGGAGCATTCTTTAGTATTGACCAGTTGGAGGTCCTCTTGGATTGCCATCTCATCAAGTATCAGGCCACCATAATACCCTTCATCTAATTTGATTTGTCGTTTACCCTCATTCGCCATCCAAAGCATCATTTCAGGTATGATACCTGGTCCCTGACGGACAGCATTTTTGTATATTTTAAGCATTTGTTCAGATGGCAAATGAAGCCATTTATTAAGTGTCATATCTCTGTATGCTGCAGGATTTCGATTAAATAATACCAATGCCATACATATAACATCTTTATCCCATCTAACACTTGTTTTGCTCTTTGTGTTAGATGCAACTATCTGAGATAAAATTAATGTTAATTGATTCTCATGTAAATTTGGAGCAATGCTCTTAATAAATTGTTTAATTTCTTCTTTTGAAACTTTTGAATTGATACAAATGTTTTCTTTATTTTCATGTTTTTGCAAAGTTTGCTTCCTATTTTGAATAAAGTTTGAACATTTTCTACAGATAGATGACCTCAGCGGCAGGAAGCGGGTACAACTAACACTTCTGATTACATTCATTGAATTTGTGCCAACCTTACAGACCTCTTTGGAGCAACTAAAACTGGTGGAAAATTTCAAATCATCATTTGTCTTTATTTCATATCCATGACAATGTTTTATAAGTTTAGTGCATCTAAAAATTGCAGGCAGAGATCTTGCAGTATATTGAATTTTTGTTGGTATATAATATTCAGACAAGTTGATATGTACATCAGCTATTGAGATGGAAATCTGACCTGCCTTTGACAATGATAATTCCATTACAGTTTTATTATCATTAAATGTCTCCATAAAAAAATGACCAAAAACAATTTTGTCGTCAAGTTTGTTCAAAACAAACCAATCATGTGGTTTCCATTTCTCTAAATTATTAAATTCAACGACAGCTATATTGCATGTTGAGCTTTCAACTGAACACCTAAAGCTTTGGCTTTTTTTCCCTGTTTTTTGGCAAAACACTTTTGATTTCTGTATTTGTGGAAACATCTCAGTAATCATATAGCTTAATTTGGGATCTAATCTACTAGATGGAGTGGTTTTTTCATAATCATTAACAGCTAGAGAAAATATTTGTTCAAGTGATGTGTTACTGTTATTGTCAATAACAACATGTTCAGCTAACCTGAAATTTAATGAAAGCAAACTAAGCCATTTCATAATGTACTTGTATAAAACTTAACTGACATTTCAATATTTTTCCTTTCTTATTTGTAATATAAGCTCTTTTAACAGCAATTATTTAAAGTGACAATTGTGACCTCAGTGTGTTGTTTTGGGGTGGTATATTTTTTATAATCAGTTAATGTCATATATTTAGTTACAAATGTTCCATATGTCTTCCCATTTTATCAATGGATTATGTATTTTTTTTACATTTCATTTACAATAAAGTACTTTTAGCACTTATTTTTTGAAATAGCCTTAGTATTGAGAGTAAACCCTCCCCTTTACCATTGATTATTGACTGAAACCTTTTTATTATAGTACAAGTGTTGAAAGTAACCATCTCTCTTTTGACAGAAACTGTGTTTTTATTGATTCAAGTGTGTGGACAGTACCCTGATTTTTTAGGCCTGTTTTAAATACTTGGCATGACAAAATCATCATTTTGATTTTGAACAGTAGGTTGTCCAAACAAAATATATGGATTTAAGCACAAGCACAGCAAAAACTGCCATTTTATGTCATTTGTATCAATTTCAAATACACAGATTATGAGTTGGAGTGAAAAGTTCTTTAAGTTTTTATATTAATTCTAATATCACTTATGTAATTCACATACTGTAAATTCAGAAATTATTGTGGTGCGACAGAGTTGTGATAATTATTCTCGCAAGAAATATTCTATATGAATTAAACAGGATTTTTATCAAAATAGTAAAAATTAAAATAGCACTAAGATGACAATATTGTACTAATAAATGCAGGCAATTATTTCTGAATTTACATTATACATGTATATCATGATGTTCAGTAGTTGTTTGTTGGTGTGGTTCATAATTAATTATAAGTATTTCTCTTTTCTATATACTAGTAGATTAGACCATTTGTTTCTGTTTGAATGGTTATACACTGGTAATTTTTAGGAGCCCTATAAAGCTTGCTGTTCGATGTGTGCTAAGGCTCAGTGTTGAATACCGTACTTTGACCTATAATTGTTTACTTTTACAAATTGTGACTTGGATGGAAAGTTGTCTCATTGGCACTCATACCACATCTTCTTATATCTATATGTAATTAGAATTCTGTATTAGTGATAAGTCAAGACTCAGGACCCTGTAGTTCAGTAGTGGTCTTTGTTTATGTGTTACATTTTTTTAATCATTTTTTGTACATGAATAAGGCTGTTAGTTTTCTCTTTAACTTGTTTTACATTATCATATCAGGGCCTTTTATAGCTGAATACGCGATATGGACTAAGCTCATTGTTAAAGGCTGTACAGTGACGTATAATTGTTTATTTTCGTGTCATTTTGGTCTGTTGTGGAGAGTAGTCGCATTGGCAATTATACCACATCTTTCTTTTTATATATATATATATATCAAATAACCTTCAATCAACTAATGAAAGATTTTGAATTATTTCACTTTTTGAATTAAAAGTAAATGCATTTTGCAATTTGAAAATAAAAGATCTGGAGAAATTACACAGTTCTACCCTTTGAAGGTTTTTTTTTCTTTTTTTTTCTCTATAATTTTCTCTTATAGATATTGTTAGGAACTGGTCATTTATATCTCTAAGGCTGAATTTGCAGGAATGATAAAATTTCCAGACTTTTCCGCCACTGGAAACTCTCCCCCCCCCTTTTTTTTCTATTTCACAATTCATGTGTTGGAGGTTGGAGGTATACATAAATCATTTGATAGTATTATTTTTCAATAAAACATGTTACATTGTATCAGAGTATGATCTGATTTGTGTACTTTTGTATCCTTTAAATTGTATTCCCACATTTTATTCAATAATTCCCAGTTCTTCATGAAGAAATATTTTGAAACTGATGATAAATGGTACAATTGGCGGGCAACTTAGCTGTGCAAAGTAAGGGGAAATAATTGGGCTTAATTCATGCATCGCATGATCCCTACTTATATGTTTATATATAATGTTTGTTCTTTTGTTGTTATTTTTATATTATGTATTGTGTTCATTTATATATGCCTTCAACCCCATTGGGGTATAAATGTGCATTTATTCAATAAACTTATACGTAAACAATTGTTTTTCATCAACAGCAACTGCTTCTTAAAAAAAATGCTGCCTAGTGGAAGATCAAGATTTTTTTAGGAAAGGGGGGGGGGGGGTTTGGGCAGAAAAAATAAATTAAGGACCCCTTGGTCCCCCCAACCATTATAGGTTACACTGGATGATACTAAAGAAAAAGGAAAGGCCCCACTTGAACATCCACCCCTTATTTGTTGCAGCCTAATGATTTTCATATCTTAATTCCCCCTCCCTTTATTTGTTACACCAAACAAAATTAAATGCCCCCTTGTTCCTCTAATTGTAGATTTACTAATGTACACCCTAATAATACTAGAAAAACTGTATACCCCCTTGATCTCCCTCTTATTGGTTACACTCTTATATTAATACTAAAAAAAAAGTCAATACTCCCTCATTCTTCACTTCTGAAGATTTCACCCAAATGATACCCACAAAAATTTTCATATCCCTTAAATTCTCCTCCCCTTTATAGGATACACACAAAAAATAAAGACCCCATTGATCCCCCCTTATGAGTTGCAAATAACCAGTTCCTTTATCCATCCTTAGAATTAAGGGGGTTATACAAATGCCTGTATTATTTACATATTGATTTGGGAATATCTTTCATTTCATTGGTTGTAAGGTATAAGTAGTGCTGCACAACATATGTAGTTACCAGAATGCCAAAGGAAAGTCATATTCAAGGTTTTTTTCCATTTTCAAAAATTTCCCTCCAAAAAACTCTGAACCTCTATTATTATTGTTCGAGTTTCTCTAAATCTTCATCCACTTCGTTTTATTTCTGATCTCTCTAGAATTTTCGTATATGTTTAAAGCACTTTCACTTTAAAACTAAATAAAATAACCACGTTAGAATTCTCTTTGATAAATATATCACACTTCTTTATTAATTTTATTCTTTGCAAAAGAATAAAGGTTTAATTTTTAAAAGCTGTTTGAATTTATTTCTTTGAAATTTATTCAGTCCTTACCGGAAGTTAAGTACTTACAAATTCAATGGTCTGGAAAAATGTAATAATTGTCATCTCAAGTGTGTTATACTGTTTGAGGGGTATTCTCAAGGTACGTGAAAGTTGTTTCATTGTCAAGATAAATCAATTACCGACAGACTGGTGTAATTTTATTCGTGAAAAAGTCTAGGGAAATTAAAAAAAAATTGGTTGAAGCGAACACTTTGAAAATTTCCGTTAGCTACCTTGTGTTTTTTTTGTACGGGTATGGATAGTAAACCCAACATTGACAGAAACAAGTGCCTGTGATGTAATTAATACGCGTTAGTTTGTTATCAAACTGTGTATTGACCTTTTAATTTTAGAATATTAGAGTTCAAATATATCAATATTCATGTTCTAAGTTATTGTCATTTTGACGTAAACGTTTTTAAACCAATGACACGATACGATTTATTTTTCGATTATCTCTGATATTTACTCATTTGATATGGTAAAGTCCCAACAGGTTCGAATAAGATCTTCCCAGCATATTAACATTGGTTTCCCTCCCCCTTACTTATATTCCCCTGATTTTACTTTATGTATAACTTTGTACACGCATGGATATTTCACTGTTATTCAACTTGTTTGCATTGGATTAATTATTTCATTTTCCGCAGAATATTCTAACAGAAATTGTACAGTGTCCGTAAGCATACGGTGTGGTAAAACTATCAACAATCTCGTCAAATTCGTCAGATTGATCAAGAAGAATGGCCTTCTTCATTCAGATCCTTTGGATAAAGCAAATATACTAAACCAACAGTTCCAGTCTGCTTTTACTGAAAAAACAAGCTTCTCAAGTCAGGAATTCCAAGACAGATGCGGCTCTTTAAACAAAAAATATCCATCTATGCCAGAAATTAAAATCACAGAAAATGGAATATTGAAAATACTAAAAAATCTCAACCCACACAAGGCAGCTGGCCCAGACCAAATTACATCTAAGGTCCTAAACGAATTAGCCACCGAAATAGCACCAATACTTACCATCATCTTTCAACAGTCATATGAGTCTGGAGAATTACCAATAGACTGGAAATCAGCCAACGTCTGCCCTATCTTTAAAAAATACAAAGCAGAAAACTACCGCCCAGTATCATTAACTTGTATAGCCTGCAAAATCATGGAACACATAATTACCAGCAACATCATGGCTCACTCGGATAAACATAATATCCTACATCCTATGCAGCATGGCTTCCGCAAAAAATTATCATGCGAAACTCAACTCATCGAGTTCATAGATGATATCACGCAAAACCTGGACGAAGGAAAGCAAACTGATTGTTTAATCATGGACTTCTCCAAGGCTTTTGACAAAGTTAGCCATTCACTACTGATCCATAAACAAGGCAATACGGGATTGATGGAAAAATCAACAGATGGATCCAGAGCTTCCTAAGTGGTAAACAACAGTCAGTAGTGGTTGAAGGTGTAAGCTCTGGCTTCATTGATGTAGAATCAGGTGTACCACAGGGTTCAGTCCTTGGACCAGCACTCTTTCTCTACTACATTAATGATATGCCAGAGGGGGTTCGATCCAGAACACGGTTGTTTGCTGACGACACAATCATTTATCTTACAATAACATCAGTTGCAGATACCACAACACTGCAGGAGGATCTGAACAAATTAACAGATTGGGAACAACGATGGCTTATGAAGTTCAACGCAGACAAATGCAATGTCATGACCATCAGCAAGAAAAGAAAGCCAATCACAAATGATTATATCCTTCATGGCCATGTACTGGAAAGAGTATCAGACGCAAAATATCTTGGAGTTACAATCAAAACTATTGGGTTCTTAAAAAGAAATCTTAACATCAATAACAAACAACTAAAAGAAAATGCATACAAGTCATTAGTCAGACCAACACTAGAATATGCAAGCGCAGTCTGGGACCCCCATCAACAAAACAACAAGAAAAACATTGAGATGGTACAACGTAGAGGGGCTAGGTATGTTACCAACAAATACCGTAACACATCATCAGTAGACGCCATGATAAAACAACTCGAGTGGCAACAACTAGAAGAGAGAAGAACAACAACAAGGATTTGCATGATGTACAAAATTACTAACTGCCTAGTTAATATAGATGCAACATCTAGGCTCATTCCAACAAGCCGAGCATCAAGAACAACTAGAACTGGATGTTTCCAGGTTCCTCTTTGCAGAACGGATATAAGGAAAATGTCATTCTATACAAAATCTATACGGGAATGGAATGCCTTACCACTTTCAACTACCACCGATCCGAGTCTTGAATGCTTCAAGGCTCGGCTAACAAAATAGATCTAAACACTTGATTTTAATGAGCACCTGTATATAGGATTTTAACTTTCACAAAATGTAAATATATTAAATTTTCTTTGGACTTTCATGCGCAACACACAGTGGCAGAATAATCAGACAGTTGATTGCGGCTGCTTAACTGGAAGAAGAAGAAGAGAAGAGATTTGTCTTTGCCGATTAATTCAGAAATAGTTGCCACTTGAGGTTTAACTATAAGCAAAATCAATCAACCATTATAGATAAATAGTATACTATTTCCAGAAGAGAACCTTTTTTGTTAAATCATTGTAACTAGGGTAGTATTTACAAATGAATACACCTGTTAAAATACTGCTATTTGTCCGCCATTGCTGGATATCACACAGGTTCCCGTAAAATTTGGATGTCATCAAACAAAATATCTGACGCCACAATGGTAAAGTGATTGTTATGATTGTTGTATGAAAGTTCAATCGCCTGGGTCAACAGGGATTAGCTATAATTGTATTCAGACATGTCAGTGTTGGTACTTTGATGATGCGGCATAATAGTTTTGTTTTACACACCATCATGAACTACTATATATATATAGTGACAGTTATTTTGAATAAAGAGATGAAAAGCTGACACTCTCATTTTATGAGGATTTATTTTTGCATTTATATAGTTTCCCAATATTATTGATTACATGTAAAATAGGTCCTACTAAAAACTCCTGATATATAAAACATTGCTGATCAGCTATGCAGGTATATAGATTTACAAATAAAAGTGCACATATGGTCAGTTTTGGTCAATGCAGTCTGGCACCCTAAATTTATGCGAACAAAAATTTGTTCTTATTGTATTGCAATATTGCTGTCCAATATATTATACATTGAATCCTGACATAAAAAATATGGCTGATTTACTATGCGGGTATATACATGTGTAGATTTACTAATTAAAGTTCACATATGGTCAGTTTTGGTCAACGTGGTCAAATGATTTTGTTGTACAAGTCAGCTTGAGGTATGAATACTACTGAAATTTTATTATGTATCAATATTTTGAATAAAAGGAGGACATGCTGGTATCCTAAATTTATGCGATCAAAACTTTGTTGTTTTTATATTGCAATATTGCTGTTGATTATACATTGAACATTGAATCCCAACATTAAAAATATGGCTGATTTACTATGCAGGTATATAGATTTACAATTTAAAGTTCACATTTGGTCAGTTTTGGTCAATGCGGTCAAATAATTTTGTTGTACAAGTAAGCTTGAGGTATGAAAACTACTGAAAATTTGTTACGTATCAGTATTTTGAGTATAAAGAGGACATGCTGGCACCCTAAATTTATGCGAACAAAAATTTGTTCTTATTATATTGGAATATTGCTGTTCATTGTATTATACATTTAATCCTGACATAAAAAAGATGGCTGATTTACTATGCAGGTGTATAGATTTACAAATTAAAGTGCACATACATGTATGGTCAGTTTTGGTCAATGCGGTCAAATTTTTTTTTGTACAAGTCAGCATTAGGTATCAAAACTACTGAAATTTTGTTACGTATCAGTATTTTGAGTAAAAAGAGGACATGCTTGCACCCTAAATTTATGCGAACAAACATTTGTTTTTATGATATTGGAATATTGCTGTCCATTGTATTATTCATTGAATCCTGACATAAAAAATATGGCTGATTTACTATGCAGGTGTATAGATTTACAAATTAAAGTGCACATATGGTCAGTTTTGGTCGATGCGGTCAAATAATGTTGTTGTCCAAGTCAGCATGAGGTATGAAAATTACTGAAATTTTGTGAGATATATCAATATTGTGAGTAAAAGGAGGACATGCTTGTATCCTAAATTTATGCGAACAAAAATTTGTTCTTATTTAATATATTGCAATATTGCTTTCCATTGTATTATACATTGAATCCTGACATAAAAAAATATGGTTGATAATGTATGAGTGTATATAGATTTACAAATTAAAGTTCACATATGGTCAGTTTTGGTCAATGCGGTCAAATGATTTTGTTGTACAAGTCAGCTTGAGATATGAATACTACTGACATTTTGTAACGTATCAATATTTTGAATTAAAGGAGGACATGCTGGTATCCTTAATTTATGCGAACAAAACTTTGTTGTTATTATATTGCAATATTGCTGTCAATTATAATTGTACATTGAATCCCAACATTAAAAATATGGCTGAAATTCTATGCTGGTATATAGATTTACAATTTAAAGTGCACATATGGTCAGTTTTGGTCAATACGGTTAAATAATTTTGTTGTACAAGTAGGCTTGAGGTGTGAAAACTACTGAAAATTTGTTACGTATCAGTATTTTGAGTAAAAAGAGGACATGCTGGCACCCTAACTTTATGCGAACAAAAATGTGTTCTTATTATATTAGAATATTGCTGTTCATTGTATTATACAATGAATCCTGACATAAAAAAATATGGCTGATTTACTATGCGGGTATATAGATTTACAAATTAAAGTGCACATATGGTTAGTTTTGGTCAATGTGGTCAAAATTTTGTTGTACAAGTCAGCATGAGGAGTCAAAAATACTGAAATTTGTTACGTATCAGCATTTTGAGTAAAAAGAGGACATGCTGGCACCCTAAATTTATGCGAACAAAATTTTTTTCTTATTATATTGTTATATTGCTGTCCATTGATTTATACATTGAATCCTGACATAAAAAATATGGCTGATTTACTATGTGGGTATATAGATTTACAAATTAAAGTGCACATATGGTCAGTTTTGGTCAATGCGGTCTAATAATTTTATTGAACAAGTCAGCATGAGGTATCACAACTACTGAAATTTTGTTACGTATCAGTATTTTGGGTAAAGAGAGGACATGCTGGCACACCAAATGTATACGAACAAAAAAATGTTCTTATTATATTGGAATATTGCTGTTCATTGTATTATACATTGAATCCTGACATAAAAAATATGGCTTATTTACTATGCGGGTATATATATTTACAAATTAAAGTGCACAAATGGTCAGTTTTGGTCAATGCGGTCTAATAATTTTGTTGAACAAGTCAGCATGAGGTATCAAAACTACTGAAATTTTGTAACGTATCAGTATTTTGAGTAAAAAGAGGACATGCTGGCACCCTAAATTTATGTTAACAAAAATTTGTTCTTATTATATTCGAATATTGCTGTTCATTGTATCATACATTGAATCCTGACATAGAAAATATGGCTGATTTACTATTTGGGTATATAGATTTACAAATTAAAGTGCACATATGGTCATTTTTGGTCAATGCGGTCTAATAATTTTGTTGAACAAGTCAGCATGAGGTATTAAAACTACTGTAATTTTTTTACGTATCAGTATTTTTGGTAAAGAGAGGACATGCTGGCACCCTAGATTTATGCGAACAAAAATTTGTTCTTATTATATTGGAATATTGCTTTTCATTGTTTTATACATTGAATCCTGACATAAAAAATATGGCTTATTTACTATGCGGGTATATAGATTTACAAATTAATGTGCACATATGGTCAGTTTTGGTCAATGCGGTCAAATAATTTTGATGTACAAATCAGCCTGAGGTATCAAAACTACTGCAATTTTGTTACGTATCAATGTTTTGAATAAAAGGAGGACATGCTGGCACCCGAAATTTATGCGAACAAAAATGTGTAGTCATGTGTGTAAATGAATTAAACTATTGCAGATTGTGACTGCATAGTTCAAGGATGTATTACTAACAAGGACGTATACAACTAACATCAAATATACTTCTTTCCAAAGATATACATAATAAAGTGCAAATATGGTTGAATTTGATAGGTATTGGAATATATATATTTATTGCCCGTTATCATTGTAACCAAGATCGTTTTTATAATTGATTGATAGTCTTATCACAGATAAATTTGTGTTACAAGCAAGTTTTATGCGTGCGTAATTTTCAACTAATTCATTTTGTATTTAATACTGTTTATAAAACGGAAGTATTAATTTTACTTTATTTTCAATGTTTACACTACGAAACAAAGATATTAAAAGTATTTTTAAAAAATCGTAAAGAGCGGTCCTGGTTACAAGTTAACTTAGTGTTGAGCAGACCAGTCAAAAGTTAACTTGGGAACAGGTCTGGTTTTGATCGGATTTGTCAAAGCAAAAGTTAACTTATGTGGCAGGACTGGTTTCGAAGTTAACTTATGTTAACTTTATGACAGGACTGGTTCCGAAGTTAACTTTATGACAGGACTGGTTCCGAAGTTAACTTATATCAATAGCGGACCTGTTTCCAAGTTAAATTTTGGCAGACATAAAACAGTCCTAGGACCAAGTCCGCTTTTCAAGTTAACTAGATTTTGGTCCTAGGACTGGTAAGTTCGGTCACAGGTTAACTTTGACCAGTCCAAATGACTGGTTGTCAAGTTAACTTGCTGTACAGGTTAGGACTGCACCCATCTGTACGGTAGAAAAATCAATGAAAAAAAAATCGGGAAAATTTCCCGAATTTTTCATTCTATTAATGAACTCAAACTCGTTAACTTGTTTTTCAGATCTACTTCCTGTTCCGGTTTTTCCCGCATTTGCGCAGATATCTGTCTTGTTTTCATGAGACTTTATTTTTTTTTATATTTATCAGTCTTGTAAAATATAAGAATGGATCTCAATACAAATTATTATTTTATAAATGTTTGATATGAAAAAAACGTTACCTGATGAAAACGTTTCTTTTGTTTACATCGAATATGACGTCATAACTAAAGAATGTCACAGCTAATTCCCTAACAACAGAAACAAAATCGGGAACATGACATACGATATTTCGGTTTCTTTTAACAACATGAAAAATAATACATACATACTTCGTCCCCATTCACAGGTTATGCCTGCCTCATATTATTAGAACTTTGTATAGTTGGTATAAAATGACTTTTAAGACAATCGACGACAACTTTACGGTTGAGTGATTTTTGGAACAAATGCGAAGTAAGGGTTATTTTGAACGGACATAAACTGAGTTCACCGCTTTTCAACATACGCACCATTTTTACGATATTATCATTTGAAGCTTGGCTAATTTTCCCGCCCTTAGTGTTAGGAAACTGCAATACACATCTGAGTAAATGCCAAGACTTTCTGACAACCAGCGACATGCAGTTTTGGGCATGATCCAATGAAGCCTTTCACTGCATACAATTACGAGAAGACTGAAGTTGTAGCCTCTACAATAACCCAAATCATCCACAAATTCAACCGAAATGGACCATTTAATGATAAGCGACATCCCAAGGTACAAAAAGCAAGAAACGCTCAGTCAGACCGATACGTTTGGTCTTAAACATATTCGATATTGACTCTGATGGGTGTACAAAGGTCACGAGAGTTCAATGGTGGTCACGGTAGATCATTTGGAGCAATTTCAGTAAAGCACCATTTGCGCAGAAATTGTAAAAGAGCACCAATGTCTTTCCTTAGTGAAATCTAAACGGCCGTAAGGCGTAAATATCGAATTTTGTAGACCAAAATTCATGCATTGTGTACCAAAAACCGTCAGTGGTGGTTACTTAGACATTTGGCCCCCATCTTGGCCAAAAGTCATGTGTTTCGCCCGATTTTAGTCCGATCGAGAAAATTTTGCATCAGATTGGACATGGTTTTGACGATGAAAACCACCACCAATATCATAAAGTCAGCTTGAGTTTGATATGCAAGACAAGTGGAAAAACATTCCTCGAGATCACATTAAACGTCTGGGATGATTAGTTCCACGGCGCTGTCGATATTGTTCTGTTCAAAGGGGTTGTAACATGTTTTGTTAGGACTGTGAGTTGATGATTCGACGTTGGATGTTTCGTTCACCTATCATGCCTATAGCGTCTGAAAGATGACAATGAAACCTTTTTGTTTCATATCGATCTATTGTTAAATTGTTAATTTTCAAGAACAATTTATTTTGAAAGATTATAATTTCTAATATTAATTTTATTTTTGAAAAACCAAGTGTTGCGTTTTCATTGGCACTCAGTATATTATTGTTCAATTAAGACCAATCATTGTATTTATACTGAGTGCCTATGAAAACGCAACACTTGGTTTTTCAAAAATAAAATTTATAATAGAAATGATAGTCTTTCCAAATAAATTGTTCTTGAAAATTAACAATTCTAACAATGGATCGATATCAAACAAAAATATGTCATTGTCATCTTACCGACGCTATAGGTAAATGAAACATCCAATGTTGAATCATCAACTCACAGTCTTTAAAAAAATAATGTTACAACCCTGTTGTGCAGCACAATCTCGACAGCGCCGTGGAATTAATCATCCCGGACGTTTCATGTGATCTCGAGGAATGTGTTCCACTTGTCCCGCATATCAAACTCAAGCTGACTTTATGATATTGGTGGTGGTTTTCATCGTCTAAACCATGTTTAATTTGATGCAAAATTTGCTCGATCGGACCAAAATCGGACGAGACACGTGCCTTTTGGCCAAGATGGGTGCCAAATGTGTATGTAACCACCAATGACGGTTTTTGGTACAAAATGAATGAATTTTGGTCTACAGAATTCGATATTTACGCCTTACGGCCGTTTTGTTGTCAATAAAGACAGACTTTGGTGCTCTTTAACAATTTCTGCGCAAATGGTGCTTTACTAAAATTGCTCCAAAGGATCTAAATTGACCACCATTGAACTCTCGTGACCTTTGTTCACCCATCAGAGTCAATATCGAATATGTTTAAGACCAAATGTATCGGTCTGGCTGAGCTTTTCTTGCTTTTTGTACCCCGGGATGTCGCGTATCATTAAATGATCCATTTTGGCTGAATATGTGGATGATTTGGGTTATTGGAGAGGCTTCAACCTCAGTCTTCTCGTAATTGTATGCAATGAAAGGCTTCTTTGGATCATGCCCAAAACTGCATGTCGCTGTTTGTCAGGAAATCCTGGCATTTACTTAGATGTTTATTGCAGTTTCCTTACAATAAGGACGGGAAAATTCATGACATTAGCTAAGCTTTAAATGACAAAATCGTGAAAATGGTGCGTATGGTCAAAAGCGGTGAACTCGGTTTATGTCCGTTCGAAATATCCCTTTCTTCGCATTTGTTTCAAACATCCCTCAACCGTAAAGTTGTCGTCAATTGTCTTAAAAGTCATTTTAAACCAATTATACAAAGTTCTAATATAATTAAAATAAAAGTTATAAGATTTTTTTGAAAAACAAAAGTGTTGCGTTTTCATTTGCACTCAGTATATATTTTGTCGTCCGTTTGTATATATGTTGTCAATCCAATTATATTAACACTATTGCATTGCTCATTTGGTTGCTAAATACTATATATGTAAATTATCAAGGTTTTCAAATGTTGGTAACTATTCTAGTTTAACCTTCCAAACAAGATTACACAAATCCGTATAATAATTATATGTCTATTTGAATAAATTATGAATACTAAAATCTAATCAATATAACAAATTTCTAATGATTAAACATTGAATGAAATAATTATTTACAAATATACAATCTGGAACTACATTTGTAATAAGGATAGATAACAACCGATGTCAGTTAAATTAAAATTATACTAAGTTAAATATAAATTTGAACCGTGTGAATATAACCATTTCCAGCTATTGGAGAATAAAAAAGAAAAAAAAACGGAAATTATTTTCCTGAAATTTTGATGATTCATTGTCAGATCATGCATCAGATAGTCGTTTTACTAGAAATGGGTTAAGCTTGAGAATTGATAAAAAGTGGTGGATTCGAAAACGATAATCAACTAGCGACTATCAATTCTTTAATAAACATTTTCAACACCTCTCGACACCGACTAATGCCACCTACAGTTTACATGTTAAATGGATGGGTCGTCTCAAAGACAAAAACCATCATGATTATCAATACGTACCATATTGGATTGGCGGTTATATATTGTCTTGACTTTACAGCTTCAGAATATATATAAACCAAATAAACAAATAAATATATTTTTCTGTCATATTATATTCTTATTTTGTATGTATTTTGTACGACATTTCATGTTGAATTGATTAAAACAAATACAGCAACCATCCTGCATCCTAACCCGCTTTCTCTTCAACTTGATGATTATGGGAATCCTTTACCAAATGTTTGCCGCATGTAAATAAAAATTAATTTGTTGGTGTAAAAGCTTTTATGAAATTTTCCAAAATTTATGAAAAAGAATTACTGGACTGTCCGTACGTCCGTATTACACTTGTGAACATGACGAAATTGTTATATTTTTTATCGATCGTCACCTTAGTTGATGAACATATTCTGAAGGTATAATCACTTATTGATTTTGAAGGTCTTAGGAAAGTATCACATCTTTTTTTTTTTATCAACGGCGGACTTTTCCGCTTCAAGATATTTTGTAAGGGGTGGTGTTTTTTGGAAAACAAAATATGATTGACTTCTCGTTTTAATGTTACATCATCTTAAGCAGTGCTTTTGTAGACGAAACGCGCGTCTGGCGTGTATACTAAATTTAGTCCTGGTATCTATGATGAGTTTATTTACATGTACCGGCGTATAGAATTTATATTTCAATTTGTTAGTTAATATTATAGAGCTTAAGTTATTGACATTGCAAAATCAATATGGACAGTGCTGCGCAGGGGTTTGGTGTCCCGAAAACAAAATACCTTGTCCCTTCGTCATAATGTCTTTTCCCCGTTCCTGAAAATGACCTTTGGGTTTCTCGCAAGGAAGGGATCAAATTTCGGTTTTTATCTATACATGTACAATGGCATTGCTGTTTTGTTTTCATCGGGTCAAAATTTATTTCTCTATGTCCAATTTCCCGAAAAAATTTTGTACTTTTTTCAAGTTTTTCATGCTTAAGATTTTTTTGTATATCATCTATGACCATACATAAGGGAGGTTTTGAATCAAAATAGGGAGAAATAAGCCGCTGCATTTCCCGGAGGACTGTGGTCTACATAGAGACCAAGTTTATTCAAATCGTCATCCTTTAGTTACAACACCTCAAATAAATCGTAAGCCAGAACATTTGAGAGAAAGAGCAAAAACCTTAATCGCGTGATTGGTGAATACAGAATTCAAGTGGAACACCAATTGGTGAATGGAAAATATACAAAGTATTCAGTACATTATGGAAACACAAAACCAAAACTAACAGATATTGTTGAAACATGTGCCGCCCTTATCAACAGACATAAAACATTGTTTAATTAAATATCAACTACAATCAAACATGCTTTGTTCTTTTCATTTTCCAAATTCCACCAGGCTAGCAAAAAGTTCAACGTCTAAAAAGATGAAATGTGACTTAAAGTTTATCATTTTCTTTATGATAAATCTAAAAAAAATCCATGTTATTTGGACTCTGTAGCGAAGTTCTATCACTGTCAATGAAAGCAATAAAAATCAATAATGATTTCAATTTTTATTTTGAGACGACCCCTCACATGTTACCTGTCGTAGTCGTTCTCAACTGTAGGTGTCGAGAGATGTTGAAAAGGTCTATTAAAACTAATATAGGATGAAGGATATTGCCTAAGTTGACGCCATCGAGACCTTTGTTAGCAAAGGAAAGATTAAGGAAAGATATTTTCTCTTTTTCATCTTTTCCAATGCGGACTGACGTAAAAAGTCTGTGACTCGCAATATCCGAAATTGGTTTGAATAAGGGTTTGTAACATTGGTTTCCAAACATAAATTGAACGGAGATAAAGTATTGAAAGGGGTAATGAATAAAATTTCATGCGAATTTGATGAATATCTAACGGCTTTTGTATAAATGGCAGAAAGTCATTAATAGAGACATCATGTAGAGTAGCTGATGTATAATGCCGATGACCATGACTGCGTCTACGTCGAGTAGAGTTCAATATGTATATAATTAACATATGAAATAATGTTTTAGCAGTATTACTGATGGAATTAGTAAGAGAAATAAGTGTCTGTTAAAAGAAACAGTTGTTATACTCTATTATTTATTGCAGAACAAGACATTATTCTTCTTAATCGACATTTTAGTTTCTTTTCAGAATATAGATTGAAAAAATGTATTAAAATAATATAATTGTGAAAATCGTGATACAATCATGAAATTTGGTATATGGGTGGACTAAATGATAATTAAAAAAATTCAGCTGCTTGCCATTTTTTTCTAGATGGCCACCGCTCATTTTGCAAATGGCGTAATAACCAATTGGTTATATTTCGTAAATCTTTTGAAAACTGTAATAAGTATAATCCAATGTATTGACGCACACATCAAAAACAACCGTTAACAAGTTGTTCCTTGTAGATTATGTAGTATCAAGGATTAAAAAAAAAAAGTATTTTTTCAGCTCAAGCGCACCAACAGGGCACGACAATCCAGCACCATGAGGCAGTAATTAGTTGCCCCTAAACAAAATGTGTACGAGTTGATTGAAAATGGACATCACACTAAACTCTTAAATACATAAATGAACTAAAATTTAAAAAAAAAAATACAAGACTTATAAAGGCAAGAGACCTCTATACAGACGAAACAATGAGGTGAATATTATTGATTTTTTTGTTATGGTGGAAACATGAATATTTGAGCCTTTGTTAAAAGTTCACCATTTTTTTCTTTATATGATATAGACATACATGTAATCATTATACATATTATTCCTCTAAAATGTTTTATGTTATCAAATAAGCATGTTCCAAAAGTTTCATTCGGTGGCCTTTATGGTTCATTGAATAGATATTATTTGCTCTGAAGACTCAACTTTAACAAATAATCTGTCGATTTCTGTGATAGAATGTTAATCATTCAAACCACTATAGGGTCGGTTGATGAATGAAACTCTGCAAGCTTCCAGGTTGAAGACCCGTCCTTGGACAACCCATATTATATGCAATATATAAATAATATATGTTTTCTCTATCATGAATATGAATCTTTCTTCTATGTAGATACAAATGTAAGACATATGACCCATAATTAAGATGTGAACGATTTTATATATCATGAGTATATATGATTAGATATTTAATTTTTAATCAAAAATCATTCAATTGTATACATTTTTGTGACATGTTTTTAAGATAGTAGCTAGACTGAAGAATAAGATATTCATCTTTAATTCTTGAAGTCTTCTACTTCCTAGCTAAATGTCTATTATCCATCATATCTTATGGATTCTTGAATGTCATTTAGTAGATGATTTCAACATGTTCAAAAGAATTTTGCTTTAAGATATGTCTTACCTTTTTTCCAAATGAATATGTTACAGGTTCAATGATCAAAATATAACTGAATTGTGTTCTCTTTTGTATGTTTCCTTTCCTGAATGAAATTAACTGATGCGTTTTTATTTGTGTATTACTTAACATGTAAAATACGACCATAACAGATAATCATTACAATTTGAGGGGGAGGATATGTTTAAAACGGAAATTAGTGGACAAAAACATGCAACGTTGCATTTAAACATTAATGTTTTTCCTGTATATGTTATATTAACGCCTAAACAATTGTTAGTCTCAAAATATTAAATGATATCACGACAAATTCAGAATATTACAAAATATGTTAAGAAAGAAGGATACAATACCTGCATACAGTTACCAGTTTCTTAAGATCATGCACAAGATGTAGAAATTGATACATTGTGCATGGCGAAAAAAGGTGTAGGAAGATGTAGTATGAGTGTCCATGAGACAACTCTCCTTCCAAATAACAATTTATAAAGTAAATCATTATAGGTCAAGGTACGGCCTTCAACACGGAGCCTTGGCTCACACCGAACAACAAGCTATAAAGGGCCCCAAAATTACAAGTGTAAAACCATTTTAGACTTAAAAAGACTAGATGAAACACAATATTCAACGGGCGTGGTATAGTTGGGTGTAGACTTTGACCCCCTGAGGGTGCATTGCGATTTCTAGCCAGTGATTCAAAATAACAGAATAGATAGAATATATACCTCAAAAGTCGGATCATCTGTTTTCTACTGATTGTGTTCTCTCCCCGAGTGTGAAACTTCGACTGAGTAAGTGATGCATTATTGAAAATATCCTTAGTGTTAAATGAATTATAAGATATAAAACAGGAGCTGTGGTATGATTGCCAATGAGACAACTGTCTACAAGAGACCAAAATGACTCAGACATTAACAACTATAGGTCACTGTACGGCCTTCAACAATGACCAAGCCCATACCGCATAGTCAGCTATAAGAAAAACCGATGTGACAATGTAAAACAATTAAAACGAGAAAACTAACGGGCTTATTTATTTAAAAATCAAATGAACGAAAAACAAATATGTAACACATAAACAAACGAAAACCCTCGAGTTACAGGCTCCCGACTTGGGACAGGCACAAAAAGTCATACATAAATATTTTGGCAGAGTTAAACATGTTAGTGGGATCCCAACCCTCCTCCAAACCTGGAACAGTAATATAACGAACAACGTCAGAACGAACTATAAATAGAGGCCCTAAAGAGCCTGTGTCGCCCTACTTTGGTGTATGTGAATATTAAACAAAGGACGCCGATTGATTCATGACAAAATTTTGGGCGAGCGAGCGATTTGAAAATTTTAATAGAAAAATATTTAATTTGCAAATTTTTTAGGCGAAGCTGAAAAGGTAAAGGCGAGCGATTAATTTTTTTTTTGTAAACATAAAATAGTAGGTTTTGATTTATCACTTGTACTTTGACATTTCTTTAATTTCTGAAGTATTTTTCCCTGTTCACCAAGAAATAATTAAATCTGGTCTATGTATGTGTGACTGACAATGAGACCATTCTCCATCCAAGACATAATCAGTTTAGGGGCAACGCCTTAATGTTATAAATATCCTTTTGTCATGTTTTATGAGGGATCAATATAATTTATAATATATTTGTTTGTACAAAAAGGGTCATATTTTCTCAAAGAACTATATATCTATCTGGTATTAAATAGTAAAAGTTTACTCAAAACATGTTAAATAATTTTGTAATATTCCTGGACTTAAGCCATGTTAGCATATTTACTTTAACAGTTTAATATTATTCAAAATAAGTGGACCCCTCTTTTTTAAAAGTTGTTTAAAATATGATGTAACTCTCCTCTTTTTGAGTTTCAAATGTTTTGTTTAGAAGAACTATACTAATCCTTGGTATTTCTATTTTCTTTTCTACATCAGTGAAATGACCCCTTGTCTGATGGAGGGTTGTTATCAACCTAATAATAACAAACACAAGTCGAAGTACGGCCTTTTACACAGGGCTTTGATACAGACCAAACAGCAAGCTATAAAGGACACCAAAATTATTAGCTTGCACAATTCGAACAGGAAAACCAACAATCTAATTTATATAATATCCAAATGGGAAAATACCAATGAACATGTACAACATCAACAAACGTTAACGATAACTGCTGAACGACAAGCCCAAAAATCAATCAGGACAGGCGTATAAACATGCAGCGGCTATGTTGAAGGCAAATCATTCAGAAGTTCTTTGTACTTTATTCTAACAACGAACATGTTTTGATAGGGAATATAAGTAAGGGGGAAAGAAACCAATTTTTAGTATCTTTTTATAATTTTTACAAAAAGAAAACGGTGCGGGAAATGGACATGATTACATTTCCGGATACGGGAAGCGGGAATATAAAAAAAATTAAAACATTTGTTTTGAAAAAATAGGTGCGGGCGGTCCGTCGAACAAGGAAACAAATTGGTATGGCCTAAAGGGAAATTACTTCGAAAGGGGTCAACTGACCATTTCGGTCATGTTGACTTATTTGTAAATTTTACTTTGCTGAACATTATTGCTGTTTACAGTTTATCTCTATTTATAATTATATTTAAGATAATAACCCAAAACAGCAAAATTTCCTTAAAATTACCAATTCAGGGGCAACAACGGGTTGTCTGATTCATCTGAAATTTTCAGGGCAGATAGATCGTGACCTGATTAACAATTGTATCCATGTCAGAGTTGCTCTAAATGCTTTGGTTTTTGAGTTATGAGATACATACGGATGATTACGGGTTATGCTCGAAAGAAAACTCCTTTGACGATCGTAGCTACAGAAATGTCTATGATTGTAATAAAATTGCCTCTCCTCCACTTGTACTGATCAATAAGAATATCAACGAGTTGCGGCAAGTTGTATGGAGTTAACGATTGTGATTGACTTCAAGTTGGTGGTCTCTAAGAATTCGTAAGTAAAATCTGTGGATGATAAGAGGGCATAATGTAAAATACTTACAAGGTTTTTTTATGTATAATGTAATTTTGTCTCACATGGGTATACAACGGCAATCGAATAAAATGAAAGATAAAATCATAATTTGAAGTACTGCAATGAGTGTGATATTACTTCAAATATAATTATTTTATTGTCGAAAGTTCATTCCCGCAGGATATCCATAAGCATCGTAGCCCACACTTCCATAAACCCAAAGTCCAAATATTATTCCGGACTTATGTTTCAGAGTATGTTCACCACTTGAAATTGGTTTCGTGAAGGAACTATAATTAAATATGCCAAAAACCAATGTGTGTACTTTATCTGCAGAAATAACAGTATGTCCATCTAGCAAGAAATTATTAAATTCTCCCGTTATTACAGTTATGCTAATATAACTTAGAAAACCTTCCGGTACGACGAAGTGGTAATATGGTCGGTATTGGTTGATACCAGGTATTGTCATCATGAAAGCATCCCCCTTGTCAATACCGAATGTCTGTGGGTAGATCATCACAGATATATCACTGGAAGCTGTAACACGTGATACCTCATTATGTGGGAAGTCATAAAAATGTCTTCCATTGATCTGTCTTGTCACATTATTACTATACTTAGATTGAATCGTTACCAAGGTATCGTTGACACTCAACAATCTAACAACACTGTCAGGTCGTATGTTTATGTGTGGAATTATATAAGCAATATCCAGTTGGTCAATTGGCAGAACCATTTCAATCATTGGATTACACTCTATGTTGTAACTTGTATTGTCACATTTAAAACCACTTACAACAGCTATAGGATCGCTACTTGTGACCAAGGTCCCCGTTAAATCAGAAGTTGCATTTAACGAAATTTGAAATGTTTCATATTTGTTAACCATAACTGTTATATTATCACCATTAAAATATTGTTGATTGTTGAACTTTACAAAGCCAAGAGAGATTTTCAGGTTCACCGTTACCGATGTGTACGATTTTTTTGGTGATAGAGTGATCACATTTCGGGAATTTATGTTTTGAAATGAAGGAATAATGTAAGTGGTACCTAGATAACGAGTAGGTATTGCTAAATATCCGTCACTGTAATGATGTTGATAGTAAGGAGGATTTAAAATAAATCCATAAACAGACGCAATATTCCGGCCATATATCTGTAGACCAGCTTGCTTTAGTCCATCAGTCATAAGCACGTTCTGATCTAGGAGATATTCAGTCTTGTCTCGTATAAGACTGAATTTTTGGGTGACATGAGTACCGAATTCAAAAGCTGACAATACTTCGGAGTCGCTTGATGTTAAGATTACTTTAGGTTGAGCGTGTTCATAGTATTTACTGTCCGGAAATAGTAAGATGAAATCAGTAGGTTGTGAATCTACAAAGATACATATTGTTTCTTGTGTACAATTTGGAAATTAGTATGGCGTTCATTATCACTGAACTAGTATATATTTGTTTAGGGGCCAGCTGAAGGACGCCTCCGGGTGCGGGAATTTCTCGCTACATTGAAGACCTGTTGGTGACCTTCTGCTGTTGTGTTTTTTTATTTTGGTCGGGTTGTTGTCTCTTTGACACATTCCCCATTTCCATTCTCAATTTTATATATTGATATAATGCGTGGAAAACTTGTCTCTGTAACATATTCGTAATATACCTGCATCAGTTGCAAATATGAGCGATACTCCTAAACTCATTGTTATAGAACTTAAGATACATTGCAATTTAATTGAAAAATCTCTATTTGCTATTAATCGGTAATTAGTATTTTATACTAAAACGATGAATATTACCAGAAATGTATGTTTGCTGTAAAAATCTACTTTCTTCTGATGAATTTGACAAATAGTTATTGATTTTACATATTTTTAATTGCAAAGAGTTTTTCTTATTCTAACATATTGTCTTGTATGTGAAGTTATTTTCAGAATGTGTTCAAGAAAGCTCATGTTTTATTTGAAATCCTTGTGCTGCAATAATTTGTCAGTTGCATGCAAAATGTAGGTCTTTCTTATATTTAATACACGTATGTGTCGACAAAATATATATTGTACCTATATATATAGCTTATACCTTTATTTATTACGGGCGTTGTAAGGTAGCTTTTTGTTGTAAGTGTCGTGGCTTCAATAGTTTTGACAGTAACTGTATTCAATTTGTCAGGTTTCACTGGCTTTATTGTTAACGTCTGACTTTGGAATCTTTCGTTACACAAATTGTAATTACAGCATCTGATTTTCTGGATTGATCTATTATTCCTTCTTCCAAGAACAGGATATGGGTACTGCTCACTTGCACACTGTGTTAGATTTTAAATCAGAATGATCTTATTTTATTTTAAAGTAGAATCACAGACATAATAAACTCTAGGAAAATTCTAAACGTAAAGTCCCTAATCAAATTGCAAAATCAACAGCTCAAAAACATCAAACGAATGGTAATCAACTGTCATACTTGGTACAAGCATTTTCATATGTAGAATTGGTGGATTAAACCTGGTTTTAAATAATTTGAAGACCGTTCGAAGCAAATGCCATCAATTTTTGTTATACCAGTACTGTGTTTAAGTATCCGATAACAAAAGTTTAAAATTGTATTTCACGAGATTGCTGTCGAATGCACACCGCTCTAAACCTTTCTTCCACAATTAAAAAGATGTATTGAGTTTAAGGATTTATCACAATTGCCATGTATTGAATGATCAGTACAAGTTTTTTTGAAGTCTTGTAACTAAAAATGGTATATACATACTATATTGTTATCCTTACAACCACTTCGATATATTATTTCTCCGTTCCATGATTCTTCTGATATGTGACACATCTATACAAGATAAAAATAAAAATTTAGCTAAACAAATATACATTATTTGGAAACTAAGGTTTTGATTCCATTTTAATGTCGAACTTATCGTCAGATTATTCTTTTCTTTAAACGACCATTTGGGTCATCATTGTTGTGCTTCGCATTTCAAACTTGTAGTGTTTCTGGTGCCGATATATCTAGAAAAGCGCATCGGACACACCAAAGTTATGAATACGTTTTTTTCTTAAATTTTACATACTCTTTGATAAAGCGGAACTAAAGCTTCGCAAGAAGGTTTAGTACGATTAAGTAAAGCATGGGGAAAAAGTACACAGCTACATATACGTATTCACTATCATGAGTGAAACGCAAATTGTCAATGAAAAATATTTTGTTGTTCCATTGACTATACGTATATTTCTGAATGTAAATTTCCAATATTTCTATGTTGTTATTGGCTTATAATAATTTAATCTTGTTTTTTTCCTTTTTCAATGATTAATTGCAAATTTCATGAACCTTTTTTAAAAAGATTAATTATAGTACCTCATCATCTCCACAAAATGTTACTTTATGACATGAATCAGACTGCAGTTGTCCGTCACACTGATAGCAAAGTGTACCATTTTGTCGTTTCGGTGCTTTTTTGAATACAAAGAACAAACTTTCAATATTCAGTAACATTGGTAAAAAGCTTAATTTTAAATACTAGAACACACCCGTGATATCGCGGGTCCATGACTGAATTAAAGTATATAACTATGCACAAGTCTTATTTTAGTATTAGTATTGTCATCTGATAATGTCATGCCGATTATAAGATACACTGTTTTCTTTGCTTTCAAATCTTTCTGTTTGAACCCGTCGAACAGGAACTTATTAATTATTGGTAATATTAATTATTTGGAAAACAAAAGGTCGTGTATTGGAGTATTTTCTTAATCAACAGCATTGTCCTATATTAGTTATAAATAAAGTTGAATTCTTTGATTCGCTGTTTTACGCAACAGCAGTGTCCTATATTAGTTATAAATAAAGTTGAATTCTTTGATTCGCTGTTTTACGTCATGCCCGCTAACAAATTGAAAACTGTAACTATACGCCTTATTTTTAGTCCAGATTTTTAGTATTCGTATTGTTATCTTAGAAAGTCTTACTGATAAAAATACTACAATAGAGTATACAACTTGACAATTGAGTAGTGTCAACCCTGTGATTATGACCCGTGTATATAGCATATTAATCCTGAATACACCGTTTTTTGGTGCGCCTGTCAGATGCGGAACGTACAGATAAGGTAATAGGTAACAGGTGAATATACTATTGGTATCGGTATCGGACTCGACCCGGAACTTCTTAATTATTGGCAATATTAATTACGTGGAAAACAAAAGGGCCTGGAGTGGTGTAATTTTTAATCTACACCTTTGTACAATATTAGTTATATATAAAGTTGAATTCTTTGATTCGTCGTTTTTACGTGATGACGGCTTACAAATTGGATCTCGTAATTTTAGTATTATAGATACGTACGCAATATAAATGTGACATAAGTAAACATCTAAGGCCGTGTTCACACCAAACGCCGTGTACAGTAAACATGTTTACAATTAGTTTAACGTAATGGACACTGGTTTCACATTACATTTGTTCACATCTATACATCTTGTTTAGCTACCTGTACATAACTTTTGTTCACACTTGTAAACTATATGTCATTTAAATGTTCATTACGTAGAACAGAATTCAAAGTTTTCGGACAACTTTTCTAGAAGAAAGGGAACGACCATTTGACTTCAAAAAGGGGGATGGAAATATTCCAATCGCCAATTTGATAAAAAAAAAGATTCTGGTCATACAGATGATAAAAAAAATATTCTGAATCAAGAGTTTCCCGTTACATTATAGTGTTAAATATTGAAAAAAAAAGATTTTGATCACCAGCATCGAACAAAAAATCGAGATAAAAACGTAAGCGCGAAAAAAATTTACCCTCCCCCTTTTTGAAGTTAAGTGATTGCTACTTTATGAAAGCCATTTTTATAATTTGCAGTAGTTTGAATATACTAGAGATGTCTCGATTACGCATTAGAAAACGTTAGCTGCAGCAGCATGCTTACAGCCGAAAAAAAGGATTGAGATATAAGGGAAAACTACATTTTTATCTTTTCTGTTTGTTTCAAATGGTATTTCTTCTCCAAGGAGTATTTGGTAAGGGAATAGGGTAACGTTGTTTTTTTATTATTTCAAGTGTAATTTGACGGATCTGAGATACTAGACAAACATATCATTTACCTCACACTTTGTTTAGTAATGTATTTATGCGTGAATCGTTGTTTGAGTAAAGACCAGTGGCAAATATTTCTGTGTACGACAAGTCGATTCGGGAAGACCTTTTCAAATGAATCAGGCAGCAACTATTTATTTTATTTGTTTTGAATATTTTTTTTTGGGGGGGGGGGGGAGGAAGGGGGTATTAGGCTATAGATTTTTTTCTACAAGTCGAAATCAGTTTTAGGAAATCAGGGACAAAAACTGGAAACAAATTGTTTCTCCAAAAAATAAATCCATAGCCCAACATCCCACCCCCTCCCCCTCCTTTAGGTTTTATACTCAACTATAATAGCCATCCCCCTCCCTGAAAATTAATTGGTTGCTGCCTGATGGGTTCGGCAATGGTGCTGCTTTGGGTCTTGATCAGAAATTGATAAAATTAATAAAATTTAGACAACAATTTCTGTAAAGAACTATACTAATATTTATCAAAACTATCAATTTTGCTCAAAAATAGTTTCCTCCTTAAATATATACACTGTAAAACTAATGTCCTAAATGCATAGTTTTGTGTACACTTAACCTACACAAGGCCTACATTGACTATCGACTGTGTGTAGATAAAACATGATTTACACTACATGTAAACATTGAGTTTAATCAATGGGAACGCAATTGTGTTTAGTTTACGTGTGAGTTACACTAACACAACACCGAATTTAGGTCAATGTGAACACGGCCTAAGATCACCATATACTAAGGTTTGACACTTATTATTTCAATGCATAAGTACGAGAAAAATGAAATCTGATGGAATAATACGCATACATGTACCTACATTTATATGTGGACAGCAATGTATCAATTTTCAAATCCCGTAAATCGATTTCAAAGATACGAATCAAGTTTACACATCAAACAAAAATCGATAGTATTCAATATGCAGGATCTCCAAACGGAGTAAGGCATTTTGGAAAATTAATAGTTTAATTACCTTCCTCCCCACATCCAACACTGTTGCAAAGATCAGATGAGCAACAATGTGAACATATTCCTGTATGGTTCACAGATATCTTTGATTGACATAACTGTAAAATATTCATATTTAAAACAATGATTTTAAGTATTGCAGTGCATCTAGCTCTATAAAATGAGAGTAATAAACGAGATAGTATTCAATAAAGAGCAATATGAAAAGCAATTATTTCGCAGTAAAAAAGAACATGAAGAACGTTTTACCTAATATGCGAGGATAGTTTTAACATGAGCATTTTGAACGCCTTCCTGTTACATATTACGAATATATGATATCGAAGTACATACACATGATACTTCTAACTAAACTAAAAAAGGGGGTCTTGATGGTCAAGTGGTCTAAGAAGTTCAACTTCAAGATTGGAATCCTGTTAGCACTGACGCTAAATCATGCACTTGGCTATCGATTTCGATTTAGTTTTCTAGGATTGTCAGTGTTCCTGTCTGTGCCCGGTGGTTTTCTTTTTGCATTTCGGCATCCTTTGCCAAAAAGCAAAACTGACCATCTTGAATTAGCACAATAGTATTTATAGTTGTGTTTAGCATCCATCAATCAATCAAGCAATATAATCAAGAAATTCAAGATTGTCTTCTATAAATATCGAACGACTATTCCAGATATGTTTTGTTATGTTTTATACCAACGTTCAATTGTATTTTGTCTTTATAAAAAGTAAGCCTCGTTTTGCTTCTTCGACTTTTTACTACTAAATTGTCTTAAACAAAATATACTAGATGATTATTAAAAACAAGATTAAATGTCGGAGCTTAAACATTAACGATTTTTGTATGCATTTAATGGTATAATTAAAAAAGAAAAAACAAATTTCACATAAAAAAAATATTTTGATAAATAATACTTCTGCCATAGTGCATCCTTGACGGAAAGACGTATCACCATAGATGTCAACAACCCGCTTCAAACTGCACACCTAAAAATATGTTTTGTATTGTTTCATTTGTATGTAATAATATTAATTAAGTACTGTCTTATGATGATGTACAAACGTGATGTCATTGCCTTTAAAAAACTGAAATAAACTGAGGCCGACGGCCATGAGAAATATTAGTTTTTTGTTAATTTAAAAGGTCAACTAAACCACATATGTATCGAAAAAGAAGACATTTATTGTTTAATTCCTTAATCTAAAATGTTAATATTTATCAAAATTATTTGATATCAATTAATATCAATTAGTTTTACAACAAAGTTACACGTAAAAGCACGCGACTTTCTTTTAGCGATGAGTATTCTATTCTTCATTTGAAATGCATTTTTTTAAAATTTCAATCCATACAGAAAACACTGCTAACGTTCTATCAATATTGAGTAACATTGTTTTATTAAAGCCATTAGATTAAACATACACAGAGTACAGGTTTGTCGTATACGTTCATGAGAGGGAATTATGTTTAGCCTTCTTACCAATTTCTAAATTATTGGGAACATATTTAAAAAAATGTAATTTCCGCTGAAAAAAGTGAAATGATTGTTTTCAAGTATTATTACCTGTCCCGTTTTGCACTGTTCAACATGATTGCAAAATCTCGAATGGCTTATATCTGCACAATTATAACAGATGAGTCCTTAAAAAAGAATTCAAAGAAAAGTGTTAACATACTTGAAGCTGTATGTAACATGTGTAAAAAAGATAAAAGCACGATAAAAAAAAAAATCGCATCAGAATGATATTGCTGCGTACAATAAGTCTTCAATGAAGCTGTAAATAAAATAAACGGTACAATCACACATCTGCAATACACAAATCATTCTTATTATATGATAACAAAGAAAAGACAACAAAACAAAACAAAATACCTATGCTCGACAAACAGATTGTGACGCGGCGAATGTAACAAAATTTATGGGATCTAAAACCTCATTTGTGTACTTATGATGAGTGTACTCACAACACGAACATAGAATTTCATTTATTCTCATATGAGTACTGGAGGAAAGCACACAATTGCAAATATATAGCATTATATAATAGCAATACCATATATCTACCTGCATCCACCAAGTTCCAAAAAACATCTTTTTACAATATAAAAGTAAGAAGATGAGGTATGGTTGTCAATGAGACTAATCTTCACAAGAGACTACAATATCATAGAAATTAAGAACAGTTACTGATGACTGGTCACTGCACTCAACAATTAACAAATCCCATACTGCGTACTATTAGCATTCTATAAAAGACCCCGAAATGGAAAATGTAAAACCAGTATATTGAAAAAAAAACTAACAGCCTGATCTATGTAAAAAATGATATACTAAAAGCAAATAAAATACACAAAAACTGAATTACAGGCTCCTGACTAAGGACCGGAACATGTTAGCATATAACCCAACGTTCCTGGTATATCGTCTTGACACATACACATGCAGTAAGTCCTACTGGGCTATCAAGATTGAGCTTTTATATATAGAAAGATTGTATGTAATTCACACTTTGAAATGATTACCCAATGTTATCTGCCCTTTTACGTTTTTCGTTGTAAAAGTTAATTGTATGTTAGTCTTATAGCAGTGTTATTGCATCATATACGATTCTATACAAAAATATGATTTCAAAGTAAGTCCATTTATTGACTTACAGTATTTCACTTTTTGGAATAACCCGCTACTTTTTAGATATAAAGACAAATACCACGATTAGTGTTCGTGTATTTCGAAATGTAGATCTTGTTTTCGTTTATTTAAAGTTATGGCTTCATTTTGCTTTCAGTTACTATTTTACATTACATTCTTGAATGCAATCTTTGACTGTGGCAGTTATGTTTAAACTGGTTTTCTTTTTCCCTATTTTTAGATATAAGATCTTAGACACCAAAAAAATCATGTGTTCTGTTAATTCAGCAATAATTTATAGCAAGGGATGTTTGTTAAAGAGGCAAATATGCATACATATAAGAAGACGCTTTTGTCTGTCCTCGCACTTGGTTTTACTTGGACCTTGGGAAATCAGGCAATTCATCGATTTTTTTTTATCTTATCGTGTGTATATTTATACACAATAGATAAACGAAGTTTGGTTATTGATTAACAAAAGTTTTCTCATTTATGTGTGTTTTCAGCCGGTAGAATATTTGCCTTCTGTTTTGTTTCTACAGCACCAGACCTGTATTTCAAAAAAGATGTCATTAACTCTAGATAGCACTTACCATTGGCAATATTGGTAAGTATAGCACAAAGCAGCCAAATACACACCGTTTGGACTAAAACAAAAATGTTAGAGTGGAAAGTGAGTAACAACAAATCAGAAAGAATTTGCTATATACATTTGTATACTTTCAATTATTTAGTCATTGTTAACCATCCCTGACGGTCACATATTATACATATAAACTATATTTATTTATATTTGTTTTCAATTGAAACACAACGCTTAATTATAACACAAGTAGTTAATGTTAGTGGATATGAAAAATGAAAAAAAAATGGGATTGCTAGAAGTAACTTACGTATTGGAGACATATTGTCTACACAACCAAAGGTTATCTTTCATTATATACAAGGTTTAGATATATTACGTAATGCCAGTTGTAGAAATAAAATAATTTGCAATCTAGTATATGTAAGTCCACCATTCTCTACATTTGAAAATGCCTGTACCAAGTCAGGAATATGACTGTTGTTGTCCATTCGTTTGATGTGTTTTGTCATTTGATTTTGCCATGTGATTAGGGACATCCGATTGAATTTTTCTCGGAGTTTAGTATTTTTGTGATTTTACTTTTTTCAATAGAAAATTAAATGCAAATAAAAAATTTATCTGATCAGGAATAACTTAAACGTTTTCACTGCAATTGCAAATAGTTGAAGAGAAAAACAAATTTAAGAACATTGTAAGATATAACAGGAATTGACCCTTAGATGTTTTTCCGGTTTTAAGCACTGCCTTAGTCAACGGGTTCATTAAGAGTAATGTTACAGCTGACTTCGTTCTCTTAGACCAAAGCGTGTATCAAGTGTCTTGAAATATTCAAATTTTACTTCAATGTTTGCATACCTTATTTTTTTTAATACATATAAATAAAGTTAGGGGTGAACGTACCGGTTGATAATGGACAGCTCATTTATGTCGCACATTATACGCATGTTCTAGACTATATAAAATGATGTTGCGATATCAATATAAACTCTGCGTTACACAGACCAATATGCTGGGCCGTATTTTTAACGCGCTAGTTTAGAAAATTACAATGAGTTCTATCGGCACACATTTTTCTGCACCTGTTCTACCTGAAGTATAGTACGTAGCAGAACAGTAAAAACTACCCATCTTGGGTTTATCCCGTGCGATATTAAACTAACGACATCCCTTACTCATATCGAAACGGTTCCTGTCTTTAAAACGAAAGGATTACACACTGTGGGTTTTGTTTTTATAAGTTTGTCCGAATATTTCATCGTTTTGTGATTGTGACATGTACTTTTAACTGTTTACCAAGCAAAATGTCATGTTTTTTTTTCTAAATTGGTTTATAATGTATTTATAATAAATGCAAAATGATTTGTTTTGATTGTTTCTTTATTCCACGAAAGGATTTATTTGATTATTAATTATTTTACTGACACGGAACAAAGTTTCAGTGGCTGTCAATATTCTCCGATCGGTTTTTTTTAAGTCTTTTGATTTTATGTTTATTGTTGTTGTTTTTACTTTGGTGTTTCATATCAATCTGATGAGTTATGCCATATGTATTTGTATCGGATGTCTACAGTTTGTTCATATGTTGTGCAGAGTCATTGATGTCCAGGTTATAGAGAGGGTGTGGCGTTCCAAGAGGGTATTACCGGCCCAGTAGTCAACACTTCGTAGTTGACATGAATATCAATAATGTGGTCATTTTAATAAATTTCCTGTAACAAAACTTTGAATTTTCGAAAAACTTAGGATTTTCCTATCCCAGGCATGGATTACTTTAGCCGTATTTGACAATTCTCAATGCTTTTCAACTTTGTACTTGTTTGGCTGTATGAATATTTTGATATGAGCGTCACTGATGAGTCTTATGTAGACGAAACGCGCGTCTGCCGTACTAAATTATAATCCTGTTACCTTTCATAATAACTATTCACCCCATTTAACGGTCCACTGAACATAGAAAATGATAGATTGGGCATCTGCGTGCACTATGGACACATTCTTGTTTTATTATACTATAGCTCACGCTACGTATCGGTTTTCTCCTTTGTTAAAAACTGTACGGCGCATTAAAGCTGATTTTAATGTGGACTCTTTTTTTTTTTTTTTTTATCTCTAACTCATTTTCAATCGTATCATATCTCCTATTCTATTATGATACTGCAGTGTTCCTTTTGTTTCTTTTGTCTTTTGTTTTGTAGTCAACGGAAATAAAATTATGCATTAAATTTTACGGACACCATCACAAATTGGTTGGCCGTAATGGAATAACCGTTTCACAAACGATATCGGATATGTTTCTTACGTCGTAACTACAATCCCCTTCCCTTTCATGAATTTGACCTACCGAATTAGACTATTTACTGGATTTGTAATTACATAAGCAACACGACGGGTGCCGCATGTGGAGCAGGATCTGCTTACCCTTCCGGAGCACCTGAGATCACCCCTAGTTTTTGGTGGGGTTCCTGTTGTTTATTCTTTAGTTTTCTATGTTGTGTCATGTGTACTACTGTTTTTCTGTTTGTCTTTTTCATTTTTAGCCATGGCGTTGTCAGTTTGTGTTAGATTTATGAGTTTGACTGTCCCTTTGGTATCTTTCGTGCCTCTTTTTTGACAAAGGATAAGTTTGTACGCATGTTGAATTATTTACTAATACCACTGCGTTCTGTGCAGGAAAAAAATCAGGCTTTCTAGACATATGTTATTCATTGTTGTTTGGGTCTCTTTGTAGGTTTTTAAATTGTTGAAGGAGTTGGGTGTTTGTGGTTGATGTCGTCTGTTGTTCTGTTCACTATTTTTGGATTCCTGCGATCTTTTAACTTGTATTTCCTCTAATTAGAATTATATCTGTTTCATATATGTATCATCATCTATAATCATAATATTTATCAATAATTATGCAAAATACCTATTTTATACTTGAACATTGTAAAGTTTAACGCAAATTGATAAATGAGACATACTAGTATGTAACGAAATGTTAGGGCTGAAACATAGAAATTCGTTCTGGATCACATGAAATCATTCCTAGATTTTGGTGGGGTTCGTGTTGCTTTTTTTTAGTTATCTTTGTTGTGTCATGTGTACTATTGTTTGTCTGGATTTTTTTTTCGTTTTTAGCCATGGCGTTGTCAGTTTATTTTCGATTTATGAGTTTGACCGTCAATCTGGTATCTTTCGTTCTTCTTTTATCAACTTGGTCATGCGTACTCTTCCTTAAACAATATCGAACATATATGTGCAAGACAATTATAAATGTTACCATTTTGGGCAAACAAAACCCCAAAACGACTTAGGTTTGGCAATATTTTTAGAAGATTAGAAACAGCCGAACAAGTAATATAAATGCATCAATATGGTAACACTAATATCAAAGTGTCTGGCCTTTGGTTTTACAGTCATCCTCTATGATATTTCGGTAGTTTTCCTGGTCAAGTAATTTTGACATGGATGCCATTGTAGTCGGTAATTTCAATTCGTCTTTTATTTTACATTCGCCATTGTTGGCGGCTGTACTGTTAATATTCATTATAGTGTTAAATGAATTTGACCTTCCAGCTGTTAAGTTTATTTCAGCAGAAATTTCATACTGATGTGATTTCCTTTTCATTTCTTTTTCTAATTGCTGATACATGTGCATATATCCTTCTTTATCGGAATTCGGAAGTGATGAAGTCGAAGATGAGGAATTGCTCCCATTAGTGCGTATGACACCTTTTCCGTAGTCATGTTTTACGGACTTCCGTTTTTCTAGTAATGCGTTATATGGATGGAGGTATCCATCTTCTGTTTTATCGTGGAAATTTGATTCCCCTTCATAATCATGGGAATCTTTTTTTCCCACCAATGAATGATACGGATGTAGATATTCATTAGTGTCTTTAGTTTTATCTTCAATGTCTGAAGAGTCACTTACAGACGAACTTACAACGTCTAAGTACACGTTTGGTTGTTTCGGTTTGTCACATGATTCTATCATCTGACTTTCGTCAATCACGTGATACATGTATAAGTCACTTTCCATCTCAATATCCTCCTCTTTTTGTTGTTTGTCATCCAAAGCAATGTCTTCTGGATTTGTTATTACATGGAACTGCTTCTGTTTAGCATTGATCCTATGTTTGTTGAAAAAATAACACAAGGCTAGGATAAGAATGAAACAGGCTGCTGCAAGACAGTAGATTATCAGGTTTGTTGATGAAAATGTGCCTATCAAATAAATAAAGTTGATAGTTGTACTAATATAGGAATACTGTGAGATTCTTTTTTTTTTATTTCTGTCATAGCTAGGCAAAATGAGAACATTACATATAAAATCATTATTATAATGTATTTTAAGTGAAAAAAAACGGCGGCAACTTAAACAACCAAACTAAAATACAACACATATCACAATTTACATTACTCTTAAACTAAACTTGTAGCAACAAATTATCATTTAAATTTTTAAGACGTTTTGACAATTTCTATATACAAATGTAGTTTTCCCCATTTCCATTCTCAATTTTATTTTTATTGCTTACATTAACTGCAAAGCCGAAAAGTGTAAATGTTTTAATGAGTAGCCAAACTACACAAAATATTTACATTAACTTATGTAAAACAAAGACCACCTACCTGTTTCTTTGTCAACTTTTGCTGTAACTGTTTGGACTTCTTCTCAAATAAAACAATAACAGAAAACCATACACATATTTCAATTCAATATATACACTCACTATAATTATCTATATTAATTCTATTTCGTTGAATACTCAAGAAATCTTTAAATTAATGCCTTTTTACATAAATATTTTTTTTTTAATTAAATCAAATACTAACAGCAGTAACTGTCCTATTCCTAGATTAAAATATTTCAAATTTACACGGAAAACGCTACATAAAATGTACGACAAAATGGACGGTTTGTCGTTCCCTTTTAAAAAAAAACCACCCTGTTCTTCAGGTCTTTGGTGTTCCTGTCGCATCATCTTACAATGTTTATTAATCTCAATTCGTTCGCTATGCCCATGTCTATTTTTAATATTGATTTTATCGTGGTAGATATTAATTCGTGATCAATCAATTATAATCACACGTAATATTTTTGTCATACATAAATGAAATTTCACGGTTATTCAATCTGTCGATACCTCATTTTTACATATCACAAAACTATCTCATCAATGTGCGTATGAAATGAATACACATTTACTATTAACGTTAATAATGTATCACTCTTTATTCTCACGCAAAATTACCAATGTATCTTACCAGATGTAACTGATTGAAAGCTGGTACTTTCTATGTTGATTTTATCTATTGAAAGAAATATTCAAATTAATTGTCTATTTTTTGTCAAAAATATTGACATCAAAACATACGTGATGTAAGTCTAGGTGATGGGTATACGTTTTTTAGATAACATGTTTGAAATAAAAAAAAAAAACAACTTTAAGTTAATATTTGTTCATCCGATATCATTTTGTTAGGTCCGTACAGTTTCTGTTTGTTCCTGTTTGTGCGTTAAAATTCGTTCTCTTTGACCTATTTAAATTAAAATTTTTGACAAAAAGCAGAAAGTTAAACATGTTAGAGGAGAAGTTTTGTTTTGTTATCGGTTTTGTTTTGTGTTTTTAATGTTATATACCTAAATCATATGAATTTAAGTATAACTAACACTGACCTGTGGTTGTTTCTGTAGTCAAATATGAACTTGGTATTGTGCTTTCTATTGTAGATGTGCACGAGCCATTAACATGGTTACATCTACGAAAAATTAATATTCTATAATTTTAATTTGTTTCAGCAAAAACTGTCAGAATTACAACACATCTGATTTTTTTGATTTATTTAAAAAGTGCTAATCGAGGACCATAGCTTCTGAACAGGAAAAATGAAAAACATCTACATTCTTTACAATTCTCGCTCCATTTTGTAATGGTAAACAACATATTTACATTTTATTAAGCATTTCAAATAAAGTTGTCGGATGGGCTTTAAATAACGGCTCACGTTCAATTGTTTCATCAAAAACAAATATCGATATGAGTAAAGCATTTTGAAGCATTGGTTGAAGTGTTTTCAAGTTTTTGTACAAAAGCAGAGTAAGTGCATTTTCTCAGTTAAGGAGCATAACTCAAAACAGCGACAATTAAAACCGTCGAACCGTCATTATTTAATAGCACAATCTAGATTTTACATAGCTATAACTTTTTAAAATGTTTAGTAAAACAGTTCCTAAATAACTGTTGGAAATTAAACGAGGTTGGGTCTCTTATCCGAAAAAGACTAAATTAAAATGGACGCAGTTTTTTATTCAAAAATCAGTTTCAAAACTATCTCTAGAAAAGAGCAACCACCAATTAGGCAAACACCATGTTATGCGTCTTGCTTCTTTATCTTATTCAAACGATCAAATATTGACATTACAATTAAGTCTATCAATGACATAAATAGTAATTTTTCTTTAAATCAATTCGGACAATGCTGAGCTTGTGCAATTATAAACGAAAATAAAGAGGAATTTCAATCTTGTGCGTCCAAAGCGTAAAATTACAGCCAAAATCATCTAATGTCATTTTTGCCTCAGTTGTTTCTTTCCAGACTTACAATTTGAATACTTTGACCTGTATTTATCTTAGTATCTTTAAAAACTGTCGGATATACAATATCTATTTCAATCATATTACCTCTCAGTTTCAGAACAGGGACATAATCCGGAACATTTATCGCCGAAAAAGGGGTGCATACAGGGTTGACAAGTAATGTTAAGTATTGGTGTGCTGTATCCAATCCGGCATTCTGTAATCAAACCAAAGCACGAATGCATTTATTAAAATACAAATTCCAAGGAAATAAATAATAATTCCAGTGACCAATGATATCTTATGATCTACATTATTTTAAAGAACTAAGTATTCTTTTCATGAAAAAGTGTAATTCTCTTTTGAATTGAAGATTTATAGTGTTCGTTTACATTTGGTATATATATATTAATTAGATTAATTAAGGTTTGTTCCAATGTGTTAGCCCCTTAAATGTATATATTTGGTAAACCTGGAAAGAGCAATACTTGCGTGGCATCGAAAAGGAATTATTACTTATAATTTCGATGGCAATTGTCTGTGTACCGCTCCCCTTTTTTTCAAAATCCGTATCTGATACATATCTTTTATTAAATTTATTTTCCGGATTTATATTTAAAACTGTACAACATATTCAAAAACAAGTCTAAGTCACTAATAATTTTTGTATCGTATAGCCAAATTTCGTCTTTTTAGAGTATTTCCAATAATCATCGATTAAAAAAAGTCCTCAGAACAATAAAAGAGTGACATCACCAAGAACAGATACATTACAATAAATATTAGGATGATATCATTATTATACTACTGTACAAATATACAAGGTTAATGTTGTGTATTATTATTAATCCGATGAATCTGTTATTGCGGATATTAATTGAGCATTGTGATAGATAATAATTAAAGCCTTAAATATAGGTTTTGAAATACTTACCTTCACATTTATTACCGATCCACTCATAACCATTGCAGCAGTAGATTTCATTGCTACAATTTAACATTTAATTATAACAATAAGACAACAGTAATTTACCAGTGTTCATCACGTTATTCGATTAGGAAGAGACAAATCAAGGTAAAAACCAAACTAAAACTTAAGGAATCACTTGAACCCCAACAAGAAGTGACCGGTCACGTTGAACAGGTAAGCGTCTCCGGATATACGTATGCATTGTCCGCCATCCGAGTCCATACTATGTCAACATCGGGTAAACGATAGAGTCTACCAAATTACAGATCAAATGAAAATCCTAGTAGATAAATATTTAAGACCACGATAATATGTCACTAGTAAATTGAGTTATATACATATCGTATCAATCAACCAAGCCGTGATTGTGACCGTAAAACTTTTGCAGATAAAAAAACAATCATCGCCGATACCAGTTGTAATCCTTGGCCTGATGTGCGTGTCGTCTACAAAAGACTCAATAATGACGATGGAATCATGACCAAATTAATTATTAAGCTAAAGCTAAAGGGCCACACATTCCGAAACGTTTTAATAGATACAGAAACGGTTATCTGATTCAGGGGTAGATAATCCTTAATATTTTCTACAATCAAAGTTTTTTAAACACTCAATTTATGAATAAAACAACGACAATTCATGCCATTATTAGAGTGGCGAAAACTGAACAGGTACAAACTTCGGGGCGGAACAAGTAAAAAAACAAAATTAAAAGAGCTCTGAGGAAATTAAAAACGGAAAGTCCCTAAGCAAATGGCGAGATCAAAAGCTGAAACACCTGAAACGACTGTATAACAACTGTCACATTCCTGACTTGATACAGACATTTTCGTAGGTAGAAAATGGTGGATTGAACCTGGTATTATAGCTAGCTCAAAAGAGAGCGAAAGATACCAGAGGGACAATCAAACTTATCGAAAATAAACTGACAACGGCATGGCAAAAAAAGAAAAAGACAAACAGACAAATAACAGTATACAAGACACAACATAGACAACTAAAGACTACGCAACACGAATCCCACCAAAAACGGGAGTGATCTTAGGTGTTCCGAAAGAGTAAGCAGACCCTGTTCCACATGTGGTATCCTTTATCTGTAGGTCTAAAACTCTCATTTGTATGACAGCATCATGAAAATTCCATTATATTGATAACGATGAGTGAACAAAACAAACAGACAAACAAAATATGTAAATATGGCAAAAATAGGAGTACAGCATTCACATGGTTAAGCATTGACCGATTTAAACTTGTCTCACACTAGATATACGTGCATGTATTCACAATCAACAATGAAAATCCTGATGGCAATTAATAAAACTGTTAACAGCGTCTGAAATAATTTCATTTTTATCTTGAATCAAAGTAGAGGTTTTTTCTATTTTTTGTGCTGTTCTCACATTTCTTGATCGGTGTGAGGAATATATTTCTCCTCGCTAGTGAAATTTTTTTTCTCAGCACATGATGGTCGAAATTTCATTATGACGTCAAGTTTTCTTTGTTTCTTCTGAATTTCCAATTATGACGTCATCAATAAATGCGACAATGTCTGATGACGTCATATAACAAGAACACAACTTTCTACAAAATTTAAAATGAACGAAAAATAATCATTAGAGAAAACGACCGCGCCACTGACACTCGTGTGTTACGATATTTCTCCACTCTTAACTGTTAATTCTTTAAAAAAAAAGCTCGGTAGTTCTCGTGCTTTTACCATCACTGTTCAAAAGTCAACAATTTCGTATAAAGGTGTTAAGTATAATGAATGCACAACATAACTGTTTTTCGAATGTGCTAATAAATATCTGGTTTAATTTGTGATGATCATAATGCATACATGAACTATGAGAGGTTTATGCAGTTGACTGTTTTTGTTATTATTTGACAGACTTACCTTGTATAATTTAAACACGCATATTCTGGTAGACAGTTTCCATGATTTAAAAATAGTAGAGGCAATAAAAAACACACCAACAAGAATACCATAGTCAACCTGATGTTGATTTATTTTTAGTTGAAACACACTTGAAATGTATATCCTTGCAAGTTTAAGCTTCAGTGTTTTCATAAATGTGAAGAACAACCGGAAATATGGTAAATGTATACAATATTCAATAAAAATAATATTGTCACGGAAGTATTTGGGTGATTTCCGTTAAAATAAATCATAACGTTTTAAGTTTGAAAAGTCATGCTCTTATTTTATATATTCCAGTGATCATTATGTAAGTTACATGAAACCAATAGTTTTCACAAACTTTATGTGTTATGAATGGTAGTTCTTCTTTGAACGACATAGTTACAAATGGTTCATAATGAAAAAGGAATTATTATAGTAGAATAAATAGAAACTGAATGGAATTTTACATATTAGACTGACTTAAACGGAGTTTGAAACTATTTAACGAACCCTTCCACAACCGTAAGGTATAACAAACCGATCGTATCTAAATTCAGGGCAATTAAATCAACTGGACCGTACAAATTAGGATGTGCTTTTCGGTTTGACATGAGTTTTTTTGTATATTTTTTTGTTTGGAAGAACTAAGTAATAGCTTTATTTTTACATTATCACTTACAATAATATGCATAACACGTCAACTTTAGATCATAGAAAGCCGTTGTTGTTAACCTGCATTTTAAACAAATTAATACAATGCTACACTAATAGTGTTTGTTCTATGGTAATATTGTTGTTTTAGTGTCCTTCAATCTTGCTTATGGACTTTTTTGTATGCCTTTTGTGTTTCTTTGTTGTCATATATGCTTTTTGTTAATTGTGAATAAGGTGTCTACACAATGTTGACTGCTCTTTTCTTTTTTTCCTGACATTGATAGCTACCATACCTGTTTGTTTTGTTCACTGATCATTGTCAATATAATGAAATTATACAAGTGTCATACAAGTGAGACGTGTAGCTAGATATAAAACTAGTTAGATCATCCGATTTCTGCAAGATAAAATGCTTCTTCCAGGTCAGGAATATGACAGTTGTTTTCCATTCCTTTCATTTCTTAAGAGATTTTGATCTTTCCATTTGATTATGGACTTTCCGTTTTGAATTTTCCTCGGAGTTCGTATTTTGTTTTTTACTTTTTGCCCAGTGAAATTTGGACCGAACTTTTGTCTTGCTAATCATTTGTGTCTACCCATCAAAGTAAATCTATTAACAATTCACTATATTAGAGAAAAAGTTCAATTAAGCAAATAAAAATTATAATTTAAGAACCATAACTCATTTCAGATATCGGTCTCAAGACTAATTTTGAATTTTTTTTTCTCCCTTTAAACCATTTTTACGTTCAGGGTTCCCATCTTTTACCAATCGGGATCATATAAAAAACAATTATTGCTGAAGTTCATCAATAAAGAGCAACAACTCTTTTCAACAGGTCAACTGTTTTTTCATGGTATTTGGGGTATGTTTTCATATCCTTTCCGGCTGAACATCTTGCGCACTCTTGTTGTTTATGTTTTAAGTTATAGCAAAACATATTGGTACGAATTATCTTTGACATAAGATCACTTCTATAAGCATGCCGAAGATTTCATCTGTTCTTAATAAAGTGCAGGCTTTGTTAAGGTTTCAGTTGTTTAAATATTTTGTTCATGTTGAAATTGTAGGCTTAACCAAATACATTGGATAGAGACATGATATGTGAGGATAATACAACAAATAAGGAGTAGACTGTTTGCAGTTGCTCTTAATTTGATAAGTAAAAACATGCATCAATAAAAATTATCATTCGGGGAAGAGAGTGGATAACAACGTTTGCATTGTTGGTCAACATTCCATTTTGCAATTAAAGTGTTCATTATTATATCATGCACCGTTAAAAAATCTAAACAATCATTGCAAGCATTTAATTCCTGATAGGATAACGCAGCAAAATTGAGTATACATTAAGGTTGTCTTTGCTGAGAGAAAAAAAGAAAATAGTAAAGCTTATCTAAAACAAAACGTTATCCAGTCGTTCTTCGGCTAAACTTGCATAAGGGTTTCATTTTATTGATGTATTTTTTGGCGAAGTTGTATTCGAGAAACGAAACGACACATTTACCCCAAAACAAATTGCTAGACACCAAAGTCCACGTCATTTGGCAAAGCTCAATCGAAAATGATTGTCAGGAAAGTAATAACTTAAAGTTATTTCCGTTTATACATTGGATCGTTGATAAATCATCCTATCAGATAATGTTGTAGAGCATACAACGTTCACGTATAGATATATTACTATACAAACTGCATGAAAACAAATCCATTGAGAATACCAATTATAAGGTCATTACTAAAATGAGACAAATAAATATATGATAATGGGTGGTATTCACAATGAAAGGAGAAAATAGAACACACCTCATACATCACAAATCAAATATAACCAACTTTCTGTCACCTCCCTTTTCAAACATAAACAAATGGAAAACACACCCACGAACACCAAGTACTAAACTGCACTTTCAAATTAATTATGATACCTCCCTATTATGCAAACCTCTTTTGATAGACAGAGGTTTAGTCTATTAATTGTTTACCAAATTTAGAAAAAATAATCATGTGTGATAACTGTAAAAGTTACAAAACATATAATACAAAACAACGTAAAAGTGAGCAATTATAAGAAACCGTTCGGTAGGTCAACAATTAGCAAAACCCGTATCGAAGAAGATACTATATTAAGCTATTAAAAGCCACGAATGTAATGAAATTGAAAGGGAAAAAATATACGCTCTAATTTATAAACAAAAAAATAATTAAACGGAGACAAAAATTATTAAATCAACAAAATAAACAAAACACTGGCTCCTATCTTGGACCGCCATATACAGAATGTTGCATGACTTCTTATGTTTGTAATCGCCAATCCATCGGCCTGATAACCCGGGAGTATGACACCACATAACAATTAACAAATGAACAACAATGAACAACAATGAAAGTCATTTGATCTTTAGATCGATATAAAGCCAAAAAACAGCTTACGAAAACATTGTTAACTATATCTATAACATATCTTTAGATTCGAGAGTACTTACGTTCTGCAACTTCTAAACGTTATTTAAATGCCAATCACAATACTCTTCTTTTTTTTTATCTGCAATAAAGATTCATTATCCACGCTAAAACGCAAACATTTTAAATCATCGGATGTATGAATACGTAGAAATGACCAATAAGGAATTGAATAGAAAAGTAACATTCAGCAGCTGGGATCGAAATATAGGATTCGTATAAATGATATTTATAGGAAAAGTCTTCAAAGATGATAATCCCAAGTGTGACGATGTATAATTGACATGACTAAACGGACTGCATTTCAAAGATCGGGACAGCGTTTGAAAGATTAAAAAGTATATTATTCACCGAGCACCTTCGGTTATCCAGGGATTTTAGCGGAGTTCGTTTTCCTCAACTATAAATTTTCTTTGATGTATTTTGTATATTGTTTATATTATTGATTTTTGTCATCCTGTTGCCCGTTTGTTTTCAAAATTGTCAGTTTCAATGTTCCTTTTGTATTTTTCGACCGTCTCTTTTTCACATCTAATACTTGTGAAAAAGACAACTCTTAAACAACAACATAACTATTTTATATGTGAAGCAGGATCTGCTTACCCCTCCGGAGCAACTGAGATCATCCCTAGTTTTTGATGGGGTTCGTGTTGCTTATTCTTTAGTTTTCTATGTTGTGTCATGTGTTCTATTGTTTGTCTGTTTGTCTTCTTTTATTTTTAGTCAGGAGTTGTCCTTTTTTTTTCGATTCATGAGTTTGACTGTCCCTCTGGTATATTTCGTCCCTTATTTACACAAGTTTATATGACTAATCGACCTGTGGCTTCAGCTCTACAAAAATGTTGAAAAGAAACTTGTAGTTTCTCACTCCGTGACGATTTGACGGAATTAGCAGAACCATTTGTTTTAAAAATATCAGAAAAACAAAGATTAGATTTTATATAATGTGAGGGTACCAAAATTGCACATATTTTTACAGTTTTCTTAGCCTACGCTTATTTATGCTTCAAACAAAAGTTTGCATTATTGGTTTATTTTGTAGATGTATCATTATTTACTATAAAGTTTCACCGATTCAATTTTGAATCCAAATGGAATCATAGAAAAATTGGTCTGAACTGACCTCCAAACCATCAATGAATCTGTAAAGAGGAGTACCCAAATTGCATCCATGCTTAAATGCGCATCGTCAAAAGTCGAATAACAGAGGTTTTGTTTAATTTCTTCACATATTTGGACAATTGGATATTAATCTATGCTTACTCTTAATTTTTTTTTTAAATGGATACTTGCAACATATTGTATTTGATAATTTGAAAAAGTTAACGTTTTGATGACGTCGCATGGCGACATTTCCGTACAATTTGGGTTTTCAGGAAACACTTCATCTGTAAAAATACAAGTTTGTTAGTGTCTTGGAAATCTTGTAAGATTTTCGCTGCTATTTTTGCTAAATAGGTGCAATTTGGATACTAGGTGCAATTTCGGTACCGTTACGTTAGCCATATCATCAAAAGGTTGATATATTTTGTATTTTTGTTTGGCTGTCTGAGAGAAAGTAAATTTCAACTCGTATGATTTTACAAATTAGTCACATTCGTTGATTTCGAAATAAATTGAGATATCTTCTCATTTCTGTAACTACTACAAGGGAACAAAAAACTGAGCAACACGACCACCACTAAGAAAAGGGGGAGGTTTGATTTTAAGGAAGGTTATTAGATCCTGCTGCATATAAGGCAACCGTCGTGTATAATTAATGGTGGATATCTCTTATCTTTGTAAAATAAAATTTTGATTTTTTTAGATCCTAAAGGTATTCTACCTCAGGCATAGATTACCATGGCTGTATTTGGCAAGACTTTTAGGAATTTTGGTCCTCAATGATCTTCAACTTCGTACTTTATTTGGCATTTTAAACTTTTTTGAATTCGAGCGTAACTGATGAGTCTTTTAGACGTAACGCGCGTCTGGCGTGTAAACTAAATTTAGTCCTGGTATCTATGATGAGTTTATTTACTACCACTGGGTCGATGTCACTGCTGGTGGAGATTTATTTCCCCGAGGGTATCACAATCCCAGTAGTCAGCACTTTTGTGCTAACATGAATTACCATTGATATGGTTATATCTATAAATTAACTTATACAAAATTTTGATTTTTTAAATACTAAGACTATTTTACCTCAGGCATAGATTACCTGAGCTGTATTTGGCAAGACTTTAAGGAATTTTTGCTCCTCAATGCTCTTCAACTTCGTACTTTATTTGGTATTTTAAACTTTTTTGGATTCGAGCGTCACTGATGAGTCTTTTTAAGACGAAACGCGCGTCTGGCGTATATAGTTTAGTCCTGGTATCTATGGTGAGTTTATTTTCATAATAAAGAACTTCTGGTCAAAATGTAGACGTAAATACCGATGTCTGTTAGGTAATGCCACGCTCTTTTCACTTTGAAAACCAATATCAACCCTGGATGTGTTCCATAGGTGTTAAAATGTTTTGTCCCTATCCAATATATTCACATTTTTCATTGGCTGTTAAAATTTCCTCGACTTTTATAATGAATGTTCGTTGTTACATGACCTAACTATTGTAAGTATTGTTATAAATATGAATATACCGGTACTCAGATGTGTTATAGGTGTCAATGAGACGAATCTCCACTAGAGACCAAATGAAGTATTGCTAGTAAGTGTGCGAATCCATACTGCATCGTCAGATATAAAACTAACGGCCTTATGTATGTAAAAATAAACTACAATAATCAAAATACATAAAACATAATACAGTAACAAACGAGAACCTCTGAATTTCTGTGTCCTGATTCTCATCCTGCATATGCATGAAGTAATTGCACCTGAACGCTAAGCAATCAAAAATATTAATTCATTAATCTTAATGTTTATTTCATTCACAATAATCTTTTTTTTGTAAATTCCTAGTAAATTCTCTTATAAAATAAATTGGAACAGTGATTTTATTTTCTAGTTATTATCAACCTCATAGATTGAAAATAAACTAACAACGCAATGTGCTGCGAGATTTTTCCTCAACGTGTTCTTAACCTTCACTTAAAAGTGTAAAATGATTATCAGCTTTAAATCATCTAATGCATATATACCAGACGTTTCATAATTTCGGTGCGAGAATTATTTTATAGCAATTCTTCGCTAGTAAATAATAGTTTTTAAAATATATCCGTAGATAATATGTTTATCCAATGTGAAGTAAAACAGTAGGTTCCCTACATTGAACGTAAATTTCTACATTTAACCCTCGACAAAAACTTTTTTGATCAAGACGTTAAGGGAATTGAGACGGGGAATTTGATAGTTATCTACGGTAACAAAAGCATTGAGGATCCAAAATTCAACAAAGAAGTGTAAATTATGGGTAAGGATATATATTATGTTTTGGGTAAAAACAATCCTTAGTTTTTCGAAAATTTTATACTTTTTCAAACATTGATATTCTTATATAAATTACCATATAATTAATATTTATGTCAGCACCAAAGTGCTGATGATACCTTCGAGGACGAAACGTCCACCAGCAGTGTCACCGACCCAGTTGTGTAAATAATTATGAAATGTACCTGGATCATAATTTGATACGACAAACATACGACTTTTCAGTGACTATCTGATCAAATAGTAAGAAAACAAAACAAGTAAAAAGTTGAAAAGCATTTTTCTTTTTTTAACACCAATATCAAAGTGTCTGGCCTTTTGTTTTACAGTCATCCTCTATGATATTTCGATAATTGTCCTGTTCAAGTAATTTTGACATGGATGACATTGTAGTTGGCAATTTCAATTCGTCTTGACTTACACTTTCGTTGTTTTTACGCACGACATTTTGGGTTTGGGTGCTGTTACCATTCATTACAACGTTAAATGAATTTGACCTTCCAGCTGTTATGTTTATTTCAGCAGAAATTTCATACTGATGGGACTTTCTTTTTAGTTCTTTTTCTAATTGCTGATACATGTGCATATATCCTTCTTTATCGGAATTCGGAAGAGACGAAGTCGAAGATGAAGAATGGCTTCCATTAGTGCGTAGAACACCTTTTTCGTAGTCATGTTTTACGGATTTCCGTTTTTCTAGTAAAGCGTTATACGGATGTAGGTATCCATCTTCTGTTTTATCTTGAAAGTTTGAGTCGCCTTCATACTCATGGGAATTTGTGTTTTCTACTAATGAATGATATGGATGAAGATATTCGTTGGCGTCTTTTGTTTTATCTTCAATGTCTGAAGATTCACTTACAGACGAACTTACAACGTCTAAGTAAACATTTGTTTTATTCGGTTTATTCGGTTTGTCACATGATACTACCATCTGACTTTCATCAATCACGTGATACATATATAAGTCACTTTCGATCTCACTTTCCTCAGCATTTGGTTTATCGTTCGAAACATTCAAAACAACATCTACTGGATTAGTTATAACACGTAACTTTTTCTTCATAGCTTTTAGTTTATGTTTATAGCACAAGACCATCACAAGTATAAAACAAGCAGCTGATAGACAGTAGATTATCAGGTTCGTTGTTGTAAAAGGGCCTATAAAATATAAGTAAGTCGTGAATATCAACTGCATAAAGTATGAAAATTGTAAAACATGATTGTCTGATTGCTGCAATTGCTTTACAACTGGTGAATAATTCAAATGATATATATATTGCGAGAAATAAAATAAAAATTATTACAATAATCCAAAATGTCGGGTGTGTACTGCTTGACATTTATTATTTCTCATTGACTAAATAATAGCTAACAATATCTGCGAGAACTGTCAGATCTGAACTTAGTTTTTGTTGTTGTTAAAGGCATTAAATAATTCCCTGTCATTGGAAGCTGTTTTACTGTGTTTTGTCGAACTAAATAGCATTTCAAGTGATTTTGATTTTATGTTGTACTGAGCATCATTGCCGGAATCATATTGGGAGTAAGAAAACTTGCACAGCACAGTCTTTTGGTTTATGTACCAAGTGAGGAACCTGTTATCTAGTGTTTGTTTGTTTTTTTTGTTATGCCTCATATTTGGTTTCTGTTCATTGGTTGGTTCACAAACAAGGCCATTGTTTATAACTGACAATGTAGTATGGGGTAAGCTCATCGAAGAAGGTGTAAAATTGATCTATATATAGTTGTTAAAGTTATGACATGTCTTGTCTTTTATGGAGAGTTGTCTCATTTGCAATCATACTACATATTGCTATTTAAAAAAAAATAAAACAAATATGGTGAATATTGAATATTTTCATGCGTTTCGTAAGACTTTAATAGAAACAGAGAGTGCCGGAACTTTAAAATTGATTTAAAATTTGTAGAAATAAAATATGTTATTTTGTTCAATGTTGTGTATGTATTCATAAAAAAATAGAAGGGTATATATTTCACTATTATTTAGCATGTATTGATCAAGAAAGTACGAACTATAGAGTCAAATTTTGTAAAGCCTTTTCACAAACCACATACCTGTCTGTTCAAGAAGATTATTTTGAACAGATTTTGTTACTGTTTCATCAGAAACTTTGTCTAAAAAAGATAAAGAATGACAAAACATATATATCGAAATTTGATGTTAAAACTAAACGTTAAATCCTATCATACATTCAATTAGTAAAAACGAACAAAAACTGATTTCGTGATTTTGTATATTGTGAAGTTTTTTGTTGAAAAAAGTAAAATAAATTAAAAAAAAAACCACAATTGTAATGTTTTAGCAGATTTTTTTGACAACTTTAAAGTTTACAATTGGTGACTCACACAACATGTAAAAATCTTTCAGTGTGCAGTAAATGTTAATTTTTTTTTAAATTCACAATAAAAAGTTAACAAATATATTCTAAAAAATGCAATTGTCGTTTCCTATACAGTTTTTATAATCCTGCTAAGGATATTTTTTTTTTTATTTTTGAAAATGTTATTGACAACAAGTAATTTAAGCGGTTTTCTTTTTTTTTGTTTGCGCATCTGTAAGTTTTTGACTGTATTTATATAGGTATCTACCTTAAATAATGATTCTAGATTGATAGTTTTAAGATCAAACACATTAATGCAATATATATTACCTGTGATGTCCAGTTTCTTGAAAAAAGTAGTTCTGCTTGTACTTTGTATTTTAATTTCATCTATCGAGAGTCATAAAAAAAATTATTGAAACATTTTGTCACACAATCAACACTTAAAGAAAATTAGCTCCTTGAAGCTGGTAGATAAATGTATTTTCAAAATATAAATATTTCATGTTAATCATTTTGATAATGTGGATAACTCATCATAGATACGGGGATTGCAATTGTGTTCTTGCGTCAGAATCGCGTTTCGTCAAACTGATCAGGGACGCTCGCATAAAAATGCAAAGTTAAAATGTCCAAAAAAAGTATGAAATTAAAGAGCATTGATGAACAGATTCCTAAAGGTTTTGCCAAACACAGCTATGTCTATCACTGGGGTAGAAAAGCCTTGGAACTTAAAAAAGGCAAGATTTCGTAAACAGATGATTTATATTTTTTCTGACCATATCAATGATAATTCATGTCATCACAACATTGCTGACAACTGGACATGTGATACCCAGGAATTGAACGAGCGAATACCTTCTTCATGTGGTACATGTAGTAATATACATAGCTGTAAATGATTAATTTATATGTACTCCTCGATAAGATTTAAGAATTGATACTAATATGTTGTTAAATGAGACTGAATACCCTACACTTATCATGTAGTTGACTATACTTTTTATATTTATTGATCAGGATTTTGATTTTAAATGGACGAAAGAGGACTGTTAAATAATCTTTTTAATTCAAGGATACCTGAGAAGTTCGAACCCAGGTTTTAATTTTGTGACTATGAAAACATGGGTGAAATCAATCAATGTTTTGCCAATTTTAGTATGTCAACATGTTTACAACGCACATACTACTACATATCTCAGCGATAACAAGTGTTAAAGTCTGGTCATAGAAATAATAGCAATAATTTTAGTCATTTATCTAAGCAATTTTAAAGTATAAAAAAATGTCCTACTCTTCAGAGGTCAGGATTTGCATAAGTCACGCCTATTATATTATTAAAAAGAAGATTGTCAAAACAGCATGATTGAAACAATTGCATACGTAAATGCATATAAACAAGAAGAAGGGTACCAGTGGAAGTTGCAAGATCATAAACCGTTACATTATGTAAAATCAAAACTTACCTGAGGTGGTATCTGTAGAAACATACGGACTTAGTGTCGTGATTTGTTCTTCAGAAGTACAGGAGCCATTAACATGGTTACATCTACGAAATAGCACTAATTTTAGAATGAAGACTTGCTATAAGGTATCTTTTGTTTGGTTTTAAATGCTTCGTATTTTTCGAATTTTTGCATTTTTTTGCGTTGTTGATTCGAATGTCACCAATGATTATGCTTTTGATGAGCTGCTGCTTTGGCGTACAGTACTTAATTCTGGTATCGATCATGAATTTATCTAAAAGAATTGTTTCGTTCACAGCTACCATTTGTACAATTGGTTAAACTCATACTAGTCACAAGGCTTTAAATTTTGAAGGGCCTAACGAGGTTTTCACCTACATAATCCACGGTCTGTGCGTCTGTCTTCCAAAAAAACTTATATCTTCTTATACTCCATTATACCCTCATTTTCTAGTGGCAGTCCAAATTTCCCAGACCATCATCCCGAATGACCTCTATCTTGACAAGACCTACCTATTGCATTTATTGTTCACTTGTTCTCGTCCTGAACATGCATGACATATTTGCCACTGGACGTTAGGCAACAAACAACCAATCAATCATCTAACACACTGAAGTGTTTCTCTTTAATGTTTAATGTTTCACTACCGACAGTAATTAAAATACGATAGGAGTTTTTACTAACGAAAACAATAATCCGCTTCTTGTTATTAAGTCAGTCAAAATCTAATGTCTAGAACTTATTCATTATTATCTGTTATCTATATCACAGTTTTAAATTATCCCTTAATGAATTACAAAAATCAAACTTACTGTGTAGTCTCATATGAACATTTTGTTCTAACTATGGCCAATATAAAAATAGGAAAAGCAAATAGTTTGCTTGAATGTCTGTTTCATTTTGAACACCGTGTATTATGTGGGCTATGTACTTTGTTCATATTACCTTTCAGTTATGGAGCATTGACAGATGCTTGTACATTTCTTGCCGTAATTACGAGGACCACACGGTTGGCACGGAATTCCATTTTCTTCTGTATTATATCCTATTTGGCATACTGTAATATTAACTTTAACTATGTAACTTTATCAAAATATTTTACTTGATATGGAACGATATCGCCGTTAAAAATAAAAATGTACACTAATGAAAAGGATAAAATCAGAGTTATATAACAAGATTTACAATATGTTCTGTACCTTAATGAATTATGATTTATTGTTAACTAACCGAAAAGGTATGTTTCCTCTACGAGAGCGTATGAGATCTTCTTCAGTAATAGTAAGTATTCGCATTTGTCTTAACTACTTATATAGTTTCATGACCTTGTTTGTCTTTTATTGTTTTTCTGTTTATTACCCTGACGATGTTAGTTTAAATTGACTTATCAGTTTTAAATTTGCACTAGGTGTCTTATGAAAGTAGAAATTGTTGTGGTGAAATTTTTGCAGCCTTAAAAAGTATTGCATTTTATAATATGGATCACGCAAAAAAAATATTCCGTTTTATTTATATCCTTACTATGATAACTGTATAAACTTTTTATAAATAAAAACAAATATCGAGTTTTGATTATCACATTTATCCGAAAGGATTCTAAAATTTTATCTAGACATAAAATATTAACTTAAATACTAAGACTAAAAACGAATTACTCAAATTATCAATTTGACAAGCTTTTTCATGTTGGTAAGACATATAATCAGTTTTGTTTTTACGGTGGGTATTTTTCGCAATTACTTACCTTGACAATTGTTACCAATCTGCTCACTTCCAAAGCAGCAGTAGTCCTCTTGGCTAAAATGGTTAAAACAAATCTATAAGATGTAAAAATACTTTCAATTTAACGAATGTAATACAGTTTTTAGTTGCGCATTGTTAGTATTTTTTTTATGTGGTAAAAGTATTGAATATATAAAAAAAGAAGATGTGGTGTGATTGCCAATGAGACAATTGTCCACAAGAGACCAAAATGACACAGACATAATTTGTTTTAAAAATAAATAAAAGTAATTTCATGTTTTGATTTGACATACAACTTATTGTGTTGTTGTTATCTGTTCGTCGATTTTAAACACGAATCAAATGATAAATACCCCCCCCCCCCAAAAAAAAAAAACCAACAACAACAAACAAACAAAAAACACAACCCAGACCTATTCATTGGAGTTCCCCGAAAGTTATTTGGATACATTAAACCGTTTTGAATGAGCAAAGTCGATTATTTGACATAAAATCAATTGTTTATTGTGAACTTTAATTATCATCGAGTACCATTCAGTAATAATAAACAGTGCTTGAAGATTTTTAAATGCTATTCAAAATTGAGTGTTCGTCTAAATCACTACGTTAACAAAAGTCAGATATGATTCGTTGATTATTTATAGCTATTTACTGTATATTTCGCGGTTTCTAAGAAATGGAAACTTTATTCTATACTAGTAGATGTTAAAATATATATTAACTATAATAGATTTCGATAGATATATTCATGTGAGATATACATGTTAACATTGATAATGAGTGTCGTTTTTGAAAGGGGAATGAAAACATTAACATTTGAACAACATGTTTTAGACTACTTTCAATCTATTCCACTGCAAATGTTAGCTGTTCAATTGTATATACAATTAGCAGACACACATTTATTTCCAGTTACATGTTCCAATTGAATAATGTATATAAACTCATAACAGGCTCAGGGGATATAAAATCTAAGCCGGGAATGTCACAGTATATACCCTGTCTGAGACCTGAATAACAAATAATATGCATTACATCTACAAATTTAAAGGACTCATCAGTGACACACGAATAAAAAAAAAGAGCCCAATAAAGTACTTTTGCAGGATATGATCAATGCACAATTTACATTTCATATTCCCTCTTAAATAAACTCTTGCGTTTGACATCTCAAAGTGTAATCTATTAACATTTAGGTCAGACTATCGGGTTGATAGCGCCAATGCAATGAACGTGAAGTTCAAATATACTAATTTTGAAATGTCTGCAAAATTCATATCGTCTTCATTTATTTTGTAAAATACTCACGTTGTAAGATTTTTACACACATTTCCTATTAAACAGGATCCATGAATGATGAATAGAACAGGTAACAAAACATAATACAACAACACTAGCATTTTTTATGTTGGAAATAGCTAATGTTTAAGAGAGACATTATCTAATTTCTAACACTGAACGATTAAGTTTTGATTGTTTCCAATACAAAATCAACACAGGAAACAAAGTTCATATATACAAAACACAATCAAATATTATTGTTAGGGAAATATTTAGTTGTTTCCGTTAATACATCGCATCATTGATATATATTATGATATTGAATTGCACACTGTAACCTACAAGTGGAGTTATTACATAAGCTGATCCAGTAAGGGAAATCAGTCGAGAATTTAAAAAAGAAATGTAAATGAACGATATAAAATTGAATGAAAATGGGGAATGTGTTAAGGAGACAACAACCCGAACAAAGGAAAGAAAGCAGATGAGGATCAATAGTGGGTCTTCAACTAACATGACAATCCGGCATCCAGAGGCGGGCTTAAGCTGGCCCCTTAACAAAATGTATATTAGCTAAGTGAAAACGAAGATACGTTCCTTAACATCAAGAGGCGGCATTTTCAATAGCGAACAAAAGATCATTTAAAATGTTTACGGATATATGATCGATAAACAGTTCCCACCCCAACTTTCGGAATACACCAAAAAAATCATCGGATTTATATCGGATGTGACTAAGGAAACTTATACTATGCATACCATGCAACACCCAACACTATTTTTTGTGATCAAAGCCTTTCCAGGGTAAAATCTAATGTTTTTAAACTTTTGCTTAGGCACTTTTCTTTTAGAATTTTGTATTTTTGTTATTTTATTTTTTGATACAGATAAGTAATCATATAATGACATATACTGTTTTTGACTGATATATTAGAAATGTCCACTCGTATATGGATATAACGTGAAATTGTTTTATTATAGTGTTGCCGTGTATTGTTAAGTAGGAAATTTGGTACAATAGTCATTGAGAGGTATGGTGAAACATTTCAAAGGAACTAGATGTTTCTAAAGATGCTTTTTCTTGATGTTGAAAATTAGCTCCTGTCCATGTTTTATAAAGATCCATGAAAGTTTTTCAAATTTTTTTAAATAAATTTATTAAGAAAATAACATTAAATATAACACTGTATGACAGTATAAACTGCAATAATAAGTCCATCTATCAGTAATATACTGCAAAAAGTACACATTTCAAGACAAAAGAATGCTTCCCAATTTCTTAAACGCTACTTCCAAAAGTTCATACAATTCAAAGAATTTGTTTAAAAAGTAATTGCTCTGTAGCAAACACCAAATCTCAACTGTATCTTTGTGTTAACTGTAGAGTACTTTTATTAGAAAAATTCGGAAAACTTTCTGAGAACTGTTCTTGTCATTTATATAGATTAGTATGTTTGTTTTCCGGTTTGATAGATTTTAGACTAATCAATTTGTTTGCCCTATAATCTTGCTGTTCGGTGTGAACCAAGGCTCCGTGTTGAAGGCTGTGCCTTGACATATAATGGTTTACGTTTACAAATTATGACTTGAATAGAGAGTTGTCTCATTAGTGCTCATACCACATTTTCATATTTCTAACTGACTCTATCAAAATATCATAGCTAGCTACACCGTCAATAATTATTGCAAATAATTATGTATTAGTTCCAGTCTTAAAAATTGCGAGCCTGTCGCGTATTTAGTCCACAAAAGAATCATCAGTAACGTTGATATGTATTGCAAAAGTATGATTGTGTTGTGTTTTAAAAAAATAGTATTTCCCATTCATTGTTTTATGATATTTTTAATTAATCAAATTAATTTGGAAATGTCCCTCTTCTCCTTTTTCGAAATCCTTTCAGGTATTCATATATAATTGCACTGTTGGTTTACGATTAATGTGACTTTTATTCATTATAATAGTATTTGAAGCTTTTCAATTTGTAAACTCATCAAGAATATTATGTTACTTTTATTCTTTGTGCATAAAAATGCAGAATATGTTTTTTCGTTAGACCAGCAAAACAATTTCGTTTCTTTGTAATAAATAAGACTTTGCTTTATGACTTTTTCAAATGCAACATGTGTTATACAAGCAATTGCAGTACTTTAAATATTTCATCATTTGCTTTGTGAATAATGTTTATAGATTTTTTATTATTCTTTTACTCGGGTTTTACTGTCGACTAAAACAAGGTATTAAAATGTTTAGTGTCTAAAAGTACATTCTTTCTTTCATCGTATCTACTTTAGAGAACTATTCAAACGTAGGGCATTTAAAATCTATCGCATATTTTGATTTTTTTCTGGTATGCCGATTCAGACTTGCAAACATATATTTATGCTTGTTTTAGATTTACGAGTTTGACTGTCCCTTTGGTATCTTTCGTCCCTCTTTTATGCATAATTAAGGCTAACTCAACATCACTTTTTTCATCAACAAACTTTTCTAGAATTAAAACTTTGGTTCTTGTAATGGAGCTGTCATGAAAAAAAATTGACACTTTACTGTTAAACAACGTTCGTACGTCTCAAATTGATTGAAAGATTAATTTTAACCGTATCACTCTTATCCAGAGAATATTTGCAGAGGCAGGTCAGCTTTAATTTTGTCTCAGGCTTCAGTTGTACAAATTGGAAGTGACCTGGTCGATGCTAATGATCCAAAACGTATCGGAAGTCCAGTGACACGTCCTGATACGCAGCTTGCATAAAATAGTCTGGTAAGTGTTATTAAAAGAAAGTGAAATATGAGAAACGAATGCTTAAAAATTAATACTAAACAAACTCATTCGAAAACATACAGAGTGGGACATCGCATTAAAGACATTGAATGTATCCTATGTTTTGGTTCCAATATAGATGCAAAGACATTTTAGTGTCTCATGTTTTTATGCTCTGAAATGTTTCTTTGGTGCAATATTCATACTGTCATATTTCGTGCGCCTCTGGATAGTCTAATGTGAACAAAACGATTGCTGTAGAACTAAATTATGCTACTGGGCATTCGGATGATTATAGTAATGGTTATAAAATGACACTATATTTGGTATATTTAATTGCTTATCAAAAGTGTTTAATTAATGACGGTCTGTGGCAGGTATGTGCGATTCAAATTCTTATGGACTAAAATTGTTCGTTTTTGTACCAAAGGTCGCAGGTTCTGTTCTAACAGTCTGTCTTCCTTCACCAATAATAACTTACCGCCACGAGATAGCGCAATAATGAGGTAAGTGGCGTTAAACACCAATCAAAAACTCAAATAATGCTAACATCTACATTACTTGGTAATTGTTTGATATTCTTTTGTGTTTATTCAAAGAAATATCAACAACATAAACATTATGTTTGGATAATGGTGCTAAAATGTTTGTCAATAAAATAGAGAAATATGGATATATACAATGTATGTGTAATTGTTTTTTTAAATAATTGACTCTTATCTCGGAATTGTATGGTGCTCTAACATACACTTTCATTAAACGATTCAACCTCAGCAAGCTTACTTTCACTATTCAATTCAATGTTAAACAAAGTTGATCGTGCAGCTGCTAAAGTTCTGTCAGGAGAAATGTTGTACTGATATAATATGCTTTCAATTAAGTTTTGCAATTGACCATGCATCTGCATATATCGCTCTAAGTCCGTATGAGTAACTGATGAAGTCGAAGAAAACGACTCTCCTACCTCTGTGCTTATAACAGCTGTTTTTGTCATATGTTTTAAGGATTGACGTCTTTCTATTAAATCGTTATTCGAAAGGAGGTATCCATCTTCTGTACAATCGTTGTGGTTTGATTCCATTTCAAACTCACGAGTCAATAGTTCTCTTGTTAAATGATACGGTTGTAGGTATCCGTCATTGCATGTATTACTGTCTTCCTCATCTACAGAATCACTTTCAGAAAATAAAACATTCAGGTAAGCATTTCCACTGTTTGGCTCGTCATGTGATTTTTCCATCTGGCTTTCGTCAATCACGTGATACGTATTTATGCCATCGTCAACTGCATTGTTTTCATTTGATCTTGAATTCACATGAATGTGTTCGGGATCTATTGTTTTAGTTTGCTGCTTCTCTCTTACATCATGTTTATGCTTGATGACCAAAAAGCACATGACTACAACAAGTAGTATGCAAACTGTTGTCAAACAGTAGTTAACCATCTTTGTTGATGAACATGTATCTACTAAATATAGATGAATAACAGAAATTACCTTGGATGAGTAATTACATTTTTGTAAAGCCTACTGTCAATCATGTTTAGACTACATTGACCTATAATGGTTAATTCTTTTAAATTGTTAATTGGATGGAGAGTTGTCTCATTGGCACTCACACCACATCTTCCTATATCTATTTATGTATGTATTTGAATATAATCAAATCTTATCATAAAATGAAAAACAAAAAACAAAAAAATATAAAAAATCTTTTTCAATTTATCATACGCTCCTCAATCATATGATAGACCTTTATTTCATCATTTACTAATATTACAATGGAATTATTCAGCAGTGATATGTGCCTTAAAGAAAAACTGCATAAGCGAAGTTATGAAGGGAAACGTCTGACATAGCCACTTCATAAGTTCTTCGGTCACCACAACAAAATGATTCATTGGTAACATGTATGTGTGTCAACTCACTAGCTATAGGTTTTTTTCATTTTTTTTTTATCTTAAGATATCAAAATAGTTGTCTTATTTTCTGAAGAACCGATTATATCCTATTCCAAAATATAACATTTTCTTCGAGTGGCGGATGATTGATACATATTCGTACATGCTTGTAATGCTGACGCGCCATACCTTTCAATCCTAATAATATTTTTTTCTTTTAGTTCAGTCATCGTGCTCATAATGATCATGATTATAAAACCCAGTATGTCTGTCTATGGAGTGAATGTGGTTTTTTTTTCTTCTTTGATATACGATACAGTTTTAACTCCTGTTAATTTTCGTTCGTTCAAATATGTCATACGGATATACCTGCATGTACTGGTTTACAGATCTAGATAAATGGGTGTTAATATTTTTGGCATCTATACAAAATTTGGTTTCTTTGACATTTCTTTCTTTTAACAGAAACAAACCAGAACTTTAATGTGTTAATCATGATCCATATGCGAGGTTGCTATATGACCAAAAGAAATGGGTAAGTGAGTGATACGTTAGAAACATATATTATCTCTTTGCATGTGTCATCTCATTCATGGATCATAACAGAAATGCATATCCTAAGCTGGTTTTAGATTGACTCATTTGGCGTTGCCAAAACTTGCCTATACGAGTTTTTTAATTGTATTTTATATGAGAAACTGAAAATTGTATTATAGGATAATCGAATCATATATTGTGAAATAGTTATTAGGGGCAACATTCTTATAATTTGATATGAGGAAGGCGCTACTTTAAATGTCAGCTTTTATATTTATTGCCTATATATTGATTGGTAGTTAATTGCTTAATGTTCAGTGGCAAATATTTCATGCATGTTCAGGACGAATATCCTAGGCTTCATCAACATATGTTTTTGTCTTAAATAAAATAATAAGTTCAGATGGAAAATGTTTAGGGAACGATCACTGAACTTCAAAAGGCGGGAAGGTGTAAAGTATTTTTCCTGACAAAATTAATGGCAAACAAATTCATATATGATAGTTTTCCTCGGGTTTTTAAAACATGTATTTTCTTTAGGAGTATTAACTCAAACTCACCTGAAGAGTTACCTTGTGAAAGATACCCATTTAGTGTTTTGTTTTCTTCTTCAAATTTACACGACCCATTAACATGGTCACATCTAAGAAATATCATAAAATATATCTTTAACACAATATTGAACATTCGACAACAATATGCATCTAACAAAAAATAAATACAAACTAAAATCATACCTTTGTAAGATAAAATGAAAATATTTCAAAATTTATATAAAGCTATCAAATAGCATATCTTACTCCACGTAGTCCATTTGCGTACGTTTTTTTAACTTAGATAACATGTAGGTGGTTGGTCCAAAAAGAGTTACGTCACTGCAACACGTTTATTTAAAACAAATTAAACATTGACGCTCTTTTTGACTTATTGATTAGTTTGCACACAAACAATTCGAGTAAACGTTTTTTTTAATTTTTAAACATGACCTGCATTGTACGGGTGTATGTTCATTTTGTAGCAAGTATACATATATATATTGATGTACATTGTTTGTTGTAATGTCTTCAATGCTTTTATGTTTTGTTTCATAGCTGCTTGAAAAGTTTAAATCAAATCTCATTTACAACTTCTGTGTTGACATGAATATCAATAATGTGGTCATTTTTTAAATTTTCCGTTTACAAAACTTTGAATTGTCGAAAAACTAAGGATTTTCTTATCCCAGGTATAGAATACCTTAGCAGTATTTGGCACAACTTTTTGGAATTTTGGATCCTCAATGCTCTTCAACTTTATACTTGTTTGGCTTCATAAATATTTTGATTTGAGCGTCACTGATGAGTCTTATGTAGAAGAAACGCGCGTCTGGCGTACTAAATTATAATCCTGGGACCTTTGATAACTATTTACAGATATTACCGTTCAGTTGCAGAACAACTACAAATACTGGAACAGTTCTTGCCGAAAGTATGGGATGTGCACTGTTGACAAGGACTACCTAGTAGTTTTGTTGTAGTGAATCCTATCTTGCATGCTGTAATCCATGAACACAAAATAAAAAAACTAATAAAGCATTGATGTCCCAGATAAATGCCTGTTTGTACCGGATTAAAGTAATAATATATGTTTAAACCTGTATTATAAATTCGATTTGGAAACATATTTGTGTCCCGCTCTCACTCATTGGTATTATTCTAATATTTTTAAAAATGTATTCAATAAATTCTGTCAAATGTGTATGGAATCTGATTTACAGTAGTTGTCGTTTGTTTATGTAATATATACGTGTTTCTCGTTTCTCGTTTTGTTTATATAGATTAGACCGTTGGTTTTCCCGTTTGAATGGTTTTACACTAGTAATTTTGGGGCCCTTTATAGCTTGTTGTTCGGTGTGAGCCAAGGCTCTGTGTTGAAGGCCGTACTTTAACCTATAATGGTTTACTTTTTAAATTGTTATTTGGATGGAGAGTTGTCTCATTGGCACTCACACCACATCTTCCTATATCTAGATATCATTGAAAGTATCGAGATCTCAATTGAAAGCATTGTTAACCCCGCCTTATTGTGCATGTGCATACACAAAATCGAAAACCATAAATTGTTGTCCCCATGAAATGTTTAAATCCGAACCATTCTATAGTGTCATGTCCCAAGTGAGGAGCCTGTACTTCAATGACTGTCATTAGTTGCTTTATGTCTCATTTTGGTAAATTATTTTGTACATCAGCCCGTAAGTGTTCTGCTTTTACATTTGTCATTTTGAGGCTTATCATGGCTTGCTAAGCAAAGTAGGATTTGCTGATTTTTGAAGACCGTACGGTGACCTATAATGGCGAAAGTCTACGCAAGACATACTCGTAGTTATTGAAAAATATTTCAAATCAAGTTATCACATGCTCTTCAACTTCTTACTTTATTTGGTTTTTTTTTAACCTTTTTTGATTCCAGCGTCACTGATGAGTCTTTTGAAGACAAACCGCGCGTCTGGCGTATATACTAAACTTAGTCCTGGTATCTGTGATGTGTTTATTTACATATAAATCCTGGTTTACAAATACAAAATTCAACAGATTTTTTCACTAGACTTAATAAAAGTATAATGTTGTTCAATATTGACATATATGCTTTGACAGGTTACAGAAAATGAGTTCATTCATTTGAATACTTACCTTTACACTGATTACCAATTTGCTCAAAACCAAAACAGCAGTACATATAGTCTTCCTGGCTAAAATTGTTTATTAAATAAATGCACAGAGTAAAACGTATTGGTGAACGATAAGATATCCTTGTCTGTGTAGTAAAAATAATTTGAAATTGTTGAAATGTATTTTGTTCAGAGAGGACAGTGGAAACACGGTTCCATAGAAATGATGTTAGTCCTTAATTTCAATAAAATACTGTTTTGGGGAATTTGTTTCTGTGGAAAAGGTCAAAATAAGAAAGTAAAACTCTTTTTATATATAATGCAAGGTATATTATATTCACAGGGGTCAGTGGGAGTCATATCTATCTAAAACTTTTTTTTTGCGTTCAATGAGTTAGTTTAATTTTATTCAATTTCCTTATTCTCATTCCCATCAAATTTGCCAAGACGTTTTTTTTTGTGTAATAAAAAGTTAAATCACAAAAAAACCGAGGAAAATTCATAACGGAAGATCCCTAATCAAATGGCAAAAAAATCAAAAGCTCAAACAAATCAAAAGAGTTGACAACAACTGTCATATTCCAGACTTGGTACATGAATGTTCTTTTAGTGCAAAATGATTGATTAAACTTGGTTCTATAGCAATATAAACCTCCTCCTTGTATGGCAGTTGAAAAAAATGTAAGTATATTGACAAAGAGGTGTGAACAAAACAAACAGACATAATATGTAAAATGTCAACAAAATAGCAGTAGAGCAGTGTTCATTGTGTTATGATATATATAAATCATAATGAAACAACCAAATATATAAACAATCATTTACCAAGGATCAATAAGACAATGACGTGATATATACATGTAAGTGCCACGTCATATGTAACAAAGAAACGCCGGGATGTATAATTACAGAGCCATGTTATATGTTAAAAAGAAACCTACACAAACAGGCATATAGACAAAGCATGTTTAATCAAACTTTTCAATAACAGTTTCGTTTTGATGGTAAACCCATTTGAACAGAATCTCAAACAAACCGTAAAATAATAAAAATACCGCATTCCGATAAATCATTTTAGAAGTCCCTAGTAAAATTGCAAAATTAGAAGCTCAAAACACATTTTATATAAGCTTGAACTTCTAAGATATTAATCTATAAGATATCCAAGCAATTTCTTAGCAAACAATATCCCTACATTTTTAATAAACGTATATGATTTACCTATGTTCATAGTTTTGTGTCTGATAAACTTACCTTGCAATCCAGAAACAAACATTAGGTCCTGACAAACAGGTTCCATCGCTAATTAACAAAGCGTGTAACAGAGCAAAAGTGAGCAAAAATAACATTTGGAGTAATATGAGATTGGTTTCTTCCAATAAAAAACATTTGAAAATTAAAACTCTGCGAGTAGACCCTTCAATGCTTCCATGTACATAATGAAAAACACAGGAAATACAATTCATATATATTTTTTCATTTTCATTGAAAAATCTCACGGAAAGTTTGTACAGGTTTACATAATATACCCTAGTGAAAATTAAAATATGACTAACCAATTTCCTAGAAATAGTATATGGGAAAAATGAATACTGTAAAAAAATAGACCAAAACGGACATAAACAGATCTAGCGTATAACAATAACCAACGTTGCTTTTTGGGTAAAGGCAACGATGTTCATTTGTCGAGCTGTCCTAGATTTCAACTTTAAAACATCTATCATTTACTCCCTTACATCATATTTTCAAACCGAGTTTTTATCTAAAAAAGATGTAAAGTAACTACATATATATGTAACTAATAGAAGTAAAGATATAAATTTATAAGTTTCTGAATGTAACATTTGAAACGGTACATTTGAAAGGTTTTAAATTAAAGTTCAAGTAATAGGTTTTTCAGTTAAGAGAAGACTTTTGACTGTCAGAAAATGATTCATGATTGTTTTCATGAAAAGATATTCTATGGTAGTTCGGGGTTTAATCATTCTGAAAAATAAGCATATTTGAAGCATTGAGAAAGTCAGAGTTGAAAAATTGAAAACTTGAATCTTATATTTGATATGGTTTTATGTTGCGAAAGCACTGCTGTTTTTTAAAAGTAGCACGAACTTGACATCGGAGAAGCGACATGACGACAATAATTTTACAATTATCAAATTCGTGAACCGCTTTAAATGAATACTGTACTACCGATCAGCAATAATAGTTAATAATGTCCATTTCGGTTAGAGGAAAACAACACTTTATACATTGCATGCGGTTTACTTCCATCCTGAATATTTGAAAGTCAATGACATGCAAGAACCGAAACAGTTGGAGAGGTAAATGACCATGAAAGAACACAAACATAATAGTTTAATCAATCAATTATAAACACTGTCTTAAAGAGGAGCGAAAGATACCCAAGTCACAGTCAAACCAATAGATCAAAAATAAACTGGCAATATCATGTCTTATGAGAAAAAGATCAACATAAATAACATATAATAGTACACAAGACACAACATAGGAAAACTAAGCAACGCGACCTCCACTAAACAAAGGGAGTTGATGCCTTACTTTATAACTTCTTTTTGTTTTAACGGATCATTCAAACAGTTTGTGAGACTATGAGGCACTTCATCGTCATCCCCATAATAATACGACCGTTTAAATTTCTCTCTGAAAATACCAAGGGTTCTAGGCAAAATTTCAATTTCCCCACCTGTTATCTTGGTTTATTATTTTTCGCACTGATTCTCTTCGTCAAGTTGATTCGTTTCCATCAAGGTGTTTTTGTACCAATTTCTGTTTGCACTGGTGGATATGATCAGATTCTCTAATTCGTATAAAGTTTATAAAAGCTTATGTTCAATATGTTACATGTACCTTTGATTTGCCAGCTTTAGCTGACACTTATGGTAGAAACATAGTTTTGGAACAAACAACGATGACTCTCTCTACACGACCCATCAGAAAAGTTTCGTCACTCTCGTTAAATTTTATTTTTCGAAGTTGATCATGTCAGACATATTTTTTTTATGTTTTTGCCTTAGAATTATTTAAAAAATATTGTCATATTACTAAGTTCTCAATATAAAGTACGATTTTTAATTATGAAAACGAAATTAGCATCGAAATATCCGTTACGACATTGTCGTGACATTAGTTGAACCCTTAAATTGTTAATGGCTGCCAAATTCTTGTTTTCACGCGATCTTAGAAAAACGAGACAGAACGGAACAAGTTCTATGTTAAATAAGACAGGAATTTTTATTTCTTTACAAAAACAAGAACTTAAAAATTTTAGTTTATTTAAATTTTATTGTACTAAGCACACGATCGAATTTAAAACAACATCTTATTCCCATTTTAGCGTCTGCTTCATAGTTCCATTTTCAGTGACACATTTCCTGAATAACCACATGTACTTTAATTAAAAGTCACAATATCATAGTTAATTATAACATTTGTAGTGTAAAAGTTTCGGCCAGCCATGGGAACACAGAAAACCCCTCTTCCAGGAATAAATTTCGGTAAAAATGTAGCTGGAGGTAGGGAAATCTGGTGCTCTTGTATTTCAAATAATTACAATATCTTGAAAGGCTATAATATGTTGTTTTGTTACGCATAAGCTTACATCGACAGGAGTACGTCAAAGAAAAAAAATTGAAATAGCCTTCCAAGACGTCATTATTATTTGAACTAGTGCTCTCGTTGACCATGACTAATTAAATGATCAGCTTATCCTGCTACATAATTTCAATATCGAGTTACAGTTATAATGAAGTTGGTCAAACTGTTGAATATGATCACGGTTATTCCAGCACCCGGAGGCGTCCTTCAGCTGGCCCCGAAACAAATATATGTACTAGTTCATACTTATCTCCAAATTGTAGACAAGAAACTACATTTTTGTAAAATTAAAAACAATACGAGACTAACAAAGACTAAAGGCTCCTGACTTGGGACAGGAGCAACAATGCAGCGGGGTTAAACATGTCTAAATGATCTCAAACCTCCCCTATACCTCTAGTCAATTTAAAAAAGTAAATGCATAACACTATCAGTTAACTGACATGCCAGCTCCAGACTTCAATTAACTGAAATATTATGTCTTTATCGTTTGAATATCAGACACAATCCTTCCCGTTAGGGGTTTAGTATCATACTTTCAGGACATATCGGAGAAGGAACATAACCCGTGTCATGCCAACAACTGGTTTTTAAATAAATGTGTTTAGTTCCGAAGCAAAGACCATATAATAAAATCAATATAAACACTAAAATATGCTATCTTTAATGACCTGACAACTGTATCGTAACTATATCCCTACTTGATTAGGCTTTTTAAAGGTTTTGTTAGGTTCTGAGGTGAACACTGACATTTCTTATTACATTTGTATAGAAAAATTGGATGTGATAAAATCAACGGTACCAATTTTCCTGCACCAGATGCGCATTTCGACAATACATGTCTCTTTAGTGATGCTCTTGGCCAAAATATTTGAAATCCAAAGCTTATATAAAAGATGAAGCGCTATAATCCAAAAGGTCCAAAAAGTATAGCCAAATCCGTGAAAGGAATCAGAGCTTTGTATGAGGGAGATTCATTCCTTAGTTTATGATAATTAACACAAAAAATCCGTATTTTCATGTCAGTACCGAAGTACTGGCTACTGGACTGGTGATACCCTCGGGGACAAATAGTCCACCAGCAGAGGCATCGACCTGAATACCTGAACGTATACCTGAACGTACCTGAACGTATAAGAAGTCTGCATATTGAGCTATATTTACGAATGCTGTTCTTATACCGAGGATAAAATTAGTAAATGTTTTGACTAGTTTGTGATATCGAACACCCTGGTGTTATAATTGTTCAGTAATACATAAATTTCTCTCGTTAAAATCTAAAACATGGTTGCATACACGAGCGAATCGTACACGTTGTGGTATATAAACACCGTAAGATGATGACCAGGGAACGTCACCTTCTAAACATGGATAATTAACGATAGGAAATGAAAAATCATCTCTTTTATCATGAATTTTAGTATGAAGCGTTCTATTAATGGTGTAGATAACAAGATCGATGAAAGGACAGTAGTCATTGTTAGTATTAGCTTTACCTAAAGTAAGTTCAACCGGATCAATTTCTTTAGAATACAGATTGAAGATTATTATCATTACTATCATTATTTAGAGTCAAAATATTATCCAAATTTCTAAAAGTATTAAACTTGTGTATCAAATGTTGTTTCGATCGGTCTTTGCTGATTTTTGTCATAAATTGTAACTCATAACAATACAAAAAATGGTCCACATTTGGTGGTGCACAGTAAGTCTTCTCTGTAATTCCGATAACCTGACGATATACGGAATCTCCAAAGCGAACAAAAATAATATCTAGTAAAAATTAAAGGGCGGATATAGTATCAAATAAAATTGAGAATGGAAATGGGGAATGTGTCAAAGAGACAACAACCCGACCAAATAAAAAACAACAGAAGAAGGTCACCACAGGTCAAAGCATATATTGATATGATTGCCAAAGAGACAACTCTCAATAAGAGCTCAAATGACACATAAATGAGCAAAATTTATAAATTAACTATGTTTATTGAGATCTCCCTATACCTCTAATCAAAGGTATATCAAACAATTATATACCTATATGGAGTTATTTTCTTTCAGAACGTCAGGTCATTCTTTTTCAGAACCAACCTGGACGATACCATGTTTCAATGGTATATGCTCCAAGGCATAAAATAATGACCTGTGTAAGGTCATTATTTTCTCTCTCTGTGTAAGGTCATTATTTTCCTTGATAAGCATGCAATCTATGATTTACTTCAAAATTTTAATCGTCTAATAGTTTTTTGTTGCCGATTTGGAAATTTATTTTCTAAAGTACAACCGATGATAGATGTAAAAGAAACCGTCATTGTAGACCCGCAATATAATTTTAAAAACAAATAACGTGAAGTTTTGTTGATGTATAGCTATAGTAAAGAAACATTATCATATAGGTCAGATGAATTTTAATGTAGACTTTCATAAAATAAATCCAGATTTAACATATTCGTGTGTAAGATTTTGAAAATCTTATTGAGTCAAACTGAATAGGTTGATTGCTTAACGTCCAGTGGGAAATATTTCATGCATGTTCAGAACGATACACACTGAATAGGAAATCATACTGTGATCTACATGTATTGATATTCGTCTTCGTGTCAGTTTGTATCTTTTTAAAATTTATGTATACCTTTTACTCTATCAAATGATCAACTAATAAAATAACCTTCTATTGAATAACATTAACGTAACTCACGAAGGGATCGGTGCGGAGGGTATACAATTTTATCCTGATTATCTTTTAATAAAATGTATTGCTATTCGAAAGACAATCTTTCTGGACTTTTCATTCGATTAAGTATAATGGTTAAATAAATAACAACTTTTCCGCGATAGAAATAACATAACAAAACGAAAAAAAAAACATACCCCCTCTCCCTTTTCCATAAGCTAAGTGATACAATAAATTACTTACAATGTGTATTGTATTTGTCATACACCGTTATCGGATGGTAACAATACATTTGTGTCTTACTTCATGCAGTTACAGTAATATTTTTATTGTGTATGGATAACAATTTTTAAAAGGTTTATATCTAAATTATTTAGTGAGTTTTATTTAACATTTTAAATGAGCCGAAGGGCGTATTAAAACCTTAACGCATTAGAAAGGAATATCCCACTTTAGTGTTGTCGGTAAAAAAGGATACTAAATTTTACAAATCTTTATAAAATTAATATTTTTTGACGGTATATAAGTCAGATAATGCATATTTTAAGGTTTTCCGGTCGGTCTTTCATTTGATCAATCCTGACACCCCTCGGTGTGTTCTACGACAAGAAAAACTTTAAAATATGCATTATCTATAACGTACACAGTTTTACGCACAATAAATCTAAGTTTTGAAAAAGTCAATGTCCGATGTCATAAAAGATAACAAAAGAAACTTTGCAAATGACAACGATACATTACTAAAAAACATTACTACTAGCAGTAACTGACATACCAGCTCCAGGCCTCAATTGAACTGATGGAAAGAAAATGTCTTCATCATATGAAAATTAAGCACAATCTCCCCATTTAGGTTTCGATATATGAAAAGGAATTAGAATCTGATTTTATACTTTGTTTACATTTAAATTGTTGATTTATTGATCATATTGAACTTCTTGTATTGTAAATCCTTCTTTAATTCGGTACATCGAGTACCCGGTAAACGTAATACCAGTGAGAATATGTTAATTAAAAACTTTCCAAGAGACGCAAAATGTGTATTTTCATTATACAAAACAAGGAATAAGATAATGAGTCCACATTTTACTTCGCATGGATTCAGATTTGGTTTGAAGTGACGAAGAACAAAATCTTCAACACTTCTATGTTGTTGTCTTGTTATGAACATGAAATCAGACATGCAAAGGAATACAAATGTTAGTTGATTATTATAAAACCTTGATGAGTCATGTTACGAGGTGTCTTAGGTTTCTGACAAAAGTTATGACATATCATAAGTTTGGACAATTTCCGAAAACATATTTAACAACTATGGTATATCATAAGACCATTATAAGACATATCTTAGTCTTACATTATTTTCGGAACCAGAACCTGATTCGTAGTTTAGACGTAATATATCATCCTCACTAGGCATTCCTGGTTTAATTCATGATAATGTTACAATTTGTAATAGTTATTATTCAAACCTAGTTATAAACAAAACAAAACAAATGCATTGAGAAAAAAACTTTAAACCTGTAGTTCCTCTGTCTTTAAATATATTAAGAGTTTTAAGGTGTGAACGGGCTCCAATTAAGTAATTGGGTTCATGTTTGTTATCCAACAACTCGAATCTGTCAATTATGACCAAAAGGTACTGTTTGCCTTCATGTAGCAAGGATTTTGAAATGCGTCTGTTAATAATTAGATAATATAAATATCGTATTTGCTACAAATGAATATGTACCATTTTGTGATCGTCTTTACATATAATTTCCATGTAACAACTCTTGTCATTTCTCGATATTTTTCGATGGGTCTCGTGACTTATCGTGTAAATTGTTTGTTGAAATGTTTTATAAATTCACAATGAGCTGAGCTAGCTATTAAACCAGGTTTAATTCATCCATTTCTTCTAGCTTTTAGCTTTTGATTTTGCATTTCGACGAGAGACTTTTTGTTTTGAATTTTCCTCCGATTTCAGCATTTTAGTAATAATATTCTTTTAAGAATATTTTGCATACAGTATTTGAAAAGGATTTGTACATTGAAATTTGATTAAAAAAATTTGGCGAAATAATATTTTACGTCAATTTCAGAAAATGTATGTTGGAAATACATGCACAACGCCAGGGAATTTTGTAACTTGAATTTAATGATATATATTGTATATTAAACAGTAATATCCCAAAAATACTAAGCGTTATCAAAAGACATGTTATATATTTGTACGGGACGATGGAACCTTTTTTTCATACATTCAATCAATATTAATCAACACGGATTGAAGGATGAAGATATAAAAGAAGTTGTATACTCAGCGACCAAAAGATCAGGAATAAGTGAGATTTTCTATTCTCAAATGATCAGAAACTTGATGTATTTTCTTTTATCTATGCTAGCCTATATAATACGAGATAGCTCTTTTTTTGCAGGTTTCATTATATTGACAATGGCTGCTGTTTATCATATTTGTTTGTAATTTATTTATTGTTTTGTAAATAAAACAGTTGCCAAATCTCTTACCCGAAATATTCCGTTCAGCTACACAATAAAAGAAAGGTGTATTTTCTAACAATTACACAAAAAGCTTCATCAATAATCATGAACATTTGTCACTATTTACTAAAACAATAGATGCACATGTACAGAACTATAACATACGTGCACTAAACCAGAACATCGGTTTTTATTACCAGCACTGCAGTTTAGGGAAAATTTCGTTTTGTGATACGCATTTCTTACAAAAAACGTTGTGACATAACTCGCCAGGAACGTTTATACAAAAATAATTATATTTAAAATAAGTATTTGTCCAAAATAGATTATCTCCCTTTTCCCAAAAAAGTTTAAGAGCACATCGTATTAGCATTATATGGATTACTTATATCCCTTTCGTATTTTTTACGCTGAAAGTATATTCAATTATCACATACTGTAAAATTAGAAATTATTAGAGGAATTTTATTGAGGCAAAAAATGCAACTGTTTGAGAATCACAATTATAATAGTAAGATCTATATATTCAAAAAGGACCTAAAATAAAAACTAGATCCATCTATTGTAAATTTAGCGAGCTGGTGACAAAAGAAATCGATTGAACTATTCGGAAAAAAATGTATCTTTAAGATTTTTTTTTTGCTTATATTTATCCTGTTGACAACTTTTGTTTCAACACAAAAATAAGAACGCAAACTGTATGAAATTTCTATAGGAAGACACGGCTTTCTTCGTCTTAAATTTAGATCTTGATTTGCTGAAAATATTTTGCTGAAAAGTATTGCTTTCTGTTGAAGTTTGACATTTTAAAAAAAACGCAAAATTGTTTATATACAGAATGTTAGGACCTATAATCTAGGCAGATTATGATATGTTTGTTGTTTAAGGATGCATTATAATCTGATGATAATTTTAGAATCATAAAACATGTTAAAGTTAAATCATGATTTAATTCCTACCTTCAATTTGCTACAACAATGACCTCATGTTTTGTTTGATCGGTAAACAGTAGGAGTGTGATCAGTGACCATGTTAGGTCAAGATTGACATAGTGACTTCAGAAGCCAAGAGTTTTGCTTATGATAATTAAAGAAAGGAGAAGTAATATCATGCTTTGCCCTTACCTCCTGTCTATTTTGACCTTAACATCAATATGTTTAGTATAAACTTACATATCATAGGTTGGCTTACACGAGTCTGTCAATTTGAAGATATGTTTTCGGAATTAAGGTTACCATTTGGTTTTGTCTTGTGTTCTAGCGTATTTGTATATTTATGAAAGTTATATTGAATGGATAATCAGGAAATGCAATCCTTTGGTATGTCGTTTTACTTGATATTGATAAAAAAGATATGAATTCCAGACTCCTTATTTGTGAAAATCAGGAAGAAAACTTTCAATATGTTAGCATGAGAGTGATACATTATTTCATACGAACATATTCTTACGTTCAAATTCTTAGGCAAATAGGCAACAAAAAGTGGTATACAGATTTGCAAACATTTTTGCTTGGTGAGTATCTATATTTTTGTATTTAGTCCACTACATTCGCAGGTTATTCATATTGTTATTTTTGTTGTCTCACTGTCCTATATTTATCTCAAATTGTACAGTCGTATTCAGATGTTGATAATACAATATTAAAATTATTCCATGATAAGTAGACGAAACGCGCGACTTAGGGGGCAAAAATTAAATATCAAACCTGGTATCTATTATTAATAAAATTGAGAATTGAAATGGGGAATGTGTCAGAGAGACAATAACCCGACCAAATAAAAAAACAACAGCAGAAGGTCACCAATAGGTCTTCAATGTAGCGAGAAATTCCCGCACCCGGAGGCGTCCTTCAGCTGGCCCCTAAACAAATATATACTAGTTCAGTGATAATGAACGCCATACTAATTTCCAAATTGTACACAAGAAACTAAAATTAAAATAATACAAGACTAACAAAGGCCAGAGGCTCCTGACTTGGGACAGGCGCAAACATGCGGCGGGGTTAAACATGTTTGTGAGATCTCAACCCTCCCCCTATACATCTAACCAATGTAGAAAAATAGTTTATTTGAAACACATTAAGATAACACCACTGAAGGTTTGTGAATTTTCTTATAAAATGTAAAATTGTAATGAAAGAGCACTTCCGTGGTTAAAATTGCAATGAAATCGGTATAAATAGAACATTTAAACCTTTTCAGTACAAATATCCCACTTTTTTTAAACTTTAACTTTTTATAGATCCGATTGATGTAAACAACATATAAGATTACGAAACAAGTTTGCATGACATAACATAAACAATTACGACCTGAGTTTAACAAAGACCCCGATAAGTGCAATGGCCTACTCTTCCGAACCTCACAATTTCATAACCAGCTGGAGGAGATTGAACTAATTTATTTGCTAAATCAGCAAATTTTATTGTATTATTATGCGGACTGTTGTATGTAGTTTTCCAATTAATGTTAGTTAAATTGATATCCCGTCTTGCGTCAACTTAGACTGTGTTTACCCAATAGAAGTTGACAGAACTAAATCAAGTCAGAAACACACGTCAGTGGTTGTCTTTCTATAAACAATAAAAAAAAAAAATTTTTTTAATTCATCCGCTAGAACTAGAAATAAAAAAAAACAATCATTGCTTCCTCCGCTAAATTATTTATACTTATACCTCGAATTTGACATTACAGTTATCTTTGTACCAGATTCTATGTCAAACTTGACGATTTTCATTTTAAAGTCGTTAATTTCCACGACAACGGCAGCCATATACAAGCTTCACCTGCATATGGGATATCTTCTCGGATTTTGAGTGTCTGAGCAGAAAGTTGATGAACCAGGGAAATTCAAAGAATGTCTCGTCCGTTTTCTTAAAAAGTTTATTGGAAGATACAAAGACATTGTTGATAAATATTCCGTATCAACTACAAAAATAATACTTTATAGTCTTAAGATATATTTTCTAGGTACTGACGGTTTTTTGTCATCTTAGTTACTTGTTATAGTGTTCTTTTTAGGTGTCTTTGTGTATGTTCAACCTTCATTATTAAGTCCAATTTTGCTAACTTAATAGACCACTTTTGAGATTGTCCTTCACCAGAAAAAAGTCGTCAATTATGCGCACTTTATGTCGTCAATTACCAGATAGAAGGGATCGCACGCATCCCTGCACTATTAACGTTCACAAAGCGTCTTAGTGATCGTCAATGTGCAGGATAAACTAGAAATACTGTTTGTTCCGTATGTACTCAATTACAATTCCCTAATGATAACAAGGCTGTTTGTCAATTATGAGAATTCAATTTGCCGAATAACTCGTGCAATATTGTATCATAGTTTTCCAACTACTCGCTCAATATTTTGGAACGGAAGTGACGATGTCCCTACTAACACCAAAGTTTTTGACGGAAATGCATCGAACTCGAAAGTTGTCTATTAGCGTGACTTTGTATTAAAACTTCCTGCAACATTTGTTTGTATTCTTGTCTTTCACGTTGGTTTATGTCCTTTAATTTGTGTATAGAGTATCTATATGCCATTTTGTTTTTAATTGATGAAATAGTTATTTGTTTTTACATGTTATAAGATAATACAACAATGTTGACTGTTAATTCCTTTTCTTTTGATAATTTTAACTATCATGTTTGTTTTCGTTGCTAACACATTGGTATCAATAGAATCTAGTTTTATGCGACTGTCATACAAGTGAGAGGTTAAGCTAGCTATGAAATTAGGTTATATTTTTTTATAGCTTTTGATTTTGCCACACTATAAAAAATGGAAAACAACACGTTTTATAATGTATTGCATCCGAAGTGCTTTTCTTGATTTACCTTCATCAGGAACGATCAAAGCCAAACATTTGAAATCCGAAGATGTATAAGTACCGAAAATCGTTGAAGAGCTATATGTCAAAAATACCTAAAATAAATAGCCAAATTCGTCTAAAGCCAACTTTGCCTGAGGGAGTTGAAACCTTAGTTTCATAGTAATTTCAAAAATTTATACACAGACAATTTAAGTAAAGTTTGTTAAATCATGTCAGTACCGAAGCACTGACTACTGAGCTGATGATACCCTCGGGGACTGATAGTCCACCAGCAGAGGTATCGACCCAGTGATGTAAAAAATGGAAAACAACACGTTTTATAATTTATTGCGTCCGAAGCGCTTTACTGGATTTACCTTCATCAGGAACGCTCAAAGCCAAACATTTGAAATCCGAAGATGTATAAGTACCGAAAATCGTTGAAGAGCTATATGTCAAAAATACCTAAAATAAATAGCCAAATTCGTCTAAAGCCAACTTTGCCTGAGGGAGTTGAAACCTTATATATATAAAAGTCTTTCTCTTTGGAATTTTTAGAATCTCGGTATTTATTTTTTTACTTTTTGTTATGTTGTGATGTGGTTTGGTTTTGTATTTGATGAATGATTTCTTGGTGGCTGATCTTTCCTAATCTCTGTTTTACATTTTGATAGATCTTGGCATAATATAGATACATTCGTCCTGTTTAAAACAGTGTGTTAACATTTAGAAAATTGAGTTTTTGTTTCTGGGATGTTGTCTATGTGACACATCATATACCACAAATGTATTTTGTAAATATATATCAGGGGTATCAGAATTAGTTTTGAAATGCTTCTATGAATCAATTGACATTAAACACAGTTGGTTAAGCTTTGTTCTCTTATTGTTTATTCTTTTTCCCTATTTCGAGAACATCAAATAGTTGAAAAAGGAAAAGAGATGAAAATATACAAAATACATAAGAAATGTCTATAACAATATAAATACGTATTAATTCATTTTACACACCGTCTCGGTCATATCAAAATACCCAGTTTGAACTGTATAGAACATTAGAAATTGTATAAAACAACATACATTAGACATTATAACTCTGCAACCATGATTGCTGGACATTATTTTGACTCGTGTCCTTCATCTTCATGACCTTCGTAAACTCTATATAACCAAAGCTTCTTCTTTTACATTAATAAAATAACAACATTTACGTCTAATAAAGACCGAAACTGTTGAAGTGTAGATATCAAAAAAGGTTTTAAAAATAATAGCCGAACTTATCTAAGGTAAACTCTGACTAATGGAGTTCGAGCCTTTCTTAATAATTTATAAATCTTTTAACGGAAACTCTAAGCAAGATTTTTATGTTTATGAAGTATTGTTAACTCTTTTTAAACTAGTGTAATACAAGCAAACATGCGATTGATGTATGTGCGCAAAACGGAATGTACTGTAAGGTAATAATTTAACATCGTCAGGTCTACTATTAACCTAAAACAAGTGACACGATGCGTCTGAAATTGTACTCGTGGTGAGTCTAATATCTGTTCATGGACTGAAGAGTTCATGCGTGTCGTCTTCATCTCCATTAGAAGGCATATACATTTGTATGGGGCAATGCAACCAATGTTAAGCAAACCTATATACCTATATGCAGTTATTTTCATTCAGAACGATATGTCATAATTTCAAAGAATCTACCCGGACGATACCATGTTTCAATGAAATATGCTCCAAGGCATATAATAATAACCTGTGTGAGGTCATTATTTTCCTTGAGAAACATGCAAACTATAATGTACATTAATTATATTCGTCTGATATTTTTTTGTTGCTGATATGGGACTTTATTTTTTAAAGATTCAATTTATGATAGGTGGTAAAAAAATCGTCATTGTCCGCATTTTAATTTTAGAAAATAAATAATGCGAAGTTTTGTTAATTTGTCGCTTCAAACACAGACATTATCATATAATTGAGATGAATTTAAATGTGTAAATTTGATAACACTTTTAAAAACGAAGTGCATGATTAAACATATTCGTGTTAAGATTTTGAAAATTTTATTGATTCACATGTACACTGAAAAGGAAATCATACTGTGACCTACATGTACTGATATTTGTTTTCGTGTTACATGTACATGTATCATGATTTTGTGCTCCCTTTAGTTCTTAACTGTTTTACATTTACGTATACATTTTACTCTATTAAATGATCAACTAATAAAGTATTCTTATATTCTATTGAATAACATCCACGTTCCGCAAAATTGGGTCTGGTGGGAATGGAGCGGGGACGATATACAATTATATCCTGATTTTCTGTTAAAAAAAATGTTTTGCTATTCAAAAGTAAATATTCTGAAAATTTCATTCGATTCAATTAAAATTGTTGAAAAATTAATAACTTTTCCGCGATAGAAATGTCATTTGAAATAGAAAAAAAACATAGGACCCCCCTTTTTCAGTGAACTTAGTTGGAACAATAAATTACTTACAAAGTGTCTTGTATTTTTTATTACATCGTTATCAGAAGGCAACAGTTTATTTGTGTCTTATTTCATGCAGTTAAAGTAATATTTCTAATAATTTCTAAGGTTTATATCTAGATTATTTTTTGATATTTTTTTCACTCTAAATGAGCCGTAGGGCGTATTAAAACATGAATACATTATAAAGAAATATCCCACTTTAGTGTGATCGGTAAAATTGGATGCTTAATTTTGCAAATCTTTATAAAAAAAAAACTTTTGTGACGGTATATATAAGTCAGATAATGCATACTTTTAGGTTTTTCTTGTCATAGAACACACCTCACGGTGTCAGGATTTCACAAAGAAAGACCTCGCTACAATCGGTCTTTCATTTGATCAATCCTGACACCCCTCGATGCGTTTTACGTAACGAAAAATATGCACTATCTGTACCATAATTTCTGTTTTGATCAATGTTGGATGGTGTATACCAATAATTGTTTTGCACTGGCTCATTCGCTCAGATTTTATATTTTATTTTAAGTTCATCAGACCGTATGGTCAATAAGCCGAAGCGTAATAAACTTTTACTTACTTACTATAAATAAAACTGATATTCGGTCAAGATCATATAATTTCTGTCTATGGATATTGTTTTGTTATGGATTGTTAAATCCGGCCATTTGTGGTTGATTAGAAATCGTTTTCCTTTTTTGCCCTTCCCTATTTTTCTGCAGAATTTCCTAGGAAAAGAACGGTTCAAACTGAATCAGTGACATCTTTGAACTATTTACAAAAACGTATTGAGATAAGCTTTGGTGAATTTATTAATGATCTTACTTACATGTAAAAATACAAAAGTGGCTTATAATTCATGTTAACACCCAACGAATGGATAACAACTGTCACACCCCTGACTTGGTACAGGCATTTTTTTATGTAGAAAATGGTTGAACCTGGTTCATAGCTAGCTAAACCTCTCACTTGTATGACAGTTGCCTCAAATCCATTATATTGACAACGATGCGTGAACAAAACAAAATAAACTCATCACATATACCAGGATAAAATTTTGTATTTACGCCAGACGCGCGTTTAATCTACAAAAGACTCATCAGTGACGCTCGAATCCCAAAAAGTTACAAGGGCTAAATAAAGAAAGAAGTTGAGGAGCATTGAGGGCCAAAATTCATAAATGTTTTGCCTAATACAGCTAAGGTCATCTATTCGTGCAGTAGAAAAGCCTTAGTGATTCAAATATTCAAAAGTTAATTTATAAATATGACCATATCAATGATAATTCATGTCAGCACAGAAGTGCTGGCTACAAACAGACATTATAGGTCAAAATATAAAAAATAGGGGTACAGCAATCACCATTGTGTTAAAGTCTTGATCACTAAAAATTACAAGAAAATATGTAACAAAGAAGCACAAAACGGCATACAAACCAACCATATTAGCAAAAATTAAAAACAAGAATACACAAATGTATTATAGTACAATAACACAATGACGGGGTGTTGTAGAAGTACAGAGTTAAAGCGTTCAAAGAACGTCATATTCGAATACTGGCCAAGTATCATTTAACTGACCTGATCCATAGGACCTGTGATTAAACGCTTGAAGACTTTGAAACAAGTATATAATGTTTCATAAAAGTTTCCTAACAAAAATTAATTTGTCGAAAAAATACAGTTTTTGTAGTTTTTTTAAAAATATCAATATGTTCCACTATGCTGAATCTGATTAATATATAGATAATAAATTTATACTGGTATGTGTTGTACTAGTAAACAATACACTTATATTGATGGACAGACTCATTAGTTCTATTATGAATCCTAAATCAAATGAGGCTATGATAAAAACAAGTTTGAAGTGTTTACTGTTACAGCAGATTTCCTTTCAGTGTAAGTGCTTTGTGATAGTTATTTTTTATTTTATGACCACATTTCGGTGTCACTTTTGTAAGCTTCCGTCCTCGTACCTGTATTGTCTCATTGGTATATTAATCTCCACTAGCTGCTGTTTGGGTTTTACAGTTGTACCCAAACTTTTACTTCCTTATTTAACAAGGAAGTCTAAAACTGTATACGTTTATTAAGCAATTACTTTATATTATTTCATTATTCGAGTTCACATGACACATACGAACGTGACAACTTGAAGTAAATTTATTCGTTGTGAATACTGAACGTGACAACTTGAAGTATATGTATTCGTTGTGAATGCTAAGTCCTTAAATCATTCTTTTTCTATATCTTAACAAACCACTGTAAAACATTAACGTTATAGGAATATGATTAAATAAATGATAGACCATTGTTATAAATATAAAACTCCCCTTGTAAAAAATTAAATAAATCCATACAAAACGTTCATCCTTTTCAGTGCAAGTAATAGCCACACTTTTTATAGATCCAATGTAACCAACATCTAAGATTACGGAGCACATTTTCAGTACATGACATTGACAAATACGACTCATCAACGAGAGTTTTACAAAAAAATAAGATGAATGCGACTGTGTACATTTCGAATTAACATAATTTCACAAACAGGTTGTATTATGGACTTATTTATTTGCTAAATCGTTAGTTGTTGCTGAAGTATTTTTTCGACCGTTGATTGTATTTTGTTCTTTTTGTCGATATTACTAATTTTTTTCGAATCGATGTTAGTTACAATTACACCTTGCTATATTTCCCCGCTATTTATATGTCATACACTTCAACGTAGTGTTAGTCTCAATTTTTTCTTTATCTTGTGATGATTTTTATGGGTTTTATTTTGGTCGGGGGGGGGGAGGGGAAGGGTATTAGAGAGATGTTGCGTAAGTAGATGACAGACTTTTGGTAGTGTCTATTCAATTCATTTGGCGACTCTTGTACAGCCAAATTAAAAATATTTGGATATTGTAAATACAGTAACATTTGTCCTGACCAACTGACCAAAACGATCTGTTAACATATAGATATCGTTTGGAATTTATATGATTTTGAGATGATATATGATGTTTACCACACATTTTTACTTTGTTTCAAAAATGACAGATGCACCAATATTAATTTGAAATGCTTCTTCGGAATCATTGGACTTTAAAAGCATTAAGATATGATTCGTGTATTCATAGTTAAATTGATTCTAATTTTGATTACATGAAACTGGTAAAGAAGGAAAGGAAAAGTCTGTGACAATTTCAATATATAAGATTATCCGAATGTTTCGGGCAGGCTTATTCATATCAATATAGCAACATACATTGCAAGTGTAAACAACCTTTGAAATTGCATAACATTATTAAGACCTCATGTATCTGCATTCATTTTTTTGATTTTTTGTCTTTTGTTCCTTTTCTCCAAATCATTCATATACCCGTGGCCTTTGTTTTAGATTTTCTTTTTTGAACCTTTTACTGTTGATTTTGTGTCCAAACTTTTGAAGCTAGACTCATACCTATAAATCATAAGGTATATCCTATTTTTTTCTCTCTAAATATATGCATATCCGATCCGATTGTAAAAGTAAAATTTATCCATCATGTGTCTTTTATGATTCGAATTCATTCATCAAAAACTTAACATTATGTACCCCGCCCGTCTATGGGGAAAACTTTTGAACTATATTTCAGAATCTTACCCTTTCTATCATAATTGCTTTCAAACGTAATTGCTGCTTTCAAAGGAGCTGGTTAAACACGGTTTCTCAATGGTAAAATAAAAATAATTCCTTCGAGAATTGTACATACGCTTTCAATTCAGCAAAATTTTGGTTTTTTTTTGGGGGGGGGAGGGGGTATGTATTTATGAAGTACACCTATAAATGTATTTAGGTAAACTATTAGAGACGTATCAATATCAATTTCGAAATGTTTCGTTGGAATCATTCAACTGAAAAGGAAGTTGATTCTGCTACGTGTATTTATGGTTCAGTGCATTTTCTTATTCTGATTTGAAGAAACAGTTAAAGAAGGAAATGAATACAGATGAAAATTATACAAAATATATCAGAAATGACTTATTTCATTTTACAGACAGTCTAAGTCTTGTCAGTATATTAACATGGTTGTATAAAACATTTGGAACTGTACAACATTATACATCATAACTCTGCTTTCCTTATTTGTTGGACAATCTTTTGACTCTTGTCCCTCTTCTTCATATCCTTTTTGTATCCAAGGCCTACATTTTGGAAAAAAAATTTTGGAACCTTTGGCTGTTGATTTGGTGTTCCAACTTGCAAGGTAAGACCCATACCCATCTCGGTATGTGTTTGGAAATGGCAATGAAAGTACCAAAAACCTGCAAAAATATGGAAGTTTCTTTGATATACCGTATTTGCATCCTTGATTGATTATTCTATGTACTCCTACTTATGGAAATGACTCCTGTCGTAACTTAAACGTTTCAATTTTTTTGTAGCAAAAGAATAAAAAGATTTTGTTTTACTTTGAATAAATAATATGCTTTTCCTACCTAGCTGATGTAGGTTCGTGAAGATGAAAGTTAATATATAAAACATTTGTCTGACATGATTTTTGAATTTCGTATTTACCGTTTTAATTGATCTCAATTTCACCATAATTATTTCTTATTGATAATGATATAACAAGTTTCATCAATATGCTATTTTGTTTATTCTTTTGTACATAAATCGGGTCGTTGTTAAATCTCTTACCCGAAATATTCCATTTAGCTACACAATAAAAGATACATGTAGGTGTATTTTCTATCAATTACACAAATAAGCTGCATCATTGATCATGAACATTTGGCACAATTTATTAAAACAATATGAGCACATGTACAGAACCATAACATACGTGCAGTAAACCTGAACACATGTTTTTATCACCATCACAATGCAGTTTAAGGAAAATTTCGTTTTGCGATATACATCACTTTAAAAAAAAAAGGTGTAATATAACTCGCCAGGAACGTTTATACTAAAATTATATAAACTATTTGTCCGAATATTTCACTATTCAAACTAGATTATCTCCCTTTTCCCAAATAAGTTTTGAATTAAATTAAAGTGGTATTATATGGATTGCTTATGTCCCTTTCGTATTTTTAATTAGTAAGAAGTATATTCAATTATCAAATAATGTAAAATTAGAAATTATTGAAGGGATTTTTATTGAGGCAAATAATGCAACTAGGTGAGTATCACAATAATGAGAACTCACATTCCTATAATTCTGATTAATATATTTTTATGCAGTTTTCATTTTAAATCGCAATAATTAATCAAGAATTATGGTTGGTCATGTCACAATAGCGAGAATAAATACTCGCACTAGTTTCTGAATGCATTATATTGAGACATCACATATAATGGAATGGCCTGTGATTGTTGTCAGTCTCAATAAAAATTACGTGTCCTTTTGAAACATTCATATAGTATTATTATTCAGTTTTAAAAGGTCGGGTACATATGTCATGTATTTATGCAACTAAATTCACAATAAGATGCAGCTGAAAACGTAATTAATCGACATTGTTGAAAAGTTATACTAGATGTGGTTTTTGTCTCTCAAGTTACCCAGATAACTTATACACTAGACCAGTACGTACAGTTAAATACTTATTTTCTATATAATTTATAAATCTATTAACGGACGGTTTAAGAAATGTTTAATGAATCATGTGAGTACCGACGCACTGACTACTGGGCTGGTGATACCTGCACCAGTGTTCTCGACCCAGTGCTATAAAAATGAATATAACGCATACTTTATTATATATGTTCGAAACGTTTTACTAGAATTATGGAAGCCAATGATGTTTTTAAGACCCTAAAATCTAGCGCAGAGATATATATTCAAAAAGGACCTAAACAAATTAAATCCATCTTTTGTAAATTTAGCGAGCTGCTGACAAAAGGAATCGATTAAACAATTCGGGGAAAAAATCTATCTTTTAGATTTTTTTTCTTCCTTATATTAATCCTGTTGACAGCAACTTTTTTTTAAACACAAAATATAAGAACGCAAACTGTACAAAACTTCTATATGAAGACACGGCTTTCTTCGTCTTAAATTTAGATCTTGATTTGCTGATAATATTTTGCTTAAAAGTACTGCTTTCTGTTGAAGTTCACAGTAAAAAATAAGCAAAATTGGTTATTTACAGAATGTTTAGACCTATGATCGAGGCAAATTATGATATGTTGGTTTTTAAGGATGAATTAAAATCTGTGGATAAATTTAGAATTATAAAACATATGAAAGTTTAATCACGATTTAATTCCTACCTTCAGTCTGCTACAAAAATGACCTTATGTTTTGCTTGATCGGTAAACACTTACAGTACGTGTGCGATGAGTGACCATGTTAGGTCAAGATTGGTTTAGTGACTTCAAAGGCCAAGAGTGTGTTAATAAGAATAATTAAAGAGAGGACAAGTAATATTATAATTTGTCTTTTACCTCCTGTCTAATTTGGCATAGATTACCTTATTGTTATTTGGCAAAACTTATAGGAATTTTGGTCCTCAATGCTCTTCAACATCGTTATTTATTGGGCATTTTTTGTTTAAAACTTTGTTTAGATTCAAGCGTCACTGATGAGTCTTTTGTGGACGACACGCGCGTCTGGCGTATATACAAAACTTAGTCCTGGTATATATGATGAGTGTTTTGAACTTAACATCAATATGTATAGGTATAAACTTTAATATCATAGGTTGGCTTACACAAGTCTGTAAATTTAAAAATGGGTTTTTGGTATTAAGGTTAGCTGTTGGTTTTGCCTTGAGTTCTAGCGTATTTGGTAACCTGAATAATTAAATCCCTACCCGTAATAGATCTCTCCTACTGAAATCGTAGACCAGCAGAATATAACGACTGAATTATTCGGGTTAGCGTATTTGGATATTCTTAAAGTTATTTTGAATTGATAATTAGAAAATGTAATCGTTTAGCATGTCTTTTGGCTTAAAACTGACAAAATATATGAATTTCAGACCCCTCATTTGACCAAATCAGTGTGAAAACTTTCAAAATGATAGCAGGAGAGTGATACATTATTTCATACAAACATGTTATTGTGTTCAAATTCTTAGGCAAATAGGCAACGGAAAGGGATGTACAGATTTTTACTTGGTTATTATCTATATTTGACTGTGTATTTAATCTACTACATTTTTTATATTGTTATTTTTGTTGTCTTACTTTCCTATATTTATCTCAAATTGTACAGTCGTATTCAGATATGCACTAGTTGCAGTGTATATAAAGTGCGAATCCAGCTAGTTCATTTTCACTGTCATATGCGAGTATGTCTATTGTAGAATAAAGGATAATGGGAAAACTGTATTTGTTTCATTTCGAAAATACCAAAATAATTGATTTGAAGTTAAGTTTCAACATATTATTATTGTGATATGTCTTTTTAATGTACAAAAACAGCGTTTAAGTTCAAATAAGTGTTATAAAAGCAACATTTAAGACAGACAGCTAGATACCATAAACATACTACGTATACACAAGCCAGAGTCTGAGCTTGATTTGCTATATGATATAAAAACTAAACTGACGAAAAAAGGTCATTTATTCAAAATCATAAAATGCAAAAAATACATTTTGCAAAAAAAACATTTGACATAAAAATTCATATTTAATATGAAATAATAATACATAATTACTACGAAATTACATCAACTAATATCATGTCAATTGAATAAATGACAAGAATAGCAAAGGTGGGGAGAAAAACCTGCCCCATAAATAAACATATTTACATATCTACTTCAAAAGATAAAATAATGGGCGGTATGTGGGTGGGAATTTTGAACAAATTGTTTGATAAGAATCACAAGTTAACACATCAAATACTGATGATAAAAGGAAGTGACCACAATGCACTTACACGTGAACTCGTGCTGACCCGCAATGCCATTGACCAATAAGAAAGATGATATCCGGTCATGCATTGGACATAAAAGAAATTTCTCTGCACGTGAAAACAAGTTATCTAATTTCAACAATTTATCGTTTAATTAAGTAGGACACTCTGACCCTTTGACCACACTAGAGACATTATACATTTACAGTAATAATAGCTCACTCTTTTATTTAAGTCGGTTAGTAATAACCAATTAAACAGAATTATCTTCTCTGCTGTCTTAAATTATTTTATTCCGCTTAATTTTCAATTAGCAAATAAAACTGGTTTTAAGACAGACAGCTAGATACCATAAACATACTACGTATACACAAGCCAGAGTCTGAGCTTGATTTGCTATATGATATAAAAACTAAACTGACGAAAAAAGGTCATTTATTCAAAATCATTAAATGCAAAAAAATACATTTTGCAAAAAAAACATTTGACATAAAAATTCATATTTAATATGAAATAATAATACATAATTACTACGAAATTACATCAACTAATATCATGTCAATTGAATAAATGACAAAGAATAGCAAAGGTGGGGAGAAAAACCTGCCACAAATCCACTCTTTGGCTGAAAGAGTGGATGTGAAATCCACTCTAAGGCTAAAAGAGTGGATCCCCCACCCGAGGACTCTGGCGACTTGAATACAATTATATTATGTAAAACGTTTCCACATTTAGCAAAAAAATTAAAAGTTCCTATTTTCATATACCAAGATATTACTCTAAAATTATCTTTTACTGGTGAAAATGATTAAAGGTGTAAATCTTATTCCGACCAGTATCACAGCAATTAAATTACAATAGAATCGCAGTTACAATGTAAGTATGATTCAGAATTCATATTTCTTCTTACATCCAGACATTTAAATATAGAATCCTTTATATATGTTAGTACAGACAATTCGTACTTTGATTAACCGAAACTATATTTTTAATTTTAAAAATTCAAACAAAACTAAAGTATATTTTTACAAAGCCCTGGATCCTTCCTAAATACGAAGTTTTATATCTGACTATTTCTGTAAGGGATCATGAGCAAAGGATTCCCAAACTACACTTGACATTTTTCAATCGAAAATGTATAAATATAAAAAAGAAGATGTGGTATGATGCCAATGAGACAGTTCACCACAAGAGACCAAAATGACAGGGAAATTAACGACTATAGGTCATCGCACGGCCTTTAACAATGAGCAAAGCTTATATTGCATAGTCAGCTATTAAAGACCCCAAAATTACCATGTAAAACAATTCAAACAAGAAAACTAACGGCCGTATTTACATAAAAAAAAAATCAAAAAATAAATGAACAAAAAAATTAAATGTAACACATAAGCAAACGACAACCACTGAACTACAGGCTCCTAATTTGAGAAAGGCACATACATACATAATATGACGGGGTGAATTCCATGGGGTAAACATTTTCAAATTAAAATTAGTAAATAAGTATTTACTGTAAACCTTTTTTAACTCTCAGTTATTTTTGTTGTGATCCGAATTGATATGAGACTATAGAAATAATTTTCGTAACTCATGATACGGTAAAAAGAAAAGTTTTAGTCACAATTATTAATATACAGATTTTTAGAAATTTAGTGACTGGTGAACATCACCATTCAATATTAATAGTAATAATCTATATCAATAACACCACTATAAAAAAGGAGGAATACACCAAACTTACTTCAACCTAACATAAAATAAATTCATTCCTTCCTGGCATGCGACAGAACTTATTTTAACAAACTGTCATTCCAATGCAATACATAAAAAGGTTTATATTATATAGTAGTAAATAAAGTTGTAAAATGAATAATAACAAATTCCAGCTTTAAGTGATGTTTTATATAATTTTTTGTACCTTAATTGCGATAAAAGTTAAAAAGATGTAAGTTTTAACCGAGTAAATATTTTTTTTTTTTACTTTACCTTAATACATCCTGTTGGAAAGATGCGTGGTTCCGTCTTCATGTGAATCCTCCTTCCTCGGCTGTTTCGGCGCTGTCCACTACAACCTCCAGAGGTGCGCCGACTGGGGTGATTAAGTCCCAGCCCGAAACCACGTCTTGGCTATCCATCCCTGCCTCTACACTTTACTGCTTCCACTGTTCTGACCTTTTCCTCCATAACCACATCGATGCTGTCTCTGCCTCTTTACACAAGTTCCCTATCAGTTTACTTCTTTCCCCTCCAACAATACCTAGTGCTCTCAATGCTCGCCACATAGACTGTCCAACAAACCCTCTGCTTCCCACTTCCACTGGAAATAACCAAACCCGCCATCCATTGTCTCTACATTCTGCAAGTAGATCTTGGTACTTCAGTCTCTTTCTCTCGTAGGCATCTTCTATTCTTTCTTCCCATGGTACAGTTAGTTCCAGCAGGATTGCCTGTTTTGTTGAGGCGGACCAAATGACGATGTCAGGTCTCTGGTTTGTTACTGCAATCTGTGGAGGGAATTGTAACTTCTGTTTAAGATCTACCAACATTTGCCAATCAGTTGCTGTTACCAATAAACCACGTCCTTCCACCTTCTTCTTCTGACCTTTCTCTCCTTCCTTAACAAAATTGACAAAAGTAAGTCCTTCCTTGTTTTTCCTTGGCTTCCTGATGTTTCTCTCTAGGGTGTCTGCTAGTGTCCCTAATACCTTGTCGTGTCGCCATGTATACCTCCCGTCTTTTTGACACATACTATCAACATTTAACCAAAAGAAGAAAAAAAAAATAGTTAATAAACAATTTAGTTAAATATAAAAACTTTGGTTTGTGATGGATTTATCTCTAAAGACCATAGCATTTAGACAACATTGGAATGAACCATTAAGTCGTTTTATATATATAATTTGAATAATAAGAATGAATAAGCACGGCAACATTTACATGAATTACGAATTATTCATGTATACATACAGGAAGTTAAACCGAGCCTACCGAATGATCCTATTGACATTCGAACAAGGTGTAAAGAAAGCATGAGGAGGGCGGCAATAAAGACATATATTGTATGAAATAAAGATCACAAACGTTTTAGCAGGCTATACTGACCCAAAACAAGATACATTGAAATTATGTGAAATAAAGATAAAAACCGTTTTGGCAGGCAATGCTGACCCAAAACAAGACAGTTGTAATTATATAAAATAAAAATCATAAAACGTTTTTGCAGGCAATTCTGGCCCAAAACAAGACAGATGTAATTATAAGAAATAAAGATCATAAAACGTTTTGGCAGGCAATGCTGGCCCAAAACAAGACAGTTGTAATTATAAGGAAAAAAATCATAAAATGTTTTGCCAAGCAATGCTGACCCAAAACAAAGACTGTTGTAATTATATGAAATAAAAATAATAAACGTTTTGGCAGGCAATGTTGGCCCAAAACAAGGCAGATGTAAATATAAGAAATAAATAAAGATCATAAAACGTTTTGGCAGGCAATGTTGGCCCAAAACAAGGCAGATGTAAATATAAGAAATAAAGATCATAAAACGTTTTGGCAGGCAATGTTGGCCCAAAACAAGGCAGATGTAAATATAAGAAATAAAGATCATAAAACGTTTTGGCAGGCAATGCTGGCCCAAAACAAGACAGTTGTAATTATAAGAAATAAATATCATAAAATGTTTTGCCAAGCAATGCTGACCCAAAACAAGACTGTGTAATTATATGAAATAAAGATAATAAACGTTTTGGCAGGCAATGCTGACCCAAAACAAGACAGTTGTGATGGTTTGAAATAAAGATCATAATGTTTTGTCAGGTAATACTGACCCGCAACAGCTGAAGTAAGTTTATTCTTTTTAGCTGTTAAATTCTATAAACGTATTTGACTTCAATCCTTGAATCACGGACACTATTAGGACCATTTCATCCAGGAACTGCGGCAGAAGTCTTTGTTTGTTTTATTTTCCTTCCTCCAAAACTAAGTGCTGTATTTAAGTAACGAGAGTCCTGGACAATTAACGACATAGTCAACTTTAAAGACATGATGGAATAACATTAGGTGCTTTGAGCTTTCATCGTAACTAGGGTCCAGTTGTGTATCAAAATGCTGATTGAAGTCGTATTTTGTAAATTTGTATTTATAAAACAGTCAATTAGGCTTTGGTTAGTCAATGTTGATACGACTCGCACTTCTGGATCAAAATTCTAATCACGAAATTAGGTATGTGTCCTTAATGTCAGTGAAACAGCAACCCATCAATATTCGTATGTTCGTATTATCGGACTTATGGCATACCGCTTGCAAAAGAAAGTATATGGAAGTTGTTGATATCACGCTTTATTGCACACGTCCTTAAATGGAGAAAGTTCTTTCGTAGATGAATGCCATTCTTAGCGCTCTTCGTCCATAGTCAAGGCATGAAATAAACAAACAAAAAAAGAATTTAAAATAATGGATAAAAATTGATTCTCATTAAAAACAAACTTGGTCTTACTCAAGGACCACAAACATAACGCATGTTAAGGAATAATATGCGATAATTAAATTATCAAATTTTCTCTTCTTTAATAATCAACCATTAAACAGAAAAGATGTTTTTATCATGTATTATATGAAGAGTATGAACTTTAAAATATCATCAGTTTATATCTATATATGTCTTGTCCATTGTTTTTTTTTATTAACAAATCTAGTATAAAGAAAAAAGCAAACGACCTTACAGTGCATAAGTATCGGCATAAAAATTATCAATTACGTTCATCGCAACCCAAACTATATCATTTACATGAATTATACTAGTAAAGATAAATAAAATAATACATTAAAAACATGTATTACAAACTGACAAACATGTAAATCTGACTACATGTATCAAAATACTGGCAATTTTGTATGAAGTTAAAGAATTGATTACAAAATTAATTTATTCCAAACCAATCACCATGACGAAAAAATAATTAAATTTAGTTTAGCATGAGTTTCATGGCGAAGCATAAAACAATACAGAGATCATAGACCAAGCTACTACGACCTCTGCAAAAATATAACATGCGTTTCATGACGAAGCATAAAACAAAACCCACTACAAATTAACTTTACAAAAGCAAATACACAGAGGTCATAGACCAAGCTACTACGACCTCTGAAAAAGTAGCATGAGTTTCATGACGAAGCATCAAACAATACAGAGATCATAGACCAAGCTACTACGACCTCTGTAAAACCGAAGTAGCATGAGTTTCATGACGAAGCATAAAACAATACCCACTACATACTACAATATTTGCAAAAGTAAATACACAGAGGTCATAGACCAAGCTACCACAACCTCTGAGAAAAATAATACACAGAGGACATAAGTACAAGCAACCACGCCCTCTGCGAAAATTTAAATATCGTCCACATTACCCAAAACAGGCAAAGACAGGTAAATTGGTTCGTAATAAATAAGCATTGGGTTGCGATAAACATATAGGTAAGAGAAATATCCTTTTTATACCGATCACATAAAGCAAACAAGGTACACTTGCATAAATTAAAATACTAACAATTATAGCAATTAGGCTAACTTGCAAAATTATGATAAGCTCAAACCAAACTGCCGTGACGAGATTTACGAAAGTAGCATGAGTTTCGTGAAATAGCATAAAACAATGAACTCTGCATAAAACGTAATGAAAAAGCACATAGTACACAGAGTTCATAAGTACAAGCAGTCAAGCTCACTGCACCAATTGAAATAACTCCAACCTTACCCAAACAAGTAAGTCAATTGGGTTTGTAACACAATAGCTTAGCATTAATACTTAAACTGTCTTGCTCTTTCATATAAGAGTACTTAAAATGTATGAAACCGTTAATAACATCATATAAATTATAAGTGTATAACTTTGTATTCTATCATGTATGGTATTATTATCGTTATGCAATAATCAAATTTTTAATTGTAGTAAAATTTAAACGAATCATGTATCTTACACATACATAAGGCGGATATACGTTCTGCAAATATTATGATGCTGTAAAGGATGCAGTAACTTGTAAAATTACAATCAGGTTAATCATCAGATAAATGGTAAATAATTACATTTTGATCGCAAACGCATAGTGTCGCCACCCACATGAAAATCAAATTGACCCAATATCTCTTTGACAAAGAAATGAATGTGACCAACTGCTCATGTTTGGCATAAATCTAAATAGTGAGTTTTATCCGAATGAAAGGATGGTTAAAAAAATAACTCTACGTTTGTTTAAAATGTAAGCATAGAATATAAAAGTATAGTTCGATTTTACCTGAAATAGCTAAAATGAAATCACTCCAGTCCAAAATTAATCCACATATAATTTTGAACAAATTGTTTGATAAGAATCACAAGTTAACACATCAAATACTGATGATAAAAGGAAGTGACCACAATGCACTTACACGTGAACTCGTGCTGACCCGCAATGCCATTGACCAATAAGAAAGATGATATCCGGTCATGCATTGGACATAAAAGAAATTTCTCTGCACGTGAAAACAAGTTATCTAATTTCAACAATTCATCGTTTAATTAAGTAGGACACTCTGACCCTTTGACCACACTAGAGACATTATACATTTACAGTAATAATAGCTCACTCTTTTATTTAAGTCGGTTAGTAATAACCAATTAAACAGAATTATCTTCTCTGCTGTCTTAAATTATTTTATTCCGCTTAATTTTCAATTAGCAAATAAAACTGGTTATATAGCATATCGATTATTGAAAGCGATCCATTATAACTGTAGATGCGACAAATTATCACTGTTGATGCAATCATTTGTGCTGTAGAATTTTCGAAGATGCGAAGAATTTTTATTGTAGATTTATGTGATAAATTGACTTGCAACAAATGAAAAAACTTAATTGATGACTTAAGTATTAATGATATTTTCAAATTGAAATATACAAACTCCTAATTCATATTTCATCAAATATATGGCTATTCAACATTTCATATTGTATTCTTAAATTTACGTTTTTCCTTTATTATAACTATGAATTTTGTTCCAATTAATATTAAGAGTTAAATAAGTTCCTGTGGTATTTGTTTTAAACGAATATGCACATATTTCATAGAAATCAATGAATAAGTTCACTTCTTATTTAAATTTTCTTGTAACACTTAAATTATAATGCTTCTTGTTACACTTGAATCATACTGCAAGCTTTGTGCTGTACTGAGTGTACTTACATGGGATACATTTGCAACTGAAGGCGTAACTGTAACAATAGGATGAAGACGAACATATTATTCTACTTTTCTGGCTCCATTGTGTCATTTTGATATCATTTACGATTATATAATTAAACATTGCTATACTCCAAAGAATACAAATTGATGAATTATATTTATTTATTGTACAATTAATATAATACTTATTTTTATAATGAACTTGAATGATAACTTTAAACTGACTGATGACAAATGGTCAATATATAAGATAACTTGTTTAACCAGTGGAACATATTTCACCGATAAAGAACTTATTTTACCAGGTGAGGATCAAATCTCACAAACCCAGATCTTATTTCACAAGGTAAGGAACAAATCTTAAAAACGCCGGAACTAATTTCACTTTGTAAGGTACATATTTCCCAAACCCGGTACTTATTTCACCACGTTAAGTGTGGAACTTATTTTATAGAGATGGAACATATTATATAGAAATTGTTTGTGAAAAAAGTTCTCTCAGAACATATTTTCTGTGATAAGTGGAACTTTTTTCACAGGAACAAATTTTGGCTCACACTATCAGCTCGGGCCAAGATCTCAAGGAAACATGAATAGTATACATGGTTTTTTTAAACAGTTATTTTAAATCAGTAATCCAATTAAATTTTAGGATTTGCTTCATTATTTTATTTTTGATATTGCGCAGACCTAGTTTATGAAAACGAACATTTTTAGTGTACTATAGGTAAGGCTCTCAAACATGAACTTAAACTACCGGTTAACCGTTTAATCGGTCAAACGACTATATTAAGCCCATTATAAATATATTAGAAAAGTAGTGGTTTTTTATCCCTTTTCATCCCATCCCGTTTCGGTTTGAGCCGTAGATATTTATAAGAAGATGTCATATGTGACAATGAGACAACTCTCCATCCGAGTCACAATTTATAAAGGTAGACCATTACTGGTCAAAATACGGTCTTCAACATGGAGTCTTGACTCAAACCAAACACTAAGTTATAAAGGGTCTTATTCATTCATTCATTCATTCATTCATTCATTCATTCATTCATTTCTTTATTTCCTCTAATTAGGGATGAAGTGTCATGTAAATGGTTAAATAAAACCAAGGATAAAGATCCATACTATTCATAAGAAATTAAATGGAATACATTTAAAATAAATGTTATTTCTATTGAATTTATTAGAGTGTTAAAGCAAACTTTCCTCCGTAAGATAAACTTTATCAAATCCTTTTCTTACTTTATCTTTTGTTTCAGCATGTCGGCTTAATAAAGACTTTAATAGATATTTTTTTTTAAATTCATACAGTGAAAATGCACCGCATATACAATACTAATGAATCGCTCTACAGTGAAAATGTAAGTATAATATCATTATTCGACAGTAAACATGACTCGCATAAAGAGAGCATCATAGTGGAATTTAGTTCAATATGAAGAAACTGAATGACAAAACCTGTTCTACGTTATACAAGTTAACTTTAATAATTGTGTTGAAAGGAACATTTTTCTGCAACAACATCTTACCTGCTAGTTTTAAAAATCACCTGCACGATCTGTTCGTGAAATGTCCTAAAAATTCACCTATTTCGGTATATATTTCACAGCTGGATGGATTTATGCGCAATAAAACCCCGTTCGCATCTCTTACATTGTCTAACTTCTATCATTTATTTCGGAACATATTCATTTAAACTAATTTTCTTCATTTTCTTCAAAAATAAAAAATAAATCGTCTGTTTATTTATCATTCTACATCAGACATTAATAACATATACAGTGAAAATGATATTTTAGGATCCGCACTTTACGTACACTGAGTTGTACAATATTACAAATATACTATTAAGCGCGTCTTAGTAGGAAAATATTTAATTTCAAACCTGGCATCTATTTTATTTGAAACACATTAAGATGACACCACTGAAGGTTTTTAAATAGTTATATAATGTAAAATTGTATTAATGTATTAAAAGTAAACTCCCGTAGTTAAAATTTCATAAAATTGGTATAAATAGAACATTTAAACCTTTTCAGTACAATTGTCCTACTTTTTGAAACTTTAACTTTTTATAGATCCGATCGATGTCAACAACATCTAAGATTACGCAACAAGTTTGCATGATGAACATTAACAATTACGACTTGTCAACCTGAGTTTAACTAAGACCCCGATATGTGCAATGGCCTACTTTTCCGAACCTCACAATTACATAACCAGCTGGGGTGAATTGAACTTATTTTGTTGCTAAATCAGCAAATGTTATTGTATTATTTTGTGGACTGTTGTTTGTAATTTTCCACCTTATGTTAGTTAAATTGACATCACGTCTTGCGACAACTTAGACTGTGTTAACCCAATAGAAGTTGACACAACTAAATCAAGTCAGAAACACACGTCAGTGGTTGTCTATCTATTAACATTCCAAAATGTGTTCTATTTATTCATCCGCTTGAACAAGAAATTTAAAAAAAACAATCATTGCTTCCTCCGCTTAATTATTTTTACTTATACCTCGACTTTGACATAAGCGGTCATCTTTGTACCAGAATCTATGTCAAACAAAACGATTTTCATTTTAAAGTCTTTCTCTTTTGAAATGGTGTAATAGAGTCATTGCGTGGTTTATATAACCTGTGAACAGTACTTGATATATATGTTCCTGATATAACTTGCTACTTGACAAGAGCCGAGACTCCACGCCTATGGTCATAAAGTTATTAGGTGCGCACATCAACAACATTTTCTGTTTCGTGAATAACCATTTCTATGACAATTACACCACATGTCCTTTTTTTATTTTTTGTTTGTTTTTTATTTATTTTTCTGTATAAATCAGTCCGATATTGTTCTCGTTTAAATGGTTTTACAATGGTCGGTCTGATAACCTTTGGTCTTTAAAAAATACTATCTGCTGGGCAAGCCATACGATAAATTAGTATATTTAATAACTTTCAGTCTTAGATGGAGATTTGTCTTATTGACAGTCATATTATGATACTACACCTCTGCTAGGTAGGTTACCGTCTTGTTGACGAATATCCATCTCTTTCACAGACATAACAAAACATATGATTTAGATAGAAATTTGAAAACTAGCTTTTATTTCACGCAAGTTAATGGCATTGGATTAAACACATTGAAGGAGTTTCTATATTAAAGTTGAACGAATTCAAATACTTTGACACTCTATGTATTTTGACGTTTTTGCTCTCATTTACGGTATACATCTTCCTCTTACTATCGTTATTTTTCTATGTTTATGAGAAGTCATTTCATCCAGTATTCTGACAGAAACCCGTTTGTCCCAGCCGACACAGTGATATCAAAGGTTTTACTTTTTTTGAATTGTGAAAGTTTTTGTTGGAAAAACTCCTTCGTATAAAAACTCGTCTATAGCACCGACTAAAATGTTTTGGGTCATTTGTGTTTCTTTTCTTGTCTTGTATAAACCTTCATCTCCACAAAAACTCTCGTTAACCGGTATGTCAATTTTTGTATGTTCAAACGAAGCGTCATAATGCAAACGTTCAATATTTCGCAAACAAACATGCATTCGTGGAAAAACACACTTTAGCGTACCGCGGATTCGAACTTTGGCGTTGTTCATTTGATAGTACATACCATCGCATTATAGCGTCCCGATTGCACTTAAAAAATTCTACATATTTACCATTATCTACATTAGGAAATTATACCAAGACAGTAATATGACAGTTGTTTTATATTCACTTTTATGTATTTTAACTTTTGATTTTGCCACACTATAAAATACTTTCCCTGTGGAATATTTAGAATTCCGGTATTTATTTGTTTTACTTTTTGTTATTTTGTGATGTTATTATTTTTGTTTGTATTTGATAAATGATGCGTTGATGGCTGGTCTTTCCTAATCTCTGTTAAATATTTTGAGAGGTCTTGGCATAGTATAGATATACATTCGTCCTGTTTAATTATTTATAAATTGATCAATGGGAACATGAAAACTTTTTTACACTAGTATGGTACAAGCAAACATGCAAAAGATGTATGTAATCAAAAGGGAATGTACTGTAACGTAAGTGTTTTACATCGCCAGGTAACTATTGATATGGACTATGCTGCTTATTACAGTGATTCCAAACAAAAACATATGGATATGTTAAATTTTGACAGCAAACACCGTGACAACAATAACCAAGTGACACCATGCATCTGAAATAGTATTTGTGATGAGTCTTTTATCTGGAGTTCATGCGTGTAGTCTACATCTTCATAAGAAGACATATTAATTTGTATGGAGAAATGCAAACGGTGTTTAACAAACATACTTTCCGTTTTGATCAGGGTTGTATGTTTTATACCAATATCGTTTTTCCACTAACTCATTCGCTCAGATTTTATATTTTATATTAAGTTCATCAGACTTTATGTTCAATAGGCCGAAGCGTTATAAACTTGAACTTATTTACTATTAATAAAACTATGTTATTCGGTCAAGTTCATTTTTTTATAACCGATCTGATGGATACTATTGTTCTGCAGAATTTGAATACAATCATCATTTTTTTAGCCTGAGTCGTAGAACTTGTTGTTAAACGCTTGGAGACTTTGAAACAACCATGAAACTCAAAATTACAGTTGTTGTAATATTTGAATATAAATATCGTTCATTTTGCCGAATCTGAATTATAAATGAATAATAAAGTTATACTGGTATGTGTTGTGCTTGTAAAAATACACTTCTTTGGATGGACAGACTTATTAGTTCTAGAATGAAGATTAGATAAATAAAACTATGCAGTAGTTTTTCTTTCAATATAAGTGCTTTGTGTTTTTTTACTCTATGACCAGCAATTCAGTGTCATTATTGTAAAAGAGGGACGAATGATACCAGAGGTACAGTCAAACTCATACATCGAAAATAAACTGACAACGCCATGGCTTAAAATGAAAAAAACAAACAGACAAACAAACAATAGAACACATGACACAATATAGAAAACTAAAAAAAAATCACTAAGAAGTTAACTTGCTTTCACCCCCACCAAAAACTAGGGGTGATCACAGGTGCTCCGGAAGGGTAAGCAGATCCTGTTCCACATGTGGTATCCGTCGTGTTGCTCATGTTATAACAAATCCGGAAAATAGTTTAATTCGGTAGGTCACATACGTAAAAAGGGAAGGGTATTGTTGTTACGACGTCAGAAAAATATCCTATATCGTCTGTGAAACGGTTATTCCATAACAGTCAACCAACTCGTGATTGCGTCCGTCAAATTTACGAAGGGATGATTTCAACCTACGTCCTCGTATTGTCTCATTGGTATATTAATCTCCACTAGCTGCTGTTCAGATAAAACTGTCCTACCCAAACTTAAACTTCCCTGTTTAACGAGGAAGTTTTGAACATTATACGTGACTGTATTAAGCTTTAAAAGTAATTTATCTTATCTCATTATATGAGTGCACATCACACATACGAACGTGACAACTTGAAGTATCTTTAATTGTTCGTGATGAAGTCTATGTCCTTAAATCATTCTTTTTATATATCTTAACAAACAACAGTTAACACATTAACATTACAAAATTAATGGAAAATCATTTAAGTAATACGATAGAACATTGTTATAAAGATAAAATTCCCCCGTAAAATTTTTAAATCCGAACAAATTGTTCATCCTTTTCAGTGCAAGCTATAGCCGACACTAATTTCTTCTTTTTACAGATTCAAAATTAACAACATATAAGATTACGGAACAAGTTTCCAGTACATGACACTGAAAAATACGACTAATCAACTTTTTTTACAAAAATATAAGATGATAGTTATCAATGGTACCAGGATTATAATTTAGTACGCCAGACGCGCGATTCGTCTACATACGACTCATCAGTGACGCTTATATCAAAATATTTATAAAGCCAAACAAGTACAAAGTTAAAGAGTATTGAGGATCCAAAATTCCAAAGAGTTGTGTCAAAAACGGCTAAGGTGAGCTATGCCTGGGATAAGAAAATCCTTATTTTTTTTTCGAAAATTTCAAAGTTTTGTAAACAGGAAATTTATTAAAATGACCACATTATTGATATATGTATTCATGTCAACACCGGCTGGTGATACCCTCGGGGACGAAACGTCCACCAGCAGTGGCATCGACCCAGTGGAGTAAATATTTATCAAAGGTACCAGGATTATAATTTAGTACGCCAGACACGCATAAGACTTATCAGTGACGTTCATATCAAAAGATCTATAAAGCCAAAGTACAAAGTTGAAGAGTATTGAGGATCCAAAATTCCAAAAAGTTGCGACTGCCTACGTTTCGAATTCAAATAATTTCACAACCCTACTATAACAGGTTATAATTGCTCTTGGTTTATTTCCATATCTATCTATATATCTTTTGTCATTGACATCAACTTTGTGCAACTCTAAAAGCGCAGTTGTTTTATTCTCTATATTGATGTTTCGTTTTTCGGTTTTAGAGAAATGATGCATAGATGACAGACCTTATTTATTCCTCGTTTTATTAGATATATGGGCGACTCTTTAGTCCAATTAAAAATATTGGCATATTGTAAAAACATGTGCATTTACCCTGATCAACTTTTGGATTTTTATGTTTGTTTAGATGACATATGACGTTGAACACAAATTTATTTTGTTTCAAAAATGACAGATGCACCATTATTGTTGTGAAATGTTTCGTTGGAATCATTGCACTTTAAAAGCGTTAAGATATGGTTCTTGTATTCATAGTTAAATTGATTCCAATTTTGATTACATGAAAAAGGTAACGAAGAGAAGGAAAATATGTTAGGAAAGTATAAGACAATTTCAGTATATATCCGAATATTTTAGACAGGCTTAGTCATATTAATATATCAACATAAGTGTTAAAAACTTTGAAATTACATAACACTATTTAGACCTACAAATCTGCATTCATTATTTGTTGGATTTTTTTTTTTGACTTTTTTGTCTTTCGCTCTTTCGCTTTTTTTCTCCAGATCTTTCATATAACCACGGCTTTCATTAAAGATTTTCTTTTTTTAATCTTTTACTGTTGATTTTGGGTCCATACTTTAAAAGCTAGACTCATATCTATAAATCAGTTTATCCAATTTTTTTTCAAAATATATGCATATTCCATGTTATTACGTAACACCTTTGCATTCATCAAACACTTAATGTACCCCGCCCGTTGATTGTGACAACATTTGAAATATAATTTCAGAAATTTACATTTTCTAACATACTTGCATTTAAACACAATTGCTGTTTTCAAAAGAGCTATTGCTAATTCTAATTACAAGTATCAGTTTTCGAATAAATACAGATGAAAATTATACAAAATATATCAGAAATGACTTATTTTATTGTACAGACAGTCTAAGTCTTAGTCTTGTTAGTATAGTAACATGATAGTATAAAACATTATGAACTGTACAACGTAAGACATCATAACTCTGCTTTCCTTATTTGTTGGACAATCTTTTGACTGTTGTCCCTCTTCGTCATATCCTTCATATACCCAAGGTCCACATTTTGGAAATTTTCTCGGAACCTTCGGCTGTTGACTTGGTGTTCCAACTTGTAAGGTAAGACCCATACCCATCTCGGTATGTGTTTGGAAGTGGCAATGAAAGAACCAAAAACCTACAACAAATTGATGTTTTTTATATGCTGTATAATATAATATATGAAACATTTGTTTGATATATGATTTTGGCATTTCTTATTTACAGTTTTGATTAATCTCAATTAAACTCATCAGTATGATATCTTATTGTATCATAAATATGCTATTTTCAAACGGAAATAAACTACAAACCTGGGTTTTTTGCATGCAGTCTTAGAACGGTGAATCCGCCATCATGAATCATTACTGAATCCTTCAACGGAGCTTTATCAAGTTTTCTATGAATCATACCCTTTGCATCCAACTCCTTGACTTCCTCTATCGTTGTTGATGTATTAAGCTAAAATACAAGAATTGAAATTTATGATCATCATTCTTTCATATAAAGGTATATATAATAATATGAAAACAATCTAATAATATGGGTTCGACTTTGCTGAATTGGAAATTGTAGCTTGACTGAACACCATTCAACTAATAAAAACAAAAGCATGCACATGACACAAATGTACATTGTATCTAATGTCAATTTTTTTGAGTATGTATTACATTAATGAAATTATAATTGTAAAATAAAAGCATATGTTTCGACCATATATGACCGACAAGGTATTACTCGATTTATTTCACTTGACTGGGCGGAGTTTAACCGGTTCGCTCATAATAAACCAGTCCATCTATAGATAGGTGTATAAGGATAAACTCATCAATGAAGTGTCCAGTAATTATTTTGTAAATTCCTCTGATGACACTGATAGGTGATTAGAAATCAGTAATAATTATAACGGCAATCATCCTTATCACACACATCTTCAAATAGACTGTCCTTATGCAAATTAAAACATAGCTCCGCCCGATCAGTTGAAATAACATTGGTATTAACACTTAAAGTGTGAAATATGTTAATAATTGATTTAGTTATCACTATAATGATATGTTCACAATACTGATCATATTTCGATACTTAAGGATTTGAATTATTAAATCAAAATAGTTTGAGAATAAACTTGGAATTGACCATTTACATGATCTTTAGAACACAAAGTCGTCAATTTTTCAAATATATATGCACATACCTTATCAAGAGCAATAACTCTGAAGTAGTTCCCATGTAGATGAAAAGGATGGTTCGTATTGAAAGTGGCACCTTCGTCCACTAAAAAGATTTCTACTACTTCTCCTAATCCAATTTCAATAACATGGACACACTGACAAAATGCACGAGTACAGTTTGCTTTTATGGAATCTTCGTTACAAAAAAGACCCTATAATACAAAAGGTGTACATCCTAACTATACAGTCATGTTTCATTAGTTCAACATTTTGGAGATTGGTACTGTTATCATGTCAATACGATTGTAAAGGATATACCTTTTTTTTTTGTATTGTAAATTTGCCGTCTGATGAACACATGAGTTCATTTCAATTTTTTTGTGGAAAGTAACCATTCATCATTCAAAGTTTGTTGTTGACTGGCATTTTTCGACAAGATTTTTATTTGTTCTATTGAAATACTTGCTTTTCATCATCTTCCTTTGAAATTTTATATTTGAGTAACAATTCATAATATATATAATTATAATAATGGTTCCCCAAAGCGCAAAAATTGAATTAAAAGATTTTTCTTTATCAATTAAGCATGTCCTTTAATAGCTTGCCGTTAGTATTCTTCATGTATAACGTTAAACTGGTATTTCACGCAATATATGTATATACTAGTATTCGAGACAAACATGACTCAACTACCCGGGTTTTTTTTTCAATTGGTCAATTCTCTTAATACTAAAATTTACTGTATTTTTTCAAAGTCACTCATGCTAATTACTCGAAAGTGAATACTTATTAAATTTGAACAATAAATATACTTACTCTCGGAATGTCCGAGTACTGCGTTTGAGCAGGTGAAGGAGGGAACACCGTTGATATATGGTTAATTTGTTGTGTAAATCTTCTAAAGGGCGCATCTACTTCATGAACACTGTATAGGTCCTTGTCGTGTGATCGGAAATTGTCTATTATATTAAAGTCATAACCGAGATAGATAGTTCTATCTGGAACTTCTTTAAGGGATTCATCATTGGGTATCGTTGAATTGAGCTGCGATATATCAACGAAGCCATCTGCTGTCTTTGTGTTCAGTGGATCAAGTTGCTAAAAAAATGATGAAAGAATGATTTACTGTCGTTAGATCGAGAGTGAATTTGAAAATCTTTAGCTAACAAAATTATATAAGTACTTGTTACTATGATCAATCCCCTTTTTTTTCTTAAGGTTCACATTTTAAACCTGATTGGTGAATTCGTTTGAACAAGTTTTTATGCACTGGTTCGGCTGTAATAAACGACAAAATATAACTAATGTGATATTCATATGAATCATTCATTACAACACTTTTATGAATTTTAAGCTGAAATGCAAGTGCAATGAGGATGTTCCTGAAATTTGATATATTTCTTTTTTGAAATTTATTTTATTTTAGTTTATAGAAAAACATTTAAATCGGCAACTTTATATCCATGCCATAATATTGAAGACAATATTTTTTACTTATTTATATTGTAATCTCAGTGAAAACACATTCAACTATTGTATGCACATTGAACGACAAATTTATGTGACGTATATAATTTTTCTGACGTCAGACACTCAAATCAATCCATGTGTTCGTAGATAGTAGATGTTGTTGTGTCCTGTTAAATTGTTATACGATGATGACTGATGTTCCCATATTTTGACTATTTTATTGATTGTGACTGTTTATTTAACGCATCATGTAAATGTAACGGAATTTGATGAGACTGTTATTAAAGTGAGAGGGTTAGCGCTATAGAACCAGGTTTAATCCACCATTTTCTACATTTGAAAATGCCTGTACCAAGTCAGGAATATGACAGTTCTTGTCCATTCGTTTTTGATGCGTTTTGTTTTTTGATTTTGCCATGTGATTATGGACTTTCCAAATTGATTTTCCTCTGAGTTCAGTATTTTTGTGATTTTACTTTTTTTTCGCATAAGCACCTTTCTATGTATATCATATTGTTTTCACTAGTATTTTACCAATGATGTATATAAAAACAGAGATGTATGTCAATTAGACGTGTATCCACCAAAATTAAAATGGCATGTATATTTGTGACTTTTGGTCATAGTGCAGTCTTCAATTATGAGCAAGCCCCATACCATTATGTCAAATCAAAGAGGTCCCTGCATGAAAAAAACGTGTTGATGTATATTTTATTTTAATTTTTCAATATGAATATAGGCAACAGTTTATCAGTTTCAAAGAAGACAACTCAAAATCCAGTATCATGGGCAATCACAGGAACTCATAACTGATTCAGGCATATTTATAAATTAAATAAAATCTTAAAGGTATAACGTTAATTGAGGAAAAAAATACGATCGGACGTCTATGTTTCGAGAGGTAAAACAAATGCTAGGTCAATTTAACTGTACATTTGTGTCTCCGGTTCTTCATTGTACTCTTAGAGTTTTAGTACCACTGTTTACTAATTAATGATCAAAGTTATATTTTTGAAAATTCATTTGGTTGAATTCTATTCGTTCAAAAACAATCAAATTTAATAAAAACATCAATTTTTATGGGTTTTTTTAATTATTTTCAGTTGACTCGTTCATCGCTGTTTTTAGATGAGCATTCGTATTAACCGCACAGTGTACATGCATCAATATAGATGGATGAACTCATTGTGCAACGCAGTGTGACTTAAGCTGCTTACTTTTACGTGATGTGAACACTAGTAGATAGTTGTTTCATTGACAATCATGCCACGTCTCCTTATTTCTATTAAGCTTAATATTTCATTTCACAAACTGTTGACTTAATAAAACAGGTTCTCATCAGGTTTTTTTAAGTTACGTTTTTAACATTTATCATATAATTTCAATGACACGCTTATGGATTTTATTTTAATCAATTGAATTTGAATAGCTTGTATATAATAATTTGAAATTTAACGTTCCGACCTTAAAATTTATATAATGTTCTTGTTTACACGTATTAATACCTATTGTTATAGATTCTTTTAAGTTTTGAAATATTACGTACAATACCGTGAGATTCTACGTTCCATTCTTTATTTCCAATAGGTTCTTCATCAGACGCTCCTTCGTATTTAACAACAGCAAGCTGAAACGCTTTTAAGGTTCCACAAAGTAACATTCCTGATGTTCGCATCCAGTAACTTCTAATATCTTGATTAGTATGAACAATAATGTCATATCTTTCACCAGAGTACAATACTATCGAGTCTACAGTGTAGGGTTCTAACGGAGACCCGTCACTGGCAATCACTGTTAAATTATGATTGTCTATCGAAAATAATATAGGACATGTATTCAAACTATTTGTGATTACTCTAAAACGGTACCTTCGTCCAAGTTGAACATTGAAAACTTCATATGGCGTGTACACTGTAGTATTATCTCTCATATATTTGTGGTAAGCTCCTTTACCTGACGTCAAAAAAATAAAGGAATAAATATGACAATAAAGTATATCAATGTTAAGAATCAGTTTATGTTTAACTTGTACATTATTAGTTTTTAATTATACTGAATACATCGAAGAATTAAAAAAAAAAGTTATTTGTCTTTTTCTATTACCTTTTTCTGTTTTTATTATGCAAAGATTCACTGACGTTCAAAAAAAAAAGAACATACAATACTCCCTTTAACAATACATGTACTGCTTTGATAGCCAAATTGGAAGATTTGTACAGACATTGGCATGATTGGTCGGAATCGAAACGTTATTGTCCTGGTATTATAAATTTAGCTGTAGTCTAAAGAAACATTGTCTTTTTTTTTTTTTGCTCAATGAAAAAAAAGTATTCAAACAAGTTACCATTAATAAGCATGGAATCTGATAAAACACCCCCGGTACGATGAAGCAAAGACGATAACTGTCCAGGCATCATGTCTATAAACCAATCATTAATTAGAACCGTGAATTCTGGTTGATCAACATCATATCTCCCTAAATGCTCGTCTTTTTCTGGTGGCTCTCGAATAATAAGAGGTCCAAATAAACCATCTGCATTTTGCATGCCCGCATGAGAATGCCAGTAGTGTGTACCAGGAGTGACAGCCAGGAATCTACAGTAAATAAGCTCTTTGTAAGTACAAATAAAAGTCATAATAATAAAAAAAAATCTTTGATATTTATGATATATTGACTTAATCATGTCAATGTAGTTTTACTTCTTCTACATATTGTACAACGGAAATTTAACAACTCAGTTATACTCACAAAGGGAAATATAAACATTTTAGTTCGTTGTTTAAATATGCAGAATATGATATAGGTACACAAAGGACTTTGTACAAAGAGTAAGCAACTAGAAGTAGAAAAGAAATTTTATAAAAGGAAATTTATTTTTGTCTCATTTTCAATTTTATTATTTAGATGACTTTTGTAATTTAAAATTGTTAACGTAGGTTTAAAAAGCATTTAATTCAGTATTAGAATGTATTCATCTAGGTCATTTTCAGTCTTTTTCTTTTGATGCTGATGTACTCGTCGTTTTCCCCTTTTTGGTTATTATTTTTTGGTTGTTTTGTTTTACTCAGGTGCGTTTTTTCAGTTGATATTGGCTTTTAACAAGCTGTCAAATACTGTGAGTAATCTCAGATCTGTCCTTAGTATTTATTTGTTTTGGAAATGCCTTACAACGTCAAACCTGTGTGGGGTTTTTTTGTTTGTGTTTTATGTTTTTTTTTGTGTTTATGCTTTGTATCGATATGTGTTGGAACACCACAATGCTAGCTTAGGAAAGGATCTGTGTCGTCATTCAAGTTCAATCCCGCCACATTCTTTAGTATGACTTACCTGATAGAAGTCTTTTATATATATATAGATATATCAATACCTCTGCCAATTTTGTAGATATATGTACACCACCATTATACTTACTTATATATAAATATTTATCTATGAGACCGTCATTGCGTTGGTTAATTATTAATTGGTGACTATATTCATGTATACCTTTAATATACTTTAAAACTGAAAACAAAACGTAAATTGCTGAAAAGTCATCTTTTCCTAAAGATGGAACTAAGGAAGAAATATATATACAAATATTGTTTAGTAAATAAAAGATATGTACTTGTACTGGAATGATGAGTATTCAGGAATAGGACACTGTGTCAACATCGCCACACCATCCATATGTGGCGGAACATGTATGCCATGCCAATGAATTGAAACTCCCTCACCTCCCAGTAAGTGGTTTATTATGTTAACAACTATTGTATCGTTGAGACACACCTGTTCAAATATATTACGAGTATGAGTATCAACTAAACTAAATTTCATGTTACAATGTATTAATCTATGTCTAGAAAACATATTTCACCTGCTTAAAAAAATAATCGGGGGATGTTCAAAACATGAAAAATGAAAACTAAATCTTTAAGGATTGTCCTGTTTTGGGAAATGCAACGAACTCGATAGTTGTCTATTGCAATAATTACTGAACTTGTTGAAAAGGTAAGAATTAAAGAGTAAAGACGACATACTTGTACATGCATTTTATCGTCGAATAGTAATCATCAACACTACAAAAAGCACTGCATAAAATAGAATGTAGTGCATATAACCGAAAAAAAGAGTGTTTAGTGTCCTGGGTATTTGCATCATCACTATTAAATGATTTATCTCTGTTGAATATATTTTGGATACTACTAGGGAGCAAATCACTTTCTAATATTACCTTCAGAATTGTAAAAACTAGATCATTAGGATAAATGCATTTAAACAAATACAATTTTCTACAAATGAACATGTTTGTAACAAATCAGGAATAGGACAATTGATACCAATTCGTCTGATGTTTTTGAGCTGTCGAAGGAACTTTTAGTTTGGAATACAAGTATTTCTCGGATTTTGGAATTTTTGTGAATTCACTCGTGAAATTCTCTAAAATTCATCTCTGGATAAAAGTAAATGTATGCAGACGATTACAAAAATAGGAATTTACGTCAATAAGACAACAAAGACACGGGTCAAGCAGCCCAAAGAATATAGTGATCAACAATCGTTATCTAAAAACACATAAACATGAAATGAATTTTGTTCAAATTGAGACATTACATGAATTCCAGGTCCAGGTAACATCCTGTTAGCTGTAAGAATTGGGCGTGGTGATCCATCAGCAGGAACGCAATGAGGTCTACTGCAATCAGACACGTTAAAAGGACAGTCGTAACATGCTTTCGACAAAGTATAGTAATATTCTAAAGTAAACGTATATTCGCAAGTCTTTCTAGTATTGATACCGCATGGACGTATACATGGATGGTCGCTGTAATCTACAATATAAAAATAATAGAGAAATAAAAATAACCGTAACACTGTCTCAAAAATGTATCACTAGCAACAATACTTATATATACTTCTATACAAGGTAACTTTTAGTTGTTTTTAACAGTTATCATAACAATTGATAGCTGATACCGGTGTTAAACTATGTATACTACCAAGTCATAACAATATAAAAATAATAATGAAAGCAAAAAAAGTAAATACGAGAAGATGTATAGATGACGTATACTTAAATGTAAATATTTTGCATTTAAAATGTAGTACAAAATCGAAGTCTGGGATAATATCAGATATTGAGATTTTACATTTTCGAGAAGTTCATTTGAGTTCTTACGAATCCATATATGGTCAATGCTGATACACGAGTAATTCTTTAACTAAAGGAGAAAGATACTTAAATGATATTCAAACGCATGAGTGGAAAACAAACTGACAACTCCATGGCAGAAACTGACAACAACATACACAATACAAAATAAAACAACGAAAACGTAAGACTGAGCAATATGGAGCCAAGCAAAAAAAGGGTAATATCCCTTTCATTTCTAACAAAATTTTGTAAATCCTAATAATAAGCCATAAGAAGAATATGCAAATGAGCCTGCAAATGTCCGTTGTGTGTACGAAATATTAGAAGTTACTGATGTATCCAATACAAAAAATTTAGGAAGTTGATATATTGTATACAAATTTGATATCTTTCATAAAATTGTACATAGACTTTTTATTTCACGTAAACATAATTTGTATTCCTTTTTTAACAGACCACATACTTTAACCATAAGCAAATGTTATTGTGTGAAATGAAATTTGTTCATATCTCCACAAAGATGACTCCCTGTGATAAATGTAATTTAAATCAAGTTTGTAAAACATGATCCATTATACGAAATTGAACTACCCGTACAAGGTCATTCCCCTTCTTTTGTGTGGTATTAAATGGCTTTTGACATAAGTATTTACACATTCAAAGGCAAACAGATCACTATATTATTCTTAGGCTATGTACATAAACTGCTGAATGTTTTTAGTAAACAAATGTAGGTTTGTTTATAAATGTGTTTTTATCTACTTGTCGAACTTGTTTACTTGTTGTGTTTCAAATACTACCCTCTGTGATGGCAGTCCTCTACTAACTTTCACATGTTTCAATACTTCATCCACACTTTATGTAGTTTTTATGAGGCTGTCATAGAAGTGAGAGGCTAAGCTATGTAATCCATCATTTGCTTTATAAGAAAATACCCGTATCAAGTCAGGAATATGACTGTTGTTATGATATTTCTTTTTTCATAAAAATCTTTATATGATAACTATAGGTAAACAAAAACGCGCTCTAAAACCGAAATTGATTCTACTGGAATAAATTATAAGCTATGTCTATGTCTATACATTAAAGTGTTTTAACACATATAAACCTAAAGTTAACCCTCGGTATGCACAGAATAATAATTGATGTTGAAATACCTATATCTATGAATAAGAACGCAGAGAACGAATGAATCCACGATCTGAGTGCATAAAGTGAAACGCTGAAAAAAGTTTAATTGATTTTTTTTTAATTGCACATTCCTTTAAAAGGTATGCACAGAATAATAATTGATGTTGAAAGACCCATATCTATGAATAAGAACGCAGAGAACGAATGTTTTTTCGATCTGAGTGCATAAAGTAAAACGCTTAAAAAAGTTTTATTGAAATTTTTGAATTTTCCTTTACTATAAAAGATGTCTAGACTGCATTACTTTATAAGTAGTCAAATATTGCGCTCAATTTTGCGAGCGTTAAACAGTGATGACAACTTGAGTTATTTTGCATAACTAATCTAATTCATTCATTGACAACGTAATAGCCAAGAGATGCATTTTGTAAAATGAATGCCAAAGATCGGCATTATAGGACACACGCTTAAATAAAACAACAACGGAACTCAGGAAAACGAAAATGAAATTATCTTGGTGTAATTGGTATCAAGATTCGGGTAAAGGGGTTAGCACTGCTGAGTTATAAGGATGGAAAATACCTGTGTGTTATGATAGACAATACCCGTTAGTTGTTTAACGACTTGTCATTAGCCGATCGAATTCCGAGGAAATTTAGTAAGGATATGAATATTATTGTTTATAGCATACTCATGGCAATGTGTTTATCCATTTTCTAAACACAAGTTTGTTGCACTGATCTTTTGATTGAAGATAGTGTGTGTGTTTTACCTTAAATTCATGGTCAATGTCTGAGATTTATTTTAAATACGGTGATGTTCAAAACAATATTATTTTTTATGCTTTTTGACAACAAAATGTCTTCGATGACCGTAAATAAAAGAATGTCCCGATAATGTTGTTGTACAGTAAGGATATCAAGGTTAACAAATTCTCCATGCTAAAATAAAATCGCCAAACTGTTTGCTAGTGACCTTATAAAAAAAGAACATGTGGTATGATTGCCAATAAGACAACTATCCACAAAAGACCAAAATGACATAGACATTAACAACTATAGGTCATTGTACGGTCATCAACAATGAGCAAAGCCCATACCGCGTATTCAGCTATAAAAGTCCCCGATAAGACAATGTAAAACAATTCAAACGAGAAAACTAACGGCCTTATTTTAAGTAAAAAAAAATTAACGAAAAACAAATATGTAACAAATAAACAAACGACAACCACTGAATTTACCGGCTCCTGACTTGGGACAGGCACATTTACGATTTATACATGTTACGTAATTCCTAAATGAGGTTAAATCTGTGCGCATCTTGTCCCATTTAGAATGTACTGACACCGTATTTATGTATGAGGTCACTAAACGCTGTATAACGTATACAGCAGGTGAAGAAATCGCTAGATTTTTGCTATAAAAAATGAAAAGTTCAAAATCGGGAGTTATAAAATGAAAACATTAGTTTAATAAATTTTATGCGTCCGGGGCGCTTTTATGGAATACGCATTATGAGGAGTGGAAACAGGAAGAAACACACTCAAAACCGCAATACATAAATTATCGGAAAAATTTGCTGACAGATGAATTATCAATAATTTGACACAATGTTTAGAAAAGGTTGTGTCTGTCTTACATCTTTCCAAATTGGAATAATTTAATTTTGAAAGTAATGCGTCTTCTGATTGGCTGACGTTATTTTCTTATCAGCCCATAGACATAATCTAGTCATGTGACCGTGACGTCATGATCGTTTTTTCATGGTTTTCTACGGTTTAAAATGGAAATTGGAGTTAAATTATAAGAAATGACTGTAATAATTTTCTGTCTATTCGAAATAACATAATAAATGTGGTGCACACTGGGTAATAACCCGCTACGTGCGTTATTCAGTGTGCACCATATTTTTTATGTAATTTCTTCATAGACATAAAAAAAAATATTACAGTCATTCCTTAAATGTTAAAGGATTTACACAAATGTTGAAATTTAACGATCATTATTGTTATTTAATTATAACTATTGTTAGAAGAGGCAAAAGTATTTCAATTATAATGCGCAGCAAAATAAGTAGGTTAAACGTGTTATTTCAGATGCTTTTTCCTTTGCGCTCATTGCGATTATGTCTGTTAGGGATGATAATACAAATTATTTCAATATGAAGGCATTGACGAAATGGATTTTATACGTATACTGTAGTACAAATCAAGAAGGGACATTATATAATTACTAACGCTGAATTAAATATAAACATTGATACAAAATATTTTGAATGAAATACACAAAAATAAAACGAAAACAAACCTTGACTGTTTTGCAATGAGAACAAACATACAAGCGGTATCAATTAACGCTTTTTTACTTTACATGTATCTTTGTGGGGGAAAAAAATATAATTTCGAAAGGGGTGTATAAAAAAATAATACCAACTTATTGAATGAAGGCTTCATGTCTTTTCCAATTTAACGCATAAAGTTATATACTGTCATTCATATTTAGATATGATTTATGAAATTTCAAAATGATGTAGACTTATTCACATATTGTTATTAGTTTTATATAATGTTTTTCAATATCTTTAATTCAATTTTATTTTAAGATTTTTTTTTTTTTTGTATTAGGTGTTTTTAAAGTTTTTTTCTCGAAATACTATGGAGATCTATAATTAATTGTGAAATATAAAATGATAGTTACCATTAAGTTGAAAGTTTGCATTCACATTCAAATATCCGAGCACCAACAGTATCAACATTCTTTGCATCTTGATTAATAGTTTTATGTTTTTCGTTGCATCAAGGTTAAACTTTAAAGTCTTGTTTTCACTAGTAGGAGTTTTTTTTCAAATATAAAACATTTACTTTGTCAGAGCTATTTATATATGATAACTAACGGACCGAAACCTTCTACATTCAAATCATTTAATTTGAAAAAAAAATGAAAGATTAAATTTGTACGAAATGACATAATAGTGTAAAGACACGTTACCGAATGAAACTGGTAATACAAATTGAATGCATGTTAATATATATGTTAATCGTATCGTTTCGGTAGTAAATTGTAGTAACCGGGGTATCAATGTACTGGCCACAGACCACAATTAAATTCTCTATTAGTTCTTTATAACGTTTTGTTTGATTAAAATGCACCTTATCTTTGTGTCAAATTTTATGTGTTTGTAAAGTACAGTTCTAGTCCAAACCAAATTCAAAATTCAGAAAGATCCCTCATTTGTATTTTACAAATTCAGCCATTACGCATTCATACCCCTATAGACAAGTCAAACGATGTTCCGAAAACTGTAAATAACACCTTTTTGCATCTGGCCTAATCACTCTTTCCATATCAAAATCAGTTAAAATAAAACATCCAAAAGGTCATTTTAGCTCTCTTCTCACATTTCCACCCCAGAAAAGATAAGAAATGTATGAGAAAGTGACAGAAGAAAAAGAAAAAATACACTATAATTAAAGGGAACTATATTCGTGGACAACGAAACGTGGGATTAGTAATTGTGGTCTTGGGCCTACTGATATTTTTTTGCTAACCAATTATAAGAAGCTTATAGAAATGTTGCCTTTGGAATATACATTGTTCCATTTTTATTAATTTGTCAATTTTATAAAAACAAAATTGTTAACCAGAGAGCAATACACGAAAAAAATGTCATTGAGACATTTGTGTGACAGAGGATATACTTTATCAAGGGGTTAGGCGCCTTCGTTGATAGGAGAAAAGGCGAGTATATTCGAATATTCGAAACTGACTGTGAGTCCAATTCAAATGGTATATCTTAAATGTTCGGTTTGGAAATACTAGTACCTAAATAAAGTTTACAGCTGACTATGTGGTATTGGCTTTGATCATCGTTGAAGGCCGTACGGTGACCTATAGTTATTAATTTCTGTGTCATTTTGGTCTCTTGTGGACAGTTGTTTCATTGGCAACCATATTACATCTTCTTTTTTTTTTTATATATTTACAATATTATACCGAAGTTCAAAAGTCTTAAGTGGATTGAAAGAAAACAAATGCGGGCTACATATTAAAACTGAGAAAACACATGAACTATAAGAAGAAAACAAAGTTACAACATAAACAAGTTCTGACCAACAGAGAAACGAACTACTTGATAATAACCACCACAATCCTGACTTGGTACAGGACATTTTAGGAAAACAATTGAAGCTTGAATCTGGTTTACTGGCATGCCAAACCTGAATCATTTTAGGTATAAAACAAATAAAACAGAGATTCTTTCATTTTTGTTGCGACTTGAATTCTTGTGTTTCCAAATGAATCAATCATTGAAACGTAAACAAAAACTAGATTGTGCTACATTTTTTACCAATTTATCTAAAATTGGAGTCTTAGAATAAAGTTTTATATCAGTAATCATCAAATTCACATATCTAGATAACTCAGCACTTTTCTTATCACAGTAGTCGTAAATACAAAACAAATACCACTCTAGGTGATGAAAATCAAATGTTTAAATCACAGGCTTTTAAAAAGTGCAACATTACCTTCAACTCTTGAATTGTTTTTGATTTTCCGTGCTATATTTAGTATATAGAAACCAGTAGTACTTCTGTCGCCATTGGTGACAATACTTACTTTCTCTAAATTAACCACTTTTTATTAAAAAAAAACAAAGGACAAAACAGTAATGTTGAGAATGTTGATCCCTATGTGCTCCTCAACTTCGTACTTTATTTGGCCTTTTTCACTGTACTTTTTATTTGAACGTCACTGGAACGCGCGACTGACAAATAAAACCATATTCATGGTATATATATTGAGCTTAATCATTCTATTTGATAAATCGATGTCGAATGGTCTCATGAATATCTTCAAACAGAGCTTATTAATTGTATTAATGGTGAATGGCATTTTACATCAAATTTATTTAAATTTGGAAGTCTTTTCATCCCTAGTTTTTTAGTGTGATTCGTCTTGCTTAGTCTTTAGTTTTCTATGTTGTCTGTTATATACTAATATTTACGTGTTTGTCTTTTTCTTTTATAAACATGGCGTTGTTAAAATTATTTTCTATCTATGAGTTTTAATGTACCTCTGGTATCTTTATCCCACTTTTCAACGAATTCTCAAGAAAATATTACATAATTCTTATGATACCATCGACATTAGCATGGACCATTTGACGTCACCACGTTTACATGCTGGTTTACCTCTTATTGTACTTTTTCAGATAGGTAATAAAAGATGACATATTTTGGTATTAATATTGATTCACTCGTAGGGACTTTGCGTCAAACATAAACAAATTTATATAAAACCCAGTTCTTGGTATGAGACGGTATATCATGGTATATGTTCTTCTCATATAATTTATGATGGTATAATACTTAACCCCGAATGGGAGGTATTGTGCTCCTTTTTTATATGTTGAAGACAAAATCATATTATTTGAGGTCTATCTGGAGCTGGCATGTCAGTAATTCGTAGTAGTCCTTTGTCAATTTAGGTATAATTGTCATTAATTTTGCTTCATTTCTTTTGTTACCTATTCTGACTTTAGTCTTGTGGACTTTATAAGTATGTGAGTTTTTTTTTTTAATTTGAGTTCATTTATATGTTTTGGAGTTTAATTTTGAATGACGTCACTGAACTACTACATGGTTTGTTTTAGTGGCTAGCTGAGACCCACCTTAAAGACCCATTGGCCTTCGGCTTTTATCTGCTTTTTGGTCGGATGACTTTCTCTTTAATGTATTCCCCATTTCCATTCTCAATTTTATGATTTTATACCTGTATCCAATCATATGGTATCTCATTGATAAATATGAGTAAACAATGCAATTGAGTTTGTTTCTATTTTATCCACAAAAAAATACAACATAAGCACATAATCAAGACTTATATGCTTATCTCCATTCCAAAATGCTTAATAAAAGACTTATCTCCAAATAGTATTGATAAATAAAACTATAAAAATAAAGTCAAGGTAAGAGGATGCATACCGTAAGGATATGTACAATTTACAACCATTCTTAACACAACATATCTTTAACCTTTGTTTAAATAATGCGTGAACAGACACTAATAATAGCACGACTTCTCAACAGTGACCGATTAACCATGACATTGGGGAATAATATTTCTCATAATATAAATTATGCAGTTTTAATTTCATGAGATGAACGTTTACCTGTACATGTTTGCGATCATTTATTTTTTGTAGATTCTTTTAGTTGAATTACCTGCATAATAAATAGCGTCAAAGAAAGCTCTTTGATTAAAATACTTCTTAACTAATAAGATTATAACTTGTTGACTAGATTATAAAAACCACCCGACACGAATTTCTAAATATACAATATAAGGTCAATGTCAGGAAAATATAAACTTGTTTGTAGGAGGCGGATAAACTGTGTAAGAGCAAGGTCTTAGCAAAAACCTTCTCCATATTTGTGTCAAGTACGAAAAGTTTTATGTTTTTAGAAATTGACATAATATTGTTTTATACTGTAACTAAAATAAATACTTTAATTGATATTTAAATGTAAAACATAGTTCACGTGTTCACCCCTGAATAAACCTCTGGTTGTAGGACAAAACGTTCCAAGATGAAATTGACATTGCACAAAATATAGTTGTGTTACTATTTTTAGGAAATAAACTCAACTAGTTGCAGTATAATCTTTTATCGGAAAATCATATGTGCAACCAAATGTTTAACCATAAATAAGGATTATAAAATTGAGAAAGGAAATGGGGAATGTGTTAAAGCGACAACAACCCAACCATAGAGCAGACAACAGCCGAAATCCACCAATGGGTCTTCAATGTAGCGAGAATTACCGCACCCGTAGGTGTCCTTCAGTTGGCCCCTAAAAATATGTGTATAGTCCAGTGATAATGGACGTCATACTAAACTCCGAATTATACACAAGAAACTAAAATTAAAAACCATACAAGACTTACAAAGATCGGAGGCTCCTGACTTGGAACAGGCGCAAAATTGCGGTGGGGTTAAACATGTCTATGCGATCTTAACCCTCCCCCTTTACCTCTTGCCAATATAGAAAAGTAAACGCATAACAATATGCACATTAAAATTCAGTTCAAGAGAAGTCCGAGTCCGATGTCAAAAGATGTAACAAAAGAAAATAAACAAAATGACAATAATACATAAATAACAACAGACTACTAGCAGTTAACTGACATGCCAGCTCCAGACCTCAATTAAATGATTAAAAGATCAAGTCTTCATCATATGAATATCAGGCACAATCCCTCCCGTTATGGGTTTAGTATCATACTATCATAAAATATATGAGAAGAACATAACCCGTGTCATTCCAACAACTGTTTTTTTTTAAATAACTTATAATAATAATAATTATTAACAATAACAATATTTGTACAACATGGAATTCAGGTAATTTTAATCATCTGATCGAAAATCAAAGAGAGATAACTACAGTAACTATTATCTATGACCATTCAGTTGTGTTTTGTAAGATTTGCAAGATCACAGTTATATAGTGAAGTGGTCTTGTTTCGGTGCGATTGTTTGATATGCTAAATAAGCTCATCATAAATACAATTTTTAGAAAGAGCGTCTGATAGGGAATGTATAGACAATATCAATGTTACAAGCCGTTTGTTCAAATGTACATGTTGGAAAACGAGATGATGTTTGTCCAGATGAAAGTTTTTTTATGACAAGAAGAGAGGAACAAATGATCTCAATCCGGATTATTGTTGGTCGGCGCTAAAAGAGGTTCACTCGATTTGTAAAAAAAAAAAACGATGGAGAGCCACAAAATTAATACAGTATAAATTAAGAGACGCCTTCTATGTTTGTTATCCCATATCATATACTTGCGAAATTCTAACCTAACTATTATATAAAATAATTTCCGAACAATATTAGTTATGCTATAGAGAGATGGACATTGGTCATCTTAATAGTTACCTTCGACTTTATTTCAGTATCATCATATGAAGGCATATGAGACAAGTCTCCATCCAAGACTGCTAGCCTAAGTTTAACGAATAAAACAATTGTTTATTATATTGCTGAAGTCGAGCGGCCGGGTAATCAAAAGAATTCATCAGGTTATTATGCTCTATTGGATGACGAAACTACTCTTTTGGCTTGTGATATACTCATTTGGCTGGCTTTGAACAATAACGTTTTAACCCTGTACCAAGTCAGGAATATGACATATTGTGTTGTCGTTAATTTTCAAATATCTCTATACGTTTGTTTGGATAGTTCAAACATTTCTGCACCCGTGTGTAGACTCATGCATCATGCAAGTTCAATGTATACAAACCACACCGGCTTACATAAGTATGGATCAATTAAACATGTCCACATCTCAGCCATACTAATTTCGTCACACTTGCAATAAGTATGTCTAGTGTATTTCTCTTTTTCATTATAGATGAACGCTTAGGCTTTTCTACTTGATCAGGAATAGATTACCGCAGCTGTACATGTATTTGGCAAAAAGTTTAGGATTTGCTGATCTCAATGCTTTTCAACTTCGTACTTTATCTGGCCTTTTTAACATTTTTGAATTCGAATGTCACTGATTAGTTTATGTAGACAAAGCGCGAATCTAGCGTTAGTATAAAATTTCAATCCTGGTATCTATGATGAGTTTATTTGATATGAGTTGCAGCAAATACATCTGCAATCAGATTCTTGTTTCCAATGACCTGTAATCCTTACGAAACTATTGCAGCCAATGCATAAAACTTTGGTCTTGATTACATCTCAAATGCCATTTGTTCCGATCGAAATTATTGTAAAAAACTTACTATCATCCTACCCATTTCTTTGACGTCAGTCTACGGTTCTAACTGTAGATAAAGTAATCAAATTTCACTGACCATTTAGAAAACAAAATTAAAATTTGAATTTTAAGTTTGAACGTTCGAACTTTGTCCCGCTAATAAGCATATTGTAAATTGAGTTTTCGAAATAGCGCGTATTTTCTTGAGGACTGTATTGTATTCAAAGGCTGCTAACGATACCACTAAACAAGTACTGCTCACATACACCATGTGAAACCTTAATTTAATACTGTTAGAGCGCTTAATCGAATATTATTTTACATGCGCGATCTTGTTTAGTGTCTTTAGCTTATAAAATACATATATCATGTCTCGTCTTTTTTTATACCATTATACTGTGGGCGTTGTTTTTAAATTGAGGAATATAAGATTTTCTACAATTGATCGTTCTTATTCAAAACGTATTAAAGATAAGAATAAACAAATGAAAAGCAGTATTATTCTCTTTTATTTCAATGAAAAAGAGAGACGAAAGATACCCAAAAGACATTTAAACGCATAAGTAGGCAAAAACTGCCAACGTTACGGCGAAAACGACTGTCTAAAACACACAACATAGAAAGTTTTAAGAATGTAGCAACACGAATTCCGGCAAAATACTGGGGTGCTCTCATGTGCTTCGGAATGATAAGCAGATCCTGCTCCATATTTGGGACCCGTCGTGTTGCTCATGTACAAACCTGATGAGAAGTCTTAACATTGTCATCTGTGGTTATCTTTAAAGAATATAATTAAAGGGAATTATTCGTCTGCCCCTATATCTCTAACTTTGATGAATGGCAGTCTATTGCAAAGCTTCAAAAAGATCAAACAAAACATAATTTAAAAGATGTATTCAACAATTTATATACTGCAGATATTTAAACGACACTCGTCACTGATGAGTCTTTTGCAGACGAAACGCCTGTCTGACGCAGATACAAAATTTCTATCCAGATATGTATGATGATCATTGTATATAGGTTCGAACACTCAAACATGTGATTTAGCCCTGTCTTATGTAATTCAGCTTATCCTAGGTCACGATCAATGATTGATATAACTCTAATCTTAATGTGTAATTGGCTTTCATACCACATCTTCTCAATTTTATATCATGAGTATATAAAACTGTATAAAGGGATACAATTCAAATATAGTTGCTGGTACAGGATTATATATAAAGATTTTTTTGTTATGAGAAACAATATTATTTTCATCAATCAAATTTCATCAACGAAACATCCATTATATCTATCTGGTGATTGTGAAACAAATCACGGAGGAAAATGTAGGAGAAATTTAAAGAAAAAACAATCGGCAATTAATATAATTAGCAGGCTAATGTAAACTATAAAAAAATCCATGTTCATGGGGGTACATGCAAAAAAACAATTGAAGTATTATTATATATAAATATTAAGACGAATAACATGACTTAAGGTAGAAATTCAGTTACCTGCTGATTTTCGTTGACGAATATAAGCTTTCTTTCATTTTTTAATATGATTAAGCCTTGTCATTGGTGCTTCCTATGTTAAGGAAATAAGTCCTTTGAAGTGTTTAAAAAAACAGCCCTTCTCGCATTTAATCTATAACACAGACGTTATTTCTTTCATCTACATAACTTCTATTATAATTGATTTAATATTGCTGAATAAAAGTTTCACCGAATTTCGTGAATACTATTTTTGTGTTTTAGTTGATCGAATTCTTTCGTGCGTCTTTTTAACTGTATCAGTTTTCTATTCAGTGATCGAAATAACTGGGATGTCTTTAGTCTTATGTATGTTAAACTTAGTTTATAATTAGTATAAAGCTGTACTTTTTTACAACAATAGTGAATCCTGAAGCATGATTTCAATGCGTCCGTCTGTTTAACGAAGTTTCAATATGACACGTTTCAAACTTTTCGATTTTTCCTACTTTTTTAATCAAACTTTATGCTGTCAGTGGAGTTTTTCGGTTTTTAAATATGATTAAAAGAAGTATTACAATGTAGAGTTCGAGTGTATAGCAAACATTTTAAATAATAAAGTTCATATATATAAACATACATTACGAAATATACAAATTTTACTACCAATAAATATTGTTGAAAGTAAACAAACCAATATCTACAAAAATATATCTTAGGCCAAAAAGTACCCCTTTAAATCAATTATTTGATGGGTAGGTGATTTGTTTAAGTCATTCTTAGATCTTGTACTTGATAGATTATTTCATTGTGCATTTAAGGACGAATTCAAATTCATGCGAACGCAGATAATGCGTCAACTCTATATTGTAAAAAATAATGACAAAAATTTCTATATGCAAAAGTTTTATTTTCTGTTTTTCATGTAGCTGTTACAACATGTTCATCATTCAGATATAACCAGAGAAGTCTCTTAGTCAGAAAACATTTTCAAACATTCAAACATACTATCCACACTAATCTGTGTCCACACTTGTTTAATTGTTAAAAATGATTAATGAATTAAGTAAAGTAATATTTGGTGTTATTTATAGAGTTTCATTTTACACTTAAAATTCTTTCTCTGTGTAGGAAGAGTACAATAAACAAAAAATACTCAGTCTCTTTAAGAATTTGCAATATTTAAAAAATCTTCCTCTGTGCAGGAAGAGTACAATAAACAAAAAATGCTCAGTCTCTTTAAGAATTTGCAATATTTAAAAAATCTTTCTCTGTGTAGGAAGAGTACAATAAACAAAAAATACTCAGTCTCTTTAAGAATTTGCAATATTTAAAAATTCTTTCTCTGTGTAGGAAGAGTACATGTATAATAAACAAAAATTACTCAGTCCCTTAAAGAATTTGCCAAATATAAGATTCGATACTTATAGTATTTTCACCCACGTCGCGTTCAATTGAATTAAGTGCTACACCAAACACTTGTATGTAAACCTATTTGCAATTGTCATTTCTTGAGTAAAGTTTGATGGGTTTTTTTCTGCAATGTAAGTTTAATTTGTACATTTAAATTTTAACACTGCGTATCGCTATGTTATATGAATAATGTATTTTGTTGAACGATATTTTGTCACGACCTAATTGCTACAAATAGGTTATAAATAAAGAACGGATGTTTGTGTTTGGACAAATATTTTGAATTTTATCAAATTTATAAACAGGTAAGTGCGTTTATATAAATTATAGTGTACATAAAACAAGAATATGAATTGGACCGGGGTAGATATTGCCATTTGTAAAAGGGGGTTCTAACAACATTGTATGTGTCCCCTTTCAAATACATAAATCGTCCAAAAATGATGTCTTCTGATCCCCGGAAAACCCTCCCTGGATCCTTCAGTGATGTGATACTTTTCATAATTTGAAATTTTTAAAACAAAATTAAACACTACAATATATAAGTCACTGTTTAAGAAAAATAAAAGATAAAATTCTTGGACTATTATATTAACGTTACTATAATAGTCCCAGAATTAAAGTGTTGATAAAATAAGAGCCTCACATTTGAAAGTTTTAAAACATTTCGAAGATAAAAAAAAAATATATATACAAAACAGACTTTTTCGTTCATATTGTAACAGGAATAAGGCAGTTAGTTTTCTCGACTGAATTGTTTTACATTGTCATTTTGGGGCCTTGTATAACAGACTATGCGGTATGGACTTTGCTCATTGTTGAAGGCCGTACAGTGACCTATAGTTGTTTATTGTTGTGTCAATTTGGTCTCTTGTGTTCAGTGGTCTCATTGGCAATCATACCACATCTTTAATATATATTTAAATCATTTTACAAGACATAAAACTGTTATTTTATTGTGTGTTACTGTTGCAGACAATTCTTTTCAAATATTAAAAACTATTTTAATTCTATGGAATTTTGCATTTGCACCAACTTGAAAAAAATAAAACCATATAAAGAAGCAACATCGAAATTCTCTGTTCTTTAAGCGGCATTTTCACATGAGTAAAATATAAGGTGAACGTTTGAAACTTTCCGTGGAACAACGTCAAAATCGTTGTTTTATAAGGAACGTCGTGTAACGCTAAGTGGCACCAATACCGTGCATAACGTCAATATAAATCTGTGATTTTACTATGTCCACAATTTCAATGAACCAAAGCAAGTTAAACATCGTCCTGTATCCTGGGAACATGTTCCTGCTGTATCTAAATCAAATTGGTTCTCTTCTTCTTCTTCGTCTTCTTCTTTTGGTATACAATAGTCGATCGACATTCGATGATTACATACTGTTGGCATACGTGGACTAGTCTATTTACAAAACTTTTACCCCAATTTATTCAAAATATATGTTTTTTTCTTATGTTTAATGTATACATGTATGTATTTTAAATTGCGCTATAGTTCCGTAACTTTCTACCCAGTCGTATAAACGAATCGTCGACAAGTGCGTACATTTTTTTAAATCAATATTTCTGGTATGTTACAATCTGTCCTTCACTTTTCTGGTATGTTCCAATCTGTCCTTCACTATTGACATCGAGTATATATTACATTTTCCCAAATTCAACCTTGGAAAAAATATTTAAATAGATTGTAATTTCATCAAATCTTATTTTTTCGGTATTATTTATATTTTTATGAATTATATTCTTTACACCAGAAATGTTATTTATAAACAAGCGTATGAGTTTAGTTATGACAAGTAAGACAGAGTTGTATATTATACATCTGATAGTTCAAAATGGAAAGTTATAAGTTATCGGCCGTGTACACTGATCATTACCTGCAGAAGTGAAACGATGCATGAACTTACAAGTCCGACAGGAAATCGCTTGAATACCTGGACGTGTCACCTCACACCCCTTACAATACCTTTGGAAGTAATACCTTTAGGCATGCTGGTGATCAGATGAGGGAAGATCAGAATTTATTTGAAATAAGTTTATTACTTTAAAGAATTATGAACAAATTAGATTTTCGAAATCAATTTTCACGGAACACTTATTCATGATTTCAACTTTGACTTTTTACTTAATTCCAATATTAACATTTTAAAAACAACAGACCATGGTAATTTAAAAAAATGCAAAAAATTTCCGTATAAAGTTAGTTAGTCGGATAAAACAACAGTACGATTGACAAGATATCGACACGCAATTACGACTACATCCTTATTCTTTCAAAAAGAGATTCCCAGGCAACCTCAGAATATAAAGTTTCAGGTTTTGTAAATATTAATAGACCTGTTACTATTATTGCGGCCTCTAATTGCAAATTTTCTAATTTCCAAGGATCCGTGTTGAAGGCTGTTCTTTGACCTATTCAATTTTTAAATAAAATATGTTCCAACTTAACGGAGCCTTGGCTATAAAAAGCCTCAAATGTTGAAGGCTATTCTTTGACCTATTAAATTTTTAATAGTCTTCAAATTTCAACAAAATTCCGCGTAAGGGACCACAACTTGGAAATTGAGATAGGTTTTTATTAAAAAAAAAAATCAAAGAGAACACAGAGTGTGTAAAGTTTTAAAATTGTTGATGGATAGGAACATTTTTTCTCCATTGCCAAGTCAACTGTAGTATTAGCACTCATACCACTAATTATATTTATATCTATTTTCAGCATAGAATATCTCAGTTTGTTATTGTCGACATTTCTATTACATTTTCTTGATAAAACTTTTTAATACATGAATAAACATTTTAACAAGCTGACCATATTCTAATTTAAGAGTTGGCGCCCATCAAAGCCCTGCACACGAAAATATTTATAGGAAGAGAAATAATATATAAATAACATATAGCTGAGAGGGTGATAGAGCAGATTGGTACCCCGAGAAAACATTGTCAACCGCGGCGAAGCCAAGGTTGACAATGCTTTTTCAAGGGATTCCAATCTGCTCTATCACCCTCTCAGCTTAGTGTTATTTAATTTATTATACTGAATTTTCTGTTATTACTGTCGATTTTTTAAAATATAAAGTAATAAACTGTGACATCTTGTACATAACAATCCGTATTTATAAAGCGCACATTTGATCAAACGTCTCCGTGAAGGGTAATAGAGTATTTGCCATAGGATAGTGTCGTATTGAATAAAGCGCGCACTTGATCAAGCGTCTCTGTGAAGGTTGATAGAGTATTTGGCATAGGATAGAGTCGTACTTAATAAAGCGCACACTTGATCAAGCGTCTCCATGAAGGGTAATAGAGTAAATTGACACCCTCGTTTTAGCCAATCAAAATCTGGCATTTTGACATGAAGTATAATAAAACAAATTAAAGCACAATGATTTGTCCTTTAAATCTCTGAAATTATCAGCAATAATATTTTTTTTTTAAAGTTTTAGTTACGAATGATATTCTTGCCTTACATGTTGATGTGTCTGTTGTCAGGGATGCACAAAGACCTAGGTGAACAATACTGTCTTTAGTTACATCTAGTTTTTAGTTCCATAAAATTTCAGTTATTGTCAAATTTTGTTGAAGAATTTATTGTTGAAAGTTAATGTAAATGTTCAGTTGCAAATACTACATGCATATTGAGAACACAATCGAAGAAGTATGGTTACTGGCAAATCTATTCAGGCATCTCCACAATAAAAATATCTTCACGGAAAGAAAGCTATACTCAATAAAAATCAAAAACACTTATGTACGATTTCTCAAAGTTGTTTAAGTAATTGTAGTGTATTGGATATACCCGTTGGACACATGTTTCTGTGTTGTCATTACTTTCAATGAAAAGCTGGTGGTATTCTTAGCCCCAACACCATGTCTTGTTTTAAAATTGCTTCTGATTTTATTCACAGTTTTTATTCAGATGGTGTCACAGTCATGTCTCAGTACCTAACAAGTCGGTTGAGTACAGGAACCCTGATGAGTTCAAAATGACGAGTCCTCTATGCAGAAAGAAAATTCCGCACATAGAGGCGAGCCTCTTTTGGTCATTAAACAATAATGTATAATAGTTCAGTGAAATGGTTGCTACACTAAACACTAAAATGCACTTTTGAACTTAAATTGAAAAAAAGCACATGAGATTACCAAAGGATAAAGGTTTCTGCTTTGAGTCAGGCGATGAATGTATACTCATGACTTTTGATATTTCAACCGGCCCCTATTCCTTTAGCAAATGAGGAATAAACATTCACAATGCATTAAACAAGAGAAAACTCGATTTAAAAGAAGCCAGAGTCAGATGTAGAAATAGGTAACAGAAGAAACTGCGCAAATGGCAATAATAAACACAAAATAACAAACGGACCAGTAGCAGTAACTCAATGCAAGCTCCATGTTTGAAGTACACTTATCGGTAATTTGTATTATTGGTAGACAAATTAATAATTCTTAAACAGTAATATCTGGGAATATTTGGTCTGCTCCAATAAAATAATATCCATACCTACTACAAAAACATATAGAACTATTCTCTGTTCTTTGGTTTTGTTCACAAATAGATTTTTCCCTAATAAGATATTTAATTCTCCTATAGGATACTTATTTCTCCTATAGAATATTTCTTTCTCCCATAGGATTTTTTTTCTCTCTTATGAGTTGCTTTGATCTCCCATAGGATTTTTAATCTCCCTTAGGATTTTTAATCTCCTTTAGGATTTATTTATTACCCTTAGGATTCTTTTTTATCCCACAGGATATTTTTTCTGTAATGAAATCCCTTAGGATATTACTTAATCCTATCGGATATTTTTAATCCCATGGGATTATTTTATTAGACTAATATCCTGTAGGATAAAAAATATCCTATAGGAAATGCTTTTATTTTTCCTAAGGGACTTTTTTAATCCTAAGGGAGAAAATATATCCCATAGGATATTTTTATTCTCCTAAGGGATTACAAATCCCTTAGGATTTAAATATCCTGTAGGATATAAAAAATATCCTATGGGATTATGACTTTATCCTATAGGATTTCTCAAAATCCGGTAGGATTTTTAAAAATCCTATGGGAGAAAAAAATATCCTACAGGATTTTGTCACTATTTTCACTCCAGTTGCCGAACCGGGCGAGCCACACCAAATTTTTTTTTGTATTGTGTTATTTATCCCCAGAGGTACATTATTGCCAAATTTGATGACTCTACGACAAAAAAAAGTGTGGTTCCAATTTGCACTTATGAGAAGTGCAAATTAATCCAAGAACATGTTACTTATAACTTAGTTTTATTGCTGTTGATGAGATCTCGACCCAATGTATCTTTGACTGACATTTTAAAACGACCGAGCTGTTTACCATAATAGAGAGATCGAGTGATAGTTCTACTAGTGTATGTCAAGGTTAATGATCATATTTGTACATACACAAAGGGCAAAAGTTTTTCTATAGAGTATTAAAATTGAGAAAGGAAATTAAGAATGTGTCAAAGAGACAACAATCCGACCATACAGCAGAAAACAGATGAAAACTGCCAACGGGTCTTCAACAACGCGAGAAAATCTCACAGCTGGCCACTAAGCAAAAATAGTGAAATAGTTCAGGGACGTCAAATCATAAAAATGAACCCAAAGTAAAAATCATATAAGACTAACACAGGCAAGAGGCTTCTGACGTGGGACAGGCGCAAAAACAATACAGCGGGATAAAACATGTTTTATGGAAATATTCTTTATAAAGCTCAAAGGTGTCAGTATTCACCTCAGAAACTTACAAAACCTTTGAATAGACTTATTAAGAAGGGATATAATTACGATACTGTTGTCAAGTCGTTAAAGATTGCATATTTTGGCGTTGATATTGAGTCACTGATAAGGTCTTTGCGTCGGAACTAAACAAATTTATTCTAAAAACAGTTGTTGGCATGACACGGGTTATGTTCTTCTCATATATGTTATGATGGTATATTACTAAAACCCTAACGGGAAGGATTGTGCCTGATGTTCATATGATGAAATCATAATCTTTCAGTCAGTTTAATTGAAGTCTGGAGCTGGCATGTCAGTTAACTGCTAGTAGTCTGTTGTTATTTATGTATTATTGTCATTTTGTTTATTTTCTTTGGTTACATCTTCTGACATCAGACTCGGACTTATCTTGAACTGAATTTTAATGTGCGTATTGTTATGCGTTTACTTTTCTACATTGGTTAGAGGTATAGGGGGAGGGTTGAGATCTCACAAACATGTTTAACCCCGCCGCATTTTTGCGCCTGTCCCAAGTCAAGAGCCTCTGGCCTTTGTTAGTCTTGTATTATTTTAATTTTAGTTTCTTGTGTACAATTTGGAAATTAGTATGGCGTTCATTATCACTGAACTAGTATATATTTGTTTAGGGGCCAGCTGAAGGACGCCTCCGGGTGCGGGAATTTCTCGCTACATTGAAGACCTGTTGGTGACCTTCTGCTGTTGTTTTTTTATTTGGTCGGATTGTTGTCTCTTTGACACATTCCCCATTTCCATTCTCAATTTTTTTTGTGAGATTTCAACCCTTGTTGATTTATATTTACGAACGGTGTCCTTGTACGGATGATAACATTTGTAAATGTTTTGACTAATTTTAATCAAAAACACTGGTGTAATAATGTTTCAGTAATGCATAGGTTTCTTTCGTTAAAGTCAAATACGTTGGTACATACACGAGCGAATTGAACAAGATGAGATATATAAACACTGTGAGATGGTGACAAGAGAACGTCAACATCTAAAAATGGACAATTCATAATGGGAATTGGAATATCATCTCTTTCATCAATAATTATGATATTAAGCTCCACTTAGTGTTGCACAGTAAGTCCCTATCGGAATTCCGATAACTTGACGATATACGGAATCTCGAAAGCGAACCAAAATTTTATATACCAACAATTCAAGGGCAGTTATAGTATCAAAGCAGGTCGAATTGACATGCTTCTTCTGTTTGTTGGTACTGAACATTGTGTCCGAGTAATGTTATATTTTTTCCTGTGGACTGTTACTATGTGAAATAATACGTTTAAAGTATTGTTCTGTATTCAATGTGAGTCCGTCAAATAGAAAGCCGGTTATATTCAGCGGTTAACATTAACAAATCCTCGTCCTTAATAGTGGGCGTTATTTTGCTGTAATAAACATCCTGGGTATAAGTGGTGTACAGTAGTAAGGTCAAGAATTCATATCCAGTAGATCTAAAGAAATTATAGAATGTGTGGTATGTGAAGTGAGCAGTATAGTTACTTAAATTTTGAGGTTAATACATGTAAATAGCAACAAAGTGTTCACCCTGTCTAAATTTGGAGTATCCTAAAATATCATTTTTACTGTATATGCCATAAATGTCTAATGTAGAATGATAAATAAACAGACGAACGTTTTTTAATTTTTGAAGAAAATGAAGAAAATTAGTTAAAATGTATATGTTCAGAAATACATAATACTAATAAAACAAAGTAAGAGATGCGAGCGGGGTTTTATCGCGCCTAAAGCCATCCAGCTGTGAAATATATACCAAAATAGGTGAATATTTAGAACATTTCACGAACAGATCGTGCAGGTGCTTTATAACTAACAAGTAAGATGTTGTTGCAGTAAAAAATATTCATTTTAATACAATTATTAAAGTTGTATAACGTAGAATATGCTTTGTCATTCAGTTTCTTCATATTTAACTAAATTCCACTATGACGATTTCGTAATGCTAGTCATGTTTACTGTCGAATAATGATACTATTCTTTCATTTTCACTGTGGAGCGAATCATTATTATTGTATATGCGGTGCATTTTCACTGTATAATTATTTTTTTTTATCTATTACAGCTCATTTCTTTAAGCATGTAGAGCAAGACTTTAGTTGATTTGCTTGCTTTTTTTTATTGGATAATCATTATGATAACACCCAATTTAATTCAAATATTAAAAATACAGGTTAAACTATGCCTATTCATATTGTTTAAAAATGTCAATCTTATTTACAAAGTTTTTATAAACAATTATACAAACAAAGCAAGCAAGCCAACCAAAGTTTTGCTTTACATGCATTAGGAAATTAGCTGTAAAAAGCCTTAATTTAGCCGACTTGCTCAAACAATAGATAAAGTAAGAGAAAGATTTGATAAAAATTAACTTACGGAGGAAAGTTTGGTTTTAAAACACTCTAATAAATTCAATAGAAATAACATTTATTTCAAATTTATTCCATTTAGTTTCTTATAAAGCGTATAGGGATCTTTAACCTTATTTTTTTTATCCATTTCCATGACACTTCACCACTAATTACGTACATCTTGATATAGATTGCACATTTGTTTTCCCGTATAAAAGGTTTTACATTGGGGCCCTTTATAACTTGCTGTTCGGTGTGAACCAAGACTCCATGTTGAAGACCGTATTTTGACGTATAATGGTCTACTTTTTTTAAATTGTGACTCGGATGGAGAGTTGTCTCTTTGTCACATACGACATCTATATATGGCTCAAAAACCAAACGACACGGGATAAAAAGGGATAAAAAAATCCACGCTACTTTTTTAATATATTTATAATGGGCTTAGAGTAAAATAGTGGGTCGCATTTGGGTATAAGCGTCGCGCCGGATTGCCGATTTTTTGCAAGCGTGACAGGTGAAAGTCAAATGATTGTGTAGTTGAAAAACGGGAAATAAAGTCTAGCGGGACACGGATAATTACAAAAAAATAGAATTGCATAGTATAAGCGGGATACGGGAATCTGACAAAACAATAAGCGGAATACGGGAATCTGCCAAAACAGTAAGCGGGATCCGGGATCAGACTCCCCAATGAGACCCCAGAATTAGATTTTTTTGTATATTCATCCTATTGTTACAGTCATGCATTCAATAACAAATGTATCCGATGCATGCATTTTTTTTTCATATTTTTGGTCCCTTTTTCAATTTTGTGGGGTCCAAATTTATAGACAAAAGTCCTTTAATATAGATATTTGGAATTCGTTGACATGCTGAATCTAACCGTGTATCTAGTTTGGGGATTTTTTGCATAGTTGCTGAAATAGCCCACATAGAGTTCCAAAGGGTCTAAAATCAACAAAAATGAATTGTAGCATGCATTTCGTGTACAATAACCCAAATGTGCATGGTTTTACCCTTGCGGTAGTATCCATTCGCGGATCTAGAATTTTTCATAAGTAGGGGCCCACTGACTGCCAAAGAGGGCCCGCTGCTGTCACGCTCCAGTGATTCCCTATACAAGTTAAAATCAAGGAGAATATGACATTTTGAGAATCGCTTTTGTTACAAGTTTGAAAAGCTATATATATATATTTGATGTAGAATGAATGAGGAGTTTGTATTTCAATTTAAAAATACATGTATCATAAATTCATAAGTCATCAACTAAGTTTTTTTTCATTTGTTGCAAGTGCATTTATCACATAATTCTACAATAAAAATTCCTCGCATCTTTGAAAATTCTACATTAATAATGACTGCACTAACAGTGATAATTCATCGCATCTATAGTTAAAATGGATCGCTTTCAATAATCGATATGCTATATTATGATGCTTTTATAACACGTATTTGAACTTTAATGCTATGTTTGTATATTATAAAGACATATCACAATGAAAATATGTTAAAACTTAACTTAAAATCCTTTAACTTGATATTTTCAAAACGTAAACAAATACAGTTTTCCCATGATCCTTTATTCTACAATATAACAGTAAAAATGAACTAGCTGGATTCGCAATTTATATACACTGTATAATTATTGATTAAGATTATTTTTGAATGCTTTAAGTCCAGTGGCAAATATTTCAAAGGTTTAATTCCGTTACTTATTTTACTTTAAAAAAATGCACTATATTTTATCTCAACCGTATACGTACCGGATGAAAATTCTTAAAAACATACGTTGTACACCCCCGCGGAAATTATACTGTTCATCTATTCTATTTGATATAATGACGGTATATATGTGTACTGATCTAGTCCTAAATATGTCGTTCCTCAATCATGCTGATTACATATTCATTTAACACTTGCTTATCATTTTAGTTTAATTTGAAATAATGTTTCTTTTTATAGAATGTTTATGATATTAGCAACAGTAGCTGGTGCAATTGGTGGTATATACCTGTTAGTAAAATTAAAATTACCATGGTTACGTAGTGATTTCAAATTTTTAAAACTGGTAATAGGACTCGGAAAGGATTTGGCGACATGCAAGAGAAGAAATATACTGCCAATCGATATCTTTGAGAAAACAGCTGATAAGTTTACTACAAAGCCCATGATCATCTATAAAGGCGTGTCGTACAGTTTCATGGAAGTGGATAAAATGGCAAATAAATTGGCCAATGTAGCATTGGGATTAGGAATAAAACAAGGTGATACTGTAGCTATGCTGATGTACAATGAACCGGCATTTGTTTGGACCTGGTTTGGTAAGTTTAGTATATAGGTGATAAAGCACCAAACTTCAAGACATAATCCAAAAGGGGAATTGGTAAGTTTAGATAATATTAAACTCATAATAGATACCAGGACTAAATTTTGTATATACGCCAGACGCGCGTTTTGTCTACAAAAGACTCATCAGTGACGCTCGAATCCAAAAAAGTTAAAAAGGCCAAAATAAAGTACGAAGTTGAAGAGCATTGAGGACCAAAATTCCTAAAAGTTTTGCCAAATACAGCTAAGGTAATCTATGCCTGAGGTAGAAAATCCTTAGTATTTCAAAAATTCAAATATTTGTAAACAGTTAATTTATAAATATAAAAAAGAGAGGTGATAAAAAAACACCTAACTCAATGACAAAATTAAAGAAGGGAAATCCATAAAACATGACATTTTTGAATGCTTGGCAAAGTCCTGTACATTGTTTCTTGATGCACTAACAACTGACCGCCTGAAAACAACTTTCATATTCCTGATATTGTACAGATACTTTCAAAAGAAACTATATTATATCAAATGTATGATTAGGAATTCGATTTGATAAAAGTGAGAAATCGAATGAACAATTAGACAGCAACGAATCTAAGACAGAGACCAGAAAAAAATCGTTCGTCAATAAATCATGTACTCATGGGCAAAATTATAAGCCTTTAAACACGGACGACCTCTCACCAGGTTGCTCCAGGAATAGGTACTGGTTCATGAGTATTTAACTGAAATATACACACACATCTATTTCGATCAGTGGAATAACTAAGGTTTTCATGGACGTTAACTTAAATAATAAAATTGAGAATGGAAAAGTTCACTTGAATTTTCTGTTAATGCATTTTAGACAATAAAATGATTGCACAAGTTCTATTAAAGTAAACGTAGTCACTTTACTAATACATTCATGTTAAATTTTAGTTACTTAAAATATAACTTTGATTCACATATTATTTTAGTCAATTGTATCCTTATTGAAATACTTTTAGGTTTTGAGAAAATTGGAGTGGAAGTTGCCTTCATTAACTTTCATCAGAGGAAGAAGACATTACTCCACAGTTTAACAATAGGTGGCGCAAAGGCCATCTTTATGAATAGTGGTAACTTTAAAACTTTTTATGCAATTCAAATTTTGACGCGTAGATCTGGGTCTATAGCATAGGTTTCATCATTAAATTTATATTAAGATTTTGATATTATAATTTAAAAATGCAGAAAGACAAAATGTCAACGATGAAAAATTTACAACCAACTATTGCTGGATTCATGTATCAATGAAACGTATTATATAATAAATAAGATAGTTTTTTACATGTACACTAAGTCACTGAAAAAGAAATTGCGCAATATGAAAGGTGCGGGTTCTGATATGATAGACAATGAGACAACAGTTCGTCAGAGAACTTGTATCCTCAAACGAGAATGAAACTATTAACACAAGTCAGCGTACGTCCATCAAATGATATGTATAACAAGATGACGAAAAACCATCCGACTTATATCAAAACATTTGGTTGTTTTATAGGACGTTAAACATCCAAACTAACTTACAGAAAGAGTGAAACTGTTTAAAAGTGAGTAACAACGTTCTGATTAATGCTAAATCAAATATAAACGAAAACAAACAAATAGCAAACAACATCATAAAGTTGTTGCATAAAACAACTGTTGAAATACTTGGCGGCTAAATACTAATCTCATTAAGAATGTGACAGAGTTAACACATGATTGGTAAGCGCTAAAGATTTATTTTAAATTAGATGCAGCAACAGACAGTCGGAAAATTATCCTCAGATTTATGTAAAACAATCTGAAATAATGATATCAAATATGTTTTTTTTTCTATCGTTATAGGCATATATTTATACCAGGCTATAGACGATATTGCCAATGACTTAAAAGACATAGAATTCTACACATTAGAACCTCCAAACAGCGACATACCGTCTAGGTTTAAAAGCTTAGCAGATGATCTTAAAACAGCAGCTGACCAAAGAATACCACGTGACAAGAGGTCGAGTGTCACCATGAAGTCTACAAATTGTTTGATATTTACCTCGGGTACAACAGGTAAACATTTTTACTGAGTAGTTACAGCTAAATGCATTGAGTGTGTAGGTAAAGTTTTAGCTTCCTTGATACCTGAACCGTTAAGTCATTATTAGATTAGGTATACTATAAAAAAGAATGTGGTATGATTGCCAATGAGACAACTATCCACAAAAGACCAAAATGACACAAACATTAAACAACTATAGGTCACTGTACGGCCTTCAACAATGAGCAAAGCCCATACCGCATAGTCAGCTATAAAAGGCCCCGATAAGACAATGTAAAACAATTCAAACGAGAAAACTAACGGCCTTATTTGCATGTATTTAAAAAAATGAACGAAAAACAAATATGTAACACATAAACAATCGACAACCACTGAATTGCAGGCTACCCTACTTTTTGAAGTCTAGTCCTTCAGACCGATTGCAAGCTAACCAATTTAAACATATTACCTTTACCTACACACTCGATAAATATAGGAAGATGTGGTGTGAGTGCCAATGAGACAACTCTCCATCCAAATAACAATTTAATAAAAAGTAAACCATTATAGGTCAATGTGCGGCCTTCAACACGGAGCCTTGGCTCACACCGAACAACAAGCTACAAAGGGCCCCAAAATTACTAGTGTAAAACCATTCCAACGGTAAAAAAACAACGGTCTAATGCCATGCATTGTACTGTAAAATATTTTCAACACTAGATTTACCTCGGTTTGGTGAGCTATTTAAAACTGTATTATGAGCTTATCCACCATTTTCTACATTTGGAAATGCCTGTACCAAGTCAGGAATATGTTCATTCGTTTTTGATGCGTTTTGTTATTTGACTTTGCCATGTGATTATGGACTTTCCTAATTGATTTTCCTCTAAGTTCAGTATTTTTGTGATTTTACTTTATACATACATTTCTCATTATATCAGTGTTATTAAAAAACAGTGATGAGTTGTTTATTTCATTGTTTTATTATTTTTCTTCCAAAGGCTTACCAAAACCTGCTATCGTGAAACATACAAAGTGTATAATTGGTGGGTTTCTATACAGCTATTGTCACGTGACACCAGATGATATATTGTACGAATGTCTTCCTTTATATCATTCAGCTGGATGTCTTATAGGAATTGGGACATCACGGAAAAATGGTATGAACACATTACATAATAGTCTTCGTCGCATTTTGAAATTTGTGTGAGATTCAAATCTGTACGCTCCAGGTAAAACTTATACAGGTCGTCATCAACTTTTACAGTAAAGATGTTGGAGAATATCTATAAAAGTGTAATTCCTGTCTTTTGTTTTTAATTAAATGAACGTTTAAAAATTCATTAATACTATTTTAAACATTTAATTTCGAAAAAGATATTAATAAGAATTATTTTCAAATAAAGCTTATACTGATGGAGAACTGAAATTAATACATACAAGCACAAATGGTAAAATAAGGTATCATGTGTTACTTTTTGAAATAAAAAATTAAGCAATTGGGATATAGGAAGAGCAATTGTATTTCCTATACAGTCTCTTAACGGAAATAACTGTGATTGTATTAGACAATACGGATGCCGTTTCAAATCGATGTTATATAGTGGAAATAACAAAAACTTGATAAAAAAACCCTCAATATTGAAATTTGATGGACATTGCATTCTTTAAAATATAGTTAAAGAATAAAAGTTCGCAAAAATTGCACTTTTATTCAAAAGAACGACCCGTTATTTTTATTTAAAAGGATGAGATCCATTACATAGTCTAAATAAAAAAAAACGACCTATACTGACTGAGTTATGATCTGTATAAAGCTAAGTAACGTATGCTCTTTTATATTCTTTGAAGGAGTTACAATCGTTTTGGCGGAAAAGTTTTCTGCCAGTAAATTCTTTGAAGAATGCCATCTGAACAATGTCACAATGATTCATTATGTGGGTGAAATGTGTCGATATTTGGTCAACTCACCAAAGGTTTGTATGAAATAAGAAGAACAGAAAATAGACTTAAAATGTCCATTCATGAATATGTTTAAACTCTGTGTGTCCTGTGTAGCTTTTAACTTATTAAGACAAAGAATGTAGGGTTTATTGTTCAAGAGGCACCAGGAAACAACAAATACCATGAAAAGTAATTATCTTGAATCATGCATACCTTTTTTTTAAATGTACTTGACTTATAAGATAATGAACATTTTGACGAGGTAAGTTTTTTGTGAATTTTGTTGTAGTTTTTTCTTTATTTTATTTTATTTTTTCTCTTACTTTATTTTGTTGATATTTTATCTTGATTTAATTTAGCTTGATGGATGGATATTCGCTATGCATTCTTCTATTCTACAACTTATGTTTTAAGCCCATTGGTATCTTCATATATACACATGGACAAAAAATGTATTGCAACACCTTGATTTGTTAAAACTTGAAAAACAGCCTCTTTTTTGGATGAAATATAATAAAATATTTGTATAATATTATTGAAACATAGTTTATGATAACATTGGCATTTAAACGAATAAAAAATGTTTGAAAAAAAATGATTTATATAACCAGATTTTTAATTAAAAAATGAAGTGTTTTTTTTATACAAAAAATTGCATTTCACAGCTTTTACTGTAGTCGAACTTTACAATGTCAGACATTTCAAAATTAATCTTCAGATGAATGTTTACATCATGGGTGATCGTTATACGCCAAATAATTAATACTTTGTGCGCAACCTCCTTTCAAACGGATAACCGCATCATAACGTCTTCTGATTCCTGCCATAAATCAACTAATTTGTTGCTAAGGTGTTTATTTCATGATGTGTTTGACCTAGGGTGTCCTTTCGCGCACTTTTCGCCCAATTGTGTCCCATATATGCTCGATATGGTTCAAATCCGGGCTTCGACTGGGCCAAGGAAGATGAACCGAATTTTATTGGAACAATGGATCTTCCTTCACGATGCTAATTTTAAACTTTGGCGTGCTGTGCACTACATTGGATATGGAAAACTGTGTGTCTGTCCGTAAGCAAAGGTCTCCGAAATGGTATTATCGCACAATAACAAGTAGCGATGAGTCGATGTCGAACAGTTCTTGTTAAAAGGCTCCCGTATACCCACCACTCTCTTTTTAGAATTGTATTGTAGGCAATGGGTTTCCTTCTGACCAACCTTCATTATGCAGCAAATGGTAAACGGGGTGGGGTCTTCATTATCTCGGAAGGTCTTTATTTATTGCATGATTGTTATTCTCAAAACGACATATAGAGGAATGGTGATGACCAACAATACGTGCAGTTGTTACAGCGACAAACCTGCTTCTCTCATGTTGATAATCTGCCATCTTGCTGCAGTTAAGAGTTGTCGAGGACCCATTACAAGGTGTCAATCACATAACTTTAAAAACTTGGTTATTTAAAGTGTTGAAAACAATGAGGATAAAAAAAATCTGTTTTGCTGTTTATGGGTACAGAAGCTGCTTGTGCAGATAAGAACTTATCGAGTCGATATTTATTGATTAAACTCCGGTGATACTAAAATAATGTTTAACTAATTCTATTTTACCAAATTATATTACAAAACAATAAAGAGTGTGTTTTTAATTTCAATTTCAATTTGGTGTTGCAATACTTTTTTCCATGTGTATATAAGTTTTTAATAAATTGTCAATGTTTTGCATATATGTTTACAATGAGACTTAACGACTTTTTCTTGTCTCTTCTAACTTATTTTTTTACATATTTTTTTAACTTTATATATTAAAGAGCGATTATGATACAAATCATAAGATAAGAGTTGCGCTTGGAAATGGACTTAGGAAAGACGTGTGGACAATGTTTCAAAAGAAGTTTAAGATTGACCAAATTCTAGAGTTTTATGGTGCAACTGAAATGCCAGTAGGATTCATAAATATTGAAAACGCTGTTGGTTCAGTTGGCAGAGTTTCTCCATTGATCGTAAGACTTCAGTAGAATATATTATACAGTAGGCCAACCTTATAGTTATTGATTTGGTATTGTCTTAATTTAGGTCATGAATTTCAATGTTTGCAACTGAACTTTCATAACACAATCAATCATTCATAATTTATTAATGTTATCAAAATTGTACGACTTAAAACTAAACATATTGAACTTGAATAAAACTATATATTCAGACAATAAAACAACAAACCGTGACAAAAAAAAAGTTGTTTCGGAAGGGTATGGCTACTACAAGTTCAAAACTATCCGGACTACAAAAAAGCAAACGCACTACTCAAGATTTTGCGGAGGATATGCTGCTCTAAGCTGGCGCACAATAATTGATAAATCATTTGATTTTCTTGTTTAGAAACGAATCTTTCGGACCAACTTTGTGAAGTTTGACACAGATATGGACCAACCTGTACGGGATGAAAAAGGCCATTGCATTACAGCTGCGCCTTGTAGGTATATGGATACAATTAGAATCATATTCAAAACAGCGTGGTCCTGGCCATGATTGACGACCTAAATTATCCCATTGGCTGGGACAGATTAGGTGAACGTTTGTCGGTAACAATCACTGCTCACTATGTACTTGTTAAAGACACAGAATCTGTGGGGTCACCAAAGGTTCTAAACACCTAAATAAAGCAGTTCGAAAAACGAATCCGGAATAATACGATGTGTTGATTTATATCAATAATATAAATCAAAACATAAAGGTTATTCCGGAATAATTTTTCGAATTATTTTATTATTAAAGGCGTTTTAAAGACAGTTCAAAATCTATAATAAGTAAGAAGTGAGCAATGGTCGTTACAGACAAACGTTCGCCTAATCTGTCCCAGTCAATGGGATAATTTAGGTCGTCAATCAATGGCCAGGACCACACTGTTTTGAATATGATTCTATATGTGGAAATTTCAATAAAACAGTCCAGACTCGAGCTGGCAGTCACTTTTTAGCAAATAGAGTAACCCCAATACAAAAAAAACAGAAAGATGTCTCTCGGTCATTTTTGTGAATTTACAAAATAATTAACAACAAACAAATATGTATCACAACAACAACCAACAACCTCTGAAATACGGGCACCTGACTCGGGACAAACATTTATGGTATGTTATAACGGGAGCCATGTATATGTTCTAAAACATACAAATCAAAATCACACAAAGCAAAGGGACAGCGTTCTATTGATGTTTTTCGTATCACAGTGAGGCCTTCAACACCGAGAACAAAAATGGAATAACGTCTCAATCGTTAATATAAGACGATCCCTATCATCAGCGAGGAACTCTATGCAAAAGTAATTCGGATGGACTTCATAGGTATGTGAAACCACCAAATTGAGCCCGGACAAAAACAATATATTAGAAAGCAGTACATTTTCTAAAACAAAATAGTTCATACTCATAATTGTCAATTGCAAGCTGCACATGGTTAATATTAAACAGAAAAGTCTTTTGAACAAGAAAAATGGCCATCAAAGTAATTAAACCCGATGTTGCTATTATTGTACAATGGTTAAAGTTTAGTAATGTGATGATTTTAGATGAACCTGGACTTCTTATTTGTTCACTCAGTGAACAAACTCCTTTTGAAGGATACAAAAACCGGAACGAAGCAACCAAACGGAAACTTATCCATGACGTTTATAAAAAAGGAGATATTTACATTAATTCTGGAGACCTGTTTTACCATGACGAAAACCATTATTGTTATTTCTATGATAGGCTTGGAGATACATATAGGTAAATCATTACTAAGTTGATTATATGTTTTTGGATATTGGTAAATTAATTTTACATATTTCATTTGATTGATAATTAATTATAAGGGGGGTCACGATTGTCATATTATATTTATTAATAATTGCTACATGTTTTAAATACTTCTTTTGCTACATTTATTTCCATTTTGTATTGCAAAGGCTTAAAAATAACGTTATTCTAACGCAGATAAATTTAAATAAAAGTAATTTGAATGCAAACTATACGTCTATTTTTTTTTGTTACATTTTTAGATGGAAAGGTGAAAATGTTTCAACAACTCAAGTAGCTAACATTATCACAGAGCTACCATTTATAATAGATACATGTGTCTACGGAGTTCTTGTCCCAGGTATAGTGGTCTTATATAATAATCTGAATCTGAAATTACCGTATAGAGGGTTATTTTCGCGAGTCTGCCAAAATAATAACCAACAAAATATTTCTTAAACCTTTAATATTCAATGAAAATCGCAAAATTTTACACCTGCGAAAATAAAATACTGTAATTGTCATTAATTTTTCTGCAGATTATCACTAAGTTAAAAATATAATACTAATAACTGTAAAGTTGTTCTAGCATAGGTCGCACTTTTTTCCACACAAAAAAATCACTTTTAACTGCTTATCCTAGGAGCATTTAAGCCTTTTGGTATGGCTTTTATTGGTATAAACAACACGATTGATTCCAGGTGTTATTTAAGAAAAGAACTGAATATCTTTTCTGACCACATGATGAATTCACCGCTGTTTTTCTGCTATGTTCGTGCTGTCGTGTCAATGGTTTTCTGAAAGTACTTTAGGAACTAGTGTTTGTCTGTTCGTCAATTTTCGACATATAATATGTTGTCTTTCATTTCGACTTTTATAAGTTTCTATTCAAATTTTTATTCAAGAATGTTTCCATTTCAAATAAATCATAGTCTGAAATACATTAAGTGCATCACTTGTTTATTTTAAGTTTTTGCCCGCGTTCAAATATCTCGTGTTTAGATGTGGTTTTTTTTTTCAATATGATATTCACTTAATAGTTTATAACGCATTTGCATTCATTTTCTAGCTTTTTGAATATTATAACCCTCTTCCAAAGTTTTTGTAAATAAGTACTACTTAGAATGAATTCAACATTTACAATTTAAACTGTATATCTATCAATTATGAATTTATTTGCATTTAAGGTTCTGAAGGGAGAGCAGGAATGGCTACAGTCAACTTATTCGATTCAGAAAAGAAACAGCCTACAGAAGACATGATTTTACAAATAGAACAACGGTGTATCAACGAGCTAGAATCATACGCTATACCTAGATTTTTACGATTTACACACATGTTAGACATTACATCGACGTTCAAACAAATAAAGGCAACTCTGAAAAAAGAAGGATTTGATCCTGCTGTTGTTAAAGAACCTCTTTATTACTTTAATACTAAGAAACAGAAATATTGTACTTTGGACATGGAAATAGCCATGGCAATTGAAAAACAAGATATTAAACTATGAACACGATGTAACATTTATATTGAAACAGATATTGAAACAGATATTGTTGATAAGTGTATCTTTAAACCTATATTACCTCTGAAAAGCAACAATAATTACCGACCGTGCAAGGGCTGTATAGCCAGTAAAGGTCGTTAAAAACTTCCATTTGTTGTATAATGCATGTTTTTTTTTAGAAAGTCCCAATGACAAGTTGAATGTTTACTTTTACTTTTGTTCGTTCAATTTTTACTCAATCATTTATGAAAACCTTAACGTTTTACTTCGAAAGTAATAGAATATACACGCACTTAGTGGCATTTTTTGCTACTTTAACTTATCAAGCTAGTATATAATCAGTATAAAGGCGTTGTAAAATATACATTTGTAGATCAGTCTATAAAAGTATAATTTGAGTTGTGGTACATGTATATAGCGTATCTTAATATTTTAATTTGTAAAATAGTTTACACATGAGTATCATGCATAATAAATAGATATTATTTCCTGTGTTTCTGTTATCCGTAATATTGGTATTATTTCGGATGTTCTGTTTCTTTATGGCTAATGATCAGCTGATTTTCGACTTGGTGGTTCTTGGTTGCAAAAAGAGACGGCAACAACCCAATTAAAATTAAATTGAGCCAATAGACAATGACAACACTAATAAGGTTTCTCATCTGACGATTCATAAAAACATGTTCCGGAGTTGAATTCGTCGTTTTAAAAAATAAAAACCGCTTTGAATAATGGGTACACCTGCTGATAGCTAGTACAAAGTGTGATTGCATGACTGATAACGGTCGAGCAAATATATCGAACATCGCATTGACTATTCAGTGCGAAAGAATGTTACTTTATTCTCTGTTTTGTAATATACTGACACGTACGCTGAGTCGTATAATAGACAACTTTCGAGTTCGATGCATTTCCGACAACAATTTGGGTTTTAGTGAACATCATTCGTGCGTTTAGGGGCGTCATCATTTTCGTTGAGCGAGTGGTTGGAAAACTATAAAGCTATATAGCACGAACTATTCGGCAAATTGAATCCTCATAATTGTCTTTCCGCACTGCTGTCATTAGAGAATTAAGTACCTACAGAACAAATAATATTTTTAGTTTATCCTGCACAATGACGATCAATAAATCGCTTGAAGAACGTTATAGTGCAGGGATACAGGCGATTCCCTCCATCTGGTAAATGACGTCATAAAGGCGCGCAGAATTGACGAGTTTTTTTTCAGGTGACTGACAAACTCGAAAGTGTCTGTCATATACATTTTTGAAAACAAAGTTAAAAGGCATTGGGTCGTAAATTTTCTTTTATGGATTGTTTAATATTTATCATGTCGGGGACATTTATAGCCAACTTTAGGGTATGTGTTTTTTCATTGTTGAAGGCCATAAGGTGATTTATATTTTTTTACATCAACTTTATTTGGCTTCTGATTGGTATTGGTATCATTGGCAGTCATATAAAATCTCCTTATTTTCTATATGACACCCTTACAGTACATTTACTAAATCCGAATAAAACAGTTTCGACTCCTACCTCAGAGAGGCCGCGTGCTTATTGGAGAATAAGAAAATGCCAATTTATGTCTGCTTAAACTCGGCCATATATCGATTAAATCCAAGACAGCCAGCACTACCACGAAACATCTATGACGATGGAGTCTATAATAAAAAGTTATGACTGACACTTTAAAATGCAATTAGTCACAAAGACTATTTACACATTTATTGAATAACTTAGCAAAAGAATATTCTATAGGTTCAATCACTGCAGAACACTAAGAAACCATACATATAAAATTATTCCAACTGATGATCACAAAATCCTGAACAGCAAGTGGCTTTTAGTGGCAAGTCGCTTTTTGGCACTTGATACATGTAACATCCCTCAAATAGTCTATACAGAAATCACTATTTTTTTACTAGAATCAAAATATTGACGAAAAAAAGTGATGATTTGGTCCGAGTACACAGTTATTTCGTAGTGCATTTCTTTTAGACAATAAATGTAAATAAAAAAAATCCCACCTGCGCTTTCTCAATAACATTTTTACAGTGTGTTGTACTACTTTTGGGACAAATTATATCAAAATTATAGAAAACTTCATCAGCTCTAACTCAAAATATGGACAATTTTGTGTTAAGGGGGTCTTGAAATCTTTTGACAGCTTCCGAAGTGCTAAATTTTGACCTTTTTCAGCTGGACCTAATCACTACTTTACCTAAATATTTATGACCCAAATTTTTTTACAGTGTCATTTCACCCCCCAACTTGCTATATGAGGCATAAAACATGGAGAATTAAATTTGGAAGGGGTATAATAACAAAAATTGGCAAGTAACACACTGTCCACATTAAGGACTATATTCGTGAAGGACGATAACTGAATTGTGTACTCGGACCATCTAGTAACCGTATTTTCGACTTTTCATGTATTGTTGTGTAACCGGAGAGTACGTATCTACTCTACAAATTCATATCGTCACCACCGGGATTCGAACCCCGGTCGTCTGGGTGACAGTCAGTGCTTTAACCCACTGAGCCAAAGAATCGATTCCCTAGCTCAGTTGATTAAAACTGGCTATATATGTTCTACCTGAACTAAGGGGAAGCAACCCCGCTACAGTTGTTACTATAAAAGAAAATTTCCCTGCTAGATTTTTTATAAACTTTTTTTTACTTGTTTATTCCCTCCATAAGTCGTCAGAAAAATTTACAAAGATATTCCTCCTTTGCAATAATAGTTACACTGTACTGAGATACTTTGAATGTCTATTTTTAAATTCTTAATTTTATCATGGTCTATCAGCTTACATGGCCACCATGGATAAAACATAAGTAAACAATAAAATCCAAGCTATAATTACTATATCTCTTGAAATCCATACAGAAAATTAGATGAGTCAAACATGTTCAGAAACTATTGCCTTTTAAAAACGAGATTATTTAGGTCTTCCTTTTCATTCAATTAGGCGACAAGGTATATTTTCTATATCAATATTCGATAATAATTCATAAAAATACGAATAACATGACAGGACCGACCAATTACACTGCTAACCTAATTTTTGAAATTAAAGATATTAAGATGGTCAGAAACGGCAAATAGCAAACTAGATGTATCTAGACATCAAAAGCAAAGCTAGTGATCCCGATAGTAATCTAAGTATTGCAACGCAAATTTTCCAAGGAAAAAAATACATATGTATACTAGTCAACAAAAGAAACAATACAAGACTTTTTTTTTCAAATTAAAGATAAAGTTCATTGAACCAATATTAATGGTAGTAATACTTAATCATTATGGAAATATAAATCCGTTTAAAAAAAAAGATTTTTTTTGCTTTCGAAACGTTTTTTCGCGATTTTTTTTTTTTTACAAAATTTACATAAAACGACAATTTTTAAAACAGAAGTTCCAACTAATGATGCCAACCTCTCATTTGAAGGTAAAGACAGTGTTTTCCATCAATTTGTTTTTAAAAATCATACAGCTTCTTCGTTTATTTGTTAAGCAAAGTTCGACCCCACGAGAAATCGTTTAAATGTATAATACATTATCAACTGATTTACCATAGACAGTATGTGTAAAGTGATATTCAAAAAGCGGTAAAAATCTTAAAACTAATCCTAAAGGTTCCAAATTTACTGTTTTCATATCTAAAGCATCGATTTGAGACGAAAATTTTTTTTATTTTGTTTTGCATTTTTTGAGATTTCAAAAAACTTTTTTTTCCCCAAAAATTTGAAAAAAACAATATTGCAACCCATTAGTTACAACATGAACATAACTTGATTAGCATATTGAATATTTTTAAACAAATTTGAAAAATACTTAGAAAATTATGTGTTGACTTTTTATTCAACTTTCCGCAAAACTAATTTGCACCCTATGATCGTTTACACGGAATTTAGATACTTTCTGACAAGTTTTGATTTTCATTATCACATGTGCATACATTGCAAATAAAAGCTTTTTAAAATACGGTGTATCTCATTTTGTCTTATGTTAAATAAATGAGTTTAATACTTTTTGATAAATTTTCTTTCAAAGTCGTGTATCGTTTCTTTTGTTGACTAGTATTATATTTAAGACAAATTTTGTGGACATTTCTTCGATAAAAAAATAACTACATAAAAAGATTCATATTAACGTTATGGCACTCATTATAACGTACATTCTATACAATAATAGATCCTTTTTTAAGATAAAAAGCCCTTCAAAGAATTTTAATGCATACAAAACTACATAAAATATCAAATATCGCCCGATTCGTTTTTTGTCACAGTGGCAGTATTTTACCAGACGAGCGAATCAGTTATTTAAAGTTTCGATTTATATAAATACTGACCTTGATTTTCAAGTTAGTGATTCATTTTAACTATTGTGTGTTTTATTTTTGTATTTTTAAAATAACATTCTTGTTATAAGTTTTCAAATATTATATTGTGTACGTTTAAAAGCAAGTTGCAATTGTATAGTTAAATAGGCTTACCGTATATATTTACGGTCAAAGGTCGAGTGAGGGTACTTGCTAAGGTATGTACTCATTTGCAAGAGAACACACTATAATTACGATAACACATGCATAAGAAATTGGGCAATTATAATATTCAAAACATTAATCATTAATTTATGCAACTAGTTTATGATGTGACATGTATGTGCATAGATTAAACTTTTATCTTCTCCCGTGTGTAATGTATTTTTATCGTCAGTTGTTATTACCCGGTATGATTGTATGGAACGCACATTAAAGTTAAATATCGACCAAGTACAACATTAGAAACCACTTTATCATTTACAGAAATATATATATATATGCATGTCCAGCGGGACGGCTGCAGTGCAGGCGATTTGGTGTCACGATATCACAGTAGCATGGGTCCGAATCCCGGAGAGGGAAGAACCAAAAATTTGCGAAAGCAAATTTACAGATCTAACATTGTTGGGTTGATGTTTAGACGAGTTGTATATACATTATGTACACATCCATGTATCACCATCATTGATAGCGATCCGATGGATACATCTGTTGTAGGGTTGTCACTGACTCAGACGTACTTATGAATATAATTATTTTCTGTGACTGTATCTTACATTAATTTGTAGGATCCTTTACTATAGATAATTTAGCTGATCTGTAACAATAACATCTTCATGCCTTATATATCATGTACTGTAGTACGCCGCTAGATTATAACTGACGTGGAAAGGTAACACATGGCCAGCGAAAGCTCTTTTTTTGAGAGGCCAGGTGGTCATGTGGTCTAGCGGGACGGCTGCAGTGCAGGCGATTTGGTGTCACGATATCACAGTAGCATGGGTTCGAATCCCGGCGAGGGAAGAACCAAAAATTTGCGAAAGCAAATTTACAGATCTAACATTGTTGGGTTGATGTTTAGACGAGTTGTATATATATATAGGGTTAAAGAACATCAGTTGTTCGACCTGTTAGTCAAATGCGTTTTGTTTAAATATACTTTTTCACGCTTTTGGTCTTTTGGAAAATGTTGTTTGTGCTGTTTTTAGACCCTTCTACAACGAAATTTGTTTGACATGCACACGTATAAAAATTGCGGTTTTTATCCAACGCAGTCATAGGTTTGAACGTAGTTTTCAATTTAGACTCGTTTATATATATATATATATATATATATATAACATTGTTGGGTTGATGTTTAGACGAGATTGTAACAGCTTAATCTAAGTAGACTGATAATTGATTCATTCAACATCACAATCATATATACTGATGAAGGATATCTGTTATCCGAAATATTTATAAATAATTACATTTATAGTTCCTTTTTGTGTTATTGGTGTTGTTATGTACACTTTTTAGGCGTTTATATAATTTATTTTATTGTGTACTTGTATCGTTATTTGTAACGATCCAGCGCCCTCGTGGGGAAAATCGTTGACTATTATTCATTCATCGGTAAATTCGTAGCAGATTGATAATTCAAGGTTTTTCATGTAGAAGGATGATGATTTTTTTTATATCTTATATCTTAATTTCTTTATTATTTAGTTTCTGGCACATTATTCTCGATTCCTAAAATTTAGCACTTCATTATTCTCTGTTTCAATGTATATTCTTGAATTTTTTACCCATTATTCTATATAAGATATTTATTATAGTTTTAACCCTTTGTCAGTGAAAGAGATATCTTAGAGATAAGATGGGAGTCAACTGATCACTTTATAATTCAAATAAAAAAAAATAACAATTATTTGACGAATACAAAAGAAAACATACCATACAAGTCATGATACATAAAAGATTTCCGTTTTAGTCATCAGACCCATCATCAATTTGGTGAGATTAAGTTGTAGCAGTTATTATACGTTTTTCGTTTTAGGATGTTAAAGTTTCTGACAGCATGTTTGGGTGCATTAGGCGCTCTGTATTTGCTGATTCGGATAAAATTTCCATGGTTATATGGAGATATCAAGTTTCTATCAATTGCTATAAAAACTGTCATTCAAATTGAAAAAAGCAAGAGGAAAAAAGAATTACCTATAGATTTATTTGAGAGAACTGCTGATAAGTTTTGTCACAAGCCGATGATAATCCATAAAGGAAAGCCTTACAGTTTTACAGAAGTGGACAAAATGGCAAATAAAGTGGCAAACGTTGCTTTGGGTCTTGGGTTGAAGCAAGGTGATACGGTTGCCATACTGATATATAATGAACCTGCTTTTGTATGGACTTGGTTTGGTAAGTTCATTTAATATCTGTCTTTGAAGATTGTATTTTTTGTCTGGTTGTTAAGGCATACGTCATGTAAGTGGAGAGAGCAAATCTAAGAATTACCAAAACCTATTTTATAATTGCCCTTGCATTATTAAGGTTAAATTTATTCAGAAAAATAAAAACAAATTTGATTTTTTGATGAGTTATCATGGCAACTTTTGAAGTTGAAATGATAGCCTTGATCATTTGTGTTTCTGTATCACCATCAGTGTAAAGTTTGTTTTCCGAATAATTAATTTGATGCCAAATATACTGTTACATATGTATGCAAATTTATTATGTTATTTCTAACAAACAGGCTTTGAGAAAATTGGAGTTGAAGTTGCTTTCCTAAATTTTAACCAAAGAAAGAAGCCACTTCTTCACAGTATAATTTCAAGTGAAGCCAAAGCAGTATTTTTTAACTCAGGTAAAGAGTATGCATCAATTAAAATAGAATTTTACAAAGAAAAATGGACACAAAAATAGGAACACATAAACAAACAGTTATTGGTTGACCATGACGGGGACTGTAAAAAATAAGAAGCCCCAAATCTGAGAATAATTTTGTTTCCTTAAAACGTGTCTTTTAACTTTAAAAAAATATTCCAGTGTCTTCAATTCTACGTATACTAATGTTGTCCTTGGTATTCGAAACAACCTCGGCCTGGTAGTATTTATATATTAACACGATCGCTTATAGTGCGGGAGGTCATGTATAGAATCCCAAATCCTGTCAAACCAAATAATAAGTATTAGCTGCTTCTACACCAAACACGTTATGCGAGGAATTAGAACAGAACTTATTTCCGGAATCAGAATAATGTGCAGGTGACCTGTTATCCTTACAGGTTGAAATATCGCTCAGTCCACAACATATTTCATTACTGTGTTCCTATTTTGCATATTTATTTAACTGGTATGGATGATATAATGTCATCCATCATCATCATCATGCCAATAGTTTTGCATTCGTTTGATGAATTTGAGCTTTTGATTTTGCTATTTATTTACGGTTTTTCCGTTTTGAGTTTGGTATTTTTGTTTATTTATTTAGCATTCGCACCATAGAATGTATCTAATTTGCATTAAATCATGTACACTTTGTAACCATACTTTTTTTAGGTCCCGAACTGTATGCAGCAATAGAAGATATCGCTGAGGACTTAGAAAACATTGACTTGTACACTTTTGATTCATCAGGTGTCGAAATTCCTTCGAGATTTAGACGCTTAGACTTAGAATTAAAGGCAGCACCAGAAGATCGGATACCACGTTCTATGAGATCAAATGTAACAGTGATGTCTACTAATTGTTTGATTTTCACGTCGGGTACAACAGGTATGTTGTCTGTAAGGTAGGTATGCTGATTATATTTAGTCCTACAATAAAAAACATGATTTCATTCTACAAGACGTATTTTTTCAAACGACTGTCTTATAGAACCTTATTGAGGATTTCTTTAACCTATTTATACGTGCTGTTATTGCTGTGAGTTTCTTTTTAGGTTTACCGAAACCTGTGATTGTGACACATTTGAAGTGTTTATTTGCTGGATTTTTATTGGCTTACAGAACCAGTACTACTTCAGATGATATCCTATACACATGTCTTCCCCTTTACCACTCTGCAGGATCAATGTTTGGAGTCGGATCTATAAGAAGATATGGTAAGCCATGATATTATGGTGTCTAGAAAATCAAGTTCAATTAAAAATAATGCGTGCGGGCATGGTATTTGGCGCAACAACAAGCATTAAGGAATAAAAGCCAATTTGCATTAGTCATGTTTTCATGATATATACAACAATTTATTTATCACAATTAAGTTGAACTTAACTGGAAATAAATGAAATGATGTTTCGAAAAACAAATATTGTTGCAAATGGGTTGGCATGCATATTTAGGGTAAATGGTGTTTTTTTTTTTTCATTTTTTGTATCCTTTTAATTTGTAAGTGTTTTAAAATATTGGATGCGTTTGTCTGGAAATATGTTGTTCTTTTTTAAAGCCTGTTTATGTGTTTGAGTTTTTCCTGTGAAGTCTTTTTTTATCTATCAATTAGGCAGAGTTAAACCTCAATTTGGAGAGAGTTATCAAATAAAAGAGCATGATATATCGAGGAACTAGCAATTATTTTTCTATAAAATGCCAACTTAAAAGTTTACTTTTAAGGAATAACAATGGTTCTGTCGGAAAGATTTTCTGCCAGCAGGTTTTTCCAGGAATGTCGTCAGCATAATGTCACCGTAATTCAGTACATAGGAGAAATGTGCCGCTACTTGGTTAATACACCAAAGGTAGGTCATATGGGTTTCATGATGGAGGGATGTATGTCACTTATGTTTTTTACCCTTACTGTTATATTTTGTAGTTCGTTGAACGGTTTTCGACCAAGAGCCTTTACAAACAGTCTGGAATTGTATTTACTGATTGAAATTGTTGATCCAACTTTATGAAAATTAAAAGACAATAACAATCAAAACCAAGGAGTAAACAAAAGATCATAAAACCAAAATATTTACATATAAATATAAATGATAGATAAGAAACAAAACGAACTCCACTAAAAACCGTGAGTGAAATCAGGTGCTCCGGCAGGGTAAGCATTTCCTGCAATTTAAAAAAAAAATCTATGTACCGAATTTAAAAAGCGTCCAGCAGTATTCCTGATCGAGTAATTTATTATTTTACGTACTCTTAAAACTTCTTCAAATTGTTTTTCTTTTGGCTTTAAACTTGAATATTTTTACTTATCCTTATTTTCATTTAATGTATAGGTAAATATAATAAGACAAATTCATGCAGAGAAAATTTCCATACGCATCTTTCCAGTCATTCTTTTCCCTTATATATACTGTCCAAAAAGCAATCTGAAACAGAACAGGTACTGACAAACAAAATAACAAATTATAATTACTGGACTCGATGTTCGGTTTGGAAATATTCTTATGCATGACATTGAGTATGGGTTAGGGGAGTATGTCAGAGAGACAACAACCTGTTCACAAAGCAGACCACCGAAGGCCACCAAACGCAGCGAGAAAATCCTGCATGCTTTCATATTTTGATTTTGTCCCCATCACTAACTTTTCAGACAAAATATAAAAGAATATGGAAAAAAAATTGCACACTTTAGTATAAAATATAATATAACGACAGAATATGATGTCAATAAGTTTTGTGAATCATACTTTAATAACTTCATTAGGGAAATGATTCGATACCTTCAATAGGAAGATGATACGCTACCTTCAGTAGTGAATGATTGGAGAAGACAAAAAGAATAGATGTTATGAAGCAGGTATTAAAACAAAACAATCTTCCGAACAGGTCTTTCGAAATCGTTAGAGGTAAATGCAAACTATTTGTCGAAAAGATTTTAATATTGCACATTATGTAATAAACTTACTAGTCTATATTTGCCGATCTTTATATTTGCTTTTAGAGCGCAAATGATACAGATCATTTAGTAACGGCTGCCATTGGAAATGGTTTGAGGAAAGATATATGGAGTGAATTCCAATCCCGGTTTAAGGTAGACAATATTATTGAGATTTATGGTGCAACAGAACTTTCATTTGGATTTGGTAATCTCTTCAATGAAGTTGGAGCTACTGGACGAATAACACCTCTATTGGTATGAATACATAGTCTTGATAGGATTGTTCTGTTCTATATATTATATATTTATATAAACATTTTTATTTCATGAACATTTTCATTTTTACAAAATCATATTGTATTGTTTTATGTGCGTGCATGTCATGCTGCCCATCGATGCGATGGAGGATATTTTAGCGCATTGATAGGAAATTTAAGCGAAAATAAATCGAACGTATTAGCTCCGAAGTATAACATATTTTAGCGCAAGATTCAATAAAATTTACGGTACCAATTTTCTTGCACCAGATGCGCATTTCGACAATACATGTCTCTTCAGTGATGCTCGTGGCCAAAATATTTGAAATCCAAAGCTTATATAAAAGATGAAGAGCTATAATCCAAAAGGTCCAAAAAGTATAGCCAAATCAGTGAAAGGAATCAGAGCTTTGCATGAGGGAGATACATTCCTTAATTTAAAATAATTTCTAATATTTTGTAACAGCAAATTTTAATAACACAAAAAATCAGTATTGTCATGCCAGTACCGAAGTACTCGCTACTGGGCTGGTGATACCCTCGGGGACTAATAGTCCACCAGCAGAGGCATCGACCCAGTGGTAGTAATACAATTAACGGTACCAATTTTCTTGCACCAGATGCGCATTTCGACAATACATGTCTCTTCAGTGATGCTCGTGGCCAAAATATTTGAAATCCAAAGCTTATGTAAAAGATGAAGAGCTATAATCCAAAAGGTCCAAAAAGTATAGCCAAATCAGTGAAAGGAATCAGAGCTTTGCATGAGGGAGATACACACACACATAAAACGAAACCAACGACAAATGTAAAAAATAATGAATATGTATAAAAGATTGACAAGCACTTACTTAACTATTCCTTGGCATGTTGGTTATGAACATATAATATATGTTTTTAGATAAGTACATGTATCTTTCGGGATTATAGTTTTGTTACTTAGTTTTCGTTGCTAGAATATTTTTAAATCATACTCTCAATACTTTTTAATTTATCTAAAATCAAAACTCAAGTTTTCGAATCTATTTTGTAAGTTTAAGTCTAGAGATTATTGTTTTTCTCAGAAAATGTTACTTCCAATAGCATTTATCAAGTTCGACTCTGATGCTAATGAGCCTGTCCGTAATGGTAAAGGAAGATGTGTTCCAGTTGATACGGGTGAGCATTCATCGTTTGATATTAAAAAAACATTCTTTTTGTCTAGTTTATTACCGAGAAAGACACAATTCATTTGCTTTCAAATTGCAGAATTTTATTTTAAATAACGCTTATACATCAATTTTCAACAATAAGACATGTCTTATGTAGACGTTGTTTTATCTTTTATTTATGCTGATATTGATCAATGTCTAATTTCAAAAATCTAAACATAAGAGACCGTATAAGGGCCTTATCGAACTTATTCCTATTATATATTAGTTTCTGTTTAGGAATACCATGTTGATGCTGATTTTTTATTTCCATTGTGATCGGTAATGCACTCTTATATTGTAGGTGAGCCTGGACTTTTGATTATCAGATTTGATAAGCGAATGCCTACTGAGGGATACAAAAACAAAGAAGAAGAAAATAAAAGGAGATTCCTATATAATGTATTTAAAGATGGGGATAAGTACATCAATTCTGGCGACTTGCTTTTCATAGACAAGGATTATTATGTGTACTTTTATGACAGACTTGGAGACACATTTAGGTAAGGCGTGATATGCCATACATGTATCTGGTTTTTTTTCTCTCAAGAATATCATATCCTTTTCTTTTATCATCGTTTAAATGTTCGTATATATTCAATTAGTTTCACTGCAGAAACCACATTGTGTCATTCGGTAATATTTTCTCCAACTCTGCTATCTTTCACAATCATAATCAACAATATAAAATAATTTTAAAAAGCTATGGATAAATTCATATGTATTTAGAAAAAAAAATGTGGTACGATTGCAAATGACGTAAATTTTTTGAAGAAGGTGAGTAACACTATTTATGTCAACGAACGGCCTTAAACAATTAGCAAAACCCATATCGTATTGTATGCTTTACTGTTTTGAACATGATGGTTGATGATTATAATTAGTTTAGTTTTGGGGTTGAAAGGTTATAATAGTCAACTACTGAAGTAGATACTACTTAGCTAACCTTTATATTTATTTATTTTATAGATGGAAAGGTGAAAACGTTTCTACTACTGAAGTCGCGAACACTATTTCTGAGCTACCGTTTGTAGCAGATAGTTGTGTATATGGTGTTACGGTGCCAGGTAAATATTTAAGAATTGAATGCTTCTTTTTGTAACAACATTGGGGTATAGAAGCGTTGACCGAAGTACATTTTGTATGAATCCCGGAAGCGCTTCATACTAAAAATGTGAGCACGGTCAACGCTTTTACAACCCTATGAAGTAACAAAAAGAAGCATTCAATACTTATAATTACATTTTTTTAGCAATAATCATAAAAACACGAATTTTATAACTTGTTTATTTAATTCACCTGTGCACTTTATTGTGGGACCACGTGTTATCATGAATGAAAAGTTTTATTGAGTGATGCAATTGCTTAAAGAATAACACATGATGTGCAGTTAGCCAATCAGAATAAAGTATTATAATGAAACATACATCTAATGTTATTATTGTCAACTTAAATGACATGCCTAATGTCATTTTCCTTGTGTTATCTTTGCACTCATCCTAGGATACGATATGTCATCATATGTTAATGTTTAGGCAACCTAAGACGTAGTTCAGTTTGATTTTCATGATAAGTATATGTTTATATTTATGGGATGTGGGCTGGATATGAATTTAAGAGCAAAAATCAAAAACTGTAAATCAAATTAAAAGGCATTTAGTGTATTTGGGACATTGAGGACTAAGCACTTAGGCAACAAAAAGAATAACTCAATCAGAAAAGACTACAGGATTCGACATAATATGTTCAATGGTAGATGATCTTCATTATTCTACATACAAATATATTGATTTATTTAAGTTTACATTAGCATGATTAGATATGTCATCACATTTTTAAATAGACAAGGATCTTAACAAGAGAACTAGTAGTAATGATGCGATCTTTTTTTAATGTTTAAACTTTCGACTTTTGAAACAATGAACAAGAATATATAATGCGTTTTTGTATAGTCGAATACAAGTGATGCTCTCCCAACAAATGCTTATGTTCATGGTTAACCTTGATGTTATTGTTCTGATACAGTTAATAATGATAATATAGTTTATTCTCGTGGTGTATTGTCTGTTGCTTGGTCCGTTTCTGTGTGCTGTTGCGTTTCGGTGTTGTGTCGTTGTTCTCCTCTTATATTTAATGCGTTTCCCTCGGTTTTGGTTTGTTGCCCCGATTTTGTTTTTTGTCCATGGATTTATGAGTTTTGAACAGCGGTATATTACTGTTGCCTTTATTTACGTTCTTCTCTTATTTTCATGGTATTGGGCAAGGTAAAGGAAATAGTATTTTACCGATTTTCAAATCCCACAAATCAATATATAATAGGCAGATCGGAGTAAAAAACTTAACAAAAGCTGAAGAAATTGCATGAAGTAAAGGACGAGCAAGATTGAGTATGTTGACATGGAAAAATATTTCATCAAAGATACCATGCTTATATTTATGTACCTCACTCGTAATCGTCTTCTTCTATGCATATACCACTTAACATTCAAATCCGCATTAAGCCACAAAAGGGAAGAGGACACAATCGACAAATTTACAAATTAGAAATTTGTCCTGCATAATGTTAGGAATTTGACGATTGTTATCCATTAGTTTGATGTATGTGTTTGAGGACACATACATCGTATCAGTCGATCAATTGGAGATAGTTTTAGATATTTGATAACCAATAATAATCTATTTATTGCATTTTTACCTTTGACGACGTTGTAAGTCTCTGTCCCATATGTTCTCCCATGTATTTTTATTGTAGTCATGTCATGTAATTTTGTCCTTTTAATGTTATTTTAACATTGCCATCAAAGCGAGAGGTTTGGCATGCCTCAAAATCAGATTCACCTCACCATATTTCTTTCTTTAAATGTCCTGTACCAAGTCAGGAACATGGCCATTGTTATATTATATTTCGTTTCTGTGTGTGTGTTACATTTTAAAGTTGTGTTTGTGTTGTGTCGTAGTTCTCCTCTTATATTTGATGCGTTTCCCTCAGTTTTAGTTTGTTTTTTTTTCTCAATCGATTTATGAATTTCGAAGAGTGGTATACTACTGTCGCCTTTATTCATTGACATGCCTTCTTAGTTTTTACCGATAGGTTTCACTATTACTAGACTCTGCTGAGAAAGGAAATTATCAGTTAGCAAAATCAAAGGAAAATTTCATAAAATATCGATAATGATAGTTTCACGTATTGAGTATCGATTTCAGTAGTTCTTCCTCTTAACCCTATATATGGAAACAGCTTTTATGTCTGAAGCATATCCGTGTAAATGAATTCTTAACACATGAGTTATGTTGTGTAAAATCCTTAAACTATCACCTTTTTTACTACAAACATAATTATCTTATAACAGCTAATATTTTGTATGTTTGATAATTCAGGTTGTGAAGGACGCGCTGGGATGGCAACAATACATTTGGTTGATTCTGACAAAGTCGAACCGACTGAAGACATGCTATGTAAAATAATGGAACAATGTAGAACACAACTTGCTGGATATGCTATTCCAAGATTCTTACGATTTACTCGCTTTCTAGATATAACATCAACTTTCAAACAAATGAAGACTACGCTCAAAAGGGAAGGTTTTGACATCAACTTGACAATGGAACCAATTTATTATTTTGATATTAGACATAAAAAGTACTCTCAAATCGATAAAAACATATATTCAAACATCATCGATAAACATATTAATTTTTAGCGAATCTAATACCTGTATAATAGTGTCTGCAAATTACTATCATTAAGAATATAATTTCAAATATACCATGTATACGTTAATTTCTTTTAAATGTTGCATTCTAAATGTGGTGGCACACATTAACTATCCATATATCAGTTGGTATCACACTTGCACTTTCTCCGGAGTATCTCGCTACATTGAAGACCCATTGGTGGCATTCGACTGTCGACTGCTCTATTGTCGGGTTGTTGTCGCTTTGACACATTTCCCATTTCCTTTCTCAATTTTATCAAATACCACGGGATCGGAATAGCAACTTTGGATTATCTGAGGATATTATGCATGTGTCACAATGTTCAGTGAGTCTGCGCTGGTACGATTGGTATGATTACATTGATACATTATTCAAACAAAAATTCACTTACAACTTATAATCTGTGTAAATGCACTTGAAAATAAGGCAAAGGTGACATTATATGTCGTTGTTAATAGTTTTATTCCTCCAAACGTGTGATATGTATTAGGGGTCCCAATTTTTACGATTCCAGTGAACTTGATAAATTAAATTTATCGCTATTTTGTGCATTTTTCCTTTGATCTTTTTTTGTGATAATTTTCATATCATGCTTCTCGCTTGATATGGAAACATTATTGCTAGAAAATAAAGGAGGCCACGTGGCGTTCGTTGCTAACGAAATTGACATTGAAATTGACAACGTCGCCTCATATGGAAAATAGCGATAAACAGATTATCATTGGTCATCTCAACTCGATTGCTTTTCTCACTTTCGCTGTACCAGCACAAGCGAGAAAATCAATCTCGTTGAGATAATCAACGATAATCTATAAATATTAAACATGACATGGGATGTTATAGAGGAACTGGGTATGTATGCTTCATTTTGATCATGCCATACTAATGTTACGTTCTCGATGTTTTAGGTCTTTGAATATTCAAATATTTTTACATGTATGTTGCGTTTTCACATCTCCCTTAATATTCTATTGGATAGTATGCATATGACATTTATGTTAGTATTGAGGACCTTGTAAATGCCTTTCAATTTGTATACAAATTTGACTTGTATATTATTGTCGTGTATACGTTTGCCTAAATTTTATTGCATAATCAGGACGAAAACGAATAAATAATAAATTATGCAATAGATATGTTCTACATAGGTAGTCGACCGAGTTTAAAATTTACTGACATTAAAAAATGGTACTATGCTGAATTCGAGCTGAAATTTCCCTTCCTACAAGTAACATGCAGACCCCTCAAATAGTTTAGCAATATACGTTTAATGTATAGAAAGTTAAACTCTCCCTACCAGATACATTGAATTAAACATCTCGAATATATGGTCGTACTAATCATTTCTGTCTGTGATGTATGCATTCTGCAAAGTCAAACCGATAACCTTTGCATAGCAGTCGTACTCCTCATACGAATAAACTTGAAATATTTCCTTTCCTTGATGTTTTCCTGCAATTTTAGAAAAAATAAGGAATTGCATGATCTAAATAACAAATACATAGAAGATAAAAAAAACATGTTTTATTAGATAAATTCAATCTGAAAACGACTGTTCGTTTATATTACAAAAATTGCATGGCAACAATATAAAGGAATTATTATAAAAGGTATTGGAATTATTATAAAAGGTATTGCCATTACTATGGCGAAGGAGTTTTTACTGTTTGTGCAGCTATCATAGCATTGAAGAATGAGTGTGGATCTGTTAGTAAATCTTGTGGTGTACCAGATTCTATCACCTGGAAGTAAATAATTAAATTATAAGATTATAAACAAATGCATTTCAGACCTTAAAGTATTAAATCTTCAATGGCTTAGGTTTTTGTAAAAACCAAATCATTCAACCGGTTTTCTGTACTAAGCCTTTAAGAATAATATTTTTTAAGCATGAAATATAAATGTTGTAACACTTCTACTTTCATATTACATATTGCAATGTATAATTATCATTCATATTGTGCATACAAAATTTGAAAACCAATAAGGGTAGATTTGAGGATAATCAATTTAACACTGTTAACATGTTTGCCTATTGTTTTTATCGGTCCTGATATTGATTTTGTTTTTATTAATAAAATCATAGCTAAAGTTATATTGCTATATGTATTTATCGAAGTTGCAGTGCTATGTATACATCCGTATAAACTTATATTTTTTGCATTACATTTTTTACATTTAGTGATATCATGGTGTGTAACATATATTGAAGTGTCTCAAAATGCCAAACAAAAATGTTGATCTGATCAAATTGAAAAAAAAAAAATATTTTCATGTAACTTAACTTACTTCTCCATTGTCCATAATCATGATGAGGTCAGAGTGTAGAATTGTATTTAGTCGATGAGCTATTGTCACTACTGTACAATCACTAAATCCTTCTTTAATAGTTGTTTGGATAAGAGAATCTGTCTGTGTGTCAATAGAAGCTGTTGCTTCGTCCAAAAGTAAAATCTGAAATTAATTAAGCTTGTCTTAACAACAAAATCTTATAACTTATAAATTGAGTAAATTACATCTATATTTCTTGGAAGTATTATACATCATTTCCTTTCTGCGCCATGAATTACTACCAATGCTGCGTAAGTTTGTAAACTGTAGTAGTCACATCTTATCAAGTCTTCATTGTCTTCGATGCAATACACAACACAGATCAATAACTGCTGTAGTCGATGCCAAAAACCAATGGAGTACAATGTCAATCATGACTGTAGACCGAATCCTTGTTTACACGAACGCTTACATACTGTAAACCAACTTAATTTCGCGAGCGATTTATTTTCGCGACTTTCGCGAGTAGAAAAATAACGCGAAATTAAATCGTCGTGAATATATAAAACTTAGATCTTTCCTTATCAAACTACGTCAAGTAAATTAAAAAATCGCGAATCTAAATCGCCGCGAATTCGACTAGCTGGGGATAAACGCGAAATAAAGTATTCGCGAAAATAAGTTGGTTCACAGTAATTGCTTAAATTTATAATTGGGAACATATATCCTGTTGTACCTACTGTAAGAGAAAATCTTTAGAATTGTGTGGTAAAGATACACACTAATATGAGATATAATAATGTTATTTCTACGAGTAATCAAACCATGTCCTGTTTGGTCATATAGCAATTTTAATGTTTTGGTTCATATACATCTTAGCTTGCAAATATTCGGCATTGATCATTCTTTGTGAAATGAAAGTGAATCCAGAATAGATACGCAAGGTATGAAATATGACTGAATACAGTTGATATCACTGAATCTTAATTAAGCAAATCAATTCAAACACATTTCGTTTCCTCTTCAATAATATTATTTCTAAAATATATGTAGCAATCCATTTACTGGATATTAGTAAGTACCTTGTTTTTTCTTAGTATTGCTCTAGCTAGGCATATTAGCTGTCGTTCACCAACTGAGAAATTTTCACCATTTTCCTCTATTTGATAGTCGAGATCTTGATCAAATTGCTGAACCTATACAAAAATGCGTGTTACAAAATGTTTAAAATATCAATCGAAACCGGTGACATGTATAAAACATATAATGGTTTTGCCGCATTGAAAGAGAACCTATTTCAGTCTCCGAGGGTATCATTAGCTCAGTAGTCAGTGCTTTGGTACTAACATGATTTTACAAACTTTACTAAATTGTCCGTTTATAAATTTTGAAGTTATTATGAAACTAAGATTTCAACATCCTCCGGCAAAGTTGGCTTTAGATGAATTTGGCTATTTTTTAAGGTATTTTTGATATATTGCTCTTCAACAATTGTCGGTACTTATCCATCTTTGGATTTCAAATGTTTGGCTTTGAGCGTTCCTGATGAAGGTAAATCCAGAAAATCGCTTCGGCTGCAATAAATTATTAAAAGTGTTTTTTTTTCCATTTTCTAAACAATACAACTACATGTATTTCACAAAAAACGAACATAATGTGAAACCCATCGTGATGCTCATCAAAGTATCAATCCAGTATGGCTAGTTATGTTGGTCATGATCACATTCTATGAATAATTGCCTGGATTGTCGCAAGAGAATTTGAACATTTCGATTTAACTAACAGAAAATTAAACGTTGCTACTGTATTCTCATTGTAGACATGATGTATACCAACAAAGAATAACGAATCAATCCAATCCACGAATGCAGAGTGGTATATCAAATTTGTTAAGAGTTTACTTGTTGACTTACCTTTTCCTTCAAATGAACATTCTCTAGTGAACTCCACAGTTCTGAATCTGGATGTTTTCCAAAAGGATCGAGATTGTATCTAAATGAACAACAATATTTTGTTTTTCAATTCATGTTCAAGTAAAATCATCATTCTTCACTGACACATATGCGTTTAAAAGTGTACGTTAAATAATGTAATGACATGTTTGAAATGCTGCAACTACCGGGATAATTATTATTATTCAATGATGCCTAAAAACTTGAATATGTTTATCAATGAGACACACTCACATACAAATCACAATAGTGTTAAAAAATGCATCATTGAGAAAATCAGGTATTGCATTGCAAATTTAAAGTTAAGATTTCGAATATCGAATTCTGTATCTCGTATTCCGATCCAAAATTTTCCATCCATTTTTCGTCATTTTTAAACTGATTATTTTTTTTCGCGGACGTAAAATTCCGCGATGTTCATTAAAAAGGTATACGAAATATTTTTGTGGTTCTTGTTTTGGTGTATTCAAAACTTGTATCAATACTTTTGCATGTACAGTTTTAAATTGCCGGAATTTATTTTGGCGATTTTGTTAGTGTCCGAGAAAAAAAGCGAAAATGTACACCCCGAGAAAATAACCCGCTATACGGTATTTCAGTATATTTACCTCAGTGTTCCTGCAAAAAGCACAGGATCCTGCGGAATAGTTGACAACCTTGATCTCAACACTTTTAAAGCTATCTGAGAAACGTCTACTCCATCAATGTATATATGACCTTCCGACAATTGAACAAGTCTGAATAACGCTGCAGCAAGGGAAGATTTTCCTATAGGTAAAAATACAAAAGGTCATATGGTAAATGTGTATTGGACTGTTAAATAACGAGAAGAATGTTCTTAGTTTTTCCTGTATGTTAAGTCTCGCGGCTTTATTTGTAATAATGGATGTATCAATTTATTACCCAATGTTGCTTATTATCTAAGTTGACATAAAAGTTGATGTTGGTATATTATTATCCAAATGTTTTTCGAGTTCGGTTTATGTGTTGAATCTTTTCAATACAATGTAAATATATTATTAAATATGATTGCCAAATGTCTACAAAATAGTTGTAATTTGATTGAAATGAAATATAATGTTAACCTCAATGAGACAGTGACCCAACAGCCCAAACAGACTTTATGCATGCTAAATCAAACATGACTCACCTGCGCCAGTTCTACCCACAATGCCAATTTTCATTTGAGGGTGTAAATCAAATGATATATTCCTCAGCACCGGCTTCATGTTGTCCCGGTATTTCATTTCAACTTTAGAGAATATTATTCGTCCTTCGTTCGGCCAGTTGTCACTTGGAGTTGTATTAAATGTCTGAGGTTCAATTTCAAGGTTCTGAATATTAGGAAAACAATGAGCATTAATCAAATAATTTGTTGGATTGCATTATATTTCCCATTTGCCCTACTTTGACAACGAAACAAAGACATCCCTTGTAGCATCTTGATATCACTGAATATTGTGAGCACGGCTCTTTGTTTTGTCGAGCAACACTCAATTTATGTATCCAATAAATTGAAATTCATGTCTTCGTTTAAATACAAAATTAGTAGTATTATAGTAGTATAAACATAAAGGACCCACCTAAGTACTAGCTTACAAGTGATTTCTAGCCCTACGTCACATTTGCATAATATGAGTAACGCTATATCATGCAGGATCTGCTCAACCTGTAGGAGCACTTATGTATTTTAAATTTCGAGAATGTCTACTCAGTACTGCATTACTGCAAAAAAAAGTGTATCACTTAAGGTTACTAGAACCTTTCACCAGCACTAAGCAGCTGATACAAGGATATGATGTAAATGAATGTAATCGGTCAAATGTTTTATATATAAAAAAAAAAGAAGATTTGGTATGATTGCAAATGAGACAACTCTCCACAAGATATCAAAATGACACACAAATTAACAACTATATGTCACCACACGGACTACAACAATGAGCAAAGCCCATACCACATAGTCAGCTATAAAAGCCCCCGAAATGACAATGTAAAACAATTTAAAAAAAATATCGGCCTTAATTATGTACAAAAAAGAAAAAAAAAAGAATAAATGTAACACATATAAAATAACAACAACCCATGAATTACAGGCTCCTGACTTGGGACAGGCACATACATACATAATGTGGCAGGGTTAAACATTTTAGCGGGATCCCAACCCTCCCATAACATTGGACAGTGGTATATAGTTTAATTATTTTTTTATTGTGTAAACCAGCTTAGTTTACCTCTGACAAACTAGCAGCTTTCAGCCAAAAAGAAATGTGTGTGGATACCAGCGGATATACAGCAAATTGAGAGTGTAGTAAACGATTATAAATACCTTAATTTAATATACTAAAATAAATATTTTGCTGATGTTGTGTGATGCAGAAAATAAACTTTCTGAAAACGTTGCTTTATGGTCTTAAATACTAATTTTTGTGAAATAAGCGTTTCTTTAAAAAACTTGTAAAAGTAAATTTGTCGTGAAGGCAAAAGATGTTACAACAGTGAAAGTATGACTTTTACCTTTTCATAATGATGCAACCGTTCAATGGACGTAAACCGAGCCTCAACTTCATTCATAACACGAACCATAAACTGCATTATACCAACGACCTGAAAAATAAATGCATCAGAAAATGTAATCACATTGATTGTTACCAGCCCAGTAGTCAACACTTCGGTAAAAACATGAATATCAATAATGTGGTCATTTTAATAAATTTCCTGTTACAAAACTTTTTACAAAAATTTTACTAAAAACTAAGGATTTTCGTATCCCAGGCATAACCTTAGCCGTATTTGGCACAACCTTTTGGAATTTTGGATCATCAATACTCTTCAACTTTGTAATTGTTTGGCTTTATAAATATTTTGATATGAGCGTCACTGATGAGTCTTATGTAGACGAAACGCGCGTCTGGCGTACTAAAATATAATCCTGGTACCTTTGATATATATTATATGTATAAAAAGATTTAATCCTCTGTTGACATCTTTACATTGGAACCTTTTTATTTGTTGCTCTTTGAGTTTTTAATGATTAATAACTGATTTATCAACGTTAACAAAAGTTGGCAATGTTCATTACCAAAAAAAAGTATCTTATATGTGATACATAAGACATTATATCATCAACAAAATATTTGGTTCTACAGATAATATAAAATCTCAATATATATTACATAAGTTGTCATAGTTGAACTGAAGTCTATTGTATTGAGAACACACTAAGTGACTTTTTTCTTCCTTGTTATTAAATTCATTTGAAAAAAAATGAAATTTTACCTTAATGCACATTGTCAGAGAGAGACCTGCTAGAGCAGGAGCAACTGAACCTTTAGTTATAACTAATGCTAATGCAGTAGCCACGGTAATCATTGACGACGATAAATCAAGTCTAACTCCAACCCATCTCATGGCACTCTCAAACAAAAATGTCGCTGTGCTGGTCACATCTATCAGCTTTGTTGAGCTACAATACAAAATGATATAGTAAAAAATAAAATCACAAATATAACGAACTCAGGGGAAATTCAAAACGGAAAGTCATTAAAGTGAGAGGGTTAGCGCTATGGAATCAGGTTTAATCCACCATTTTCTACATTTGAAAATGCCTCTACCAAGCCAGGAATATGACATTCCTTGTCCATTCGTTTTTGATGCATTTTGTTATTTGATCTTGCCATGTGATTATGGACTTTCCGAATTGATTTTCCTCTAAGTTCAATATTTTTATGATTTTACTTTTTTCCCTAATCAATTGATAAAACAAAAAGCTCAAACACATCAGACGAATTGATAACGACTGTCATATTCCTTTGTACAGGCATTTTCTCTATATGTAAATAAGAATTAATACTGTAAATTGGTAGTTCATTTTTTTTATCAAAATTTAAAATAAATAAAACAATGCAGTTTTTGTGTACATTGTATTCCCACCTCCTCACATATACTATAGGTAGTTGGAGTTTTCCTGTAAAACAGTTCTTTTGGAAATGTAATTGTTCGTACATGCAATTGACTTAATTTTTTTTTTCCAATTTCAATTCATACAAAGGATTGTTATTCCGAATACACCAACTTAAACTCTGTTCGTCTAATTCAAATATGTATTAACGTGTTAACGCGCGTCTGGCGTACTAAATCATAATCCTGGTACCTTTGACCTGAAATTGAACTGTAGATTTACTATTCTTTACATCTTAGGCCGTGTTCACACCGAACCCCGTATACAGTAAACGTGTTTACAATTAGTTTAATGTAAATGACACTGGTTTCACATTAAATTTTTTCACATCTATACACCTTGTTTTATTACCTGTACATAAGATTTGTTCACACTTGTAAACTTTATATCATTTAAATGTACATTACGTAGAACCGAATGCAAAGTTATCGAACAACTTTTCTAGCAGTCAGGGAACGACCATTTGACTTCAAAAAGGGGAGATGGAAATATTCCGATCCCAAATTGGATTAAAATAATCTGATCATACAGATGATAGAAATAAATATTCTGAATCAAGATTTTCCCCATACATTAAAGTGTTAAATATTGAGATTTTTTTTAAACGTTCGCGCGAAAAAAAATCTGATTCAGATACGGATCTGAGATACTAGACAAACATATCATTTACCTCACACTTTTTTTAGTAATGCATTTATGCGTGAATCGTTGTTTGAGTAAAAACCAGTGGTGAATATTTATATGTACGTCAAGTCGATTCGGGAAGACCTTTTCAAATGAATTAGGCAGCAACTATTTAATTTTCGTAAAGGGGGGGGGGTATGGATTTTTTTATGACAAATTTTGGTGACAAGTCGAAAACATTTTTTTTCTTTCAATTTAGCATTAAATATATTGGCATCTGAGAGCGAAAAAAAATTCAGTGTAAAAAAAAAAATTCTCCAAAAACTGGAAACAATTTTTTTTCCAAAAAAAATCCATAATCCCAGCCCCCCCCCCCTCTCCCCATACCCCCGAAAATCAATGGGTGCTGTCTTATTGGTTCGGCAATGATGTTGCTTTGAGTCTTGATCAGTGGTTAATAAAGTAAGATATTCTTTTTTTAAACAAATAAACATAATATACATTTTAGACAACAATTTCTGCAAAGAACTTTGTTGACAATTAATGAAATTATCATTTTTATTCAAAACAAAGTTTCCTCTTTCAATAAAAACACGGTTAAACTAATGTCCTAAATGCCTAGTTTTGTGTACACTTAACCTACACAAGGCCTACACTGAGTATCGACTGCGTGTAGTTAAAACATGATTTAAACTACATGTAGACATTGAGTTTTATCAATGGGAACGCAATTCTGTTTAATTTACGTGTGAGTTACACTAACACCGTGTGAGTTACACTAACACATCACCGAATTAAGGTCAATGTGAACACGGCCTTAGATACAGAACGAAGAATATATTAATGTTACTTGGCGAAAACAAATAATAAAGCGACGAAAAATATATTGTTTTGATGAAAGAGGTGGCAAAAAAACATTGACCCAGGGAAAACCTGGTTGAAATACTATACTTATGATCGAAGGATGTGGTGATGGATAAACTTGACATAAAAGACTTTTTAAATAGTGGGAATAACGAATAAACCAAGGCTCTTCAATTGTGGTTCTCCATCTTAATCGTTGATGGAAGCTGTGTGTAAACAGAAATATAAACTGTTCTTATGTCGTTATTTAAATATTTACCTTTCTATAAATTGTTTTTGTTGGTTGAATGGAACTATTGTAAATAATCCTTGCGCAGTTGTGTTAACATGTGCCAACAACGGTGATCTAGTTACGTTTTCAACCCTCTTCAATTGCCTTACTGATGTATTGGATATATTCTTTAAAATAGCAAAAAGTATTGCGACTGGAAGCATCGCAACTAGGATCCAGGGTAATACTATAGCTGTGGTCAAAAGTGATAACGCTATTGTGTTTAGTAACTGCATCAATGAGTCGATTAGCTGTGGTAGAAACACATCAGCTGTAACATAAATAAAACATAAATTGGTACCGTTGATGTTATCAATATGCAGATAAAACATAAGATATGAATATCACTTTAAATATAATAACTGAAATGTGAAACAGTAGTTTTGTATCAATCCAGAAAGGTTATGAATATGTAAATATATATGGTTATCTGGACGTATCATATCCGGCAGTGTAACACACTCAGGAGGTTTTATTTATGTGGAATGCACAAATACCCCGCAAAATCCGGTTGGAGGTGACACGTTAAAATGAATGTCTCGAGTAGAGAGAATTTCACTCTTCTTGTGAGTCGAAAAAAAACTAATTCGTTGATGCTTTAAACGCCCAAAAAGATTGGAAAATCTCTTATTCAAACCTTCATTTACCATCGGTAGTCAAGCCTAATTTCCTGTCCTTATACCGTTGATCGACTCAATTTACAGAACATTTTGTTTGTCTATTGAACATCCATGACATATTTGGGACTGGATATTGCATAACAATTAATTACTAGAACATTTAACAATAGTTTAGAAATGTATGTTACAACTTATTTCTGTAAATCATTATATGTTTCCACTAAGATATAAGCATTTCTTTTATATGTTAATTAGATTTCAAAATAATTTTGGTAAAACGAAAACTTTCATATCTTATCCTATATACATCAAGGAGAAATCGAAAGGGCAAAAACTAAGTTTATTAGTTTACAGTTATGGCTATCATGAATTAAATGGTTCATCGAGTGTGGTGGGACTCTCAGTTCTTCATTTGTAATGACGAATTTAAAGTATCAAGGATGATATACTAGTACATGTTACAGTTATTTCAAATAGAACTATTCGATTACAATAATGTAGGTATATGCAGTTTAGTATAAAACCAAATCAATACCTTCGTCCATGTCCTTTGAAAATCTGTTGAGTATTCGTCCTGAAGGATTGGAATCAAAGAATTTCATTGGTGCCCTCATAACCTTCTTTAGTACTATGTTATGTAGCCGAACTGAAGCACGAATTGTAGTCTGCAAACACAATTTTAAAAAGTTTTTTTTATTAAAATTGATATAATAAATACAATATATAAATGATTAACTACGACAAATTGCTTCTAAATGACACAAATACAACTTTGTAAATGATCTGAAACCTTATCAAATTCACAAAATAGTTCATATACATAACATTTTACCCAAACATTTGCTGTTGGTAGAATTCGGAAAGTTACTAATGTCTTAACTATGTTTACAATAGGAACTAATACCAACATATTTCACTGTCAATATATAGTATTAACCATAAAGCTAGTGGTATTCTAATACTTTTTAATACATAATTTATATTATTTTATATGAAAGACCATGATGTTCAGTATATGTCATTAAGACAGTTTTCTAATGATTTAAAACATATCAAGCTATCTATAGGTCGACGTACAACCTTCAATAATAGACAGGTGTATATATGATATGTCAAACACTTGTTTATTCCCCGTTTTAAATCCGATAAAGACTATCAAATTTAATCCAATATCTGCAATCAACATCATGTTCACAATATTACAACATAATCTTTAAACCACAAAATACGCGTGTCCGACTGGACAAGTAAATGACATTAAGATGTAAACTTACTGTTGCTCCTGCGAATCCTCTGAGTATTGTTAGAAGTACTATTCCACCTAATGATGAAGCATATACTAATAAATAAAAGTCGATGCCAGAACTCTTCTCTTCAGATGGCAATGGGTTTATAGTATTGTTGCTTGAAGTCGTGGTATAATAAAGATTAGCACCAGTTAAATTTGATGGCGTTGAATCAACAAACTTGAGGCTATTTGTTTCATTATTTATCGATTCCTAGAATATCAAAATATGATTCGTTATTAGTAGAACAATAATTCACATGCAAAGGCATATATAATACAATATCGGTACGCTTTCAGATCAGAATGGCCATTGGTGAGTTGGTTTTAGATGGTCTATCTGATAAATCGGCCATTATGAGTAAGTACGTCTAATATTTGGCTAAGTTAAATGTTGTATTTATTTTCCTAATAGTTGATGTGCGATATTTATCAATAATACAACAATGTGAAAACACATGAGAATTAGAGTTCTGTTGTTCATGTATTTCGTTTAAGTCGAACTACTATCATACCGAATATAAAATATAATTTAGTAAGGTTTTTCTTTGTACGTTTACTTTAGTTAAAAATCAAATAAAAGAGAAATATCGAAATACCGTATTTAAAGTGTTAATCCAAATTCCAAGCCACCAATCACTGAATACCACAGATCCCATAGTAAGGGTATAGGACAGCATCACCAATAAGCAGACCATAAAACCACCTGCTGCATTGATGTAGGATTTGTATGTACCAAATTTCACTTTACCAACCACCATTTCTTCACGCTCTGTTAATTTACCTGAAAATATGTAAACAGTAATTTAAAGTATTCAAAGCATTGACTTGTAAATGCCAAACTGGTAATTTACAAATTTTTCAAACCATTATTTCTTCATTTTCTTTTACTGCTGATTTTGTTAAGGTCACAACAGGGCCAGTTTGAACTATCTTAATTACTTTTCACTTACACGAAAACATTTTGAAATCACCTTTGGAAGTATTGGAAAATATGCCTAAATGCTTCCATTCATATTAATTACTATGTCCGTTGGTTGTCGATTTCCATAATTCAAATATGATGAAAAGACAAATACCTATGTTGATGTCTTTTCAAACATAATGTAAGCTCAGTATTTTTTGTTATTTTACTTCTTTGATATTACAATCTTACATTTATCATTGTTAATTATGATTTTTAAATTTTAAACAACAAAATATGTATTACGAACATAATTTTAATATAGAGGGCTACTGCTAACAAGGAAACTATTAAACCAAAAGTTCCAAATGGTTAAGTTGAAATCATCCCGTCGTAAATTTTACGGACGCCATCACGAGTCTGTTGACCGTTATGGTAAAACCGTTTCACAAATGAAATCGGATATGACGTAACTAGAAATCCCCTTCCCTTTCATGAATGTGACCTACCGAATTAGACTATTTACCGGATTTGTTTTCACATAAGCAACACGACGGGTGCCACATATGAAGTAGGATTTGCTTACCCTTCCGGAGCACCTGAGATCACCCCTAGATTTTGTGGGGTTCGTGTTATTTAATCTTTAGTTTTCTATGTTGTGTCATGTGCATTATTGTTTGTCCGTTTGTATTTTTCAATTTAAACCATGGCTTTGTCAGTTTATTTTAGATTTATTAGTTTAACTGTCCCTTTGGTATCTTTCGTCCCTATATTTTAAAGACTTTAAGAAAAGTCCAACTAGTATACAACCCCAACTGAAAGCATCTGTACAACTATTATCAACTTGTTCGGTAAACAGTTATCAAATACTTTAACTATAGATATAGGAAGATGTGGTATGTTTAATATTTTTGTTCATAATTATAGCCTACAATTTACCTTTTTCTTTTTGCGGTTTTGCATTATCAGCAGAGCTGTTTGTCGTCACACTGTTGGCAGAACTATTTTTCGGGAGACTTTTCTTTTCCGATTGGACACCATTTGTAGTTTTTATAGAATTTTCGGTGTCTTTTGTTTTAGACTTTGATGGTATTGGTACTTAAAATAATATACAGATAACTAATTATTTGAATCTACTTGCAGATACTTTTATTGATATGACGTATGCAATATGTATATTGATGCACCTAGTCATTGAAAATAACATTTTTTGTTTGTGTCCATAGCACTTTTCGGAGTATATCCTCATTCGGAAGGCACAAACTTTACCATTGTAACGTCGGGTAAGTTATATACTTTAAAACATGATAGGATGTATACAACTACAAGGGCTAACGTAAATTATCTATATGTGGTGCGCGAAAGTTTTCTTTATGACATTATCTTTTGATAGGTATACGTGCGATAATCATGATTCGAAACCGTTTAACATATTTCATAAGGTGTATCAAAACTGCAGACATTAAAACACAATCACCCCCAAAAAAATATGTATGACTCATATATCTGTGTAACTGTTATTTATCTTTGCAATTACGTGTACATGCATTCGAACTTTAGAATGGATTCATTTGGTTATGCTCAATTTTGTTCAAGTCATATATTGACGACTTTTCGGTATGTGGCTCACATTCGCATCCCTTCTGCTTTTGTATTTTGTTTCTGCGACGCAGATCAACTCAGAAGGTACTGTTCCAAAACATAAAGCATCATAATGCTTTTTCTTAATGCGTGTTAAGAGAGCGATCATTTATTTTAATTCTATGAACCAATTTTATGCAAACGCTTAAGAATCTCGTCTATATTGAAGAAGAAATGTCAGCAATACATAATATAAGACGAACGAATAAAGTGTATGCTTTTAAAATGGCGCAACTTTAATACTACAACTTGAAAGAACATTGACGCTATTTCAACAATTGTTTAGTCCTACGCACGATCAGATGCCATATCTAGTTCGAATTCGGGGATACCAAAAGCAGGTTTTTGGTTGTTTTCTTATGTATGTTCATGCGCATCTGGTGCAAGAAAATTGGTACCGTTAATTTTATTCATGACAACTCATTAATTATAACCAAAAATTCTTTATAATTTAATTAGCGTATTGTTTATCTATTCCAACAATCAATAAAGTTGTTTTAAAACATTTCATATGAGCATGATTTATACATACATTGCTTTTCCATTGAAGTATTTGTATGGTAGTGAAATTTATCCATCATGTCTTTGTAGTATCCATTTTGTAATAACAATTCATCATGATGTCCCCTTTCCACAATACCGCCATCTTCGAATGCTACTATTTCGTCGCAGTGTTTTAGATACTAAATTAGTTGAGAACAAAAGTCTATATAACATGTTTAAAGAGCAATCACTTAGTCATGATTAACAAACAGAAATTTACAGACTGCTAAAATTTACTTTAAAAATCATACTATAGTTCCGAAAAAGTAAATCACAAAAATACTGAACTCCGAGGAAAATTCAAAACGGAAAGTCCATTATCAAATGGCAAAATCAAACCAGCTTAAACACATCAAAAGAATAGAAAACAACTGATATATTCCTGACTTGATACAGACATTAAATTAACGAATTACTATAAACCGGGAGCTGTTATTAAAGAATCCAAATGATTTAAACAGGAATTGATATTACAAAGCAATAAACAAAAATAATATATATCATTCATTAAAATATTGTAAATGTTATATCATGTATATTGTGCATTTTTCTGTTTTGGATTATCATGTTTTTAAATAAAAATCATATAGCTGCATTTGATAAAAATTTATATCTTCTCTGTATACTGTGTTGACAACTTCGTCGAAGATTGTATTTTCGAAACCCTTAAATCGATTTAACTGTTCGAACACATTTTCATATGTACCTGTAGTTGATGAGTTGCTAGGATGACTGTTTTCCCAGCAAGCGTCTTTTTGATACAAGTATGGAAAAGATGCCTTCCTACATGGACGTCAACAGCTGATAACGGGTCGTCAAGGAGATATATATCACTGTTACTATAAACTGCCCTAGCCAAGCTGACACGCTGTTTTTGTCCTCCACTTAGATTTGTTCCCCTGTCACCTATCTTTGAAAACATTTAAGAATTGAATGCTTCTTTTTGTAAATTTATTGGGTGGTAAAAGCGTTGACCGAAGTACATTTTGTATGAAGCGCGGAAGCGCTTCATTCTAAAAATGTACGCACGGTCAACGCTTTTACAACCCTATAAAGTTTCAAAAAGAAGTATTCAATACTTATAATTACATTTTTATAGCTAAAATCATGAAAACACGATTTTTATCCAGTTTTATTTATAATTCACCTGTGCACTTTTTTGTGGGACCTCGTGTCATCATGCATGATAAATGTTATTGTCTGATGCAATTGTTTACGGAATAATATGTTAGCCAATCAGAATAACGTATTATAATGAAACTTACATCTAATGTAATTATTTTATAGAGTTAAAACATATCCTTCTTTATGTATGATTATTATTTTGTTATGTTCTTTTTTTTTTTATCAAAATTGACAGTAAATTTAGTATTCCTTAATAAATGGGAAAAAAACATATTTTTACGACAATATTACAGGAATGTAAATCACTATATTTACAGTGCTACTGCCAATTAATATCATCACCGAAAAATACCAAAACCATTAAGTAATCCATGCAGTTATATACACGTTTTGGGAAAGGGAGACACAATATTTTCCACTGGTGACGGCCTTTGTCCGCATATAACATCTGATATATATGCATGCTTGGTTGTTCGTATGTCCACTGATCCAATTCTGTTCTCAATTTTTAAGATTTAGCATCAACAAATGTATGTGGAAGGTTCAAAATCAAATATTTGGAAACATACAGGTCCAAATTATGAAACATTTAAAACATATACCTCTGTTTCATCTCCATCATCAAGAATAGAAAAGTCAGGCTCCAATCCACAGGCATATATAACACTTTGATACCTGTCAAAATGTTTTACAAACGTCAAAAACAGCATTAAAATGACAAACATGTATACTGGCGAATTGTCTATATAAACACAATATTGAAATTTATCAGGCAATCAGACAACTATAGTACAAATAACAGGTGCACAAAAAAGTATTTGCTTGTACAAATAAGGTATACTGTCACCTTACATCCAAGTCGAGCAAGGGATAATGTGGACATAAGAGTTTCTTCCGGGTTCCTCTTCGCGGTCAGAGTTTAGACTATGCCATTTTTTTTGAAAAAATAGAGTCAATGATTTGGATTTTGACAACTAAAATTTCAAGTGTCGGGTGTACACAGGATAAAAACAACAAACAAAATATAGAATTGCGTATATTGATTCTTTACATATTTTTAAACACATAAAGTGACTATATGTATAATTGAGTCAAGTATCTACATACTTGCTAAGATACATTATATCAATATCGCCAGGCAACCAAATGTTCTGAAAACGATTGTCCTTCTCTAATCGATTTGTACTAGTACCACTAGTGGTCGAATTTTGTTTACGGGCAGCAGGAGTGACCCGAGGGATTTACCAAATTCTTGCGGAAAAAAACTCGCAATCCAAGTCAATCAGGAATGGGGTCAGACATGATGAGAACGACTGTTGATTTTTGTGAATACATTGATAAGGTCTTCAACATAGTATAAGGGGACAAATAACACATTAATAATATCATACCTTTCTGGATCATAAGGTTTTCCGAATAAAATATTCTCTCGTACAGTGTCGTTAAATATCCAAGCTTGTTGGGCAGCATATGCAATACTACCATTCACAGCCACATGTCCAGAAATAAAAGGCATCTAAAGGTAATTGTTACAGATTGAAACAAGTACAACAAAATAGGTGAATGTATGAGCGACAAAATTACGATTATGAGGCAAATAAGCAAAAGACATATTAAATTATATCTTGTTAATTCTTAACCTTGCAGAAGTCAAAATTTTATGTTTTGTTACGTTTTAGTTTCGAACGTTTCGCAATTATTTTTTTATTTCAATGCATGTTGATTTTGACATTTCATTAGTTAAAACTATTCCACGTGACGTCAAACAAAACTTCAAATCTCCCCGAGAAATTGGCAATAATTGTATACAAATAAATGTTTGCTTTATATGTACATAAATCATGAGAGAAACAAATTAAATTGTTAAGTGAAAAAGAATCCCTATTATGATCAAATAAATGAGGTTTCTTCATTTCAGACAAATCTCAAAGTATTTTGATTGGTTCGAAACAGGTTTTGTTACTTTAAAGAATATGACACAGTCTGATTTTGAACATATAAAAGAAAAGAAGATAATTGTTAAAATAGTTACCCTTGCTAGTATAGCTGCCATTAATGATGACTTCCCTGAACCAACAGGGCCACATATGCCAATCAGTTTTCCCTGGAATAAAACATAAACAGTACATTACCACAGGCGTTTACTTAATAGGATTTAAAATCTAAAATTTAAATCAGTTATCGGTAGTGCTCATACCACTGTCCGTCGTTATACTACATCGTCAAGTAATAGTATTTGGTTTCTAGTTGGATTATCGATCTTTGCAAGTGATTGATTTACCCATAATCCTCCTTTTTGACGTCGACATTTAGGAAAAGCAGACGCATTTTTTAGCCATAGATTTATCTTCTAAAACCCGCCCACCCTCCCTTAAATTTATTAGTAGAATGCAATTCCTACGGAAGATACTGCTGTTTGGTTTTGTTTGTTTATTTCAGAATTGTATTGTCTAGACTACATCAATTAAATCATCACTCTATGTGGAAAGATGTACAAAAGTTCTAATGACGAGACGGTCTTTCAAGAAAAAAGATTAATCCTGGACGAGGAGTGGACGTGCATGCATATAGAAATTGAATGGATAACTTGGAAAGAAATTTATTAGTTTGTTGTTTTTTTTCTGATTTTTATTAAACTTTGCGTTGGTAGCGATAACTTCTGATATCCACGGTTAGTCGCTTGATTTATGGCAGATTTCGCTGCGCTTAGATAACATATTTGCAGTTTACAGACTTATTGTAATCGTATGATAGCATTAGCCTCTGATTTCCAGGGTTAATAGCTTATCTTGAACTTCCCCTTTTCATATATGGTCTGCCACCTCAAACATATTCGGCGATCATCATATAACATTTTCAAAGACACATATGCATTTTTATCAGTTAATTTTAGTTCATATATCTACATGTATCACAAATTGCATTTCATATAATAGTACATATATCATATCACAAATTGCATTTCATATAACAGTACATATATCATATCTGTTAATAAATGCTGTGGCCATTTCCTGCCAATACCAATCTTGTTATATTTTATGAGCATCTAAGATAACAATAAACTCTTTGATAAACAGCAACTACTTGTTTACTTACATCTTTCTGAATTTTTATTTAGCTTGAACATCCAACAGAATCATTTGTACTATCATGGAGCAGGATTATTAACCCTTCCGGAGCACCCGAGATCAAGCCCAGTTTGTGTTGCGGTTTGTGTTCCTTAGTCTTTAGTTTTCTACGGTGTGTCTTGTGTACTATTATTTGTCTGTTTGTCTTTTTCATTTTTGGCCATTGCGTTGTCAGTTTGTTTTCGATCTATGAGTTGGTTTGGCAGTCCTTCTGGTATACCCCCCTCTTTTGTAGAAGTTCAACTCTTTAAAACATATTATAAGCTTTCATGTATGTTATTCTTTCGACATACAAATTCATTTCTTGAAGCATAACAGATTTCCAAAACGCGCCATGATATTGATTTAAGAATTGAATGCTTCTTTTTGTAAATTTATTGGGTGGTAAAAGCGTTGACCGAAGTACATTTTGTATGAAGCGCGGAAGCGCTTCATTCTAAAAATGTACGCACGGTCAACGCTTTTACAACCCTATAAAGTTTCAAAAAGAAGTATTCAATACTTATAATTACATTTTTTAGCTAAAATCATGAAAACACGATTTTTATCCAGTTTCATTTAACTCACCTGTGCACTTTTTTGTGGGACCTCGTGTCATCATGCATGATAAATATTATTGTCTGATGCAATTGTTTACGGAATAACATGTTAGCCAATCAGAATAACGTATTATAATGAAACTTACATCTAATGTAATTATTTTACAATGCAAAAGTGATTGAATAAAAAAATAAAACGATATGTATTACCTTTTGTACTGTAAAATTCATTTTCTCTATGTTGAATGATCCCCTTGAAGCTGTAAAAAGCAATGCAGTGTTTCGAAAATTGTTAGTTTCAGAACAAAATTAATGTATTATACTAGTCATCGAAAGGATAATGATACAAGTTGAATTTCTGATCGGACATTATAGTTTCGTTTTTATTTAGATATCGGTTTCTATAGATATTATATTATATGAGGTTTTTACTACCACTGGGTCGATGCCACTGCTGGTGGACATTAATTTTCCCGAGGCACCAGCCCAGTAGTCAGCACTTTTTGTGCTGACATGAATTATCATTGATATGGTTATATTTATAAATTATGTGTTTACAAAATTTTTGAAATACTAAGGCTTTTCTACCTCAGGCATAGATAACCTAGGCTGGATTTGGCAAAACTTTTAGGAATTTTGGTCCTCAATGCTCTTTAACGTCGCACTTTATTTGACTTTTTTTTTACTTTTTTTGGATTCGAGCGTCATTGATGAGTCTTTTGTAGACGAAAAGCGCGTCTGGCGTATATACAAAATTTAGTCCTGGTATCTATGATGAGTTTAGTTACAGATTATATAAATGTAAAAAAAAAAGACTATTTTATACCTCGTCGATTTTTTTCCTTATTTTTTGCCTCCATTTTAGCTTTCGCTTTCGCTCCCATTTCTGAAATACTTGCATCCTCCCACATAAAGAACGCATTGTCCAATTCTACTGCATTATCTTGGTTCATACATTTATCACTGTGTGGCTTAAACTCTTCTTGAACGAGAAGTCGCTGCATGAAAAAAATATATTCTACAAAATGTAATTCCGTTTAGTATATGGTATGCTATAAAACTATTCTTTGCTTAGTGGATCAAACATTCAATGACGCCATGGATTTTTTTGGAAAAAAAAGTTTGTTTTTGACACTGGGAAAAAAATGTTTGTTTCCCCCTCAGTTGCTACAATATGCAATGCTAAAATTGAAAGAAAACAATTGTTTGCGACTTGAAGGCGAAAAAAAAAGTTTGTGCATATTGTTTACATTGAAATATGTGGTAACCCTTCATTCAAGGTAGGGCTAGTTGAGAAAATTCGTGTTAGTTTAAACTCTGAAAGGTTCAGGGCATATAAACGTTGAAAATATGCCGCACAGCCCTATATTTTGACCTTTGTAAACATTGTAGTGCTAATGAACTTTCAATTCTAGGATAAGATTTTTTTTTCAAAAATTCAAAGTAAAAGTGGTACAGTTTTAGCCGTAACAGGGATATTGCATTGTCAATATTTACAAAAATGCAACAATTTACAACTGTCTAATTAATATCACAATAAACAAAACCTATACTACCATATTACTCACAAGGGTGGGTTTAGATAAATGGGAAGGGTTGGAAATCGGACATTGTATACAGGTTTTGCTTCAGGAATGTAGTTCGGGAGGTCTGTTAAGCTGGTTCTGAAAGCACAGTTGACAAAAATGATTGAATAGACAGGAGTGTTATATGCTTTATTGGAAGGATCAGGAAGGCAGAAAAATCTTTAGTCCTATACCTTAAGTCTGGCGAAACTGACACGAACTTCGCCAAGAATTCTCGTTGCATACGGAATCAAAGCAACGATAATTCTCAGAAAATTTAAAGTGCCGACAACTGCAAATGCCTGCAAAGTAAACGAAAAATTCAAATGTATAAATGCGAAGTATTTTTTATTTTATTTTATAGAAAATCACCATAAGATTATCCTTAATTTAAACAGCATCCGAAGTAAAAGTAATTAGAATTGGCGGTGGTTGTTAAAGAAACAAATCTTCAGCAAGTGACAAGTTTCCGTAGTTTTTCAAATAAAAATATTGGAATCTTTATTGTACATTCTTTTACTCTTCAGAAAAGCACTAAGATGAGCATTTTTATATTAAAGTTACATTGACTTTGGTAAAATTTAGTGAAGTGTCATTTAATTTCGAGCAGGATCTCCTTATCTTCCGGAGCACCTGTGATCACCCCAGTATTTGGTGGGGCTCGTGTTGCTCAGTCTTTAGTTTCATATGATGTGTCTTTTGTACTATTATTTGTCTTTTTGTTTTTATACTTACAGTAGAAGCAGATATGTCATTTCCAAAGGCTCTAAAAGTAGATATAGTTGCCACCGATGCTAGTGTGGGAGTAACGGGGATAACAGCAGCACTTATTGAATTCATAATGGCAGCGTACAGCAAGTATTTTTTCTCTTGTTGTCTTATTTCTGCAAAACATAATACAACATTTAGAATTTTTACATTTCACGCCCATTACTTCTATTTTACAAGACCGTTTAATTTATTTGACTTGCATTAAGCCCTTCCATGGTCGTACAAATTTTGTACACCCCTCTCGTTTTAAAAGACCTTCGCATCCCTTATTCTAGTTAACTCATTTAATGATTGATTTCATATTTGTTTTTTTTTTAAAGTCACTTTTAACACCACTTTTGGGCAATTTCGTGTCGGCCAGTTTAATTGGTGGAGGAAACTGGAGTACCCGGAGAAAACCACCGACCTTCGATAGGAAAACTGTCAATAGACAGTAAGGATTGAGGCCGAGTGAGCTTCTAGTTAAATGTAAACTGAGGTTAAAAAGTTTTTGATTAACTCAAATTGTAAAAATAAAATTGAGAATAGAAATGGGGAATGTGTCAAAGAGACAACAACCCGACCGTAGAAAAAAACAACAGCAGAAGGTCACCAACAGGTTTTCAATTTAGCGAGAAATTCCCGCACCCGGAGGCGTCCTTCAGCTGGCCCCTAAACAAATATATACTAGTTCAGTGATAATGAACGCCATACTAATTTCAAATTGTACACAAGAAACTAAAATTAAAATAATACAAGACTAACAAAGGCCAGAGGCTCCTGACTCGGGACAGGCGCAAAAATGCAGCGGGGTTAAACATGTTTGTGAGATCTAAATTTACCCTCCCCCTATACCTCTAGCCAATGTAGAAAAATAAACGCATAACAATACGCACATTAAAATTCAGTTCAAGAAAGTCCGAGTCTGATGTCAGAAGAAGTAACCAAAGAAAATACACAAAATGACAATAATACATAAATAACAACAGACTACTAGCAGTTAGTAGTAGTTTGTCAAGGGTAAGTCTATATGCAATAAAGTACACATTACCAGATATTGTGTGTTCAAATGGTTCTTCCCATGCGTACATCTTCAGTAACTTCATACTGTTAAGCACCTCTGTCATTTTTCTAACCTACAATGCGCGAGAGGTAAACATTTAAAATCATCCATATCAATCTATTTTTTGTAATGATATTTTTTCTGTTGTTGAAATAAGGTGTGTCGATAAATTACAAAAATAATGTGTGTCGATAAATTGCAGCTTAATGAAATTAGGTGTTTCGATAAATTGCTGAATAATTGACTTGTATAACAATGTAGAAAATAATACTTACACGTTTGTCCGTATGCTGAAGCGTTTTTCTGCGCATAATTTCGACGCCTTTTGTCAATACTCCCTGAAAATAGAAGTTTAATATTCATAAAAGAAATATTTCAACTAAATGAAGCGCAACTTCAACAGGGTTTAAAACGTTTATTGACGATGATATTGTCTCGTTTACATTTTAACAACATTTAAGATATTGCCTACCTAAATATACTAATAGATGTCCTTTATATAATTGTGAGCTATCGTATGCAATTATTTTTATTTTGAAATTTCCCCAACTTGAATACTCTGAAGGGGGTGCGAAACCTGCAATCGCTTTTCTTTGTATCTTTGAAAATTTGGAAAAACCTTCAGAAATGGATAAAGGATTGGTATAAGTCAATTCAATGTTATGTAAAACAATATGTTACATTTGGTTGCATTTTTGTGTAATCAAACGAAGCCTTTGTACTATACAGGCATCTGAAGCGCTTTACTTGTTGAAAGGTAGGGGTTTAACATTCAAACCTAAAACGTAAGTCAATGCTAACAACAAAAACTACCAAATTTATCAGTTTTAAACTATGATAATATTTGTAACATATACATGTATGTACACGTCTTTGATGAATATTTGGTAATAATTGGTGTAATTTTTGCATGGTTATCTAAAATTCTTTCAGAACAGTCTTAGTACCTGGAGTATATAGCACAACACAAATATCCCCATGGCAATGAAACACCATGGTCCTAGCAGGTAATATGTATATCCAGTACCGATAATCATGTATATTGGCAGGGCAATAATGTAAACAAAGGTCACACAGTTCACGTATACACGGATAGCATCTCCTCCAAAAATGTTGATAACCTAAAATCCAAATAAAAATATATTTTATGAATTGTCAAGGCAATTGGTTTTGATGATAACTAATAAATTAGACAGTCGGATCGGACCATTGCGTTCACATTTTCATATAGTCACCCAATAAAATATGTGATATTTGAAAGTTCTGTTGAATTTCAATATCTTTGTTCAACCATGACTGTTAACTAATTTATTTTTTGATTAAATAAAAAAAAAATGCTATGGATTTTAATCTAACGGTGGTAAATGCTCTCGATCGATTGGAGTGAACGCAAGAAAGTTTTTATGAAAAATGAACCATTAATGTTTAGGCCTACATGCATATTTTGACAAACAAAAACAATGTCTTGGTTTTCCATCTAGCTTTGAAAGTGAGCGCAAAATTGTTACAAACCTGACATTCACCCTATTCTTGCGAGCCATGTTTCTATATACGATTCTATTTCATATTGATCATCAGATCATGAATTGGAGATCTATTAAGAGCTTTAAGTGAAAATACTGTTTTAACAATATAAACATAAAGCTAAAATTGTTTTAAAAAAGTCATAAAAATTACCTCCGCTAAACTTTTTCCTTTTATTTTTTGAAGTTTGAGGAGTTTTCGGTATGCCAATCCTAGAAATCCAGCCCTGAACCTTATACCTGTAAATATATGTGAGATGAATCCTATCATTTTGTGTTTTTCAATGACAACAGATTCAGATTGAAAATGATTGGTGAAAGCGTAAATGGTCCGAGACCACAATTATTTCGTAGTGCATTTCTTTTAAAACATAAATGAGAATTAAAAAAATCCCACCCGCGTTTCTCAATGAAACTTCTACAGTGTGTTGTACTACTTTTGGGACAAATCATATCAAAATTATAGAAAAATTCATCAGCTCTAACTCAAAATATGGACAATTTTATGTTAAGGGCGTCTTAAAATCTTTTGACAGCTTCCGAAGTGCTAATTTAAAACCTTTTTCAGCTGGACCAAATCACTACTTTCCTTTAAAATTCTGGACCCAAATTTTTTACAGTGTAGTTTCACCCCCTACTTGCAATTGGAGGCATTAAACATGTAGAAATAAATTTGGAAGGGGTATACAAATTAATGGCAAGTAACCCACTGTCAACACTATGGACTATATTTGCGACAATGGTCTCGGACCAAATGTAAGCTAGATTTGTATCATTCATAATTATTTTCACAGTAAACTGGAAATGAACCAAAAATTATCATATGTAATAAAAAAAAATAAGCAAATAACGGCTTTTTTCCTGTTGTAGTTTTGATTTATATTGTCTGTAACAAAAACTCTGTTAACGAATCTCATAAGACAAAGTAGACCTATTTATAGCTTAACTAACATCAAATGAGGTGTTTCACTATGGTATTTACCAACAGCTAATTCATATTTCTTTGAAGATGAATATGCCAATAATTAAGTGATACAACCTTACTACAAAAACTGACATATATACGCTGATGGACGATACTGTGGCATTCATTACATACAAGATATAAAACAGTCACACATATGAAATAAGAAGGTGTGGTGTGATTGCCAAAGAGACACTTCTCCATGTCAGTCAACATGACACAGATATTAACAAATATAGGTCATTTTAAGGCCTCAAACAAGAAACATCCCCATACCGCATAGTCAGCTATCAAAGGCTCCGAAATGATCAATGTAAAACAGTTAAAACGAGAAAACTAAAGGCCTAATATGTGTAAAAAAATAATTAACGAAAAACAACGTCAGCCACTGATTTACAAAGTCCTGAAAACACTGTCAAAATACTATTTTTAGGAGGACTTCAAAAATAGAATTAGGTTTCATTAGACAAGTATACTGACTTGGAGTAAATCTCTGTATACACGAATGCTGTAAAATATGAAGTAGGAAAACAAAGGTGAAATACAACAAAGAGGTTTTCTTATTTTAAAACAGGGTGCGGGCTTTGTTCATTATTGAAGGCCATACGGTGGCCTATAGTTGTTAACTTCTATGTTGGTCTCTTGTGAAGTATGCAATCACACCAAATATTCTTTTTTTTTTTTATATGTTATTAGTATTGGCAGGGTCATACACTGTACGACATACATTAACTAAAAAAAAGGGGGGACAATTTCCGCCTTCCCTAACAGTGGACCTACATTGCAGAACTTTACTATTTACTGTTTAATTTATTTTCGTCTTGTATTGTATTTGTTTTCTATTCTTTAGTTTTTAAAGAAATTATTTCATTGAATCCTTTGACTTATCTCCATGCATCTCATTTTAAGCAGTATTGACAGTCTAGAAACTCTTAATAAACACAATAGTCATACCTGTTTGAGCACCAAACATAACGATAACACAGAAGGTGCCAGCTCTCACTACATTTGCTGCCATCATGGTGACGACGAGTCCAATCCCATATAGGATATTATTATCAACTGATTCAATATAAGCAATCAATTCATTTATGATGAATCCCTACAAAAAAATACTACTATGAAAAATACTAACATTTTAAAAATATATTCTTTATGCTATCTTTATTTGTTGATGCGTTTAGAAATATATGTATGCATCATTGCAGTATTGGTACCTCGGAATTCTCAATAATCGCAATATGACCAGAAAAAGTGGATTGTGTTACACGACTTACAAGTCGTGTGCCCTTAAACTTTTGCTAATTAAGATATAAATGCGTTTTGTTTATTAACAGATTGACTTTGTAATCTTGAAGACACTAAATACACTTGGAATGCTTAGCAGCATTGCACCAGGTGATGTTCCGATGGTTGGAACACCTCTTTCTCGACTCTTTTTTTTTTTTTTTTTTTTTTTAATTATATGAACTTTTAATTGTGTTACGGTAGTAGAACCTCTCCCCCTTTCACAATGTGTTTGTGTTATACTATATACATTAACGTCAGGGCTACATTGTAGGCCCCCTTGTATTATCTTAATTAGTAAGTTAATTTATGTTTTGTATAAAACATTTGGAATCGTTATAAAAAATATACATACCGATACCAGAAAAGTTGACAGAGCGTTGACTGCTACAATAACCAAGCTGACTAAAATTCTAGTCTGACAGAACTTCAACCAACAGCGTAGAAATGAAGCTTTGTTCTCTCCTTTAGATTTCACTTCATCGTTCCATAATGCTTCTAGTCTGATAGGGAGGAAAATTTGTACAATGAAATTAGACTTATTTACAGTAAGGAAATGATAAATACCATAACGAGCATTACGAAATCTAAATATAGTAATTGATTACAAGTTTAATATTTGGTTGCAAGGGAGTGTTTGTTAAGCTTTAGCATCAAGGGTGGTTGGGTTATAAAAGAAATCTGATCTCCATACATTCATTCTTACTTTCCGTCTTGATTACGTTAGGAAATTTTATCATAATTAATAGCACTAATATAAACATTGTAGTCCAAAAATAATTCATAAACTCAGTGGCGGTCATTGCGTGTCTGTGTAATTATAGACACAGCTTAAAGCAAATTGTTTGGAAGACAAAAAGCGTGTATGTTGTGCTATGATTGCCAACGAAACAACGCTCCACAAGAGATCAACTAACAGAAATTAACAACTACATTGTATAGGTTACCGTTCGGCCTTCAACAAAGTTAAAAATTCATACCACATAGTCGGCTAGTATGTTTATTAAGTTAATTCTGATTTAATAACGTATAAAGTAAAATTAAAAGCTGTCTAAAAACTGTCATGCATGTTCACCTGTCTGTATTAATTTTGGAAGTCTCATAATCTGAACATTCCCAGATGTCTTCCTCCTTTAGATCCTCATCTCTATGTTTAAACATCTTCATGACCAGAGGTGTCATCCAGGTCATAAACATGTATGACAATAAACCAGCTTTATTAATTGGTATTTTTCCATCCCTATAAAATATAATGGGGATCAACGATTAACACTGTTTATATATATACATGAATTGTTTTACATTGTCTTATCAGGGCCTTTTGTAGCTTACTACATGCGGTATGGGCTTTGTTCATTGTTGAAGACCGTACGGTGACCTATTATTGTTAATGTTTGTGTCATTTTGGTCTTTTGTGGATAGTTGTCTCATTGGCAATCATTGGCAATCATACCACATCTTCTTTTTTATATGTATATCTGTATCACATTTTAAGGATGGCAACTAGTTTTATAAATGAATTTGAGATATCATCCCCCTAAGATATCATCCCATATACTTTCATAAATATTTAATAAAAAAAAACTTTACTTGATGTATAAAAATAAGAAAAGTAAATTAAATAGTTCATAGTCATGCATTTTTCAAATCATGAAATATAATCAAAGTTTAGTTGGTTATTTCCTTTTTTTTCTTTTTTTTTTTTTTTGGCTTAAGGGGGCTCCTGGGTACAAATGATTTTTTTTTTCTAATATAGGATTTCACTATATTTTTTCATAAATGAACTTTATCATATACTTAAAAGAAAAATGAAATAAAAAAATGAGGTCACCGTTCATTTAAGCTAAAATCTGCCTCTGGAAATAGCATACATTTTTGTTAATGTCCTTTTTTTCTGTTAAACTAATAGGAGAAAAAGAGGAAATATCGAAATAAAAAAATAACCTAATATAAGAAATCGCCTAAATTTTACAATTATTTAGTTTATGTACAGCTTATTTGAAAACATTAATAAAAAATATAGGTCACCGATGAGTTAAAAAGATATTTCAAATTTAAGACAAAAAAATGTCATTTTTGCACCAAAGGGAGATAATTTGGAGCTTTTTCAATTTTTAAAGTCATCTGGGGACAAACCAAATCATTTTTTGGGGTTGTTTTTTGTACCATATCATAAAGTAACAACTAATAGTGTAATAAATAAAATTTGTAATGAAAAAATAAAGGTTTAATTTTTTGCTAAATTTTTTGTACCCACGAGCCACCTTAACCCGACTGACCCGCAATGTAACAAATAAAACTGTAGCCGGGACGAGATTGAGATTTAGAAATTGAAAATTGGTTGTTTTTTGTAACTATTGTTTAATACTTTAGACATGCTAGAAACTATATAACTTTAAGGCTTACTTTGAAGATGGTCTAAAGGGCTTCAGAACTTTAAGAGCTGTAGAATATTTCCGCGAACCTTGTATTTCTCCACTGGTAAAGCCATTTGTCACCTCTTGTGTTATTTCATATTCTCTGTAATACAAATTATTTGCCTTTCATATTTTATTTTCAACACCACACATTGTTTGGCTTATGTGTACAACAAACTTTAATGTTTAAACAAATCATATAATACACGTTTAATCAACATTCATGATACACGTACTTTGCAAAATTTTAGCCACAAAGTTTGAAAGGAACAATAACGATAAAATGCCCTACATTATGAAGAAAAAAATACTTTATGCAGATATTTTTGAATTCTCAGAAAATTATGCATTTCAGAAACAACAATTTCAATTTGTGATTTAGTGTCACTATTTACTAAATCTTATGTCGAAGGAACTATATTCGTGTATACAGCAAAGGAAGTATCTAAAGTATGTCTTTTTTTAGTTGGTTAATTAAGTAAAATTTGTATACTATTGCATTCTTATATAATATAAAGTCATTGAACATGTAATCTATTTATTTCATGCAGTTGCCATATCATTGTACAGCAGAATGAAGTATATCTTTCTGATCACCTCGTACTGAAGATCAAGTTAGCCCTGACATGTACTAAATTTTACAACCCAACTTGTATACATACAAGTCACCCTGAATAAATTATCGACTTGTATTCAATTTATTCGTAGACATGATGTATTTATCATTTCCGTATTTTATATACGCATTAACTATGTGTTCGATTGTCAACCAATTATCTAAATAAAGTTCTTGCTCAATCATGCGATATGATATATTTCCGTTTGTCTCACTATCGTAGACTATAAATATGAAGCTGGAAATATACGGCTTTTGTCAAATATACAGATGTCCCTCGAAGTCTGTAGTCAAAATCATGCAAGATATTCATGGTTTCAAAAAAGCAGTTATAACAAATAGTAACAGAATGTAAATAAAAAAAATAGAAAAAAATCTTCAGTAAGAATGGGTTATCCATTTTAGTATTCCTACCTCAATTCAGCTTCGTTCCATGTTTCTCCATTGTATAAGGCAGGATTGTCATAAGCGTGTGCTTCTTTATCCCTTGCCGATTCGTCTAGTCCCGTAAATATACTAAACTTCCGTAGTTCTGGAACAGACTTCTTCTTTTTGATGTCAGACATTCTGAACTTTCTCCTAAAGCAGTTGTTTCATATTAATACATTATTTTACTTGAATATATATTTTTATGATGTATGTATATGTGAAAGTAAAAATAAAACATTCCTGTTTTTTAAAGTAACTTACAAATGTTGCTGAAAATAAAACACCCTTAAACATGCAAATTCTTGGCTTTTAATGGAGTAATAAACATTATGAAGTGTTTAAACATCTGTCATTGATTTTGGTTGTCTACTTCCATATGTATTATCGTTATGCATAACAGATAAATGGATAGCAATATAAGAATGATGCAGAGATGTCGTGAACCTGCGGCTGTGCAGTTGATTTTGATTTTGTTAAAACTATTTTGCGTTCTTTAAATTGTTGTGATAGTAAATACTTGAAGAAATTGGTTATCATTACTTATGTCCGTTATACTTTTTCAACAAATGCATTAATTTAAAACATTTAAAACATTTCAATGATATATATTTTTTTTTATTTTAATGTGTATTGTATTTAAAAAAAAATAACAGTTCATATAAGATCTATACCTTTGCCATACAGAAGTCCTTTTCCTTACTGAGTGTTTTTCCTCTGATTATTTCTGTTTTATAGTCTAGAACAATAGCTGCATACTTTCGTTCTAGTTTGTAACTCTTAAAGATGAGATTGTGACCTGGAATAATTATGGTTTAATTTTCTGTTGTGAAATCCTAAATTCATTAACATATTATGGAAAGGAAAGTCAGTGAATTAAACGCTTTTCCCACACTTATATCTATTTACATGACTGTAAGAGAAATACAAATAAAAGGATATGGGATATCCACAATGACACACAATTAGTACATACGCAGCTAAAAAACACACAAAAAGCAAAGGAACAGCGCTTTGAAAAATCACAATGAGGCCTTACTATTTATACCCTTTGGGATTATCTGTGCACATCATATCGACTTTCATTTGTTAAAAGTGTTTTGAAATAACTCTAAATCTAGGAGGGGAAATGACCAGAAGAGAAAATCTTTGAGAACATTGTCTAAAATATACTGCAGAGAATGGAGAGAAAAAAACATAATCAGACAGCAAAATGGATACTAAGTACTAAATATTGTGTTTCAGTAAAGTACAATGCATAAAAATTGGACTGTAAAATAAACCATACACGTCAACGGGGTATTATCTCCTCACCGAACAAATTACTTACGCCAGTCTCATGAAATAACAGAAAAAACTCATTGAAAAAGAGCAACGTATATAAAGCATAAAGCTAATAAGGAATGAATAAGTAGCAAATAGGTGTCAGTGTATCAGTCTAAGGAAGAATAGGAATATATGCGTTGACTGGGTTATTCTAACTCCACGAGGAAATAATATAAATAGAGACATGAAAAGAAAGAAAAAAGGAATAAAGGTGCATTCACACGATACGATTTTCCGTTCGATTTTCCATTCGACTTGACACCGTCGTTAAATCGTACAGCGTTCTGTTCACACGATACGATTTTCCATTCGATTTTCATCAGATTTGAACAAGTGCTTTTTTTATATTTCTAAACGCAGCCACTTCCGAAATTATCTTAATACGCAGGTATTATTAAAATTAAAACAAATATAATTGAGTCATTTACTGAATGGTGATTTGATAATGAGTTTCCAAGGACTATTCCTAAATTCTCCAAAATATTTGTTTCGTCTATCCATTTTTTTTATGTATACCTGTAGCTTTTACTACTTTATCAGATATTTTATATTTCTTTAATATTAATATCTTTAATACATGTATTGCACTACCATCTTAATTGAGGATACCATAGAGATCGTACTGAACGTAATAAATGTTTCTTCGCAAACCTGTAATTTCCGTTAAGACTAACAAGAGATAAAAGATTGGCGAAATATTTAGCACATAAAGAGTGTAGTATGAGTTATAAGGTTACCTTGAATAATTTTTATTTATATCAATTATGGTCTTTTTAAAATACTCTAAATTATATGATTATCAGTCTTGAAACAATGTAGTCCAAATAATTATGACGTCTTGAAAGGCTATGATATTTTTTTTCTTTGACGCCTTACATCAACGTCGTAGTAAGGCGTCAAAGAAAAAAAAATATAATAGCCTTTCAAGACGTCATAATTATTTGGACTAGAAACAATGGTGAAAAATGCAGAAATTTGTTCGGCATGTTATCTCTGTTTTCTAAATAAACACAGTTTTGAAAATAGATTCTACACCCAACAATGCAACATATTGATATCGGTGTAAAATGTAATTCTAATACAACTTCTCTCTTCAGATACACGTATAATGTTTTATAAAAGACGGAATACTCGAAATGTAATATCCGTGGAATGTAATATCCTATGAAGTTTTGGTGAAGAGTGCTTTCTTTCACGTCCGCACTTCTATCAAGTATGGCATGCCAAAATAACATTTAAAAATTTATTGCGGATCATGGTGAATATTTAAATTACAGAACAATAACATACATTGTAATTCAGACGACATATAGAGACATCATGTGACACTCGAATTTTTCGATTATATTAGTGTAACAGAGTTTATTTTCTTCTGAGATCTAGAAGAAAAAAAAGTAACCTCAATATTAATGCTAGTAGAAAATTTAAACCCGATTTCAATATTCAAAATATGAAACTTGTATTTAAAATATAGATTAAAAAGAGAACTCGATACAAGTAAAGAATGGAACTTTAAAACAGATAACCGAGTTAAAATTGCTTCGTGTCTTAATTTAATACTACACGTACGTCTTTGTTTAATAGGCACATGTTTTTTTGTGTAATTCACGTCTTTTTTGGTAGAGTTGAGTCATATATTTAACTAATATTCTATAGTGCGTCTTTTCCGTGTTGTAATGTCATACATATACGTACTACTTTTTAGATAAGGGAGAAGGTTGGCGCCTTTTAAAAAATTCATACTTCATACATCGTTGTTTTCGGCGTCGTCGTCGGCGTCGTCCGAAGATGGATGGTTTCCGGATAATAACTTTTTTAAAGTTAATAGAAATAGATAAAATTTTAAAGTAAGGGGGTTTTGGTCCCAACGGTTTGTGAATAAGGGACACAAATAAGCATTTTTCTTTGTTTTCGCACAATAACTTCAGTATAAGTAAATAGAAATCAATGAAATTTAAACGCAAGTTTTATGAACACAAAGGAAAGGTTGGAATTGATTCTGGAAGTTTTGGTCCCAACAGTTTAGGAATTAGGGGTCAAAGGGTTCAAAATTAAACTATGTTTGATTTCATCAAAAATTGAATTATGGGGTTATTTAATATGCTGAATCTAATCGTGTATTTAGATTCTAAATTTTTGGTCCCGTTTTCAAATAAGTCTACATTAAGGTCCAAAGGGTCCAAAATCAAACTTAGTTTTCAAGAAATGAATTCTTGGGGTTCTTTGATATCCTGAATCTAAACCTGTACTTATAGTTTCGTTTACGGGCCCAGTTTTCAAGTTGGTATAAAGCGGAGTCCAAAATTAAACTTTGTTTAATTTCAACAAAAGTAATTGAATATATGGGGTTCTTTGATATGCTGAATTTAACCATGTATAAATGTTTTTGGTGTTTGAGACCTTTGTCAAATTGGTCAACATTGGGTTCTAAAGGGTTCAAAATTGAACTTTATTTAATTTCATCATAAACGAGTTCTTGGGGTTATTTGATATGCTGAATCTAATCATGATTGTATTTAGATTTTGGATATTGGACCATAATAAAAAAATGTCCATTTTTTTTTTTTTTTAAAGTTTTTAGACCTCATTCATTTTGTGTCAGAAATCTATTTTGTGTCAACTATTTAATCACAATCCAAATTCAGAGATGTACTAAGCTTGAATGTTATGTCCATACTTGCCTAACTGTTCGGGTTCGATCTCTGCGGTCGTATAAAACTGTACCCTGCGTAACATCTGGTTTGTTTCCCGTTTTGTAAATAGATTAGACCATTGGTTTTACTGTTTGAAAATGTATATGTACACTGGTCATTTTGGGATCCTTTATATTTTGCTGTTTTGGATCAGCTAACCAAAGGGAGGCTCCGTGTTGAAGGTCCGACGTACTTGGACCTATAATTGTTAGCTTAAATTCGCTGAGACTTGGATGCGGTGTTCTCTCAATGGCACTTATACCACATATTCTTATTTATAATGTTCTCAAGTATTTATAATTATTTGTTGTTTATTTTTCAAACTTATTTCGAAATATTTTAATTGGAAAATAAAGAACTTTATTCATGTGCGAACTAAAGTTGGGTTTAGGGGAATATGGGAAAATAATGCCTTTTTATATATAATGCTAAAGGTCTTCGAAACTTTGCAAATTTGATATAGTCCAGCTTGTGCAAAACTATAAATTGGAAAATTTAGAATAAATAAAAAGAAGGGACTTTCCAATCCCTTAAAAAAAATTGGCCAAGATTCAAGGTCGCTACACGTCATAACATTATCGGACATGAAATAGCTAGCATGATTTGATTAAATTTAAAATGTCCTTTCGAATTTTCAGTATTAATATGATCCTATAAGCTATACTCCCAGTTCATACATTCCCATATCTAACTGAATGTTACCTCGAAATCCAGAAATTTATATTTTTTAAGATGGCACGACTATTTCAAGAGCTAAGAAAGTTTGACCTATTTTGATGATTTGGATTGTTGTCAATGGTTTCTGAGATACAACAGGAATTGATTCCTGATGAAGCCAGAGGCAGGGGGTCACCCCCCTTTGTATAGAAACAAAATGGTTGATTAAATATGGAATCACTGAAGAATAACTGGAGCCCCTCTTAGACAGTCAATGGACCCCCTTTTATGAAAATTTCTGGATCCGCCACTGGAAGTGGTATAGATTTCATTTTCATTCGATTAAGATAGATTATTTTCCATTGTGTTCATTTTGATCCCTTTCGGTAAAGTCAATGCATACGGTTGTTGCGTTTATAGGGTAAAATACTACTGAAAATCACACTTGACCTCACTTGCATAATGTTCCTAATTTTCATCTCTTTTTAAAGTTAGAATTAAATGCATTAGCCGTATCCAAATCCTTACTGTGTCCCCACTTTTTGTTTCAACATTTGCTAAGGTGTACTGCAATTTCAGGGGCATCATCTAGTGTATGCTTATATCTAAGAAAATACATAGGCTAGCGACGTTCTATCAATGTATTCTTTAATCTTTATATTTGGAGAAATGGAACAAAACATCTGTTATTCAACTTTTCAATAACTGGATTTAAGTATGGTCGTTGCAATTTGGGTACTCCTCATTACGGAATCCTGGATCATTTGGAGGTCTGTTTAGACCAATTTTTCTTTGATTCAATATGGATTCAAAATCAAAGTTTTATTCATGGTCGATACCATGGATACACACTAAACAAAGTAACACAAGTTCAAGCGAGCTTTTAAAATCGGCATTTTTTCAAAATTAAAATTGAATTGGTGTAAACAATGATACCTCTACAAAATAAACACTTAAAAGGAAATTTTTGTCTAAATAATAAAAAAAACGTAAGTGAAATTTTTTTTCAAAATAGGTGCAATTTATACTATTGTAACTATGTATATTGTTTTGGTGAATTATGTGTAAAAAAAAAAATGATATAAATACATTGCATTAATCAATTCATTATGAACTCTTTTATTTGGGGATCAAACATCCTCTTTTAAACGCTTTGTCGATTACCACTGTGCCTGAAGTGACATATTTATAAATAGATATCAGAACGCGGACGTGATAGAAAGCCTAATTTAGAACATTGTCTAGTCTAGAAGAAAGCCGGGAAGAAAATAGGTTGAGTTAAAAGTGAACTAATACTTAAGATTTGCATCATTCAATGCACGGTACTGCTCTCGACAAACAAATGCTGGCCCTTCGTCATTCTTTGGAGATATGTTGATAGTGTGTCTTCCCATGGATAGAAACGTGCAAGCCCCTGTGTATATGAAACGCTTACTTAATCTTCCTTATTTTTTTGTAATTCTTGAACAGGCAAATTTATGCAATGTCCATCCTCCTGACTTTGGAAGTGCTAATTGGGATGTATTGCATTTACTAGCACTTGTTGCCCTATTAACGCCATGTAAGTCCGCCAGTTATTATCATTTATATTAACCATGCACATCCCCTTTTCGTAACTTGGTCTAACCATAGTTCCCCAGTCAAGTACACGATAATATAGCAGTTACTGTAGTAAGTATTATGCCAGGATGTTCCTATTATTCACGATCATTATTTACGAAGGCTTTGTGAAACGGCTGTAAAACCTAAGATTTATTAACGATGGTTGTCACTATATATATAACGTTATGGATCTAATGACACGTAGACTTCCGAAGGCTTTGTAAAACGGTAGCCAGGTTTATGAACAAAAGATGACTATGTTTCCTGTACGAATTAAAAACGTTAGAATGATGCGAAAATCGGAATATTGTCGATAAAATTTATAAGCTTGAATTTTTTCAATTGACTGATAAATTTAGTCGATTTGGCGTTCACACGGTCCGATTCCAGTTGAAACGTCGTATGGAAATAGCGTACGTTTCGAATTCAAAACGACGTTTCGACTTCACATTCGACTTCAGATTTCACTGTTCACACGATACGATTTTAGTCGAAAGCAGGTGCACAGGTAAAAATCGAATGAAAATCGAATGGAAAATCGTATCGTGTGAATGCACCTTTAGTGTAAAACGCGAATACGGAAAGCATAGGTAGCAATCCCTCAGTGACGCCCGAATAGAAAAAAATTAAAAAGACAAATAAAGGTTAAGGTTGAAGACAAAAAGCATTGAGGACCAACAATTCCATAACAAAATCCAATGATAGATGGGCGTGCTATATATTTTAGTAACTCTATAAGCGATAGTATTAGGAGTCCTCATAACGGCCTGAGCTTTTACAGCTAAACAAGCTTTACCGTCTAAATATATCGAATTGTTTTTGTATATAAACCAGTATAAGTTGGTTCCATGACATGGTGCAGTGTATATAATAGTACACCAGTCACCAGTATCGAAAAAATGATTGAAACTGACAATCAGATCACTTTGGCAGGGTGATAACTGAAATTATTTGTTATTTGTTTTTACAACATTGTCTATATTCCCCATATAATTAAATGCTAGTCGGTAAGATCATGGCTTTAAATAGTATGTTGGTATATGATACGTTTATGGTGTCAGAAAATTCCAAATGGGCTCGAGCCTCAATTTGCTATCACTCCATCTGAGGTTTCCTACTACATGTACCATATGTAACTTACATTATCCATGCTAGTTAAGAGCAACTAGATTAACTGCAACAATTAGAGCACGACTGCTCACCCTTCTGGATATATATATACGAAAATCCGCTTTGGTTATGAGGGTGTTCTTGTTGCTCATTCTTTTATTCTCTTCAGACTGTCGTTTTCGTTTTTGTAATCAATTGTTTTTGCAAATGTGTTTCTCGACTATTATTTAAAGCTTGTCGTATTCTCTGACTATGAGCATGTTCGAGGATCCGTTGGTTTAAACAAATTTTCTCTATTCTCTATTTATTTCGACCCTTATTCTGAGTTTTTTTACAGAACTATATTATCTATTATTTATGTTATGGCCTATTTGTCACTATGATTTCTATACGTTTGGACTTTTTCTGCACGCTTTGTCTTATATTATCTATTCTGTTAACCCACTCCAGACCCTCATATATATTTAACAGTTTATACGGTTTGTTATAATATGTTCAAATGAAACTGTTTTGAAAAAGTACACTTGCATTAAAACAAGTTTATTGTTTACAAAAACCACAGACTTTTAAAGTAGAACACTTTCGAATCAATTTGCACCATCTTCATTTATAAAGATTGTTGTAAATATTTCAATATCAGACTTGATTTTCCACCCAACATTTTACTGCAATGTCCTAATAATAAAATAAAGTACTGAAAAATGATATCCTTAAACTCAATAAACCTCTTGAGTCTTTTATCAGCAACGGCTATATGTGTGATAGACTTGGGCACTTATTCAATAAAAACATTGTTCTTTATCCGCAATGTGACAAATATAAATAAACATGCATAAATGTTGTCGATTTCGATTTCATTTTTTTTTTTCATTACAAAAGTTCCAATCATGTACATGTAGCTACATTAGCAATTGTGTTGTAGCAAGAAGTGATAACTGTCCTGTCCAAATCATGTGTTGTTTTTATGTCTTTGCCCAAGTTATTTGTCACTTTGTTGGAAGATGGACACTGCAGGGATTGATTTTTATTCGCATTAGCTACTCGAAATAAGATCTAACTACGTAAATGAGAAAAATGAAAAACCGTACATTGAGAAAACGAAACCATATTTGTTTAGAGGCAACCTGAAGTACGTCTCTTGGTGCGGGATTTTCTCGATGTGTCGTAGATCTATAATTGGCCTTCGGCTGTTTTTCTGCTGTTTGGGTGAGTTTTGACACATTCCCCGTTTCCATTCTCAATTTTACATATAGTATTTTACTAGTTAGCAATTTGTCGTTGGGTATTGTAAATATGGTCTCTTTAGTATCTTTTGTAATTTTTTTTTACTTCTTTCTGTATTTACACTATGTTATTTGCAATGAGACCATATTTTAAAAAATAATTCAATCGAAATAAAAAATTTCCTTTTAGTACCTCTATTAAATGAATTGATAATACTGTATGATTATAGTGCCTTTCCGTACTTTGACCTATAATGGTTTACTTTTATAAATAGTGGCTTGGATGGAGAGTTGTCTCATTGGCACTCAAATCACATCTTCCTATATCAATATACATTCTGTGTCATTTGGTCTCTTGTTGAGAGTTATCTAATTGGCAATCAAACCAAATCTTCTTTTTCATGTGTACATTTTTTCACAACTTCTAATACAATTTGTTATATTCTGATGATTTTCTTTGGATCTGATGCATGTAAACTTGGTTTGTTTCAGTAGGGTACAGTATTTCGATTTAAAATTGAAATACTCGTCTGTTCAAGTTTAAATCAGTTTAAAACATTACCTCTAAGCGCTAAGTTTTGCGTATTGACATCTAAATGTTTAAAATTATAAACTATAAGTAATGAAAAAAAAATTGAAAAAGATAATTTCAAATGAATTTAATTATTAATACATGAATAAGCTAATAAAATATGCAAAATTTTACATGACTAAATTTGGAACATTTCCCACTATGAAAGATCTTTTTACGACTAAAGGAATAGACAACTTTCGAGTTCGATGCATTTCCGTCAAAAACTCTGGTTTTAGTGAACGTCATTTGTGCGTTTAGGGGCATCGTAATGATGAGCGAGTGGTTGGAAAACTATAATTCTATAATTCTATATTGTACAAATTATTCGGCAAATTGAATTCTCAAAATTGACAATCAGCAATGCTGTCATTAGGGAATTGTCATTAAGTACCTACATAACAACTATTATTTCTTGTTTATCCTGTACAATGACGATCACTAAGACGCTTGATGAACGTAAATAGTGCAGGGATACAGGCGAACCCCTCTATCTGGTAAATGACGTCATAAAGGCGCGTACAATTGAAATAGTTTTTTTTCCGGTGACGGATGAACTCGAACGTGGTATATTGGAGATGATACCTCCCTGTCAAATGATTGTTGATAGGATGGATATTTCTACTGTACTTTGGACAAACCTGCATTTTTGCGAATTTGAATATTGACAGGTAAAACGTTTGCGTAAACAAATGATTTTTACGTTTTTACCTGTGTTTAAAAACTGATAAATACAAAATCAAGATTCGTTAGACTGAATTTTGTCCTTCTCTGTAATATGCATGGAAATGTTTCTTGTGCAAACGTAACGCCCTTCGAAGTATACATAAATTCGGAAGGCTCACATTGACCCCCGGATTACTTGACACCATTGGTTTTAACTTCTCCCTATGGCTTGCAATTGCAGCGAGCTAGTTTAGTACAAATAAAACATCTATAAAAGAGAAGAAAACACATAACTTTTCTTTGACTTATTAAATTGGAGCAATGTCATTAGATTAAAATATAATTGCACATAAGGTAGTACTCAAAGATAAAGTCCTTTGGTTATAATTTTAAAAGCAATATAAAGATGAAGGTCCTGACCATCTACCAGAAGACGTGCAAGTCACACGAATCTTTTTACCGACGCTAAAGTTTCTACATGTGAATGTGACAACTTCTCCTACATCATACGTCTGCTTGTAGGGAGAAGGTGATACCCCGCCTCTTGCTGGTCGGTTACATGCTGCTTTATCTATAAATAGAATTTGTAACAAAGTAAATAAAATGTTAGAAACTGAGTGTTATATTGTATCATTTACAAACAAATATAACTGATAAAAATTCAAAAAAAAACATTTGAAATTGCTAATTAGACAACTAAGAGTTCAAACAACGTGAGTTAAGAAATAATAGGTCATCTCACATCTATTAATAATTAGCAAAACACATGCCGTATACATGTAGGTAAAGATATTGTTTTAAATTTAAATGACTAAAGAGTCAGTCGACGTGAAATAATGGGATTTTTTTTATCTTATCATCAAAAGGTTAGATTTATGACCCCAAAAAAAACACGAAAAGGATATATTTCACCCACTGATCTTCCCCCTCCCCCCCCCCCGACTACACACCTATTAAATGATTAAGCAGTCCAACAGAAAAACAAAAACGACAAGCCGGAGTTGAAAATGACTTAACATGACTGTGTAGCAAGACAGGAATATGACGGTTGTTATCCTTTCGTTTGATATGTTTGAGCTTTTGATTTTGCTACTTAATTATGGAATTTACGGTTTAAATTTTCCTCGGAGTTTAGTATTTTTGTGATTTTACTTCTGACTCACCAGATCGGTACGAAAGAAAATTTTTATCAAAAGATCATTTTAATTGTCTAATTTAGTAACATTAGATTCAATTCATGTTCTGTATACCCTTCCAGTGCTGCTTCGATCATCCCCCAATTTTGATTTAATCTTCATGTTTTGTAGATTGTGGTTGTCTTTTAGTCGTTTATGTTTTTGTTTTTGTTTCTTGCAATCATGTTGTTGTTTGACATCGGCTTATGATGTTATGTTGTCTTTTCGTAATTTCTGTTTTCTTTACACTTTTGCCTTTGAAAACACCACAGATGATGTTCAGAATGAATTTTTCAAACGATTATTCAATTTTGAAAGAAGGCTTGCATCTGATTGATTTATATATTTGTACATCACATATTTAAAAACATATTGTGCAGATTATACGTCAAAACGAAGTTATAAGATATAAATGGTTACATACGACAAACTGGAGCAATACCATCCCATGTGCCATTTTTCATACATGTTCTTGTCAAATCACCGAACACATGGCGATAACCAGATTGACATTGGTACGACAAAGTATCACCAGTATCTTGAACCATAAATTTTATTCCGGCCTCTACTGCAGGTTCAGAACATGTTACTCTGGAAATTTCTTGTAGTAGTAATAGAAAAGAATGTTAAATATAACAATAGGCAAACGCATTAAATATTTAGGAAACATTTGAATGATAAGTTAAACTCCTTAAAATATTGTTATTCATTACTAGTCACAATTGACATAATGATATATCTTACATAAATATTTTTATTAAACAATTTTAGTCTGCTTTCAGTGTGACACTTATATACATTAGGGTGAACGCTATGTGAAAACAGTCGACATTTACTTTTAAATATTATAAATGTTAACATACTTAGAATAGTGACGATTTGAAACTATTTATTCTTGAATTTAAAAGTTTCAAATATCCGTTATACTGACACCGATCCGTATTGCTGACTGCATTGTGATTGTCAAAAACAACAAATTAACAGTCGAAAACAGTTCTCCGTTACCCCTTTATTATATTTGTATGTTCGTCCGTGATAATACTTGCTTGTTGATATTTCAAGATGCAGTAAGATCCGATATTTTCTTTATGTTTCTGTGTTGTGTTTTTCGTACTATTGTTTGTCTGTTTGTATTTTTCTTTTTCATCTATGACGTTGTTTGTTTGTTTGTTTGTTTGTTTGTTTGTGTTTGTGATTTTTTTAGTAAGTAGGATCAATTAGTGTTACAAACTTAAAAAATAACGAACGAACGAACAGAACATTGTATGTGAGTTTTTCAATCTGAATTTGAAATAATTTCCTGATATAAATAATGTGTCTTTCTTTTCCAATTTTAAATGACTCGCTCATATTATTTGCATTTAGGTCTACTAGATAGCGTTCAATTATGATTATAGTTTTTGGGGCCTCGGTGGCCACGTCGTACAAGTAGTTACAACTACCAGCCTACACTGAGGTTGTGAGTTCGAATCCCGCTCGTACAATGCACTCGAATACAATTTTAATTGACTAGGAGTGTAAGTTTTCCTATCGAAAGGCTTTTCTCCGGGCACACAGCTCCCCCCACCAATAAAATCTAAGTATATTTTTTTCGAAAATAAGATTGGAGACACAGCCTTGTAATGATGTCTAACCTGATACAACTGTTGTCGATGTATATCCCGTTGTCGATGTATATCCTCGCCCAGTTGTCGATGTATATCCTCGACCTGTTGTCGATGTATATCCCGTTGTCGATGTATAACCTCGAACTGTTGTCGAAGTATATCCTGGAACTGTTGTCGATGTATGTCCTCGATCTGTTGTTGTATCACTTGGAACTGTTGTAGTAGTAGACCCCAGTAATGTACCAGTCGAGGGTTTAAGTCCTATTGGTTTAGGCCCCATTGGTTTTGGCTCCATGTTAAGGTCAATGTTGAGATTAATAGATTCAGCCACTGTGGAAAATGATATGTCTATGTGGTTTTATTTCATGTTTTGTATAAGAAACAAGTTGAGTAACTTTTTGTTACCATGATAGTTTATTTTGTAAACAGTGCATGTGTCACATTATAGGTTCGAAATATGAGATCGATTTTATCCATAATTTTGATTTGAGTAAGCGCACTTACATTTTTCTAATTGAATATGAATAAGAAGTGCAATTAAACCATAGATCTTCCATGCCTTTACTTGTATAGATATAAAATTGTATTTCCTTTTCTTCGTTCTGACATTCTAACCGTTTTTTATGTTTGTTTTGCAATGATAAAACTCTCCACCAGTTGATACCAAATGACATAGAAGTTAAAAATTATAGGTCATCGTACGACCTTCAACAACGAGCAAAAATCAATACCGCAAAGTCAGAAACGACAAATGTAAACAATGCAAACAAGAAAACTAACTCCTGATTTATTTTAGAAAAAAAACCGTTAAGACGAGCAAAATTCAATTCCGCATAGTCAGATATAAAATGCTCCGAAATGAAAAATGTAAACTATTCAAATAAAAACTAACGATCTGATTTATGTTAATACAAATATCTCATGTAGCAATAAAGACCATCCCTGATTAACAGGTCCCTATTTGGTAAGTAGGTACATACAGAATGCAGCTCGTGTTTGAATGATAGTAAGTAGATATTTAAATTTTGAACATTTCTCTGTAAGTTTTCTCTACATGTGTAGCTATATATATATCCGTTTCTCTTTTCTTTTTCTTTTTTTCTCTTTTGTGTGTTCCAGCAAACATCAATCAATCAATCTTTAGTTGTTTTTAATATAAAAGACACACTTTGCATTTCATATACGTTTCTTATTTAGCCATGTCGGACATGCTGGATGGAAAACTCCGAAACAGTGGTGACATCAGGCTACGCTTCTTTAAAGAAAGGGAAGTATGACCCGAACAATAACACTGTATGGTGTTTGGCTGGGTGGCAGACGGGATCAACAGATAATCCAAGAGTAAGTGTGGCCAATACAAACACAAGTAGATAATTGGTTTTAAATTGGCTTTGTGGTTTCAGAGGAGAATATTTTTGTAAAACTTAACAGGCAACTGACGAAAAACGACAGATACCAAGTGATGAAAATTTCTAGCTTCACCCAATGAGTCAGTTTGGCTAAAATACATGTAACTTAATAATTTCCGAGTGACTATTCTACCATTTAATCCCGGCGAAGTTGGTACAGATTCCTTTGTTGCCGGTCTTGGTGTTGTAGTTGTAGATCCCAATGTTGTAGTAGTAGAGGCCAACGGCTGCAGTGATTTCGGAGTTTTATCTAGTATCCTGTTAAGCTCAATAGCTGGAACAGCTACTAAAATTGAATATTTGTATAATTCAGTTGTTGTGTCAAACGTTTACATTGACTTTTCATATACATTTTTCTTCAGAACATTAATGATATAATTGCATAAAAATGTCTTATATACTCTTACATTTAAACGGTTTCCAGCGAATTATGACAAATGTCCTTTTAAATAGAACAACTATATAATTCTCTACTAAGGCCTTATGTGTCATGTTAGGAAGGTGGTACATACCAATACAGGGAGATAACTCTGCAAAATCAGCTCAACGTCAAATTATTACATTTTGTTAAAATTTTGTGAAAATTAGAAGAGCCAAATTAGTTTTAGTCACAGTGTTTGGTACCACCTTAAACGACACTAATCGTCGGACATTGCATGTGATGCCTTACAATATTTACTATTGATGTCAACACTAAATATTCAAGCGAAGAAATCTTTGTAATTGTCTTTGATAAATTTATTCGCGATATTCATACAAAGTGACCGTCAGACGAAGTTTTCATAAATCTTTATTTCAAATTCACTCATTATCCATTTTTCTCAATGTTTTATTAAAAAAAAGGAGTTAACACAATACCTTACTTTTCTCTAACTAAGACTCATCGGGAAAAGCTTCAGTTTTCGACTGATTTTTATCATTCAAACGTATTTAACTTAAACACGAGTTCATGAACCCCTCTTTTTTTAAAAATGCCATTTAGTTTAAGTACTCGAGAAGATTAAGTGTGCACATTTTTTTTAATTTTATAAATATACAGCAAAAAATTATGGATTTTTCTACATTCATGAACATTTGATAAATATATATGAGTTATTTCTGAATAAAAAATGAATTATTTTTTAAGATACTTATAACATACAATAATAACAAATAAAAAAAAACAGTTGGTGTTTATCTTTTAAAACAAAAAAGTTATGAGTTTCTTTCGAAAGGGAAAATACGGCCACAAATGTGAATTTTGAGTAAAATCTTGACCTCATCTTAATAAAAAAAAAAGTAGCAATTGAAGGTATATTTTTTATAACATATTTGATTCAATCAGGTAAAAAATAGTCTATATGGAATTTTTTTATCAAAATGTAAATACGGGATCCAAACTGTATCGTATGCCCTTAACTGTCATTTTATTTTGTTGTTTACAATGTTATTTATCTGATACATTGACCGGATTCCAAAGGATGAATAAAACTTGAGCCATTTGTATTTGAACGCAAAAACGAACAAAACCGCGTAAAAGTATATATATAGAGGTAAATTACTTTGCATTTGAGAAGAAACTCGCTTGCTTGATTATGGACTTTCCGAATTGATTTTCCTCTGAGTTCAGTATTTTTGTGATTTTACTTTTTGCAGCAAGTTATGACGTATCTAATCTAAATGATGTTACAGTATAAAATTGAGAATGGAAATGGGTAATATGTCAAACAGAAAAAAAAACCCGAACAAAAAGCAAACAACAACTGCAATCCACCAATGGGTCAATATTGTTACAGTGATTGTGTTACCTTTTGATGGCATAGTGGTTGGTACAAAACTCCTTGTTGTTGAAGTGAGCGTTGTGTTGTTTTGGTCAGGTTGTGTCTTTATAACACATTCCACTTTATTACTTAGAAGTTTGTAATTATGTTTTATATATAGGCACGTATTGACTAGTTTGTGGATATGAATTACTTTATGGATAACACCACAAATAACTGAAAAGGTTTGATAAGATTTACTTTGCTTACACATTAACACTTTACTGTCATTTTCTGTACTGTAAATCAATTCAATCCATAACAAAATCACACACAGCGTATTGGTACACACAGGAGAATCTTCAATTGTAAGTGGAAAACAGCAGCATATAGTATGAGTCTCCATGCATCCTTGAATTTTTTTCGCATTCAAATATGTATTATCTTATGATTACATTTAATTATGATGCAATGTCATTTCTTGTTAAAATGGATGCCTTACCTTTTACTGGAGAATGCGTCGTAGGTGGCACAGTGCCCTCATTTGCCGTAGTGAGCTTTGTCGTTGTACTTGGCTTTTGTTCTTGTGAAATTATATCTTGACCCGATTTGCTGATATCCAAAACAATTGGCCCAGATTCTATAACATAATAATTATATCTAGTTATTAATAACGTCCAATAAGAGATACTTATGATATAAATTAATTTATATTCCCGCACTCTCTTAAAGGCATTCAATTTACATCTTATAGATTAATGAAAAAAAATAACCTTTTTTATCTTACTTATTTAGTACAAGTTACAATAGATTTATAGGGATATGATTAGTTAAAAGACGACACATTTACTATATATGTTTTATATAGGGTGTCCTAAAACAATACATGGTTATTTACCATATAAGGCTAGTAAGGAGTTACTTCCAATTCAAAACTAAAAAAATGACAGGTCCCTTTATCAAAAACAACACGGTTTTGAGAAAAAAAAACGTAAAAGTTTTCAAAAGACGATGACATTGGCGATGAAATATAGAAATAAACAAGTTGTCGGCATGAAGGAGTTACTTAATACTTTCATAACAAATAAAAAATTTGACAGGTTTCAACAGACGAGGAAATCGAGACATGTAATAAACGATTGAAATAAATTCATAATTCAAATTAAAGGCTAACATGTTGTTATTGTGGGCATTTGGGTTCTTTTTGGCAAATGTAAGAAGTTTTTTTTATAATATAAATTATTGACAACTTAATCACTTTGATAGGTCGCTAGTCTAAATACCACACGTGAAGATATATGTAGTCGGTAAGATAAATTCGTGACACGGTAACCTTATACGATAAATATGGTGTTAGTAAATTTACCTTATATATATCGTATTAGTTCACTAACACACCATGTAACTAATAATACAATGCTTGTAAGCACATTTTGAAGCACATTACTTTTAATGCCATACCGTGTTTTCCCAGTGACATAAAAGAACAATGTCCCCTTGTTGCACATATTTTAGCTATTCTTTCAAACTTTTTTTTACCAAAAAAATAATTAGAATTAATATTACTAAGTGCAATAACTCTTTTAAAATATTTGATCGGCATTTTTTCGAACTGCCCAGACAATACTTACACATGTACCTCTGATATAAATTTGATAAAAACTGGTTAAAAGTATATACTTTGAGAGCGATAACAAGACAGAAAGGACATTCGTATTTTTTTGTCCCCCGCAACTCGTCTTGAGGGGGACAATACTACCACAAATTTCCTACGTGAAATTAACCAAAAATTCATTCATGTGACGAATTTTAACAGTAGTACCTGTGAATGACAATTCATCATAGAATGTTGGGAATGCATAGAAAAAGATATAGCTACTTGAATTTGAACGACATTTACATAAAAAAAAACATAAATTATATCTATAATGTTGATGCGACTGTCATAAAAATGAGAGGTTTAGCGCTGTAAATCCAGGGTCAATCCACGGTTTTCTTCATTTGAAAATGCCTTTTTCAAGTCAGGAATATGACAGTTGTTGTCTATTCGTTTGATGTGTTTTATCCCTTGTTTTTGCCTTTTATAAGGGACTTCCTGTTTTGAATTTTCATCGGAGTTTAATTTTTTTGTGATATTACTTTTTGTTTGTGATAAGGAGCTAATCGGAAATGAAATGTGCGTTTTGTTCACTTGTTGAATATCTTTTCATATTTTAATTCTTCAAGTCTTCTATAAATCTAAACATGTATTTGATACATATAGACAATTAGTAATTTTCTTTTGAAATAATATCTGATAATAACCAACTAAAATCTTTTTTGTGATCGCATCTTAAATGTTAAATTAATTTTGTTTTGTGTGAAACCCTACTAAAATAATTTATACAGAACTTCCTCATCAAAATAAATAGCACAGTGTATAAGAAAATGAGTGTGTATTTCAAATGTAACCTGAAACATTCAGATTATCACTTATATTGTATTTTAATTTTTAAACAATTCTTAGTTCTTAAAAAACAATCAAAAGATCACAGAGCGACATACAAAATCAATCAACAAAGTTTTCCAATTTATTAAAAATATGCAACATCGAATGCCTTACCTTTTGTTGGTATCAAAGTTGGTACAGAACCCTTTGGTGTTATAGTGGGCTTTGATGTAATTGTAGAAGATCCCTGTAATGTACCGGTCATTTGTCCTCGTGATATCTTTTCTTTAAGAGATTTGAAGATATTCGAAACAACTGGATTGATCTCTAAAACATAAAATTTCTAGTAATAAATGATATCCAATACTAACATAATTTCACCCTAAATGAATCTGAATACTTTCTTATATCTAAAATCTAGATATTGTTTAAACGAGTGTGTGTCGAGAAGGATTTGATGGTGTGTAGTTGTCTATGTGATTGTGAGTGCCTTTGACATTATTTATAGTAATACCTTTTTTTTTTTATCGTTAACAGAAAAAATGAATATATCTACTTTTTATTTCATATAGAAAATAAAAAGCTATTTGATTTAAGAATATGTACTACATGATCCATAGCAAACTTTCTTTTTAAACTTGAATTTCAAAAGTCAAGTAAACAATAAGATTGTCTATTATAGTTGAATGCTGACAAAATATAATTCCATTGTTTCCGTTCTAACAATTCTCTATCCCTTTATTTTGTGATAACCAATTCGAATCATTTGAGATTTGGACAGCATCGTGCATGGCATGTTATTGCTAGAACGCTGTTTAATTCATGCAATAAAACAATTTCACAGCGTACATAATGTGATTATGCATTTAACATGTAGCACACAACACTTTTTTTTCTTTTTACATATCTACAACTCATACTTCAATTATGACATTTATTATCCTATCTTGATATGTTTCTTACGTCGTAACTTCAATTTCCTTCCCTTTTATGAATGTGACCTACCGAATGAGACTAATTACAGAATTTGTTATAACATAAGCAACACGACGGGTGCCACATGTGAAGCAGGCTCTGCTTAACCTTCCGGAGCACCTGAGATCACCCCTAGGTTTTTATGGGGTTCCTGTTGTTTATTCTTTAGTTTTCTATATTGTGTCATGCGTACTATTGTTTGTCTGTTTGTCCTTTTCATTTTCAGTCATGGCGTTGGCAGTTTATTTTAGATTTATGAGTTTGACTCTGGTATCTTTCGTCCCTCTGTTGACACAAGAGATGGCTTACCTTTAACTGGTTCAACATTTGAAGTTGGTGCAGATCCTTTTATTGTTTTCGTACCCTCTGGTGTTGCTGTAGTAGACCCCTGTAGTGTACTGGTCTTTGGTCCTTCTAATTTGATTCCATTATCAGTTTTACGGAAATGGAAAATAATTGGCTTAGCCTCTAAAACATAATATATCCAGATGATATCCAATACTAATTGGTAATATCGATAGACAATTATCTTTCTACATCACATAAAATAAGTTGACTGAAAATATGTGCCTCATAACCAATTAAAAATCTTCCTATTACACTTGCATCTAAAAATAAAGCTACTTTGCAGATTGTCTTTTATACTTGCATGCAGAAAGGAGATATTAATATTATTTACGTTGTTCAACTTCATTCCCGTTTTTTACAAATAACCAATTCAAATCATTTGAAATTTGAACAAATTCGAGTACGGTATGTTATTGGTAGAACAAGCTTTATATTACACAGGAAACAAAAACCTTAGGGAAAATGGCAGTAACTTTAATGTGCGTATTGTAATGCATGCATTTTCTACATTGGCTAGAGTTATATAGGGTTGAGATCTTTAAACATGTTTCACCCCGCCGCATTTACTGCGCCTGTCCGAAGTCAGGAGCCCTTGTCATTTGTTAGTCTTGTATCTTTTTTAATTTTAGTTTCTTGTGTAAATTTTGGAGTGTAGTGACGATCATTATCACTGAACTAGTATAGATATTTATATTGGCTGAAGGATGCCCCCGGGTGCAGATTTTTTTTTTGGAAGACCTATTGGTGACCTTCTGCTGTTGTCTGTTCTATGATCAGGATGTTGTCTCTTTGACGCATTCCCCATTTTCAATTTTATTATATATATAATAGTTCGGTTCTGTATGTGTTACATTGTCGTTTGTTTTTGTTGCACCTTAGTGTTCCTATTGTTTCGTTGTTTTCCTCTTATAGGTGATGTGTAACCCTCAGTTTTAGGTTGTCACCCGGTTTTGTTTTTCTCTCAATAATTCGTGACTTTTTTAAACGTATATATTGTGGTTCTGCGTTTAAAAATTATCATAAAACAGTGTTTTGTATTTCGATATTTACTTTCTCATACTTTTATCATGATTGTTATCCTACCTTCTATACATTTTTAGGAATATGATTGGTTTTAAACAACCCCTATAGAGAGCAATATATATTCAAAATTCATAAAAAATTTCATATGCATTGGTCTAGTAGAAGTGGATTATTTGAATACACGCTGAATAGTGGTGTACAACAACACGGATTGAGGATTTTTTTTTAAAGATTTCAACATATGAAGACATTGAGAAAGAACGATGGAAATAAATTCATAAAACAGACTAAAAGTTGTTTATGTTGCCGTTTGTTTTTGTATAGACCTATGTGAGTAGGTTCTGAATATTTGAAACTTAATATAATTATAGGCAACTAGTCTAGATACCACATGTTAAGATAATCATGGTAAAAAGTTCGTGACACATTTTGCTTGTCACCTAATCTAATACGAGATATATATTGGATCAGTTACTTCCATATAGGGATTTGAGCATCGCTCTAACCCCATATATAATTAATTGACCCTCTTTAAATTGTATTAAGTCAGTAGTATCCTATGTAACTACCATTCATTTTATCTTGTCCTAGAGATCTATTACATTTCGGTGTTAACGAGGATGATATTTATACAGTATTTCGTGTAAAGACACCACAGCATACATTATGAATATGAATATGTGGTATGACCGTATGAGCACCAATAAGACAACTCTCCATCAGATTAACAATTTGTAAAAGAAAAACCAATATAGGTCAACGTACTGTCTTCAACACGGAGCATTGGCTCACACCGAACAGTAAGCTATAAGAGGCCCCAAAAACCACCAGTATAAAAATCATTCAAATGGGAAAACGAGAAACACTTATGAACCACATCAATAAATGACAACTACTGCACATCAGGTTCCTGATATAAACATGTGCAAAAGTAAAAACACAAAAATACTAAACTCCGAGGAATATTCAAAAAGGAAAATCAAAAATCAAAAGGCAAAATCAAAATTCAAAACACATCAAACGAATGGATAACAACTGTCATATTCCTGACTTGGTACATGCATTTTCTAATGTAGAAAATGGTGGATTGAACCTGGTTTTATAGCTAGCTAAACCTCTCACTTTCAAGTGGTTTAAACGAGTCTGCAAGTATTCATGAAAAAATTGAATTTAAGTATTTACTCGATTAGTTTTACATTATGACATTTTACCTTGTTAGCTACAATTAAGGTATTACCTTTAACTGGTACCGAAGGTTGCATCGTTGATGGTATTGAACCCTCTGTTGTTGATGTAGGATTTTGTGTTCTGGTAGAAGACCCCTGTAATGTACTGGGCTTTGATCCTTGTGATTCGATTGTTTTATCAGATTTGGCAATATTCGAAACAATTGGCTCGACCTCTAAAATATAACATATCTAATAATAAATAATATCAAATACTAATATGTATAGCAGTATTTAATTAAAAAAAATTGAAGAATTATATTCTTGTCAGCATATCTTTAATCAGGTAAACAGGAATCAATATTTTTTTTCTTTCCCGACGGTAGCAAGAACCCAGTAATCAGCACTTCTATTGTGATATGACTTTTTTTTGGAACTTTTGGTCCTCAGTGCTCTTCGGCGTTGTACTTGATTTGGCGTTCGAACTTTTTTTTTCATCTGAGAGTCCCTCTGTGGACCAAAGGCATGTCTGGCGTAATACAACTTTAAACCGGTACCTTTTGTTAGCTATTATTCGTGTGTTTCTCTGTCCTATATGTTCTCTTATTTATTTGTATTGTAGTCCTGTCATATAATGTTGTCATTTTAATGTCCCAATTAACATTGCCATAAAAGCAGGAGATTTGGCATGCCACAAAACCAGGTTGAACCCACCATTTTTTTCTTAAAATGTCCTGTACCTAGTCAAGAAAATGGCCATTGTTATATTATAGATTCTTTTCTGTGTTTGATATTTTAATGTCGAGATTCTATTGTGTCGTGGTTCTCCTCTCATATTTCATGCGTTTCCCTTAGTTTTAGTTTGTAACCCGGATTTGTTTTTTTCTCAATCGATTTATGAATTTCGAACAGCGGTATACTATTGTTGCCTTTATTTAACAAAGCTTTGAACTTTTGAAATACTAAGGCTTTTCTACCTCATAAATTGAATAGATTACTGTTAACCAACTTAATTTCGCGACCGATTTATTTTCATGACTTTGGCGTGTAGAAAAAAAATGGAATATAAATCGCGAACATGTGAAACTTAGATCTTTCCTTATCAAACAACATCAAGTAAGGTAGAAATTTGCGAAATTAAATAGCTACGAAATGAACTAGAAAGGGTACCTTAAAATACTCGAAATAAAATATCCGAGAAAATAATATTTCGTTTACAGTACCTTATCTGTATTTGGCAAAACTTATAGGAATGTGTAGGGCCTCGATGTTCTAAATACGTATTTTATTCGAGTGTCACTGATGAGTCTTTTGTAGACAAAACGCCAATTTTGCGTAAATACAAAATTTCAATCCTGTTATCTATGATGACTTTATCTACTGTTTAGGTAGACTTTCGAAGACCTCAGTAATGTCGTAGTGTGGTTATCAAACACTTTCAAATGTTAATTTGTAATTTTATCAAGTTTAAATCAATGGTGGTTATTCATTTATACTATGATAGATTCATGGTTATCCACCAAAGGCTAAATGAGTTAAAAAGTCTTCTTTAAAACAAAACTTAAAAATTGCATAGTGTTCAACAGTGTATAGGGGGGTGTATTGCTTATAGTGAGATGACTGTGTGATTGTTTGTGTGGGTGTTCCAAATTTTATAGTTATAGTACATTATATAAATAACATATAGCTGAGAGGGTGATAGAGCAGATTGGTACCCCGAGAAAACATTGTCAACCGCGGCGAAGCCAAGGTTGACAATGCCTTTTCGAGGGGTTCCAATCTGCTCTATCACCCTCTCAGCTATGTGTTATTTAATTTATTATACTAAATGGTCTGTTATAACTGTCGATTTTTTAAAATTCAAAGTAATAAACTGTGACATCTTGTACCGTGATAACCATCCGTATTAATAAAGCGCACACTTGATCAAACTTCTCCGTGAAGGGTAATAGAGTATTTGCCATAGGATAGAGTCGTATTGAATAAAGCGCACACTTGATCAAGCGTCTCTGTGAAGGGTGATAGAGGATTTGTCATAGGATAGAGTCGTGTTTAATAAAGTGCACACTTGATCAAGCGTCTCCATGAAGGGCAATAGAGTAAATTGACACCCTCGTATTAGCCAATCAAAATCTGGCATTTTGACATGAAGTATAATAATACTTGTTGACAGGATTGTGTTAATGTGTTAATGTTATAATATATTCATGCTATATATTTATTTCTAAACATAACACGTAAATTGTTGATAGCAGTTTTGTTAATAACTTTAGGTCAAAATATCTTCATGCCACATATTTATAAAAATTATTTTGATTCAAGAATATGTACCTCATTAGCTAAAGTTGAGAACAGCGTTGTATGTAAAACAGACCTTTAGTAACTTTATATGGTTATTAATTGCGCGGTGAATACAGATAGGAGTCTCCATTTAAAATGTATCAAAATACAATATTTAACATCTATCTTATTACTTACTTTATGTTATTTATTATGTATTATCCTCTCACCTTGCTAAATTTGATGCATTACCTTTTAATGGTAGCAAAGTTTGTGCAGAGACAACTGTTGTAGTAGTAGGGTTTGGTGTTGTTGTAGTAGATCTCCGAAAGGTACCAGGCTTTGCTCCCATTGCTATGATTTCGGCTGTAGACTGTATAACACCTAGCTCAACTGAAATTTAAATATGTATTGGCGGATATCTCTACCTACATGTACATAAAATGATTTCTACGTTTAATTTGTCATAGGGATGTTTTATCCTCTAAAACTTATTATATTGCAAACAGGTTTCATTAATTTCGCATTTGTTACTAGCATCAATTTGCACATATTCGGTCAATTTATGAAGAGTGTTTATCTATTTTATAAAACGAACCAGTTTGTAGGCGACTAAGTCTTTATTAGAAGAAAAATGCGGCACATAAAACATTGTGAAATAAATAATTTTCAAAACAAATAATTTCGCATTAACCAATATAAAAGTAATGAAATCAATATGCATCATTAGAACGAAGACCAACGGTATTATATCTCATATGTATGGACAAGGATGGTATCTAATACGATCATGTTCTTTACTACAGTATGCAAAATAAATTTTGTATAATTACCAACGAGACAATTAGGCAAAAAAGTTTAAAAAAAAGAGTCGATGTAATCAATTGTAGACAACCATATATCATCCAACAATGATAAAAAAAAAAATACCTTATTAAGCTATAAAAGGCCCCGATATGTAAGATATGAAACAACCAACGACATAACTTATATAAGAAACGATTTTTTAATTAAGAGTTTAACTATGTTCTCATTTATGAAATCCAAATACTAAATCTACTTAACAAGAGTAATTGAACTAAATCAAAGTAAATCAGAACTATCACTACAGATCAGTAGTTGAAACAAAATATGCTTTAATCAGAACTGAAATTATACTTTTTGTTTTTTAAATACTGTTATTCTGTATAAATTATCCAATACATACCTTCATTAACCATGGCCAGCAGGAATGATACTAACACAATCGAGTATTTCATACTGATATTTGCTGAGGTACTGAAAAAAGGCAACAGTAGCTAGATTAAGAAACTCATACTGACATTTATGTACATCGCATGTTGGCCTTTACGACGTAATAGAGTGCAGATTAAAGTTTGGAAGCCGTCTAAATAACATATATATCAAGTCGTATTATATTTATACAAATGGAATTGTTCATCATTATACTGTGAGTGAACGAACACAAGTATATTCTAGCCATAACGGGACTTTTATCATATATTTCATTATAAGAATAACTGAATAAGTGTGCTCAATTTGATACGAGTATGGTATTTTTACAGCTATGCAAGGTTCCCTCAATATCCGTCTAGCTCTTTGGGAGTATTTGCGATTATAAGACACATCAACCGACGTACGACCAACAAGATGAACAGAAAAAGTTACAGACGGAGAGGGAACGGGAATATTCCTGTTTGGTATACCCACAAAATATTAGTTCGGAAAACAACAGGAAACATATTGCCCTTGATTTCTAACGATGTTTTTTAAGGGTTGTGCTAGTCTTAAAAAGTTTACTATGAATTTGGTTGAGATGTATTATCCTGTTTTGTACCTAGTAAAGTATCATTTGTAATACTCTAAATACTTTTAAGTGGAGAATATTGTTTTTAATCATACAAATGATTTAAATATTTTAGTTTACAAAATAAAAATTGAAGTTGCAGTATAAAATTTATTTTAAAGGTATGATTGGGAGTACAAGATTTTAAAATTAATGAATTTCTTACAACGTGATACATTTGCACGTAAACAAGATTATGAACCCCTTCTATATTTTGTAGAAATGATAGTAATGTTATAAAATACGTTTGATAAGCAAAGCTAAATTCAAAATAATAAAAAGGTTTTGTTGCACAAATACAAAACAGTCTTTAATAGGTACAAAAAACTTCAATTTGTGACTTGCAACTTACATTTTACAAAAACGTACAAGTATGAAAAATGTAAAAGAGTATAATCAATTCATATAAAAAATTATATCTTATTTCTAGTAGTTTTAAATTTTGATCGATATGTGTTAAACAAATATAGGGAAAGAAGCGCTACTCCATTACAGTTAAAGTATTCCTTATTTTCAATCATATCTTTTCTTAACTATGAATACATACCAATCTTTTGTTTTTTTCTTGTAATCCCGTTGTTATGTTTATATCACCTACAGAATGACACTAACATTTTTATTTTGTTGTTAGTTTAATTATACAACCTTTTATCAAAGGTTAAAAGTAACTTGTCGTTTCAACATGGTATTTCATAAATCTTATATAATTTGAAACTTTTATTCATAAACAAGGCGTAAATACCTTAACATGAAGAGAAACAACGGTTAACCCTTCACAAGAAATGAGTCAAATGACATTTCTACTTTTTGTATAAATTATCCTTTCTATTTGTGGTGTCTAGTCTAATACTAGAAGTCTTTATTTGGCATACATAGATATGTGACTCTTCCTTTTCAATTTCGTTTAGCGCGTAATGAAACTTTTTTCTTAGCTTAGCTAAAGGTTAAATGGCTCAATAATATGACTTGAAGCTGAAATTTAACAGTATCGTCAAACAAATAGTTTGCTTCTCGAACCTTTAAAACGAAAGGTTGGGAAGACAGAAAAATGTTTTTAAACGTTATAACATACAGAGAGATTACAAAACGTCCATACCAACTGAGGTCAAATATTGGATGAGAAAATGTCACTGTTTAAGAGAAGAAAAAGTTTCAATAAAGGGAATTCAAAGTCAACTATCGGAAATAAACAAACAACGCCATGACGTTAATCAGACATGGACCATATGACAAAACAACAGTATACAAAACTCAGCGTTACAATATAGAAACTTAGCAACACAAATCCCACAAAAAACGTAGTCGGTGTTTATTATGCAATTGATGAGCTTGCATTTTAATCAAACATTTTTTATATGTAAATCATCTAAGACTTACATAACATCACCAATGGAAAATAATTATGGTGATGAACCATATGATTTCTATTTTATTAGGGTAATTCCTGGATAACCTTGCTCAAATATTTTTAAGATTTTAAAACTTTTGAGATAAAAAAAACAAAATGTTATAGTTTTTAATTCTGTTAAATGGAATTATGTAAAATGTGTCATTCAACTCATGCTTATTCCAAATAAAATCATTTATATTATCATTAGAATCATAATACTGTAAAGAAGATGTGGTATGATTGCCAATGAGACAACTCTCCACAAGAGACAAAATGACACAGAAATTAACTATTGGTCAGGAATGAGCAAAGCCCATACTACATAGTCAGCTATAACAGGCCCCGGAAATGACAAATGTAAAACAATTCAAACCAAAAGTAGCAAGAAGGCTTACCAAAGATATTACTTTTACCTATACACTTATGTCATTTTGGCTGTAAATTCTTTTAGGATTGTTAGATAAGTGTCCTAGTTAAATCTTGGAACTATATACGTTTGTATTGAATATATAATAAAATAAACGATGTAGTTTTACAGCACCAGATTTGCATCTGCTCATTTCAACAACTAATATTTCTGCAATGGTGCTCGAGGATAATATATTTTTCTGAACGCCATAAGGTCAAAAAAATGCTAGGTAGATATAGGAAGATGTTGTGTAAATGCCAATGAGACAACTCTCCATCCAAATACAAAAATTTATAAAAGTAAACCATAATGGGTCAATTTACGGCCTTCAACACGGAGCTTTGGCACACACCGAACAAAAAGCTTTTAAGGGCCTCAAAATTACTAGTGTAAAACCATTTAAACGGGAAAACCAACGGTCTAATCTATATAAAAACGAGAAACGAGAAACACATATAAATTACAGATTCGTAACTTAGGACAGGTGCACAAAATTGTAGCGGGATTAAACGTTTTAATGATACCAAACCATCTCCTTTTTTCTGAAACAAGAGCATTACATAATAACATAGAAAACACACGATAAAATATCAATTGGAAGGCTTAACTCAATCAAAAATCGTAAATAAACACACTATGAACGAATGAATTTGGTCTGTAATACTTGAATGCAAATGCCAAGTTAACGACATATTAGGGACAAACATTCAAGGCCAAAAAGCAAACAAACAAAGCCATGGCGAGACACCACAGCAAAATATGTATCCCTATAGGGACCCTATAAAATCAGAAGATATCAATATTTATGCCCTTTGAGTCATCATCAGATCAATGGGAAAGAAAACAAAGAGAATTTGGATGAAATGATAAAAACACTTTACAATGTTGTCCTTATGCATTTAATAATATTGTAGCACTCATTAATACAACACATCCATTTCCTTAAAGAGTAAAAGTGACAGAATGGTTTGATTAGTCGAACAAATGTACCATGCACTAGCCTGCCTCACTTTGGTTGTAGGTTCGAATCCTACCCTGGGAAGGTGCACTCTACACCAATATAGATAAGATAGACAGTTTTCCTACCGAAGGTATTGATTCTCTCCGTGCACTCCCGTTTACCCACCAATAAAAACTGACCGCCAAGAAAAAGCACAAATGTTGAAAGTGACATAAAACACCAATCAATAAATCTATTATTCAAAGACTAAAACGTGTTTTATTCAATAATATTGAGTTTGTTCTGGAAGAAGTTTGATCACATGGTTGGAAGTGTCATGAACAGGTATATTTAAGTAAAGACTATATACTATTTGAGAGAATGTTTGTTGAGATGTTGTGTTAAAGAGACGACAGGATACTCTATATATATATGATAGGTTCATGATAACATTGCTTGTGGTCAAAGTTAAGATTAACATGAAAGAGATACTTTATCACGCTTAACATTGGTATTCATGAATGTGCAAACTTATCATTAGTTATTGTCACCAAAAGATTCATGCGAAATGATTTTTATAAGGGAGTATCATATCTTCGGAAATTTTGTATGTTTATGTTTATTACGATTGATATGGGCAACATAATGGTATAAGGACTCCGTATTCATAAGATTGTATTGCGACAAAATATCTATTGTTTACTTTTCCAAAATCTCAAACAAAAAAAGAAAACTGATCATCTTACCTTTTTGACTGATGTTCCAGTAGATCTGTTTGATAAATTCTCAGCTAAATTATTTTCCGAATCCTACTGAAATTTAACAAGGGAAAGAAGAAAAGTAAGGAGATTTTTTTTTCTTATTTGACAGAGAGTTTGTATGCGTTTAATGAAAAAGTCTTAAATATACCGTATCAAATCGAATGTGTCAGATCAAACACATTCAAGCTCACCTGACATTTCAACCCCCAAAAACTAAAAAGTAAATTAATGTTCTTATTCATGTTATTGTTTAAAAAAAAATCTTCAAAGGTCAAAAATACAATGGATGCAAACAAATATTTCTGACTTGTTTTGCTTGCGAGATTGACAGTTTTATACCTTTTTTATTTCCCTGACCTATGTAAAATTTATTATATCTGTTTGTACATACTGATACAAACACTATTACAGCTGATGTCTATCAGTTGTAGCATGTCAGAAGTTATAACCTGTATAATTAACAAAAACTTTAAAAACCTAAAATGATAAATAACTTGACATGACCTGAACATTTTATTGTCTTGATCATCATTTTGAACTGTTTTTACTTTTTTCACTCCCATGTTTATTTTGTAATCTTGTTTTAAAATAAAATGTATAGGTCAATGAGACAGAAACCTCACAACAGATAGACCATACGACATCAGGGTGGCTACAAGGTCTTCAACAAATGAAAACTGAATATTTACAAACATATGTTTACTCTTTAGGATACAAAGAGCCTTTGAGACTTTAATGTTACAAAACGGTACGTATAAACTTTACATAGTCAGCATAACTATGATCGCATAACTTTTTTTGTGGAATTTATGAAATCATTTTTAAATTGAAAGCCTATGAAGCTTGTTCTACAGAGAACTCATGGCGTAAAAGTCAAACCAGCTATAGAGGTATTGCTAAGCTATTATCTTTTTGGTACTGCGGTAGATATATATATATATGCATAAAAGTAAAAACACATATACCGGACCCCAAGGAAACTTTCAAGCGGGATGTTCCTTATCAAATGGCAAAATAAGCAACTCAAACACATTAAACAATTGTTTAACTTTATAAACTCCATTCACATGTCTGCTCTCTTTTAATTTGAAATTATCTCTACGTAAATACGGACGCCATCATGAGTTGATTGACCGTTATTGGATAACCGTTTCCCAAATGATATCGGATATGTTCCTTACGTCGTAACTATAATCCCCTTCCATTTCATATATATGACCTACCGAATTAGACTATTTACCGGATTTGTAATCTCATTATCAACACGACGGATACCATATGTGGAGCAGAATCTGCTTACCCTTCCGGAGCACCTGAGATAACCCATAGTTTTCGGTGGGGTTCGTGTTGTTTATTCTTTAGTTTTCTATGTTTTGTCATGTGTACTATTGTTTGTCTGTTTGTCCTTTTCATTTTTAGCCATGGCGTTTGACTTTCCCTCTTGTATATGTCGTTCCCCTTTTAAATCAGTAGTATCTGTCTATGGCCGATGCATACAGAATTTAAATTGACGACAAACGTTCAAAGTACATATTATACAAGATCAGGACGTTGAAGTTGAAGTGTGATTTTAAAACTGAAATTACTAAATATTTGAGCCAAAATGTAGGAAAGGCTAAATATAGCTAGCATCAATGCCTGAGGTTGGACAATTAGGAATTACTTTAAAGTTTTTCTCCTATATAGTAAATTGACAAATAGAAAGATGTATGCTTACTAATGAGATGATGATAGTTCATGATCAAAAAGAGAAACAGTGATAATAATTGATTCTTATCATAGAAATATATAGGATCTTAAAAATGATATAATCCGATTGCTTTTGATATGCAGCAAATAACTAATTTGATTTTATATAGAAATTTTAATGTTTAAAAATAACACACACCCAGTATTCACATAGACCAATCTTCACAACAGAGATATATTCATCATTATAGACTGAGACAACAATAATTTGATTCACTATCTTATTAAAAGTTGGAATGACAAAAATATTTAAACAAACAACACATTTTTAATAATATTCAGACAATTTTAAGTTTTTGAAAAATATATATATTTGGTAGACGCCTATAACATAAGGACCAACACTGACACGAAATACATTGCTTCAACAAAAGGCAAGTGTAATTGTCATCCTCTAACTCCAGTTTGCAGTAACACAGTTTTTTGGAAACAACAAGTATGGTAAAGATGTTCGTTCTACTGAAATCAAGTTCAATATGGTCATCAGATTCATGATGTTCTTTGTTTAGTTCACTCACAACCTATATAGATAAAGGTAATGTTGATCTTGAAATTATATATTTACGATATCTATGACACAATTCTTTTGTTAAGGACTGTATACTTACTTCTATTTCGGTTTTTTAAAATAATGCAGATTCATTTTTTTGTGAGTACTAATTGTCATAGATTCAGGATAAAATGTGTTTCATGGATATTTGATTTCTTTGTTTGCCAAATCCTGCATACCAACTTTAGAAAATTTTCACTTTAAAACCTTGGTCTACCTTTACTTACGAAATCAATGAAAATTGGTATCCCACGAATAATAATGAACCCACATTAGTATGTCATTGGATTTGTATCTCATTGACGTAAGCCATACGTATCTTCTCAATTAATTCAAAGTAATTTCCTTTCTGATACTTACATTATTATGCCCTAAACTCTGATATTGGCCAAAAAACAGGTATTCAGTACTAATAAAACAGAAATAAAATGATTATTTTCTTCTTTTTTATGTGTTTTTGTTCAACTGTTATGTTTTATTACATCTTTGTCACAGCCTTTGATTTTGATTTTATTGTGACTTTTTTTCTTCCAAATAACACAGCATACAACACAAATAACTATCATGGCTACTGCTACACATCCAATAGCTATATAAACTGGTAATTTACCATCAACAAGATCAAAGTTTGTGCCTGAAAATATAAATATATATCATATAAATTAAAAGGGAACTACTCAGCAAGCCATACACGCTTCGTATTCAAAATTGCCATAAATATTGTATGTAATGAACAAAATAATCAGAAAATAAAAAAAAAAGTGAAGTTATATTTTCATTTTTTTTTTTTTAAGTTTTGGGGGTGATTTACAATAAAATTCAAATAGATTTTAATTTAAAACTTTGTTATCGGACTATTTCACAGAAGAAAATTGATATTGTAAATTCATAGTTCAGTTTATATGAACCGTTTTATTTTCAAATTATTAGTACAATAGTTTGTTTTAGCGGATACAAGTTTTAAACGTTCTATTTATGTGATGTCCACAGATTATTCTCAACAATTAGATGTTTTATGTGAACAGACGTGACATGAAAGACATTATCCATTTTCATTTTGAAGTCTTGTGAACATCCCATTTAAAAAAAAAGATGAACAGCATACGTGAATGTCAAAACATGTACATAGAAATTTAAAAAATATTTTAGTTTCCTACAATACTTTAGATATATGTATATGGTCAAAGGTAGTATTTCTATGAAAAAAGAGTTCAATACAGCGCAACAGTAATTTCCTTTTGAATTAATAAAGGTACTATACCACTTTAGTTATAAAATAAGATGTTGATCAAAATTAGAAAACCCTATTGCTTTACTGGAAACAGATAAGCAACAGTCTACAATTGACAAACATAATAATTGAAATAAATGCAAAATAATACCTCTATCAATTCTGTCTGAGGTAGGCAACATATATAATTCCACATTTGACAAACGAAATGGTCAGCAAATCACTAACATTGCATAGTAAAACAACGAGCTTACTGCTGGTGATTCTCCCGTGAACGAAACGTACACGAGCAGTGGCATCAATCAAGTGTATGTAAATTAAAAAAAAAACATAAAATATAATCAATTAAGCCAGACGAGTTTTCGTTTCGATTTCATCAGACTGATAAGTTGTAAGTAACAAATACAGAAGGCCACATCAAACTAAGATTAAAAGGAAACCCTTTGAATATTAATGCAAAATAGAGTTAAGGCAACAAATGATTGAGGCCAATAAAACCTTATTGTTGCGGGTATTTAAAATTGGTGTAAACAGATAAATTAATCATATCAATGATACCTTATGTTTAAACCAAGTTGTGACAACTGCCTAGAACATTTCCCTATTTTTGCCATTTCAAACACTCGGGAAAACATGATACGAAAAACAAATACTTTAACAAAGTGGACATATATACTAAAAGTTCATGCGATGAAAGAATGATGATACATACAATAGAAGATATCATAAGTCTGCCATTGTCATTCAGCAAAACATAACTGATTCAAGGTTAATATATTTCGTTAACACCTCATACTTTGTCTACACAAGACTCGTTAACATCAACCAAATATGTTAAAAGGTCAGGCAAACTACAAAGTTTAAATGCATTGTGAACAGAAAATTCCGAAAGGTTTTGCTCAGGTAGAAAACATCTATGTGACATTTATGTTAGTAAGTTAATTGCTTCTTAGTATTCTTCTAATAATTGGCATGTTATTCAAACATAAGTCATTCTTTATGTACTTTTTTATCTTCGGCGTTCGACGCATTACATTCTCAGTGGTATATTTGCATGACGTAGACTAATATAGTTTTCTATTAGTCAGGGAGATTAATGAGATGTCCTTGTAAGTACTGAAAAAATAAACTCTTAATACAGAAATTATTGCGAACATTAATTTTTGAGATCCTATAATTTTAGACTAAAATGCAATTTTTAATTCATAAAAATAATTTCAAAATGTAAGTTTACATTTTTTCGATTTTGACCCCGTAACATATTTCGCGACAACCAAATTAAAACATCGCAATAATTTCTGAATTTATAGTATGGTAAGCTTACTTGTGGTGGTTCGTTCAGTTGTCATTGGTGCTCCCTCGAGTGAAGGTTCATTTGTGGTGATTCGTGCAGTTGTCGTTGGTGCTCCCTCGAGTATATAACTTATACGAAAACCTTCCCTTGCAACTGTGTTGTCAGTTTTAAAAAGAATATACATATCGCCGAGGTTACTCTGTACTGTGAATGGGACTGTGTCACTAATTCCACAGCAAGTATATTTGAGAAGAGTTGCGCTTGCGTTTTTACCTGTCAAATAAACAAAACATTTATAAAAGTGATTCAATAGCTCTTACCCCATAAAACGTTGTTTATGAATGTGAAGATATCCAGAATATCGAATAACTTATCATAGGGGGAAAAGTGACGATAATAAACTGAGATGATGAATAGAATATTGACATCTATGATCAAAACAGGCGATATAAGTATACCAATATTTATTATTCTTTTTAACGTTCAGTAACAGTGTCTAACATATCACAAGAGACTACAAGATACTCATTTGGAGGAACAAATTCCGTCAATGTTGTTCTAAACAAAAACCTTTAGAGAAAGTGAAGTGAATATCAACCTGGGTTCAAACCAGTTTTGAATTGATACGTGCAATCTGGTCCAAGGACACAGTTATCGTCCTTTGGTTTTCGTTGTCTACGAATATAGTCCCTAGTGTAAACAGTGTATAACTTGCATGTTTTATTTGATACACCTTCCCAATTTATTTCTTGATATTAAATGCATGAAATATTAAGTAGGGGGATGTAATTACATGTCAAAAAAATTTGGGTGCTGAATCTTTATGTTAAGTAGTGAACGCAAGTCCAGTTCTAAAAGGTCAAATTTTATCACGTCTGAAGCTGTCAAACTGAATTTTACACCCCCTTAACACAGAATTGTCAATATTTTGAATTAGAGCTGGTAGAAATTGCACTGGTTCGCAGGTGCGATTTTTTTAATTAGAGTTTATTGTCTAAAAGAAATGCACTAGTAAATAATTGTGTTCTCGGGCATCTGCTTAATTATTATAACATTGAAACATGTAAGTTATGCATAATACCGATATCATCAATTGTTAAATACAAGGTATTTGCCTAATATATTTATTAAAAAAAAATGGCAACATGATTCACGTTTACTTTATATTTTGAAAGTCTGTATGGCTTCTTTGTTCGCTTTTGTAGTAAACACGGAAAAAGGTTCGATTGTAATTTATAAATTAATAATTATGATAAGGCGGATGTATCAGAAAGAAATTAATGTTTCACTCCTACGTCTAGTACTTATATGTCTATTAATGATTCTAATTCACATTTCCTGTCTTGATTGCTTGACAGATTAAACTAACTTTTGGTTTGTATTTATTTTCAGATTTTTTTTAATGGATTTCTTTATATTTTCATACTTTTGATAACTATTTACACCACTGGGTCGATGTCTTTGCTGGTGGACGTTTCGTCCCCGAGGGTATCACCAGCCCAGTAGTAAGCACTTCGGTGTTGACATGAATATCAATTATGTGGTTATTTTTATAAATTTCCCGTTTACAAAACTTTAAATTTTTAGAAAAACTAAGGATTGTCTTGTCCCAGGAATAGATTATCTAAGCCGTATTTGGCACAATGTTTTGGAATTTTTTATCCTCAATGCTCTTCAACTTTGTACTTGTTTGGCTTTATAACTATTTTGACATGAGCGTCACTGATTAGTGTTATGTAGACGAAACGTGCGTCTGGCGTACTAAATTATAATCCTGGTACATTTGATATTTACTTTAACGACAAACTTCAAATAACAGTTGTTGAAATAAACGTTACCTTAAATATGGTTGAAAATGTTTTCAAAACTCATGGAAGATATAATAGTGCAATGAAAAATGGTATCCATTAAATTTTGGTAAGTGTATTATCAGGCAAATTATTTAAACGAATCGATCTGTATATTTACCGTTGACCTCGGTGAATATCATATATATCATATTGAAAAAGGATTGTATCAACTTCTTCGAAATTCAATAATTGGATTAAATTGTTTAATTTATGCTTTATTATAACATGACCATGCGTACACTCATATCAATAAATTTTGAATCGTTATGAAAATCATACAACTTTAGATAAAAAAAAAAAGGAAACAAGAATATGTTTGGATGTGATATATTGTTTAAGAAGAACATTTTTAACTCAGACGTTTTCAAACGCCACCAGTGTATGAGCTAAAAGTTGATGAACGAGGTTCATGTCAAAGAACGTCCCGTTCTTTTTCTAAAAAAACGTTCATCTGATGGTACCGAGACCTCGTTGATAAATGATCCTTATCAACATAACCAATACTACCCAATTGTCTTGAAGTGTAAATTCTTTACTTTTACTGTTTATTCAATTTTCATAAATATCCATTTGACATGGCTAAGTATTCATATATCCCGTCATTCTGTTATAGTTATATGACTATCTTAGAAGCGAGAGGTAAAACTAGCTATAGAACCAGGTCAAAGTCACCATTTTTTACATACGAAAACGTCTGTTCTGCGTCAGGAATATGACAGTTGTAATCCATTCGCTCAATATGTTTGAGATTTTAATATTGCCAAATGATAAGGGACTTTCTGTTTTGAATTTTCTTCGGAGTTATGTATTTTTTCTGTTATTTTACTTTCCACTATTTAGTTTCTCTTTTTATCAATGCCTTGAATGTTTTGCATTCAAAGACTTGGTTAATCATGATCAGCAGTCGATTTCAGTGGTATCAGAAAAAGTCAAAAATTCTAGGCTTATAAACAAGGGAAGTGATAGTAGACCGTAGTAACGGTCTTGTATATAGAAGCGATCTTAGGAAACAGTGTTGCTAGTTTGATTATTATTAACTTGATTAAGTTATAGTTATTGACAAAACAAGTCGGTATATTGGATTTAACCTGCATGGCTTGGATGAACCTATTTAACCCGAACGACGTAGGCGTTCGAGTTAGAGGGTCACGCGAGCCGTGCAAATTAAATCCAATATACCGATTTGATTGGACAATAACTGTTTAACACGTGACGCCATCAATTTACGTGAACGTTTTAGAAATATGCAAACGATATTCCGCAATCCACGGTTCCTAGGGAAGTTTCTTGTAGAGTATAGAAAGAGGAAATGAGCCTTTATATAGAAACGGTTTGTAAGTTTTGAATTATTATCTTTTTATATTTAGACTTCTTCCTAAATTGTTACATTATTGCCGATTAGATTGATTGTTATTTTTTTCTATCGTTTCTTTTAAATTTAATTATATTTAAAAAAAATTGCAATCAGTGACGATTAATGCTTTGACATATTGTACTTTCAAATCGGTGATATTGATTAAAGATAAATTGCTTTTCTTTCCTCAGTAACATGCTTAGAGAACGATGAACCGAGAGTGATGTTAGTACATAAATTTAAAATGCTAGATAAATAGAAACAACGATTCTCTTTCTAAACAATAACCCGACTCCAAATATAAATTTGATAAATTCTCTTATAGGAATATATATGCCAAAAATCATAATGAATTTCATTAAGTATTAAATTTAGTCAAATCAAATTTCATTTATTTGAATATTCGTAATAAATGATTCCTTTTTTTTTTGGCAGAAACTACAAAAAATCGGTTTTATCTGTTCTGTCTTTAAAACACTGATTTGAGATTTTTAATTACATTGTGTACACAAAATTAAAAAGATGTCTCAGTTAAGATAAGAAAATAGGAAGGAGAAACCTTGCTTTTTTTTTTCATCAGAGGCCTTGTTTGCGAAGAAGTCGTAATTCTACTGTAATCACGAGGCTAGACAGTCAACACTGAGGGCGAACTCCACCCGTGCGGGGTTTTATGAGTCCAATATTAATTGATTAGGACTGTCAGTTTTCCTATCAAAGGTGTGTGGTTTTCTCCGGGCACTCCGGCTCCCTCTACCAATAAAAACGGGCACCACGAAATAGCCGAAATGTGGCGCTTAAAAGGGACAGTAAAAGACCAAAAATCAATTTTGAAACTACGATGTTTGTACAAAGTGTCTAATTAATCAACTTTGTTTAACTTCAAGTCAGTTGGCGGATTTTAAAAAACAATCTGATTTAGTTAAAGTCATATTAAACGAGTGAGTGGTAAGAAATAAAGTTTATCCAATTCTTGAACCAATGCAAGTATATATCATAAACTTAGTCCTCTGTGCACGATTTTATCATTCTTTAAGCCAATATATAGTAATATCGTCAATTTTTTTTCTCTCTCTGTCTGTTATGATTTAACAATTATGGCTGCTCATTAAATGCCGTGTTTTGAAGCCGAAGTTTACCGGTTGTCACAATATAGTAAACAAATAACAAAAGGCATGTGTATTGAGCACGTGTTTAACATGTACAATCAGATAATTGTTCATTTTAATGACAGATCCATGCGTATTGCGATCACCGGATTTTTACGAGGAGGATACCTCTCAGGTCACTATCAATACGGAAAATATTTCGACGAATTGCTTCTAGCTGGAAGCAGCAATTAAAAATAAATAAACTTAAAATAAATGTAGACAAATTAAAGAATTTTTCTCCGAAAAAAGTACATGAGTTTTATAATGAAAACTATCCATTTAGTTATAAAAAAAACATATGCCTCATTTTTTCAAATTGGAGGTTTCTTATGACTTTAATGCACACCTTAGCTGTGCATTATTTAGATTATAGCACAGTAAGAACAAAGAGATTTTACCCTTGTCATGTGTCAATGTATTAATTATTAACGTTATGATTGAGCGGCACGCAAAACTAAACGTCTAATAAGTGCAACTCACAATAGATAAAGGCACCAGCAGTATACCGCTGTTCAAAACTCATAAATCAATAATAAAAAACAAATCCGGGTTACAAACTAAAACTGATTGAAACGCATTAAATATAAAACAACAACGACACAACATTAAAATGTAACACACAATGAAACGAACAATAACTACAATTGATAGATATAACAAGATTTCGTATGATGGCCAATAAGATAAATATCCATTATAGTAAAAATATGTATCACAATAGGTCAAAAGTACGGTAACAGCAAGCTATAAAGGGCCCCAAAAGTGTAAATCCATTCAAACGGGATAATCAACGTTCTAATATATATATATATATATATATACGAGTCTAAATTGAAAACTACGTTCAAACCTATGACTGCGTTGGATAAAAACCGCAATTTTTATACGTGTGCATGTCAAACAAATTTCGTTGTAGAAGGGTCTAAAAACAGCACAAACAACATTTTCCAAAAGACCAAAAGCGTGAAAAAGTATATTTAAACAAAACGCATTTGACTAACAGGTCGAACAACTGATGTTCTTTAACCCTGCTGACTGCCATTGACGATTGCCAAATAAAATTGATCACACGAAGTAACAAAATGGATCTTGATATAAATTTAATACGTCACAGAAAAAAAAATAATGTTAACTTGTGGACAGGAACATTCGGTGTCAATATTTCTTTAGTACACCATATCCGGATTTCGACAATAAATGTCTCTTCAGTGATGTTAGGGATCGAAACGGTATTTGGAAGGCCATATAAAAAGTACCCTAATTTTTTAGAGAAAGTTCCCTCATTTTTAGATTAACTCTTGAATTTTAAGAGTCAATATATAGGATGAACGGATCATATAAACCGGAGGGAAAATATGATACATGCCCAAACAAAAAATATAAACGAGTCTAAATTGAAAACTACGTTCAAACCTATGACTGCGTTGGATAAAAACCGCAATTTTTATACGTGTGCATGTCAAACAAATTTCGTTGTAGAAGGGTCTAAAAACAGCACAAACAACATTTTCCAAAAGACCAAAAGCGTGAAAAAGTATATTTAAACAAAACGCATTTGACTAACAGGTCGAACAACTGATGTTCTTTAACCCTGCTGACTGCCATTGACGATTGCCAAATAAAATTGATCACACGAAGTAACAAAATGGATCTTGATATAAATTTAATACGTCACAGAAAAAAAAATAATGTTAACTTGTGGACAGGATGTTGTGCCACAAACATTCGGTGTCAATATTTCTTTAGTACACCATATCCGGATTTCGACAATAAATGTCTCTTCAGTGATGTTAGGGATCGAAACGGTATTTGGAAGGCCATATAAAACTCATATATATATATATACAACTCGTCTAAACATCAACCCAACAATGTTAGATCTGTAAATTTGCTTTCGCAAATTTTTGGTTCTTCCCTCGCCGGGATTCGAACCCATGCTACTGTGATCAATTAAAATATATATATGTTTGTGGCATAACATCGCGGCCACAAGTTTAAAAAGTTTTTCTGTTTAGTATTAAATTTATTTAGATCCATTTTGTTACATCTTGTGATCAATTTTATTTGGCAATCGCCAATGGCAGTCAGCAGGGTTAAAGAACATCAGTTGTTCGACCTGTTAGTCAAATGCGTTTTGTTAAATACACTTTTTCACTTTTTTGGTCTTTTGGAAAATGTTGTTTGTGCTGTTTTTAGACCCTTCTACAACGAAATTTGTTTAACATGCACACGTATAAAAATTGCGGTTTTTATCCAACGCAATCATAGGTTTGAACGTAGTTTTCAATTTAGACTCGTTTATATTTTTTGTTTGGGCTTTGTATCATATTTCCCCTCCGGTTTATATGATCCGTTCATCCTATATTGACTCTTTAAATTCAAGAGTTTATCTAAAAAATGAGGGTACTTTTTCTAAAAATGAGGATACTCTTTATATGGCCTTCCAAATACCGTTTCGATCCCTAACATCACTGAAGAGACATCTATTGTCGAAATCCGGATCTGGTGTACTAAAATATATTGACACCGTATGTTTGTGGCATAACATCGCGGCCACAAGTTTAAAAAGTTTTTCTGTTTAGTATTAAATTTATTTAGATCCATTTTGTTACATCTTGTGATCAATTTTATTTGGCAATCGCCAATGGCAGTCAGCAGGGTAAAAGAACATCAGTTGTTCGACCTGTTAGTCAAATGCGTTTTGTTAAATACACTTTTTCACTTTTTTGGTCTTTTGGAAAATGTTGTTTGTGCTGTTTTTAGACCCTTCTACAACGAAATTTGTTTAACATGCACACGTATAAAAATTGCGGTTTTTATCCAACGCAATCATAGGTTTGAACGTAGTTTTCAATTTAGACTCGTATATATATATATATATATACAACTCGTCTAAACATCAACCCAACAATGTTAGATCTGTAAATTTGCTTTCGCAAATTTTTGGTTCTTCCCTCGCCGGGATTCGAACCCATGCTACTGTGATATCGTGACACCAAATCGCCTGCACTGCAGCCGTCCCGCTAGACATTATATATATATAAAACAAGAAACATTTATGAACCACATCAACAAACAGCACTGAACATCAGGTTCCAAACTTAGGTCAGGTGCAAACACATGTAGTGGGTTTAAACGTTTTAATAGGTACCAACATTCACCGTTACCACAACATAGAAAGGCACACTATTAAATATCAATTGAAATGGCTTCAGGTAGCACAAAACAAAGATTTTATACCTCTAATTCCACAGTTTTACAATGCTGTAACTTTCTTGATAATGGTTGAATTTATAAAAGTGGTATTCATTGATGGCTAACAGATTACTCTTTCAAATTAATGCAATGTTAGTATTTTTCAACAATTATATGATTTACTATAATTTTATCTGTGTTAACAAACTTTTATAAGTCATTTAAACTTTCAATTGAACTTAGCTTCTTCATGGATATACTGAGAGGTTTTATTGTATAATATGTTGTTCCTGGACCGTTATCTTCAAAAGGTTGTCTCAGATTTTGAATAGAATGTATTGGTCAAATTTTACACCTAATCAAACAATCTTTATTTGGTAAGGATGTTTACACTAATTACGGACTAATGAGAGAATGGAATACGATGGCGATAATTTGAGACATCCTTTTGTAGCTCCTGTTGTGTTTATTAAGTTAGAATTTAATTTCTTGATTTTGCCATTAATTGCATGATAATTGATTACATAATGATTTTATATCAAAAGTATTGCATTCATTTGAAAGAATAATCTTAAATGTAAATATATATACCTCTTTTATTATTTTATATGCAGTCATCAGAAATAAACAGCAAAGGTTGGTAATTGGAAGTAAAAAAATCTTTGCATTGTGCTACCTTAACTCAATTAAAAGACTTATGAAAACAAACAAGTGAACGAATACATTTGATCTATGACACAATGTAAATACAAAACCAATAACATAAGGGTTGAGATAATAAACAAATTACTGAAAGTCAATCTATCCTTGACAAAAATGCCGCCAAATAAAATATTTGCACAGGTAAAAGAAATAAATTTTCTAGAGAAATGAAGAACGGGAATATTTTTTACAAAATAAATAATTTGTTTATTCACAGTACGATTGCAGAAGTAAAAATTCAAACTAATACCAAACAGTTATCAAAGATGGTAAACGAAATTACGAAATAGGGAGAGACGAGAAATTACTTTTAAAAAAGTAAACAATGAATGAAAAAAAAACATTACTTATAGTATCAACAGGTCAAATTAACACGAAAGTACGATTTTATAGTACTCGCAGTTACCGAAAGCTTGTTAAAAGCCAAACATAAATAATATTAAAACAATCATGCATCAGAGACTAAAATCGACTAAAACTACATGTAATCCCAGGGATTTAGTATTTTAACGTCATGAACAGCCAAAGAAGACATGAATTGTGCAATGTCTCAAATAGGGTATCGACAGGCAGTTGGATAGTGCAGTTCTGTTCAGGACTGTGTTCATTAGACGTTCGCGGAACCGCTATGTATGTATTGTAACGTCATGCTACTTATGACGTTGAGATTTATGTGCAAATCGAGTTTAGAATCAATACAAGTAGAAACAGCTAGTATTTCTTATTGTGCCTAAAAAGTCTGATTATACCACTCTAAGATATTGGTGCAGTGACCAGGATGAGTTCCAAACTACGTTCTATACGTGCAGGACACAGAAGCGTTTTTTCCCGACTTTTGAAGAAATTTGAGGACATCCGAGACGACGGAGATGAGCCCGTGAACACTAAAGAGTTAACTAAAATTGTGAACAATCTGTTGAAGAAACAAGAGACACTACAAAAACTTAATGAGGACATTCTAGAAAATCTTGATGAAGGAGAAGTAGAAGCCGAGATCGTCGATTCAGATGAGTATGCTTACACATTATATGGAAAAATAACGCAAATACAAAAGCTCATTCTTGTCAATACATCCACACTCAGTACAAATGCAAAAGATTTTGTCAGTTATAGCGACCCTTCACATTCCGCCTCTGCTCAACCCGCCTCTGCTCAGCCCGCTCATGCTCAACCCGCTCATGATCAACCAAGTTATGCTCAACCTGCTCATGATCAACAAAGTTATGCTCAACCCGAGATATACAATAAACAGAATACATGTAATTCAAACTTCCGTGTACCGGAAACTCAGTTTTCACGTAGTAACACTAGATTAAATACAAGTTGCCCAAATTGAATCTTCCTACCTTTGATGGTAATATTATGCAGTGGCAGTCATTTTGGGATTCATACGAGACATTCGTTCACGAAAACACTACTCTTGGAAACGTTCAGAAATTTAATTATTTGAAGTCACTACTCCATGATGAGGCATTGAAAACCGTCGCAGGGTTTGCGCTTACACATGCAAATTATGAGAAAGCTATTTCTTTACTGCAAGAAAGATATGGACAATCGCATGTAATAAGACAGAAGTATATGCAAGCACTAGTTGATATACCAGCCCCTTAATACACGATATCTAGCATGAAAAACTACTACGATGAAATTGAGATTTATGTGCAAATGGAGTTTAGAATCAATAGTTCTATATAAAAAATGAACGTGAGTATGTACTTATTTGTCTCCCTTGAAAAAATACAAATTTGTTATATTTTAAATTGCTGATGACAAAATCAATATTTTTGCCGAAATAAACTATATTTAAAGATCTAATTCCAACATTGGTAAGATGACCTTTACTAATAAGTTTGTTTAAAGGTTCGATGAGTTTACGCGGATCACATTGTAAATTCCTCGATCTTAGTACAACATCAGCGTAGGATACCGTTTTAATAAGTTTTCTTACAGCCATTTTGTATCGATGAACTATCAATGGTAAATTATGGAACACCAACTAAATACATGTAAAGCCGAATCAGTAAACCTTGAAATGCTTTTACCATTCAGTCTGTTTAGGGGGTCTGATAAAGATATTAAAATTACTATTGATCAATTATATGAGTATTTTAAGTCATTAAATGAGAGCGATGTTCCAGATGAAGATATTGATTATGAAGATTTTGCTAATAGTATAAAAAATCAGGGTTTTATTGAAATTATAGATCAGGAAATTACAGAGAACGAAATACTGTCAGCTGTTAAAACGTTATGTAATGGGAAAGCCAAAGGGGAAGATGAGATTGTCAACGACTATATAAAAAGCACGGTGAATCAATTTTTGCCTATTTACACTAAGTTTTTCAATTTAGTGTTTGATTCTGGAATCGTTCCAAATTCATGGCTTATTGGTATCATTAAGCCGTTATTTAAAAACAAGGGGGATCCAAATAGTTTGGATATTTACCGAGCTATTTGTCTTACATCAAATTTATGAAAGGTGTTCACCTCTAAACTTAATTCAAGACTGAATGCTCTGTCAGACGAGATCGGGATTATAACTGATGCCCAGGGTGGTTTTCGTAAGGGGTATTCTGTCCAGGGTAGTATGTTTATCATGCATGCTTTAATTTCACTATATTTGAGTTCGGGAAAGAAATTATTTGCGCTTTTGTAGATTTTAGAAAAGCGTTTGACACAGTGTGGAGGGTGGGACTATGGCAAAAACTATTAAAATATAATATTGGTGGGAAAATGTTTAAAGTTATATGTAGCATGTATACAGATATTAAGTCTTGTGTTAACAATGGAGAACTGAGAACAGATGTTTCCCCGTGTGAGGTAGGTGTAAAACAGGGAGAAAAAAATGTCACCTTTTCTCTTTGCCTTATACCTTAATGACTTAAAGGAATATCTGGAGGAAAACTCTATGGATGGTCTAAAATTTATAATGGAAAATTTACAGAGAATCTTGATTTGTATATCAAGATATTTATTCTTATGTACGACGATGACACAATTATTTTTGCGGAGTCAGCAGAAGGGTTACAAAAGGCTCTGGATGTTTTTGAGCAATAGTGTTTTGAGTGGAAACTCACTCACTGTTAATGTTACAAAAACAAAGATTGTAATTGTTTCAAAGAGAAAGTATAATAAGAATGTTACTTCTAAGCTCTGTAATGAAATTATTGAAATTAAAGATTCATATGTTTATCTTGGTCTGCTGGAAATTTCTTTCAAGCTCGTAAAAAATTGGTAGACCAAGTTCAAAAAGCACTGTATGCTCTTTACAAGAAGATACAAAATATCTCACTTCCGATTGATCTACAGCTAAATTTATTTGATGCGTTGGTTGTTACTATTTTGACCTATTCCTCGGAAATATGGGGGTTTGAAAATAAAAATAATACTGAAAAGTTACACCTACAGTTTTGTAAGCGCAGTTTGGGTGTGCGATCATCTACGCCAAATTTTATGGTATATGGGGAACTTGGAAGATTTCCACTTGAACTGTCGGGTAAACTTAAAAGTTACTTTGGTACATGCATGAGCATGACGGTTGTAAATTTAAGTGGTTTAACTATGTAAAATCTGTGTTTAATGACTGTTGCTTTTGTGAACTATATAATTTTCCGGAGCAAGTTGATTATAATTATATTACAATTAATGTAAGGCAGCGTCTCCAGGACCAGTTTATTCAAAAATGGTTCTCAGATATAAACAAATCATCAAGGGGGGAATTGTATCTACATTTGAACGAAGAGATTTGCTTGGAACCATATCTGTTAAAATTAAGGCGGGGTCATAGAGTAAACAAATGTAAATTAAGAGTATGTAATACAAAGTTTCCCATCGAAACAGGAAGATTGATAAATGTACCACGAAATGAGAGGATTTGTCCTCTCTGTAAAGCTGGTCTTGGGGATGTATACCACTATATATGTAAATGTACCAACTGTAAAGTAAAGGATTTAAGGGGGAAGTTCATACCTCCATATAATCTAAAATATCCAAATGAAAAAAAGTACTTGGCATTCTTAAATATAGTAATAGTAATGTGCTGTCTAGGCTGTCAATTTTTATTCAAAAGGTAGAAAAATGCTTGTCTAATTTAAAACTGTAATAAAAACAAACTGATTTCTGAAGATGTATAATTTAAAAATGTGTTCTGATTGTATTATGAACTATTTTGTAATTAATATTGTGTATATAAAAATACTCCTGTTACGCAGTCTTCTGCGGCTGAGTTTTCTCTAATAAACTATATAAAAATAATACTCTTGTTCCGACCTCTATAGATTTGATTTGGATTCATTTCCCATTATAAAAAAATGGCTGAGAAACCAATTTTGAACTTCAACACCCATTTAGTCTGCAAAACAACTTGTAAAACACTGAGCAGAAAATCGTTAAGACCTGTTCAGTCTAGATTGTTTGGTTTGTATTCAGACCGTTTTGTACTTTTAGTATATTTTTACAGCACAACAATATAATGAATTGTATGAAAAAGTACAGAACAGTATTGGATTAACTGTGCGATATTGAATGTACTATCGAAAAGATACTGAAAAAAAATATATTATAAAGACTTATAATGTGTAGAATCTTTTAAGATAACTAAAAATTTAAAATGACTATGTCATTTACTAGACAATAAGAGAAATAAAAGGCACCCCAAAAAAATAACAACCCAACAACAATAAAGATGGGTGACCTTTCAGCAGAAAGGGAAAACTAATACATACCATCATAGATATACACATTGTCATCTATACAAACTCCTTTATTATTACCCGTTTCCAAGGTACATGTCATGAACTCTATTGTTATTGTGTAATTATTAATTTGTCCAGTTATCAACCAGTTGCGGGTAAAATTTCTAAAACAAAATAAAAACATACATATACTTTAGACTCTAATATACAAACATTCAACAACTAGCTACCATTGATATTGAATAAACTCTAATCACATCCTTCTTTGAGATCATTTTACATCCAAGATATTCGGAATTCGGTATATTATCACCTGCAATAAAATACTTAGAATAATCTGCTTTTGTTACGACAAAAATGTTCATCCTTGATATGACGCAATGAATACACAGTTTATGATTTGGTATTCGAGATCTATAAGTGGCCGTCGAATCAAAACAGTACCAAGGCAAAATAAAAGATAAATAGAAACATTATTATCTCAAGCAAATTAACATAGGCACAGAGAAGTTAATATAAATATTTAAATTATATTGATTAAAAAAGATTAAAAAAACTACCTGAGAGACATTCAAACTCATAAATCGAAAAAAAAAACTGACAACACCATGGCTTACAAAAGAAACATGACAAACATACACACTTATACAAGAAAGCCAACATGTTAGAATACAAAACAAATAGCAACACGACCCCCGAAAACTCGGAGTGATCTCATATGCTCCTGTAAGGCCTCCAAGGCCCTGATAATCATATGCCAACCGTCATGTTCCTCATGATAGTACAAATCAGAAATTAGTCCAATTTGGAAGGTCATATTTGAGACGGAATTGTAGAAATTATTCAAACATCACCACTTGGAATACTTGATTTTATAGATTCATTGTGAGCATCAACCCAGTATCAAGGAAAACATGATGGTAAATGCAAGCTTTGAAATGTCGTATCAACTGGGAAACATATACTCCGTATGCACTTGCTGCTGGGATGTTGCTTCATAGAAACTAATTGTTTAACAATTGGACATGCAATCATATTTTTTTTTTCATTTTCAACCGACCCCCATTGTAAATGTTCAGATAAAAGTCAAAATATGAGCCAGACGCAGCTCATCTCATTTTTGATGTGAAAGATGTGTTTAACAATGTCACGAAATTTAGTATTATTTAAAGAGAGAACAACATCTATTTAGTGGAATGTAAAGTTGAGAGATATTGATAACTTCTTTTCTTTCTTTCTAAGAAGTTCCTGTATGAGTTCAGCCTCATATGAATTCAAGAACAAGTCAGCAAGAAGAGTGACACACTTTGTTCCCATGGAAATACCGATTGGTTGTTAACAATACACGTAAACGTAACAAATATGTTGTCAATCAAGAAATCAATCAGCGCGATAAATGTCTCTATAAGCATGTTAAGCATGTTTTTGTTTAAATCAGAGTGTTTTTTTACAAAGAAGGTGATACAGAAAGATAAATATTACGTAAATTTATACCCAAAAACAATACAAAAAAAGAAAAAAAAAGAAATAAGGAAAAAAAGAATAAAAAGAAGTACGAAATTGTAAAACCCAAATAATCCGAAAATCTGCAAATTGTATCGCGATTATTTATATGTGATTCATGTTTGTATAGTGATTGGCCAATCATATAAGGGTGATTGTCAACGTTTTTGTAAGTCAAGCAATAATATCATATTAAACCAAGACCAAGTTTAAGCGACAGTGGTTGTTTTCTCTAGAGAAATTATATTGTGTGATTTGCAAAATATTTCGAAATATACCTTTTTACTACTACCTTAGCTGTATTTGGCAAATCCTGCAGGAATGGTTGGTCCTCGATGTTTTTCAAATTCGTAATTTATTTTGCCTTTCTCACTTATTTGGATTCGAGCGTCACTGCTGAGTCTTTTGTGAACTAAACGCACGTCTTGCGCAAATACAATATTTCAATCCTAGTATCTATGATGACTTTATCTAAAACATGTTTCCGTTATTTGAACTCCAGAGGCTTTTATTTATTATTGCATAAACTTACCCATCTGGATAATTTGTTGTTCCATACGTGTCATGTGATACAAATGTCTGCAGGTAAGGAGTTGCTGTCAGTTGAATTGTAGCATTTAGATTTTCTGTAAAAGATTCATCCTATGATTTTGAGAATCGATATGCCTTATTGCTTGACATATTGTTATGCACTTGTTTTATTGTTTAGGTCTATGTGCAGATTTCAAGATGCATATTGATACCTGTGCAGTCTACTTTTTGTCTGATTAAGGTATACTTTTATCTTTTTTTATTCAATCTTTAGGAAAAGTTTGATAGATGATACGCAATTACTAAAAACTAGCATGTCGGTGTTATTTGTTTGAACGTTTTTCTTCAGCCAAAGATCTGCTAAGGGAGTGATTGGATAGTCCAAATAAAAAATAAACATCACATATTCACATCTTAAGTTATTTGGAGTTTTCAAGACTTGTTGGTTTTGTTTTGTTTCCATTTAGAGGGGACGTTAAATACTATGTATATTTATCATTACAAATACTGCTTCTTCTGCATTAATATCGAACAAAACGGTGTGTACTTTTTACAATCATTGTAAAATAAGGGCTTTATCTTTGTTTTTTGCATAGAATAATTATACTGCAGAAAAACTGATTAAGAGGTTATTCTTAATACATCAGTAGTCCTCAATGATATGAGTTTCATACAATAATATAACTAATACGTCGTCATAGCTAAGTCATTGCTGTAGACATTCAAAAAAGCTCCAAATTATGTGTATTTTATTTTACAGTTAACGAATTAATTTTTACACGATTTACTGTCCGCGTAAAAAATTGATATGTTTTTGTTTTTTTCATCTTTACAATGTAGCAATAGATGTGTACACGCGTAATAACCCGTTCAGCGAAAGGTGTACACTGTAAATTTAAAGCTGTCCATTTAGTCATCAAATCACGACAAAAAGTCGACGACAAAACCCAAGATACACAGATACTAATCGCTTTTGAAAGGATTTATCAAATTTAAGTTATGACTTATGAAAGTTGTATGTTTTTTAACATGATTCAGTGAATTTAAAACATGATACCAAAAGTTGTAGCTTTTCAAAAAAATAATTTACCTTTAATTTGCATAATGAATGTGAAAACAGCTAGACAAATGACAAACAAACATGGCATCTTCTCAGTGTTGGTATGGCATAAACTTCCTTCTTCACATAGGATAAAAATAAACTTTTGCGCAGAAGTCTTCGTACTTTCCAAGTACACTAAACAAATAATAGTTTATCTTGTATTAAAACCTAAAATGATCTTGATTTAATAGAAATTTAAATAACATAAATGACAGTAGGTATCATTTAAATCTGATGTAACCAGAATAAAAACAGTAATACACATATCAAACTTTAATGTGAATCTACTTGATTATCAAACCGTTATTAACACACGTTTTAAAACTTTTCTAAATGAAAGAACTACAAAATAATTTTCAAATACGAAATTATATATTGCATTTTAACTAATAGTACAGCAGTATATTGCTTGAAAAGAACTAGAGTGAGAAAAATTATCGAAATGCTGACAATTTAATAGCTAAATATGATTCGTTTCAGGATTGTCGCATTGTAGTTCGTAGAGGGAATTAATATAAAAAGCGAACATAGATGAGAAGTAATCATATATTTAAAACATTGGTCCGCCGGTAATTGAGACAACATTAGTTTATTGATTATAAAATAATGTCATAAATCTAGCAAGAAGACCCGGTTTTGTTTTCAATAAGAATATTCAATAATGTTCTTTAACATAATGCATAGTCAACTTTAAGGGCCCAAAAATGACAAATGTGAAACAATTAAAATGAGAAAACTATCGGCATAATTTAAGTACAAAAAATGAACAAAAAACAAATTTGTTACAAAGCAAAAATTGGAAGCCATTGAAATACAAACTCCTAACATGGTACAGGGACATACAGAATGTGGCCAGGTTGAGTTAGTTTGAAGGCGACACCATTACTTTTAACACTAACAATGCACAGGGATGAAATAGTGCAACAACTGTAAAAATTAGTTGAAAAGTGTATAAAAGGACATACTCAATGTATATATGAAATTGGAATTATAGAACTTTTCACGATTTTATGAAAATGATTTATATGAATTTTTATTCGTATATGAGCACAAAAACAAAGGGGACAATATCGGCGTAAAACTATTACACATTATGGGCGTCAAGTTGGTTACCTATTCCCTATTCCCTATTCGTTACCTATTCCCTATTCCCTATTCGTTGCCTATTCGTTACCTATTCCCTATTCCCTATTCGTTGCCTATTCGTTACCTATTCCCTATTCCCTATTCGTTACCTATTCGTTACCTATATTCCCTATTCGTTGCCTATTCGTTACCTATTCCCTATTCCCTATTCGTTGCCTATTCGTTACCTATTCCCTATTCCCTATTCGTTACCTATTCGTTACCTATTCCCTATTCCCTATTCGTTACCTATTCGTTACTTATTTGATTTTTAATATCCTTCCCCCTTTTTAATTATGGCATGGAATAGTTTAATATGGCTGCCGTTACCATGGAAACGGCACAATTGTGAAAAAAAATCAGTTTTTTTCATTAAAACAATGTAGGTGCCCACTATATACAGGTGTTGGATGATTTTGGCGATCATTTGAGCTACTAAGTTGCCATGGAAACTACATCAAAATTTTCAAAATTCTCAAAATGCTCAAAACTTCATGAAACTTCACAGTAATGATTAGCAACATTGGTAGATGTGGCATTAGAAGTTGGAATTTCCAAAATAGGTCTTGTTACCATGGAAACAATGCAAAAAGGTCAAAAATTTCAAAAATAAGAATTTTGAGTAAACTGGATGAAACTTTACAGGAATGGTAACTGGCATAGGCAGAGTTGGATTTTGAAGTTAGAATTTTCAAAATGGCCACCGTAACCATGGAAACAGCAAATACATAAAAAAAAAAAAAAAAATCTTCATACTTAATGAAACTTTGCAAAAATGTTACTAGACATCTGTAGATGCTCTCTTTGACTTTGTAATTGTCAAAATGGCTGCCGCTCACCTGGTAATAGGGGGAAGGGTGCCATCCGTTATTGCTAGCAATTACAAATCTAGTTGTTAATACTCTTACATATGGTAATAGTTCTAAATTTGTTGAGGATCTTTTTATGACCTGTTTATATGTGTTTGTGCTCAACCGATCCCTTTACTTCATGTTCGATACGCATTTGTTCCTTACTTGTTTTTTATACGTTCTACCTTTTAACTGCTTTATGTCCGTATGTTTGAAGATGGATCTTGGTTCGACGGGATGAAATCACCGTGTTAGCGCTTGCATAGTAAAGAAGATGTGGTATGATTGCCAATGAGACAACACTCCACATTAGACCAAAATGACACAGAAATTATCAACTATAGTTTACTGTACGGCCTTCAACAATGAGCATAGCCCAAACCGTGTAGTCACCTATAAAAGGCCCAGACATGACAACCTCATACAATTCAAACAACAAAACTGACGGCCGTATTTCATATACAAAAAAATAAACGGAAATATATAACACAATAACAAACGATAACTACTTAATTGCAGGCTCTTGTCTAGGGACAGGCACATACTAACATAATGTGGTATAGTTAAATATGTAAGCAGGGTGTACATAGTTTCGGAGCATGCTATTACCTTGTTTAATTCGTTCCATCACTCGTTTATAATTCGCTTATAATTCGAGTATCTTACGTTGCACCTTTTAAAACATCATTTTCAATTGTTTTGTTGTCTCTGGTGGAAGATTTGGGCTCTTAGAGGTGATATAACGCTATAAGTGCATTTGTATCCGTTCCAGCGCTCGGATAATACCCTGTTAAATATTCGTTACTTATTCGCTTTTTAAAAGTTTGTTGTACGTTGCACCTTTAAGAAAAGGATTTTCAATTGTGTTCATATCTCTGGTGGTAATAATGTGTTCTTATTGATGAAATACACCTATTAGCGCGTATATACCCTTTCCAGCGCTCAGATAATACCCTGTTACTTATTCGTTCCTTATTTGCATTTAATGCACGAGGTATACGTTGCACCTTGAAATAAATCGTTTTTTAATTGTGTTCATATCTCTGGTGGTGACAATGTGTTCTTAGAGATGAAATGACCCTATTAGAGCGCATGAACCCGTTCCAGTGCTCGTTTAATACCCTGTTACCTATTCGTTACCTATTCGTTACCTATTCACTTGTAATACGTTTGTTGTACGTTGCACCTTTTCGAAAAGGATTTTTCATTGTCTCCATGTCTCTTGTGGTAACAATGTGTTCTGAGAGATGAAATTACCCTATAAGCGCACAATTACCCGTTCCAGCGCTCAGTAAATACTCTGTTACCTATTCGTTACCTATTCGTTACTTATTCACTTTTAATACGTATGTTGTACGTTGCATGTTTTAGAAAAGAATTTTCAATTACGTTCGTATCTCTGGTGGTAATAATGTGTTCTTATAGATGAAATACCCCTATTAGCGCATATGTACTCGTTCCAGCGCTCGGATAATATTCCTTTACTTATTCGTTCCTTATTTGCTTTTAATGCACGAGGTATACGTTGCACCTTGAAATAAATCGTTTTTTAATTGTGTTCATATCTCCGGTGGTAACAATGTGTTCTTAGAGATGAAATGACCCTTTTAGAGCACATGTACCCGTTCCAGCGCTCGGTTAATATCCTGTTACCTATTCGTTACCTATTCGTTACCCATTCACTTATAATACGTTTGTTGTACGTTGCACCATTTAGAAAAGGATTTTTAATTATGTCCATGTCTCTGGTGTTAGAAATGTGTTCTAAGAGATGAAATTACCCTATTAGCGCGCATGTACCCGTTCCAGCACTCGGTTTCCAGATTTGCTACCGTACCAACCGTAGTACGAAGTGGGAGCCGTCATTTAACTTTTGAAAATTATTGATGCATACACTTTATATCAACACATGTTTTAGGAATCATATGCAGAACTGTTTTGAGAATTTTGAGCTGTAATTTGGGACTAATTTCATGTGGTTTCTTCTTTTATTCGTAGGAAACAACAGGGTGTGCACTCGATTATGCTTTCAAGCAACCGTTGCAAGTAACCGTTGGTACGCAAAGTTTATAGTTAAGAGTTATTTCCCCGTGAAACTACATAGATACAAGGAAGCTAAATTACTTAACAAATTTAAAACTTTATAAATTTTGTTTGTAATAACTTTATGTATCATTGTAAAATGTTAAAGTTTTGTATTAGTTTTGGTAAGTTTTTAGAAAACATGATCAAATAAAATGAATTTAAACAATTTAAATTGACCTTAATAACAAAAGAAAAATGACAAAACTAATATAAAACCAAATCGTTGTTCCGTCTGTACGCATGAGGTTTAAAACCCTTGACTATGGTTATTGAATGAAGATAAAAAAAAAAAAAAAAAAGTCCAGGGAGACATACTTTATAAAAATTAATACAAAAAAACCGAAGGCACTTTTGATTTCTAAATATTGTACTGATTATGTATGTCATTATACTTTTAAATAACATGGCCTTGTGATAATTTTGTGTAATATGTAATATATATATTGTATATATATGTTGAAGAATTAAATAAAGATAAAAAAAAATCAGACGTCCGGAAAGAAATTATAAAAAAAAAGGTCGTTTACATCTTCAATTTGAACAATTATGCATAGAGATATGGCTGATATCGTATTTACTTGACATCCTTCCTTTTTGGACAATTATCTTTACCGTCGGGCTTAAAGTTTTTCTTTATAAAAAAAACCATCATAAAATCAATATGCTCTATAAATTTTAGAAACATGCCCTTTTTATTAACACAACTGTTCATATATCTTTTTCGCAGTAAGCCGAGAGAGAAAACTCAGAAAAACTGGAGTTAACTATTTTAAGTAGTATCGTATTCATGATACTAGTACATATAAACTTGAACAAATTACATATAAACCTGAACAAATTACATATAAACATTTACCAACCGATGAAAATGATCCTTAATTTTAAGTCCATAAATCAGTTGTAAATGGTGCAAAAGACATTATATAGCAACATAGTATTTTCCGTACAACATTACGAAGAGTTAGAAAGACATATTCATATTGCAATAGACTAAGTGTAAATATAGCGTCAAATTATTGCCGTTATCAGTGAACAAAATACGCTGTGTTGTATGAAGTTTTTTTGGCAATGCTGTACGACAAAAGGATTACTGGATGGATATTTGTTTAACATTACCCCTCGTAGATCATATTATACTACTCCCAGGCACGTGCAATGCACAATTTTACCCGCGACAATATTTACAAATATTAATGTAATAACAATATATAGTGACATAATAATAATAAGCGAACACGATGAAGTAACATCGTGATGATAAATATTTCGACTCAGAAAATGGTTTTCGTTAGTGTCATAAAATTTATATTTATTCTTTATGTAATTAATATAATCAACAATTTTATTAAAAAGTTCAGTGACAAAATATAAGGAAAAAGATAGATCGATGGTTTTACAATGTGTGTTGCGTTTTATGAAAAAAATATTGCTCCAATGATCGAAAAGATAGCTTAATTAATAAAAAAATATTTTTATGAGAAATCAACACAATTTTGAACTCATTTTTGCCATAAGTACGTATACTAGTTTAGTGACGCATCCAGAACTTTTCATAAAAGGGGGGCGCTCCATCCATGCTTCAATGATTCCCTATATAATCAAACAAATTTTTGCCACGGAAAGGGGGGCGGGCCCCAAGCCCCCTCCCCCTGGATCCGTCTATGTAGTCATTAAAAACGCCAGTAAGGTACAAGTAAGATATTATTAATAAGTAATTTCTAATTATTCCAATTTATATTTGAGTATTAGAAAACATTCTATATTCTAATCCTTTTCTTAATATATACAGAAAACAAAAACATAGCCATACAGAAACGCAAATCTATTTTTAGAATATAAAGGTCGAGGCAACTCATTTCCAGTAAGGACTGTTTGATTCATTCTCTTGTGCACAAAATAAATTTTATCGTATAAAATCACGTGCAAGGTTTTCTAGAAGCAGAGAAATCGTAATAAAATAAAAGATTAAGGTTTTTATCACTGATTTGCAATTTTGTTTCTTTATTTTCATCATGATACATACAATTATCTCATGCATTAAATGAATTCTCACAAACAACACCAACGGTTGTGTTACGTACCAACCGTACTTGATACGTAGCAAATCTGGAAACCTCTAATACCCTGTTACCTATTCGTTACCTATTCGCTTATAATACGTTTGTTGTACGTTGCACCTTTTAGAAAAGGATTTTTAATTATGTCTATGTCTCTGGTGGTAATATTGTGTTCTTAGAGATGAAATACGACTATAAGCGCGTATGTACCCGTTCCAGGCTCGGATAATACCCTGTTACCTATTCGTTACCTATTCACTGATAATACGTTTGTTGTACGTTGCACCTTTTAGAAACGGGTTTTTAATTGTGTCCATGTCTCTGGTGTTAGAAATGTGTTATAAGAGATGAAATTACCCTATTAGCGCGCATGTACCCGTTCCAGCGCTCGGTTAATACCCTGTTACTTATTCGTTACCTATTCGTTACTTATTCGCTTTTAATACGTTTGCTGTACGTTGCATCGTTTAGAAAAGAATTTTCAATTAAGTTCATATCTCTGGTGGTAATAATGTGTTCTTATAGATGAAATACCACTATAAGCGCATATATACTCGTTCCAGCGCTCGGATAATACCCTGTTACTTATTCGTTCCTTATTTGTTTTTAATTCACGAGGTATACGTTGCACCTTGAAATAAATCGTTTTTTAATTGTGTTCATGTCTCTTGTGGTAACAATGTGTTCTTAGAGATGAAATGATCCTATTAGAGCACATGTACCCGTTCCAGCGCTCGGTTAATACCCTGTTACCTATTCGTTACCTATTCGTTACTTATTCGCTTTTAATACGTTTGTTGTACGTTGCACCTTTTAGAAAAGGATTTTCGATTGTGTCCGTGTCTCTGGTGGTAACAATGTGTTCTTAGAGATGAAATTACCCTATTAGCGCGCATGTACCCGTTCCAGCGCTCGGTTAATACCCTGTTACTTATTCGTGACATATTCGTTACTTATTCGCTTTTAATACGTTTGCTGTACGTTGCATCTTTTAGAAAAGAATTTTCAATTAAGTTCATATCTCTGGTGGCAATAATGTGTTCTTATAGATGAAATACCGCTATAAGCGCATATGTACTCGTTCCAGCGCTCGGATCATACCCTGTTACTTATTCGTTCCTTATTTGTTTTTAATGCACGAGGTATACGTTGCACCTTGAAATAAATCGTTTTATAATTGTGTTCATATCTCTTGTGGTAACAATGTGTTCTTAGAGATGAAATGATCCTATTAGAGCTCTGTTTTTTGTTTGATACATCATATATGTTATAACATATGTCACTTATTTAAAAGCCGATAGACAGTGATAGGCAACCTGTTCTATCTTCGTTTCTACAGTATCATAAAAGAACAGCTACTTTAAAGCAATATAAGTAGTTTATACAAGGAGATAAAATCAATAAAAACTGAACTCCTAGGAAAATTTGAAAAGGTATGTCCCTATAATCAAATGAAAAAAATCAAAAGCTTAAACATACCTAAAGAATAGATAAATATTTTATTTCTGACTTGGTAAAAGTAATTTTATTAATTGCTTACAAAACCAGATCATCTTTCTTTATTTAAACTTCATTATGTCCAATCATATTGACTCTGACAAATGAAAAATCAGTAAATAAAATCAAAAGGTAAGAGGATATCAGTCAAACACATAAAAAAAACCATGACAACAGTGAAATTTTACTTATTAACAAACGTATTATCAGTGATAAGGTAACGAATAGGAAACGAATAGGTAACAGGTTATTTACCTAGCGCTGGAACTGGTAAATGCGCGATAATAGGGTAATTTCATCTCTAATAACACATTGTTACCACAAGAGACATGGACAAAATTGAAAATCCTTTTCTAAAAGGTGCAACGTACAACAAACATATTATATGTGAATAGGTAAAGAATAGGTAATGAATAGGTAACAGGGTATTAACCGAGCGCTGGAACGGGTGCATGTGCGCTAATAGGGTCATTTCATCTCTTAGAACACATTGTTACCACAAGAGACACGGACACAATTCAACAACCTTTTTTTAAAGGTGCAACGTACAACAAACGTATTATAAGTGAATAAGTAACAGGTATTAACCGAGGTCTGGAACAGGTGCATGCGCAATAATAGGGTCATTTCATCTCTAAGAACACATTGATACCAACAGAGACATGAACACAATTGAAAATCCTTTTCTAAAATGTGCAACGTACAACAAACGTATTATAAGTGAATAGGTAACGAATAGGTAACGAATAGGTAACGAATAGGTAACAGGGTATTTACTGAGCGCTGGAACGGGTACATGCGCGCTTATATGGTAATTTCATCTTTACGAACACATTGTTACCACAAGAGACATGGAGACATTTAAAAATCCTTTTCTAAATGGTACAACGTACAACAAACGTATTATAAGTGAATAGGTAACGAATAGGTAACAGGGTATTTACTGAGCGCTGGAACGGGTACATGCGCGCTAATATGGTAATTTCATCTCTAAGAACACATTGTTACCACAAGAGACATGGAGACAATTAAAAATCCTTTCAAAAATGGGACAACCTACAACAAACGTATTATAAGTGAATAGGTAACGAATAGGTAACAGGGTATTATCCGAGCGATGGAACGGGTAAATGCGCGCTTATAGTCGTATTTCATCTCTAAGAACACATTTCTAACACCAGAGACATGGACATAATTAAAAACCCGTTTCTAAAAGGTGCAACGTACAACAAACGTATTATAAGTGAATAAGTAACAGGTATTAACCGAGGTCTGGAACAGGTGCATGCGCAATAATAGGGTCATTTCATCTCTAAGAACACATTGATACCAACAGAGACATGAACACAATTGAAAATCCTTTTCTAAAATGTGCAACGTACAACAAACGTATTATAAGTGAATAGGTAACGAATAGGTAACAGGGTATTTACTGAGCGCTGGAACGGGTACATGCGCGCTTATATGGTAATTTCATCTCTAAGAACACATTGTTACCACAAGAGACATGGAGACATTTAAAAATCCTTTCAAAAATGGTACAACGTACAACAAACGTATTATAAGTGAATAGGTAACGAATAGGTAGCGAATAGGTAACAGGGTATTTACTGAGCGCTGGAACGGATACATGCGCGCTAATATGGTTATTTCATCTCTAAGAACACATTGTTACCACAAGAGACATGGAGACAATTAAAAATCCTTTCAAAAATGGGACAACCTACAACAAACGTATTATAAGTGAATAGGTAACAAATAGGTAACAGGGTATTATCCGAGGGATGGAACGGGTACATGCGCGCTTATAGTCGTATTTCATCTCTAAGAACACATTTCTAACCCCAGAGACATGGACACAATTAAAAACCCGTTTCTAAAAGGTGCAACGTACAACAAACGTATTATAAGCGAATAGGTAACGAATAGGTAACAGGGTATTATCCGAGCGCTGGAACGGGTAAATGCGCGATTATAGGGTAATTTCATCTCTTATAACACATTGTTACCACAAGAGACATGGACAAAATTGAAAATCCTTTTTTAAAAGGTGCAACGTACAACAAACATATTATATGTGAATAGATAAAAAATAGGTTATGAATAGGTAACAGGGTATTAACCGAGCGCTGGAACGGGTGCATGTGCGCTAATAGGGTCATTTCATCTCTAAGAACACATTGTTACCACAAGAGACACGGACACAATTCAACAACCTTTTTTTAAAGGTGCAACGTACAACAAACGTATTATAAGTGAATAAGTAACAGGTATTAACCGAGGTCTGGAACAGGTGCATGCGCAATAATAGGGTCATTTCATCTCTAAGAGCACATTGATACCAACAGAGACATGAACACAATTGAAAATCCTTTTCTAAAATGTGCAACGTACAACAAACGTATTATAAGTGAATAGGTAACGAATAGGTAACGAATAGGTAACAGGGTATTTACTGAGCGCTGGAACGGGTACATGCGCGCTTATATGTTAATTTCATCTCTAAGAACACATTGTTACCACAAGAGACATGGAGACATTTAAAAATCCTTTTCTAAATGGTACAACGTACAACAAACGTATTATAAGTGAATAGGTAACAAATAGGTTACGAATAGGTAACAGGGTATTTACTGAGCGCTGGAACGGGTACATGCGCGCTAATATGGTAATTTCATCTCTAAGAACACATTGTTACCACAAGAGACATGGAGACAATTAAAAATCCTTTCAAAAATGGGACAACCTACAACAAACGTATTATAAGTGAATAGGTAACGAATAGGTAACAGGGTATTATCCGAGCGATGGAACGGGTACATGCGCGCTTATAGTCGTATTTCATCTCTAAGAACACATTTCTAACACCAGAGACATGGACACAATTAAAAACCCGTTTCTAAAAGGTGCAACGTACAACAAACGTATTATAAACGAATAGGTAACGAATAGGTAACAGGGTATTATCCGAGCGCTGGAACGGGTAAATGCGCGATAATAGGGTAATTTCATCTCTTATAACACATTGTTACCACAAGAGACATGGACAAAATTGAAAATCCTTTTCTAAAAGGTGCAACGTACAACAAACATATTATATGTGAATAGGTAAAGAATAGGTAATGAATAGGTAACAGGGTATTAACCGAGCGCTGGAAAGGGTGTATGTGCGCTAATAGGGTCATTTCATCTCTAAGAACACATTGTTACCACAAGAGACACGGATACTATTCAACAACCTTTTTTTAAAGGTGCAACGTACAACAAGAGTATTATAAGTGAATAAGTAACAGGTATTAACCGAGGTCTGGAACAGGTGCATGCGCAATAATGGGGTCATTTCATCTCTAAGAACACATTGATACCAACAGAGACATGAACACAATTGAAAATCCTTTTCTAAAATGTGCAACGTACAACAAACGTATTATAAGTGAATAGGTAACGAATAGGTAACAGGGTATTTACTGAGCGCTGGAACGGGTACATGCGCGCTAATAGTGTCATTTCATCTCTAAGAACACATTGTTACCACCAGAGACACGGACACAATTGAAAATACTTTTCTAAAAGGTGCAACGAACAACAAACGTGTTATAAGTGAATAGGTAACGAAAAGGTAACGAATAGGTAACAGGGTATTTACCAAGCGCTGGAACGGGTACATGCGCGCTAAAAGGGTAATTTCATTACTAAGAACACATTGTTACCACAAGAGACATGGAGACAATTAAAAATCCTTTTCTAAAAGAGGGACGAAAGATACCAAAGGGACAGTCAAACTCGTAAATCTAAAACAAACTGACAACGCCATGGCTAAAAATGAAAAAAACAAACAGAAAAACAATAGTACACATGACACAACATAGAAAACTAAAGAATAAACAACAAGAACCCCATCAAAAACTAGGGGTGATCTAAAATATGCAACGTACAACAAACGTATTATAAGTGAATGGGTAACGAATAGGTAACGAATAGGTAACAGGATATTTACCGAGCGCTGGAACGGGTACATGCGCTCTAATAGGGTCATTTCATCTCTAAGAACACATTGTTACCACCAGAGACATGAACGCAATTAAAAAACGATTTATTTCAAGGTGCAAAGTATACCTCGTGCATTAAAAGCAAATAAGGAACGAATAAGTAACAGGGTATTATCCGAGCGCTTGAACGAGTACATATGCGCTAATAGGGGTATTTCATCTATAAGAACACATTATTACCACCAGAGATATGAACTTAGTTGAAAATTCTTTTCTAAAACATGCAACGTACAACAAACGTATTAAAAGCGAATAAGTAACGAATAGGTAACGAATTGGTAACAGGGTATTAACCGAGCACTTGAACGGGTGCATACGCGCTAACAGGGTCATTTTATCTCTAAGAACACATTGTTACCACCAGAGACACGGACACAATTGAAAATCCTTTTCTAAAAGGTGCAACGTACAACAAACGTATTATAAGTGAATAGGTAACGAATAGGTAACGAATAGGTAACAGAGTATTTACATACTGAGCGCTGGAACGGGTACATGCGCGCTAATAGGGTAATTTTATCTCTAAGAACACATTGTTACCACAAAAGACATGGAGAATTAAAAATCCTTTTCGAAAAGGTGCAACGTACAACAAACGTATTATAAGTGAATAGGTAACGAATAGGTAACGAATAGGTAACAGGGTATTAACCGAGCACTGGAACAGGTTCATGCGCTCTAATAGGGTCATTTCATCTCTAAGAACACATTGTCACCACCAGAGACATGAACACAATTAAAATACGATTTATTTCAAGGTGCAACGTATACCTCGTGCATTAAATGCAAATAAAGAACGAATAAGTAACAGGGTATTATCTGAGCGCTGGAACGGGTACATACGCGCTAATAGGGGTATTTCATCAATAAGAACACATTATTACCACCAGAGATATGAACACAATTGAAAATCCTTTTCTTAAAGGTGCAACGTACAACAAACTTTTTAAAAGCGAATAAGTAACAAATATTTAAAAGGGTATTAACCGAGCGCTGGAACGGATACAAATGCACTTATAGAGTTATATCACCTCTAAGAGCCCAAATCTTCCACCAGAGACAACAAAACAATTGAAAATGATGTTTTAAAAGGTGCAACGTAAGATACTCGTATTATACGCGAATTATAAGCGAGTGATGGAACGAATTAAATAAGGTAATAGCATGCTCCGAAACGATGTACACCCTGCTTACATGTTTAACTCCACCACATTATGTTAGTATGTGCCTGTCCCTAGACAAGAGCCTGCAATTAAGTAGTTATCGTTTGTTTTTGTGTTATATATTTCCGTTTATTTTTTTGTATATGAAATACGGCCGTCAGTTTTGTTGTTTGAATTGTATGAGGTTGTCATGTCTGGGCCTTTTATAGGTGACTACACGGTTTGGGCTATGCTCATTGTTGAAGGCCGTACAGTAAACTATAGTTGATAATTTCTGTGTCATTTTGGTCTAATGTGGAGTGTTGTCTCATTGGCAATCATACCACATCTTCTTTTTTATGCAAGCGCTAACACGGTGATTTCATCCCGTCGAACCAAGATCCATCTTCAAACATACGGATATAAAGCAGTTAAAAGGTAGAACGTATAAAAAAAAAGGTAAGGAACAAATGCGTATCGAATATGAAGTAAAAGGATCGGTTGAGCACAAACACATATAAATAGGTCATAAAAAGACCCTCAACAAATTTAGAACTATTACCATATGTAAGAGTATTAACAACTAGATTTGTAATTGCTAGCAATAACGGATGGCACCCTTCCCCCTATTACCAGGTGAGCGGCAGACATTTTGACAATTCCAAAGTCAAAGAGAGCATCTACAGATGTCTAGTAACATCTTTGCAAAGTTTCATTAAGTATGAAGATTTTGAAATTATTATTTTTTTTGCTGTTTCCATGGTTACGGTGGCCATTTTGAAAATTCTAACTTCCAAATCCAACTCTGCCTATGCCAGTTACCATTCCTGTAAAGTTTCATCTAGTTTACTCAAATTCTTATTTTTGAAATTTTTGACCTTTTTGCATTGTTTCCATGGTACCAAGACCTATTTTGGAAATTCCAACTTCAAATGCCACATCTACCAATGTTGTTCATCATTACTGTGAAGTGTCATGAAGTTTTGAGCATTTTGAGAATTTTGAAAATTTTGGTGTAGTTTCCATGGCAACTTAGTAGTTCCAATGATCGCCAAAATCATCCAACACCTGTATATAGTGGGCACCTACATTGTTTTAAAAGATGATGATTCTGAGTTGAAGCATATCCAAATAGTTCACCAAAAACCAAAAACTATTTTTTTTCACAATTGTGCCGTTTCCATGGTAACGGCAGCCATATTAAACTATTCCATGCCATAATTAAAAAGGGGGAAGGATATTAAAAATCAAATGAGTAACGAATAGGTAACGAATAGGGAATAGGGAATAGGTAACGAATAGGTTACGAATAGGGAATAGGTAACGAATAGGCAACGAATAGGGAATAGGGAATAGGTAACGAATAGGCAACGAATAGGGAATAGGGAATAGGGAATAGGTAACGAATAGGAAACAGGGAATAGGTAACGAATAGGCAACGAATAGGGAATAGGGAATAGGTAACGAATAGGCAACGAATAGGTAACGAAAAGGTAACGAATAGGCAACGAATAGGGAATAGGGAATAGGTAACAAATAGGCAACGAATAGGGAATAGGGAATAGGTAACGAATAGGCAACGAATAGGGAATAGGGAATAGGTAACGAATAGGCAACGAATAGGGAATAGGGAATAGGTAACGAATAGGGAATAGGGAATAGGTAACCAACTTGACGCCCATTTACACATTGTAATACCGAATTCAGTTAAAAAATTGTAAATGTTTTCTAACCTGATCAGATTTATTGTAGTTCTGGTAGGTCCTTAAAACTCAACATAAGTGATTGCAAAACTGTTAATTTATGTGGTAAGGATGTTTATACTCATTAGAGATGTATGAGAGAATGGAACACCATAGAGACAATCTGAGACATCATTTTGAGGCCCATGATGCGTTGATTAAAATTTCGTTAAAATATTCTGTATAGTTAAAGAGATGATAGAGCTAAATTCATTCGAGTGAACTTACCCAGATTTTGTCGCTAATTACATAATAATTGATTACATAATGATTTTATTATTACAATATTGCATTCATTTAAAAGATTAATCTTTTATCTATCTATATATACCTCTTTTATTATCTTTCTATGCATTCATAAGAAAGTTACAGCATTTCAAAGGTTAGTGATTGGAAGTAAAAAAAACTTTGTATTGTGCTACCTTAATTCAAATTATCAATATGTTTTGTCGCCACCGTAAATTGGATACCAATGATTTGCAGAGAATGGGCACCAAATGAATAAAGGCAGCAGTAGTATACCGCTATTCAAAACTCATAAATCCATGAACAAAAACAAAATTGGGGTAACAAACTAAAACTGAGGGAAACGAATTTAATTTACAAGGAGAACAACGACACAACATTAAAATGAAACACACACAGAAACGGACTAAGCATTAGACAAAATTCTATGAAAATAACAAATATAACATCAGAACCAAAAACATGAATTTGGATAGATAAGTACCGTGACACGTCTTATAACAATACGGTAATATCTTTCATTTAAACCATAATTATATTTAACCTCATAAATGATGGTCTTATGTATGCAGCTTTAAGTTTCTATGCCAACAGTATAAAACAAGTAAAAAGTTTTGAATTTTACAAAATACAAAGATTTTTCAATTGCTACCTTAATATGTTAAGGTTGATTTCTCCCGTCTTCCGCAGGTCAGATATCAACTAATATTTCACTCTTCATTACTAAATATATGAGAATATGACGTTATTCTTTTCATTCACCACTCGTTTTTGAAGGAAACATTTTGGTAAAGGTACAAATAATGATTAACAGATATGTTTATCTGATAATATGAAATATAACGAACATAAAGAAATCCAATTGCACGAGTTCGCTATCTATTTATCAATAAACTCATGATTATATCGGGTTGCATGACCATCGGCAGTTTCCGTAAATCACCTCGAATATTTGTGTGTTTCTCTGTACTGAAATATTTAATGACTTTAAATGTTTCAGGTATCATGTGGACTTGTTATAAGTATATACATTTACTCAAATCTTGTCTTTGTATGGTATTGCCTTGCATAAGATATACATAAAGTAGATAAAAGATAATGGTATAAGCTTTTCAAACTCCAACATATCGACAAAAAGGGTTTAAATTAGGGGGAAAGTCTATCCTTACTTTAAATTATGTCTCGCTGCTTCTCCTGAAGTGATTTCCAGTTTCCGGTGTATATTCGTATGGTACACAATGGTGCACACTCTAATTGTAAACAGGTCACGTTAATTATTGGTTCTTGGTGCATAAAAAAAGTCGACTATCAGATAAAATACGACAGACGACTAATTATTAACACAAAATAAATAATTGTTCTTACCATAAATCAACCAAACGGGATACACCGAAGTAACTCCCGAATTAAAGTGTTATAGCATATAAAAATCAGAGTAGACGACTGAAAAAAAATGACAACATGATAAAAGTTAAGACAATTATAAATACAAGTGTATAATAGAATTTTTAAGTATCGCATTATGAAAACAAATCATATCAATTTCTCAGCCATTGAAGATTAACCTGACGAATTTCATTTTGGTTTATATATTTATTTTTTTTACGACCGTTTTATTGTTGAATTATTTATGTGATTGAAGGTTAAGCACCAACTTATTCTCTATTCTTTTCTTCCTATTCTTTACCTTTATATTTACTTTTCGGTTTAACTAAGGCAGTCCCTCTGTTGTACAGCAATTGTCTAATAGAGACACTGTTTGTACTACATGTATATTTATTAATTGATTATCACAAGCTCATGTCTTCAAAATAAACATTGCATGTCTGTATCTTAGCAACACATTCCGCTGAGAGACTGTGAATCAAAGCCAAACCGTGTTTACGGGAGTATCTGCCTATCGAAAGGTAAACAAAGACGTCCGCTGGTACATGTGTAACTTTTTCGAAATGTCAAATAAATTACGAAGGTTGTTTTATAATGAGATTTAAGATTATTACTAGTAATATGTAAGAGTTTTTAAAGTGACAAAACTTAGATGATCTTTGGTTGAAGTATTTGTCAATTTTAGAATATAATTAAATGCTTTAATATGATAAATAGAAAAATTATTTTACAAAATTCTGTCTTTGTCATATAACCCAGTAATATTATTTCTAATTAATCAATTATATCCAGATTGTCGTTCAATTATATAATATCCACACATGTTTAACATTGCTTATTCATACTATAATTGTTTTTATAAGGAGTAAGATCTCCCTGTATGATAAAACTAGATAATTTTGAGATGTCACCTTTATAACGAAGTCCGTGAGAAAATCACATCCCTCTTTACTATACAAATCATATTACTGCCAAGTGGATAATTAATAGTTGCTTATTTCATATTTTTGTAAAGTTATTTATCAAAGCCACATGCATTTATTTCAAACATGTCAATTACGGTAAAGGATACCACGTGTTAAACATTATCAGTTTAACTTTTCGAAGGACATGAGATCAAGTGTTGTTATTTTAAAGATTGATATGTTGTGTTTAGTAACCTTGTTTTTTTTTTCTTTTGGTCTTAATGTTTGGCATGGAATGGCATTGTCAGACTATTTTCAAATTATACGTTTGAATGTCCCAAAATGATATTAAACGTGTTCAGCATAAGTAAGCATATCTTTTTTAAATGAAAACATATTCTTAATCGTCAGTTTAGGATAATTCACTTGTTTTTTTTACTATAATAGCAGAATGGCTATTCTCTCTAATTCTCCATTAGATATTTCACGCCTATCTTTACGTTACGAGGAATGTATATTATGAGGTCAGATGAAGAATCAATTGAGAAAAGAAACGGCGTATTTCATAACAAAACAACAGTAAACGAAAATAGATCTGACAGATTAAATTATAGGCTCTTGAATTGAGACATGCACATAATGAGTATGGCGGGATTAAAAAGGTTTGTCAGCGTACATCTCTCCCCATAACATAAGACTGTGGTGTTACAGCACAACAAAAGAACAAACTATAAAAATCATTCGAAAAAGGTTTAATCCTTCAGATCGATACTAATATAAAGGAAAAACGTCGTTAGCTAAAAAGTTTCACTAAACCGACAGGTTTTCAAGCTGATTGTCATTTGATGGACATGCTTCAATTGTTCAACGTGGTGTTAAGAACGTATGACGTGAATTGAGTAACGTAAAGGATGTACGTAGGTGAAATTTAGGCACTCGTGTCAGATCTTCGAACTCCTTTAATACAATGTAAAATATTTTGTCCCATTACGCAAATTTTTCTTATTATATGTAATAAGTCTTCAATAGCTAATAAAATGTCAATTCAAAATATTTAAGCAGATTTTTTACATTTTTTCTTTGGATTTGGGACCAAAATACCAAAATAATACAAATGTAATATTAGGTAAAACTCTGCCATTTCCTGCCATTTTTAAGATTGAAATATCTTAAAGAAGGAGCTCCATCACCTTTCAATAATTTTAGCTTATTTTGTTTTCTAATTAATGTTCATCATACATATATAAACAATTGCAAATTCTAGATTTTTTTCATTCTTATTTTAAGTCGGAATAGTTCGGATTAGACCATGGGCCGGTTTTTTACTGGTTCTGTGTAGTTGATTCCAAATGCACTTTATGCCATCAACACAAACTTAAGTATAACAAATAGATATGGGAAGATGTGGTGTGAGTGCCAATGAGACAACTCTCCATCCAAATAACAATTTAAAAAGTAAACCATTATAGGTTAAAGTACGGCCTTCAACACGGAGCCTTGGCTCACACCGAACAACAAGCTATAAAGGGCCCCAAAATTACTAGTGTAAAACCATTCAAACGGGAAAACCAACGGTCTAATCTATATAAACAAAACGAGAAACGAGAAACACGTATATATTACATAAACAAACGACAACTACTGTACATCAGATTCCTGACTTAGGACAGGTGCAAACATTTGCAGCGGGATTAAACGTTTTAATGGATCCAAACCTTCTCCCTTTTTCTGAAACAATAGCATAACATCACAACATAGAAAAACATACAATAAAAGTTCAATTGGCAGACTTAACTCAATCAAAAAACGTATGATTACACAATGAACGAATAAATTTGATCTGCGATATCTGAAAATACAAATGCACAGTAAATTAAATATTAGAGACAAACATTCATGACCAAAAAGCTAACACACAAATCCAAACACACTGAGAAATATTTTACCAATCAATGTTCACTTTAGAAAAAAACAAAAAAAAAACGTTTTTTTATAATCTTGAAGTTTTATTATACAAATGACTATTTACTACATCCAATTCGAGTGTCATCCATGTCGGAAATATTTTTTGTTGAGCATGGCAAAAAGGATCATTTAATGTAAGGGGACAAATCAACGACTGCCAATTGACAATAAAACACAGTAAGGGATACTTCTGCCGTCAATGGTATATGAGGTTAGAAAAGTCAATAGAGTAGTTTGCTGGAAAGCAACGACGGTAAACACTATATACAATTTGGATGAATTCATGCAAGGAATTATCAAAACTCAGATGGTGCTGTCACAGGCCTAAATAATTACCCCACAATAACAAAAGGATTATCATAATGGTACTTATATATATAAGATAAAAAAAAAAAAAAGGAAAATAATGCAAAAATGCATATCCCAGGTATGTTCTACTCTTGAAATATTAGTTCTGGTATCAAAAGTCAATGATCCGACAAATTGATAGTGAGGATTATATAAAGTCTCGAGACGAATTTATAGATTGTAATTTCAGCTATATCTGCTATAGTCGGCAACTCTTATTTTATTCCAATACCTTTTCAACCGCCGCTTGAACCTACGTGATGCATTATGGAATAGTGACAAGTAGATCTGTATCACCAACCTACATAACATTCCATATAATTCTTAACACATTCTTTGACACACTGCTCACTCTGTAAAATCTGCAGTCATAAATACTCTCCTGAATTTCCGCGTATCATAATTTTCATTTCATTAGTTTTTAAGTTTTAATTTTAACATATGTTACCTTTTGCACTATGCATGGCACGATGTGTTTCAGCATGAGCTTGAGATGAAAATGTGTAGGTGCAGAGATGATTACACTTTTTTCAACATCACAGTTGCATAGGACATAACAAAATCGTCAATTAGTCTTAGATTAATCATGTGAGCCGATTGCTTCTCAGATTTAGTACACTTATATATACAATATTGATTAAACACTTGAATAAACTAAACATTCAAATTCTTTTTGTACTGAAGCATTGACAAATGTGCACATTTCTGTTGGTGATACCTCGTTATTATAGGTTGTAGTACTGCCAAAAATGCATCTAAATACTTTAACTAGTGCAGGATAATTGAGTAAATATTACAACAGTTTGACGAATAGTAAGCAGTTGCGAATAGATTAATTTTTTCATACCGGTAATCAGACTCGTCAAACAAAGAAAAGTGATAGACATGTAATGCAATTAACAATGTTAGTTATCAAAAACTATCAAAACTACTTTTTAATCATGAAGAATCAATTTAAATCTAGTTCCTGAAAGACATGGTCGTCAAAAAGCAAAAATTAAAATCTTAAAAAAACTAAGCTCCGAGGAAAGTCCGTAGTCAAAAGTCAAAATTAATAGCCCAAACACATCAAATGAATGGATAACAATAGACAAAACTGCAAGCTTAGAAAAATAAGATATATGATTAACTGTCACTAATTCAATCATCAGCAAAATCATTAAAAGTTGACTTACATGGATTTTGTCATAATTTTAAGACTGATTATCATATACCTCCATTGATTTCTTCTTTTTTTTTTCGCTTTAAGATTTCCTGACACTATAAATCCATAACATCGCTTAAAACGCATACAATTTATGTCTTATCTTCATTTAATCGTAACATGCAAGGTTATCTTACTGTCGTTCTTTCATCATATAATTGCGTCAACATCAGTCCCGGTCGATTGAAACACTGTCCTAGTTGAAATCAGTGGTGCTTGTGTTGTTGATATCAACCGTGGAATGCATGATCAAACTGACACAAAATTTAATATTTCGTGTAGTTTAACCAACTGATTACCGATAAGATAAAATGCACTAATGAATCTGTTAACCTTTATTAGTAAGTGAAAAACTGAAAATCACCAACTTAAGATTACTTTATTCCACTAGTATTAAAAGAAAAAGGATAGTTTAAAAATATTTATTCTAATATTTCATTCGAGGTTTTAATCTAACTCGAGCTCCAAGAATAATTAAAGCATTTTTCTCTAATTTTTGTGCTATTTTCATATTTCCTGTCCGGTGTGAGAAAAATATTTCTCCTCACTAGTGAAAAATCTGTTCTCGGCAAATGATTAGTCGAAATTTGATTATGACGTCAAATTGTTTTGTTTTCTTCTCAATTTTCCTATTGTGACGTCATGAAAAAAGGCGACCTTGCCTGATGACGTCGCATATAAAGAGCACAATTTCCTGAAAATCTTTGAAAAAGAACGATAAAAAGCATTAGAGAAACAGATTCCGACACTATAACTCGTGTATTACGATATTTCTCCACTCTCGACAGTTAAATTTTATTATTTAAAGGGCTCGGCAAGCCTCACGCTTTAAATAATAAAATTTAACTGTCTCGAGTGGAGAAATATCGTAATACACTTGTTGCAGTGTAAGAATCTATATTTTTCTTATCGTGGTGACCTGTTATGCATTACTGGCATTAAATATGTGTCTTGCATCACACAGAGGGTGATATGAATAAGTAATCTGCCAAATGAAAAAATCTATTTCAATATTATAATATGAAACATTTTAAAGTCTCGTTTTCATAATACGAAAATAAAATAAAAATCTTAAATTGATATCAGCAATATCTTATACTCACTCTTATCATTCACAATGTTTACTTCATCAATGTTTTATATTGAGGTAGAATAACTTGCAAAAGAGTAGATTCATTATATGACAGATATCCAAATAAATTCAAATACAGGTAGACTTACCATATTCTCTGAAAACTATATATGTAACAATCTCTCTTCCTCTCCATCAAATAAATACTTGTTTATTTAAAAATATACATAAATATTAGCAAATTCGAAAACAAGTGCATTCATGAATGACATAATTAAAATGGACAGTTATAAATAGCGGCTAAAACTGATGAATTAATTCTTCGGAAAAAAAATCCAAACACACTCCGAAGAATACCAAAAGAAATACAGCCGCAGTTGAGTCATGTATTGTGTTATAGAAAAATATGTGAAAGTTTTAGAAAAGCTGTATCTACTTTATTATAGTATTGTGTGCCTTTTCATCACAAATTTCTGTGATCGAAATATCAAATCAAATATAATATAGCTTTAGCTGAATACTACAATAAACACCACACAAATTTGTTTCAGCTTTTTAAATGCATGCGCTTAGTTATTCCGTTCATCAGTGATTTAAAAATCAAAAATCACAATGCATAACGTATAAGTTTGAATACCCCACTTGCGTGCTATCAAAGTTTAATAATTTTATTGATACACATCGTGACCAATTGAAATCAGTCTTAGTTTTTTGCTTGTGTTCGTTTTGCCTTGTCTCTAGTTTTCTATGTGATGTTTTGTGGAGTTGTTTCTCTTCTTGTCGTATTTTGTATTGTGAAATGGCCTTTTAGTTTCTGTTCAATTTATTAGTTTCAAATTTCCCCTTTCATTCTTTCCGCATTATTTTTATACTTACAAACTCATTTATTCATATACTGATGTGTATTTGAAATCTTGCAGTGCCATCTATATGTAACTTTGTCAGTCTCAGTTAAACGTCATAATGAATTTGATGAGACAGAACGTGAAATGAATAAACTAAAGAATGAATGATTATTACAGCAAACTCACACAATTAATAAAAGGCATGTTTAAAAAAAAAGTCTTTGCAAACACTTTACTCTCAATCTTGTACCTAGTCTCACTATCGGAGTAAAAGTTAACATATTAATATACTTTGAATTGATAAGTGATACAAAATTTGATTTATTGACTATATAAATGAATGTCTAACTCATGTAAAAATTAACTGTGCATTAGTGTCAAAATGGAAGGGAATAAGTTGGAATAAAAAGAATGACCGGTTTACCTGTTGTGACTTTTGCAGTTGACGTTGATGCACCCTCCATTATATAACTAATACGGAAACCTTCCCTGCTTATTGTATCGTCAGTTTGAAAAACGACATATACAGAGCCGCATGTACTTTGCACTGAGAACGGAACATCATCACCGTTACCACAACAAGTCTGTTTCAATAGAGGTGCAGTATCATTTGCACCTGTAAAACCAAAACAAGACAAAAACATGACATGAGGAATCCATGTCCGTCCATAAAATCGATATTAAATGAGGATTTATAAAACATACCACATATCTTCCAAGAGTGTGACTGACCATGAGAAAGTATGATACGACGAATATCTCACAATGAAGACTACAAATTGTCAAGCATCTGTCATTAAATAAACTTTAACTTTTGAAGTTTTATCATTATCCTCCCTATTTTTTTTTAGAAATATAATCTTACTTATCGTCCAATAATACTAAGTTTTTTATAATCTATACACTCATTTCATAAATATATTTCAAGATTATGTTGTTCAGTCAAAATTATTATTGGAAATACCTGCTTGGAAGCCTCATTCTTCGATTAATCAAATCATTATAAGTTTAGAAACAAAAGCATTGTAATCCACCGACCGTGCAAGGGCTGTATAGCCAGTCAAGGTCGTTAAAAACTGCCATTTGTTTTATTGTAATCCAAAATATGCAGTGAATTTGGAGAATTTACAAAAGTTTACAATGGAGATTTCTTTTTCATAAAGTTTTAATTCATTTAACCTTTACTGTCGCTTTATCAATGCTAGGCAATATTTCAGGTCAAATCAAATAAAGGATATAAAATGGAAAGCAATAATTCGAATAAAATATATATATATATATATATATTCATTACCAGCTATCAATAATAAAAAAAACTAGTAAAGTTTTTGCAACGGGTTATCATTCAATTGCTCAATCTAATTAGCATGCGTGGTCGGTACATGTTATAAAAGGAGCTTGTTTATCCTTTATTTTGCATTCCCATGTTTAATTTATTAAAACCTTGTTTTCCGTGCAGTTTTAGAGAAACAAAGTTTATTGAAAATAAAAAAGAAATACAAATGTTTATATTGCGCAGAATTCCAATAGAAAGCAAACATGAAAGTAGTCATATTGAATTGAAAATTGTGCTTTTCATTCTATACAAAACGAACTAAATGGGAATTATCATACAATCTCTAAATCAGCCTTTTTTCCAAATTCAGTATAAGTATACATAGACAACTTAACACTTTTAAAGAAATGCGTGAAACAAGAAAAGCTCATGTTTTAGTATGTGAGACTAACAGAAATCTGAATCAAAGGACAGCATTTGAACGATTGATGAGCATTATCATATTTATATAAATATACTACATACCATCATAAACAAATATGTTATCAAAAAGGCAAATTAAACGCCAACGAACGTTTTCCAGGAAACATTCGAGGAATTCTAATCTAATTGGGTAATGTGTTTTTTGTCCTGTTATTAACCATTCTCGAGAATAATTCCTGAAACGAAACAAAACATTGACTTTAACCTTAAAATTTAGGAGAACTATTTTAAATCTCGCTTGTTCTGCCGTAAAATTTAATAAGAAATTATAGTCTGACGTTTGAATTATAAGATTTAATTATGCATTGAATATTTGATTTCAGTATTGTTTAGAATTATGATTATTTCTCTTTATAACTAATTTGTGATACCATGTAACATTTCCTTGTGTGTTCGACCGTTCGTTCGTCTGTTCCAATTAGAATATAATTTGTTTAAAATTATATGCCAAATTATAGTTTGATCCAGATTAAGAGGTCACTCAACAAGGAAATGGTAGAATTGGGGGACACGGTGGGGTAATGCCACATACGATCGGTTTTCTAATTATCACGTATATGTGAATGTGTTTCTTTGCATTAATATTAATGCAAAATTCAGAATATGATTTTACGAGTCTTGAAATACTCTGTTTTAACTTGAGCGACGTATTAAATTGAGGTTCATGTTGGCAATAGCCAGTCTCATGAGGTTTGTATGTCGAATAACGGACGCGTGTCATTTGAAAGACCACTTTCGAGTTCGTCCGTCATCGAAAAAAAATCGTCAATTATGCGCCCCTTTGTTTTTAACTTTTGTCGTGGTAAATAATTTGGCAGATCAAATGCCCAGTATATAGATTGGTTTTGTTATTCCAAAAAAATATAAAATAAATTATAGACAACTTGTCTATGAGCATGGGTCCAGATCTTAAGTAAACACAATTAGTATATATATTTTTTTAAACAGTAACTTTTAATCGGTATTCCGATTTGATTTAAAGATTAACTTCATTATTTTATTTTTTTATCAAATATTGCGTAGACCTAGATCTGAATGTGCAACCTCCATTGTGCAAATCTTTACTTTAAAAAAAATGACAACCCAAACATTGGTGAATTTGAATCAACGTGGATGTAATTAATTTTCTTTATTGTATACTTGAAGGTTCGAGTAACAGGCTGAATCATTTCAAATTGAAACACTCCACATTATTTTCTGTGACATAAGAATAAGAATATAAGAATAAGAATACTTTATTAATCCAATTATGGACCCTTGCGGGTTTTAAATTTCATACAATGATTACAATGATTTGTTATAACAATGAAATAATAAAATGAAATACATGACAATAGAACTCTGAACAGTTATTGCATGCACATGGAATAGAAAGTAATATGGGAGACAATCAATCAATTTCTGTAAGGATTATTTCCCTTTAAACAGATATGGTGTTTTGAGTTGCATACAAATGATATGCAACCCCAACTGATTAGATATAAAGGTATTTTTCTCCCATGTACACACAGCAACCAATTACTAGATATTTATGTATATAATTATATTTTTTGACAATTGCAGGAATATGATAAGCACCTTAGAGTTTTACTGCAGTTTGTTTATAAGCATTTACATATTAATAGAAGAAATATGCATACACATAAAGAAATGTGCACTTAAATTAAATTTTTGAATTTAAAATATATATATATAGATAAACTAAAAGAGATTTAGCCATTAACAGAATTTGTGGATCTCAATTGAAAACTCTGGATAAGAAAAATGCATAACTTTTTCAGTATATGTTGATCTTCAGTGGTCATTAACCATAAAAATTTTGATTTGCAGTCCAAGTTATTGAAATTTTGACAGTGTTCATGAGCTTGTGCAAACAGTGATTCTCTACATTGATTATACAATGGACAGTTAATTAAAAAATGAAACTCATCTTCAATATCATTATGAGAACAAAAATTACAAGTCCTCTGTGACCTTTCTATAGGTTTGTTCTTATGTCGCTCTTTTTCTACTCTTAATTGGTGAGCACTTATGCGAAATTTACATAAAATTTGTCTTGATTGAAAACTTTGAATATCAAGATATTTTTCCATTTGGAAATTACTTTTATGAGAAAAATATGTATCTAGCTTTCCATTAACATTATCTTTATCATTGAACCATGCTTTTAAAAATAATGTCTTTAACTTTTTCATAATAAGTTGTTTTAATCTATTAATTGAATAATCAATACAATATGTTTCTTTCAATTCAAGCTTTTGTAAAATAAATTTAACAGAGGAATACCATGTCATAGTGTTATTTTCATGCATATCTTTGTTACATAAAAATGCTTCTTTCAATAAGTTTGAGTTACAATGATGTAATCTATGCAGATAGCTTATCATAGATAAAAAAATATTAAAATATATAGGAAATCTACCTAATTCTGATTGTACAGCAACATTTGTACTTTTATTATTTAAGCCTAGAATATGCTTACAGAACTTTAAGTTCATTTTATCAGCAACATTATTCTGGTATATTTTTTCAATCACATTTGTAGCATCTTTTTTACAGGAAGCAGAGTTGGTTTTAAACATTCCCCATATCTCTGAGCCATACAAAATAATAGGTTTAATGGTATGGTCAAACAGATGTAAATTTGTTTTAATACTAGCATCTGAGCCAGATAAACATCTATTAAGTTTATATGAAGCTTTTAAAGATTTATTAAATAAGTCTTCTTTTGCATAATTAAATGGGCCACTTGACTGGAATATAACTCCAAGGTATTTATATTTGAAAACAGTTTCAATTAATTCATTTTTAAAATAAAATGGTTCTTTTATGTGGCGTCCACTTTTATTAAAGATTAAGACTTTAGTTTTTTTTAAGTTTACATTAAGGCACCAGGTATCACAGTATGATTCCAATGCCTTCAAGCGCTTTTGAAGTCCATCTGAAGAATCAGAAAATACAATGACATCATCTGCATACATAAGACAGTCTATGCGACTAGTGCTGAGTTTTACACTATCAGGACAATTTAGTAAACAGTTAGGTAGATCATTTATGAATAGATTAAAAAGGGCAGGGCTTAAAACATTCCCTTGTCTAACCCCAATATAAGAGTTAAAACATGGACCTAGTTTGTTATCAACTTTTACTCTTAAATTATTAAGTGTATACATGTGTTTAATTAACTGGTAAAATTTTCCCCCAATGTCTGACTTGAGCATTTTGATAAGAATACCTGGGTGTATCACAGTATCAAAAGCTCTTTTAAAGTCAATAAAACAAGCATAAAATTTACTTCCCTTACAGTAAGTATATTTATCAATTAAGCATTTGAGGATAAACATGTGATCTGTTGTCCTTGATTTATTTCTGAAGCCAGCTTGGCAATCAGTCAAAATATTTCTCTCATCTAAATGTTTAGAAAGTCTTGTATTTAACACAACATTAAATAACTTTCCAATACAAGAATTTATAGCTATACCTCTGTAATTTTCAGGGTTATTTATATCTCCTGATTTATGTATAGGTATACAGTATCCTTCACACCATAGCTTTGGATATGTACTATGAGCAAATATTAAATTAAAAAGTTTATTAATGCAGCCTATAAGGGCTGTTTGTCCAGCTTTAAGCATGTCGTTTAGTATCAGGTCCAGACCACATGCCTTTCCAGGTTTTAAGTTGGTAATTGCTTTAAATATTTCTTGATTAGTCACTTTATAGTCTAATACATTTGACATGTTCTCTTTTTCTAAATCAACAAGCATGTTATTTAAAAGGCTTATTTTTGATTTATTGGTATCAGATAGAGAATTTAAATCTTGGAAGTATTTTGTCCATGTGGAGTTATTTATAGAAGTTTCTGGGGTGTCCCTAGTTTCTTCTGTTTCCCCCTTTAGTTTATTTACAAGGTTCCAGTATTCCTTTGGATTCTTAGTTAGCAGATAATCAAGCTGTTTAACAATTTTTGATTTAAACTCCTTTCTTTTATATTTTTTTAACTTTTTGAATTCTCTATAATGTTTAAAATAGTTATTTCTAATATTAATATTATATGGATTTTCAGACATATGCTTAGCCTTAATGTTTAATTCTCTCCTTTTATTGTAAAGATCTTGATCATACCATTTTTTCTTATTAATAGTTTTCTTTTTATATTTATTAGATTTGAATTTGAGTGACATTTTTGCTGCTTTAATAATAATATTCTGCAGGTCAGTAGCAGCAGAGTTTATGTTTGATTTATCTTGATAATTGTTAGTTAGAAAATCATTAATATCAAGTTTACAAGATGGGTGACATAGAGCATCCTGAACATACAAAAAATTAATGTATCATCGGTTTCAGACATTTTTAATTTGACAAGATCAAGATTTATTTTTTCAATCTGAATTTATTACCAGCACCATAGTAGATACGGTGTTATTGATTATCAATTTCAAAGAACAAACTTCAATTCATCGTATTATAAAAAACGTACATAAGTAAGTAACTATAGATACGGTTAAGGTACAGTTTGATATGACAACACTTGAATAATGACAACGTTGGTAGAATTAAACTAGAATCACTGACAAACTTTATGCTTGTAACCTTTTAATGGTCAATGTTAAACTTCTGTGATTAATTTTTTTTCTTAATACTATGAATTTAAAGTTTGGTTTACACAAATTCGTCGTGTATGGTCAAGCGTAATTCCAAAATATCCAGAACAAAGAGGTTCTATTAAAGTCGTAGTACAATGAATGTTGATGTTGACACCAACAATACAGCATACAAATTGCAACAACGTTAACGGAAGAGATATACCAACAAACTAATTATATATATATGATCCCCGCTTCAATTGTAGTGCATTACAATTTTAATGTATTATTTTAACTAGTTATTTTAGATGGAAAAAGTCTTAACCATGTGTTTTTGTTCTCTATTGTGGGGTTTTATTGAGTGCAGAAAATAACATCGCTCACTTTTTACTTTGATTTTGATATAACCTTTATTAATCAGTCTTACAGTCTTACCCTTCCGGATAAAATGTTGTTCCATTGTACGAGTCATGTGATACAAATATCTGCAGGTAGGGAGTGGCTGTCAGATTAATCGCAGTATCTGAATTGTCTATAAAAGAAATGCAACCTGAACAGCAATTACAAAAAACATCTTTTTTTATATTGTATGTATAATTTGCTTATTGCTTTTAATTAATAAGAAGTGTGTGTTGAACTCAAAATGTCTATAGCTATTGACGTTTATATCTGTAATTTGTTTTTTCATTGTGGTATATCCCAAGATCCGTTAATAATGTAAAACGTTAATAATGAAATAGATAGTTTATAATTACCTAAACGATAGACGGACGCTATCAAAAGAATATTGAAAGTGAAAGGCAAACTGACATTGCAACGGCAAGATATTTAAAAAGACACACAAAAACCAAGCAACTGTCTCAAACTCAACACAGCCTAATGCCTTCTTCTCTTAATGACATTGTCCAAATCACCTATTTCAATTGATTTTTTTATTATTATTTTTTTATTTTTTGTTAGAAGGAGTTCTATGCGTATTTCTGACTACATTCATTAGACGGTTTTATATGTTCACCTTTAGTACGTCCTGAACTTCCTAAATCTTACCAAAACCCAAATTTTACACTGGTTTTTGCATACAGAGCAAGTATCCCTATTGGACAAACATTAAGGTGAAACGCCATCGAAGTTCCATGACGCTTCAATTGATTTTGTCCAAAAAAAAGATTATATAAACGAAATTCTAAGAAAACTAAACTAACCGGCGTTAGTAGTAAACGATAATACATCTGTTACAGGGTTGACCCTACTGTTTGTTGTCAGTGCGTATAAATAATGAAACGTTCGAAATACATCATTTGACTATAGTAAAACTAAAAGTAGCTTCTTAAACAAAATTTACCTTAACCAATGTTGACTGTTTTGTTGAGAATGGGATTTTTTTGGTGATCTACATGTTCTTAAAAAAGGAAGATACCAAATAAACAATCGAAAACAAATTTCAAATATAACAAACACTCGACTCAGAAAATAGAGCTGCTTTAATATTTTTTGTATGTGAACAAAACTCATTAAGTTGATGAAAAAATTGTTTTTGTCATGCGCCCTCGATTTCTTTTTTCGTTTGCATAATATTTTGTTTAGGTAACGCATTAATTTTTGCTCTTATGTGAACTAGGAATTTAACAGTGACTTATATTTGAATTGTGTATTAACATGTATTTTAAAATTTTGTCAGTCTGAAACTAACTTTAAAGAATACTTATTTGAACAGCGATGACATGTAAATAAGTAAAACAATCCATAAGATGCTTAAAAAGAAGACATTGTTTGCACTTTTCACATCTTTCATAATTAGTGATCGCTTCCATAATTTTTAGTTTTACAATCATTTTTGTGAAGGCCTAATTTTTAAACAGATCAAACTTACATCAACATCAATGACTTATTCATGTAGTTATTTACTTTTAATTCATATGAAGGTTGGAAGACAGTCTCAATCAATATTAAAGGGAATAAGTTTAATAAAAAGAAATGACTGATTTACTTGTGGTTGATTCTAAACATTTCGTTGGTGATTCCTCCAGTTTATAACTAATACGGAATCCTGCATTGCTATCAGTATCGTCAGTTTCAAAAACAACATACATAGAGTCGTCTGTGCTTTGCAGTGAGAACGGAACTATGTCATAAGTACCACAACAAGTCTGTTTCAATAGAGGTGCAGTTCCGTTCAGGCCTGAAAAACCGGAAAATTAAAACATATGTTGCCACTATACAAACAACACAAATATCAAAATTAGCATGGCATTGCCCATATTGCCAGGGAGTTGGAACTTGCGACATTGATATTAACAATAAAAACTAATTACGATGATGATTATAAATTATCAAACATACGTGACTAGATAAGCTACCAACTTGACGGTTTTAAAAAAAAAATCTTTATCTTTATTTCAGAAGCAATGTCTAAAATACAACTATACGAAATTAAGTTATTCAATGCAACATAAACTCATTTCATGTCTAGTTTATAATGAAGTAATTCCCTTCGAAGAAATTTGAAAATTTAGAATATGGAAGGAGGGTCCGGTCAGCACCGATTTTGACCTCAAACTTTAGGTTCATCTGATCACAAATTTTGGGATACTTTTCAATCAATTAAATTTCTACTTCAGTCGATTCCATTTGTTAGTATGAAATTGATTAAGTCATAACAATTCAAGCTTAGATATGAAAAATCTATCAAATATGCCATTATATGCCACTTTTAAGATGGTTTTTGTCAAAATTGAAAGTGGCCGCATCTGTGATCATGCTCAACCTTTGTATATATTATGTATTTTCGTCAAATAAAAGTTACGTTTAGATTTAAAGATTGAACACAAATCCAGACACTTCCACTTAAGACAGAAACCTTCAAAAAATTAACTCATATGCTAAAATTTTGACGATTTCAATAAGTGAGCATGACTTTAAAATGATACATGTGTATTGTTTTGTCAAATCAGTCTATATTTATGTAACAGAAATATTCCACTTTCCAATAAAAAAAATATCGAGTTTCGAATAATATAACATTCTGTATACAGTAAATTTGCAGAAAATGTTTATATTGATTGTTCTTCATGTCTTCACAAAAGGGTTGACTACTGGATTGTTGATACCTTTAGGAAACAAGCTATTGATTCAATCCAGTAGTTGTAAAATCTCATCAAACATACCAAGTTTATATCTGTATACACTGACTACGTTTACATTATATACACATGGAAAAAAGTATTGCAACACCAAATTCAAATTAAAATTAAAACAAAACTTTTTTTTTTAAATAATTTGTTGAAATAGAAATAGTTAAACATTATTTAAATATCACCTGAGTTTAATCAATAAATATCGACTCTATCAGTTCTTATCCGCAACTCATACCTGCAGCAAGATGGCAGATATCCAGCATGAGGGAAGCAGGAATGTCGCTGTGATAATTGCACGTACTGTTGGTCATCACCATTCGACTATAAGTCGTTTGGAGAATAAAATCAGGCAAGAAACGATGTTAAAGACCTTCCGAGGTCAAGAAGACCCCCTATAACATCTGCTAGGGAAAATAAAGCATAATGAAGGTTGGTCAGAAGGAAACCCATTGCAAACAATACAATCCAAAAAAAAGAGAATGATGAACATACAGTAGCCTTTAAACAAGAACTGTTCGAGATCGGTTCATCGCTACTGGTTATCGTGCGATAATACCATTTCGGGGACCTTTGCCTACGAACAGACACACAGATACCCGTATTAAATATAGTAACCTCGCCAAAGTTGGGAATTAGCGTCATGGAGGAAGATCCATTGTTCCAACGGAATTCGGTTTGTTTTCCTTGGCGCAATCGTAGTCCATTTTGAACGCTATTGAGCATACATGGGACACTATTTGGCGTAAAGTTCATGAAAGGACACCCCAGTTCAAACAAGTCATGAAATAAACAAAACCCTTCGTCAAGAATGTTGCTGCTAGTTTAGCATCAAATTAGTCGACTTATGGCAGGAATCAGAAGACGTTAAGATCCGGTTATCCGTTTAAATGAAGGCTGCGCACAAAGTACTAATTCTTTGGTGTATAACGATCAACCATGATGTGAACAATCATCTAAGGATTAATTTGGAAATGTCTGACCTTGTAAACTTCGACTGCAGTAAAAGTTGTAAAATGCATTTTTTTGTACAAAAAACACTTCATTTTGTTATAACAATTTTGGTTAGATAAAACTTTTTTTTTCATACATTTTTTGTTCGTTTTAAAGCCAATGTTATCATAAACTACGTTTCAATATTATTTTACAAATATTTTATCATATTCCATCCAAAATAAGAGACTGATTTTTCAAGTTTGAAAACATCAAGGTGTTGCAATACTTTTTTCCATGTGTATAGTTTATGTTGTCACTAAAATTAATACAGTTGATCTGTCCAATCAAATACGTAGCTGTAGAGCTTTGAATACCAACATTTGTCAGTTTGTTTGTAGACTAACCTTACTAAAATTGAATTTGAAGTTTACACTTTTTTAACAAAATTAAATCGATGGAAACACATCAACTATAAGATGGAAAAAACGGAACTACAGAAACAATGCACTGCTTAAAAAAAATAACACCATTGATAGAAATGCACTTTTTGATAACAACTGCCATATCCTGACTTGGTACAGGACATTTCAAGAACAAATGGTAGCTTGATCCTAGTTTTATGGCTAGCCATTTCTCCTGGTTATACCGGGTGTTATTCTGTAGTAAATGCACTAGGCACTTTGATCTTAAAGTATCATATATAAGGTATATTGTTTCATCTTGCGAATGCATAAAATGTGTACTACGGGAAGCTATACTTAAAAACTTCTATCTGTTTTATTTGGGAAATTGTAGATGTGAGTTCTTCTTTTGACCTTAATACGACTTATAAATTCTCAAGATAACATAAAGTTGCATTTTTCTATATTTTAGAAGCCGTGTGTGCGGAAATTTAACAGATTATGGCCCCCAAAAAAATATGTTATTTGAAACTCCATTCAGGAAACATTATTGCATGCATCGTCGTGTATAAATAGTAAAGGAATAAGAAAGACAAGAAATTGTGTAAAATAGAAAAGTTGCTGAGTTGTGACACGTGTATGTGTGTGCAAACAAAAGAGAAATAAAACGGGTTTTGGTACGCTATTTTATGCGCAGTATTTCGAATAGCACAGGAAATGACAACTATTAAAGATACCAAAAAAAATGGTTGACAAATATGCAGAAATAAGGTTACAAAAGACGTCTATACACGATCCTAATATGACAACCGATTACTTTCATATGTATAAAATCATTCTGCCGAGGCTGTGTGGCCCGGGACAACGATTTCTAAAAACAAAATAGACTATACAAATACTGCTTGTCTAATTAGGAAAAGAGTTCATTGTAAAAAATAAAGCAAATGTGGTATGATTGTCAATGAGATAATTCTCAACCAGAAACCAAATGACATAGAAGTTTAAAACTTTTGGTCAGCGTACGACCATTACCAATAAGCAAAACCCATACCGCATAGTCTACACTACGATAGCTATCTTTCAATTGCTATTGCATTATTATTTGGCGGCAAATACATCTTGAAAATTAGTCAGTTTATATTCTTATCAATTGATTACCCTTGAGCATTTGCAATTTTTAGAAAAATGGTTGATACAAAATACACGATTTTATTACTACGACGTACAGTATAATAGTTTTATATAGCGCATTACTTGTGATGACATAAGCGTTACTGTTGTCATCAATAACGTCGCCGAATATTTGTTGCTGCTGAACACCAAACGTCTACAGACAATAGCTTGAAAGTAGCACGGTGCTAAAGACTTTTTTTCACATTAATAGACTTGTCGTTCATTTTCGCAAGTTATATTAATTGAAAAGATATGTTGATTAACAAAACAGAAAATAATAAATTATGTGTAGAATTGTGTGATTATCCCTATGAATCCTTTATATTTTTTGCTCATCATGCTGTTAATTTCAACAGCTCGTTCTTGAACTCCATCTTTATTTTATTTTCTGGTGTATTTATACATTCAGATCTATATGTGAAATTTTAAAAAGTTTTGTCGGGTATTTAATAACGTAAACTTCGCCTTAGTGAAAATTGTGTAACAATATGTCTACTGATTGTTTTAAAATCATACAAATAAGAAATAAAAAGTTAAAAAGTGACATTACCGTCCAGTTACATGTACTATACGTTAATCGTGTTAGTTAGTCCTCTTTTCCCCATCTCTCTTGCTATAAGTGAAGTCATTGATTACTAATCAATATATCAACAAAAGTGTGTCGTAGACAAATTAAGACATAAAGAAACTTAAAGATTTTCGGTCGGCAATACAGTCGGTAAGTTAAACTACTACATACCGTCATAAATATATATTTGATCAATTATACAAACTCCTTTATTGTTACCGGTCTCTAGGGTACAGTTTAAAATTTCTATTGTGATGACGGTATTCGGTATATGTCCTGTAATCAACCAGTCGCGGGAATAATTTCTGAAACGAGATAAAAAAACAAAACGTAGACTCCAAGGCGTAAATATTTCGTTTTCTATTATCATTATAATCGTTTGAGACTTTCAAAAATAATGTTTCGCTGAGATGGTTGTGTTATAGCTTACATATGAGATGAAACTTTATAAGCTACGACTGCCTATATTTAGAGCTCACGTAAACTCTCGTTATCTTCTTGAATGAAATTAATGTAAACAGACAAGAATTTTTTTGTTGGGGTTAGGTTTTTGTTTGTATGAAAACACTATTATTCCATGAAATACGTCATCCCCGATTCTTTGACCTATAGTTTACCCGCAAACAAGACTTCTTGCACAAACCAATGGGAGAAGTATTTCTTAAGCCGTCGCGATGTATTTTTTTGTAGATAAAAATACCCAGGAAAATTCTAAACGGAAAGTCCCCAAGCAAACGGCGAAATCAAGAGCTGAATCACATCGAACGGATTGATAATAATAATGGATATGATTGTCTCATTTTAACTACGTTTCATTCCAACCAATCTTTTTCCCTAAATGCAAGTTTGACCGTGTTAAGTTTATGGAAATGAGGTGTGCTGAAGGTTTGTGCAAGTATGAACGCCCAAATGTGACATTCGACATCTTTACAAGAAAATACATGCGTTCTTTTAGACTAATTATAAAATGAAACATTTTTTTTTATACCAAAAAAAATTAAGCCGTAACAATCTTGTTGGGTTTTCATTTTGTTATTTGTTGGGTTGGGTCATTCATGAGAGAAAAGGATAAACAATGATTTCTTAATTGTTTCAATTTTGTTTACTTTATAATTTGGATTAGATGGTTTGACTATCTAACTTACCCTTCCGGATAATATGTTACTCCATCGTACGTGTCATGTGATACAAATGTCTGCAGGTAAGGAGTTGCTGTCAGTTGAATTGCAGCATTTACATTTTCTATAAAAAGGATTGCAAAATGATAAACCATTTTTACAAAATGTAAAATATTAGTGATAGACTACAATCGGAAGGGTTAAGAACTAAACATGTTTTAATAATTATGGGTCTATTGTAAAGGACTGTGAAGATGTATGGAGATGCTTATCAGTTTTTTTGTTAGTAGGATGTTTTTCCTTTAGGACATAACCAACGGTCCTTTTTCATACTTTAACAAAATATTTATAATACAATAAATGATCAATTGCTTAAACGAAGGGTACTATTATACAAGTTGTTTGTAGTTATATAAGTAAAGAGCACTATGAATTTAAAAATACTGAACTTCGATGGAAATTCTACATAGAATAAGCAAAATAGACATATCAAAATCCCATCCTAATTCAACCAGTGGATAAACGCTACTGAATAAAAATACCAAAATAGATTACCAATTTACTGATATTGGTTTGAAAGAACAGAAACTCGCTCACTGAAATTAATTTCGTAAGATAATATTACTACTTTTGTGTCGGTTTCGCTGCTTGTTAGTTGTCCGTTTTAAATCGCTAGTAATTCATCAATTTCGAGTACTTAAACTTTAACAGAAGCTCTTATTACAGCGTTCACCGTAACAAAAAGTCCGGTGTCCTTTGTGATAAGTTATTTTTTGGTTTTGACGTTCTTAAATTAATCCAGAAAGCTAATAAAAAAAACTGTCAATAGTGTGACCGAGACGTAAGGAGATCTATGACTACCAACAACTGCAAATTATCAGTGAAATAAACAACAAAATTTAAACAGTAAACAGATACAAAGTTTCGAGGTACAGTGTACGGAAATATTTTTCCCAGAAAATTAAATGTTCGATGGTGCTTTCTACCGACTTTTATTATCTTCAACGGACCAACTGATGAGATTACAGTAACACTTTTTACATGCACTGATACCTGACCAAGAATTTATTACATTACCAATAAATCAAAAGGAAAAAGATATCTCATTATCAAACTCTCTATTGATAAAATTAGAGGTAAATTTTCGATAAATATGTAATTCTCAACTGCATCCAATAAAATTTATGATTTGGGTTGCAAAAGCTATCGCTTTCAAGCATTATAAATTTACCTTTCATTTGCGTTATGACTGTCACTACTATAAGACAAATGGTTAGCGTACGTGACATATTCTGAGAGTTGGTACTTGCATAAATCTTCTACGCATGAGCTTTTGTTTTATACTTGATACACTGAAACAATTATCATATAATTATATACCTATATGGAGTTATTTTCTTTCAGAACGTCAGGTCATTCTTTCTCAGAATCAACCCGGACGATACCATGTTCAATGGTATATGCTCCAAGGCATAAAATAATGACCTGTGTAAGGTCATTATTTTCCTTAATAAACATGCAATCTATGATTTACTTCAAAATTTTATTCGTCTAATAGTCTTTTGTTGCCAATTTTAAAATTTATTTTCTAAAGTTCAACCGATGAAAGATGTAAAGAAACCGTCATTGTAGTCCCGCAATTTATTTTTAAAAACAAATAACGTGAAGTTTTGTTGATTTATCGCTATAATAAAGAAACATTATAATATATGTCAGATGAATTTTAATGTAGACTTTCATAAAATAAATTCAGATTTAACATATTCGTGTGTAAGATTTCGAAAATTTTATTGAGTCAAACTGAATAGGTTGATTGAATTTTGGTTGCTTGCTTAACGTCCAGTGGCAAATATTTCATGCATGTTCAGAACGATACACACTGAATAGGAAACCATACTGTGACATACATGTATTTATATTCGTCTTCGTGTCAGTTCTTAACTTTCTAAAATTTATGTATACCTTTTACTCTATCAAATGATCAACTAATAAAATAATCTTATATTCTATTGAATAGCATTAACGTAACTCACGAAAGGGTCGGGTGTGGAGGGTATACAATTTTATCCTGATTATCTTTTGATAAAATGTATTGCTATTCGAAAGACAATCTTTCTGAATTTTTCATTCGATTCAAGTAAAATGGTTAAATAAATAACAACTTTTCCGCAATAGATATAACATAACAAATAGAAAAAACATACCCCCTCCCCCTTTTCCATAAGCTACGTGGTACAAACATAACTTACAATGTGTCTTGTATTTGTCATACACCGTTATCGGATGGTAACAATACATTTGTGTCTTACTTCATGCAGTTACAGTAATATTTTTATTGTGTATGGATACCAATTTTTAAAAGGTTTATATCTAAATTATTATAGAGTTTTATTTCACATTTTAAATGAGCTGCAAGGCGTAGTAAAACCTGAACGCATTAGAAAGGAATATCCCACTTTAGTGTTGTCGGTAAAAAAGGATACTAAATTTTACAAATCTTTATAAAATTGATATTTTTTTACGGTATATAAGTCAGATAATGCATATTTTAAGGTTTTTCTTGTCGTAGAACACACCTCGGGGTGTCAGAATTGTTCAAAGAAAGACCTCCCTCCGGTCGGTCTTTCATTTGATCAATCCTGACACCCCTCGGTGTGATCTACGACAAGAAAAACCTTAAAATATGCATTATCTATAACATAAGTATTTAAGACAAATTTTTGCAATCCTTAGATATGTAGGCAATTTACGCAAGGCCAGGGCAAACAAACAACAAATGTTTGGCCTGCAGAAATATGTGATTTTATCAAATACTAATACAATAATTCGAAAACTGAATCATTTGCATAGAGAAGATGAATATGCCGTTTTTATGACTGGTTGCTATAACATGTATAAAGTAAAATCACAAAAATACTGAACTTAGAGGAAAATCAATTCGGAAAGTCCATAATCACATGGCAAAATTAAATAACAAAACGTATCAAAAACGAATAGACAAGAACTGTCATATTCCTGACTTGGTACAGGCATTTTCAAATGAAATAAATGGTGGATTAAACCTGGTTCTTTAGCGCTTACCCTCTCACTTTAATGACAGTTTCATAAATTTCGGTATCTTTCGTTCCTCTTTTGTTAAGATATTTTTGTACGACAATCTCAGAGACTATTTATTCATCTTGGAATTTTGTTTTATTTAAAGTGCAGAAAGTTGTACATCGGGTCTGCATGCAAAAAGGCAATATTTATTAGTAGTTAGTTAAATAAGACAGATATAATTGATTTAAAAGAAAGAAATGCTCACCTTCTTAGTTATTCCTTTATCTCCTTTAAGATGTACTCAATATAGCTGACTATTAAAAATAGTGGTCATGTGAGCATCGTGATCATTCATATGAATACTTAGAGATGAAAACCAATAAATCTAGGTAACCTACGAATTTGAGTTTTAATAACCGACTAAGAATTAGATTATATCAAAGACATACATAGGACTTACAGAACTTTTCAGTATCACAGTCTAAAATTACGACAACAGTACTAATACTTTACAGATGCATAGATATCATACATCGATTTATTAAGAGGATAAATCATAGTAAAAGAAACCAGTTTAGGAAATGAATGAACTTCAACAGAAGAGATCCCGGGTGTGTCGACAGGGTAAGATGATTAAGAAAAAATTAACATTTTAATCAATTTTATTTTATAACATGTACGGGCTATTGGATTGTGAGGAAAGTGACATTTTCATGTACTTTTAAACATATACAGTCAGAATATATTATAGATTGCTTCAGTATCTTAGTATACATACAAATTCATGACATCGATTGGAAGAGAGCGCAGATTTAATTGAGTCCTGGATTGGGTTCTTTATTTCTGATTTCTTAATTTTCAGGGCCTTTTTCGCATTTTCTCTTTTCCATCGTTGAGCCCAAATAACTATTGTGTATCTCTTTGTTCATTTTTTCTATCATTTCTGTGTAACTTAATTCTTCTACGCCACTCAGATCCTTGTATCTACTGCACCAGCTATATATTGAAACTTTTGGTACAACACGTGTATTTCATAATGATTTATGCTCATTTCTTAAACGATAAACATAACATGAATGCTTCTTTTATACCATGTTAACCACGACGTCCTTAGAGAACAATTTTACTCAACCCCAAACCGCGAGTTGTGTGAGATTTGTTTATTTTCTTATTTTCATAGAAGAGTATTTCACACTTTGATATGATAGGGAGCAAAAATGAGTATATCATGTAATCGAGTTCAAAAAATTTATTGTATTCTGATATATTTTTGATATCTGCATATTGGTCACTATATTGACTTAAATAAAGAGTAAGATATTCCTCTAACATCAGATTTTACACTTAAGACACATTGTTATGTCGCTAAATATTCAGAAAAAAACTGGTTTATGTCGGTCACGTACAACATTAAAATGACAGCTTTGCCACAAGAATAAATCATCTCTATATCTAGGGTTATTGATACGAAACTCATTATTCAAAAGACTAGTGTCTTACCAGTCAGTGTTAAAAGAAAATGGCTTCATTGTTTCTTATCATCTGTACACTAGACTAATTATAGGAATAAAATTAAAAGAGGAAATTGGGAATGTGTAAAAGAGACAACAACCCGGCCGTAGAAAAAACAACAGCAGAAGGTCACAAACAGGTCTTCAATGTAGCGAGAAATTCCCGCACCCGGAGGCATCCTTCAGCTGGCCCCTAAACAAATATATACTAGTTCAGTGAAAATGAACTTCATACTAATTTCCAAATTGTACACAAGAAACTAAAATTAAAATAATACAAGACTAACAAAGGCCAGTGGCTCCTGACTAGTGAAAGGCACAAAAATGCGGCGGGGTTAAACATGTTTGTGAGATCTCAACCCTCCCCATATACCTCTAGCCAATGTAGAAAAGTAAACGTCTAACAATACGCACATTAAAATTCAGTTCAAGAGAAGTCCGAGTCTGATGTCAGAAGATGTAACCAAAGAAAATAAACAAAATGACTATAATACATAAATAACATTAGACTACTAGCAGTAAACTGACATGCCAGCTCTAGACTACAATTAAACTGATTGAAAGATTATGATTTCATCATATGAACATCAGGCACAATCCTTCCCGTTAGGGGTTTAGTATCATATCATCATTAAATATATGAGAAGAACATAACCCGTGTCATGCCAACGACTGGTTTTTGAATACATGAGTTTAGTTCCGACGCAAAGACCCTATCAGTGAATCAATATTAACGCCAAAATATGCAATCTTTAATGACCTGACAACAGTATCGTAACTATATCCCTTTTTAAAAAGTCTTTTCAAAGGTTTAGGTAGTTTCTGAGGTCAATACTGACACCTTTGTGCTTTATAAAGAATATTTCCATAAAAAAAATTGATGTGAAATACCTGAACGTATAAGAAGTCTGCATGTTGAGCTATATTTACGAATGATGTTGTTCCTCCACAAAGGCAAATAATCGTATTTAAAGAAGACTTTTTGTTCAATAAACTGAATGTGACTTTTTCCCTTTGTAAAACTGGTTATTTCAAGCATTTCTGTCAAGTTTTGTCATAATCAGTTCAATAGTTTGAGAAAAATCTAGTATATTGAAAGACGACATCTACAGCGATTCGAGCAAAATTTCTTCAACAAATCCAAACCAAGCCGCATCAAGAAAGAATAGAATGTGGACCAATAAATGATCAAGTATCTATCTTATCTGCCTACAAACAGTTGAAAAGGATACACAAGATGATTTTAGGAAGATAAAATACCACTAATAAGCCTCTTTGTCTTCTGTATAAGGTCTCTTTTGGTCAATTTATACCTCTCATTTCCTCAAAATTTCACTCATTTATGGTAGAAATGTTATAAGAAATGAGTAATTGAAGCATTTTGGCAGAATGAACAATCAATATAAAAGTTTACAGTCTCCAAAGAGGTTTCAATAAGTTCTTACGTAAAACTTAAATTTATGCCGCGTTCCAAAGAGGGACATAAAAGGCTTCTTTTTTAGTGAATAACTTGTCGTTACAACATTAAAAATAATTTCATCTATTTATAACTATATATTTATTCAAGTATTACCTAGGAAAATGTTATATCATAGCAAAATATAAGAAATAAGGAGAAAAAGCCCACCCCCCTCCAAAAAAAATAAATATATGCACTTAGTATGGCTTGTTCTGTCAACTGAATATTCATGGTACAGTCCTATTTCAAGACAATTTTCTCATAAAATGTGTTTTGGAGACTCAATCCACTCAGAATATTTCATTTGCTGTATTATTTCACTTAAATAGCAAGAAATTTTAACACATGAGATTACTCACAAGGCCATAGGTGCATGTACAGCTTCCCATATTAGGTGTAATACCACCATTGATTTTCCCCTATTAGTCTTTGTTAAATTTGCACTTTCCAAAAAATTGTGCAGAATTTATCTTTGTTTCAAATAAAGAAATACTTGGCATGAGTCAAGTTTTATCCTGTCCAGTTCTATAGAAAAAGTTTCACATAACATTTCATTGCATATAAGAAAAAAACCATCATTGGAAGTTAACCAATCAAATTTCTCCCCTTATTCCAGCTGTGTACAAGGTTTAGTCACCATGTAACCTCAAGATTACAAAATTTTCTATAGAAATCAAAAATAAAAAATAATGGTGTTTTGAAATACCCAAGACATATGTTTATGACACAGAAATAGTTTTACTGCAATAAAATGTAGGATATATTACCTACAACGGTCAAATTCAAGGGAATATTTTTTTAGACCTACTTTCGTATGCAACCGGATGTGACGTACCATGATTTGGTGGTATTACACCTCAATACTGTTCTCACTTATCAATTGTTATATCGCATGCAGCGACTTATCCCCGAATGTATATTTCCCGTGAGCATCATTAAGTATGTACCAGTAAGATCGCTGTTTTTTGCAATACTAGGTATTTGTCTTAGTTAATTATGTATTCATGTCCTTCTATGCTTCTTTATCTATAAGAGTACACATCATCAAGAAAATTTACTACACCAATAGCCGTTCACTAAGTGCTCTTTTTCCGAAAAAAAAGGGGGATTGGTGGCGAGTGGTCTAAGTATTTACTACTGTAATTACTAGCCAGTCAACAGGTTGAGGTTGTGAGTTCGAATCCCGCTCGTGCGGGTGCACTTGACTTCAATCTTAACTGACGGATTGTCAGTTTTCCTGTCGAAGGTCGGTGATTTTCTCCGGCACTCCGGCTTTCTCCACCAATAAAAACTGGCCGTCACGAAATAGCCTAAATGCATGTGGTGCTTAGAAATGGCGTTAAAACACCAAAATCAAATCAAATCAAACCTTTCCGAAAAGAAAGATAACATTTCTGGGAATGGAACTGGGTGCTGCTATGCCATATGGTTGCAATGATCGCATCAAAGGAGTAGGATATTTTTTTATGACAGCCTGCAGTGATGTCAATGTAATAGGCTAATTTAACTTTACGCCACCAACGAAGTCAGGGGTAAAACATAACCATCGTTTTACTGTAAAAAAAAAGTCTTTCAATTATAGATCGCCCTCTTGAAGCTTTGACGACCTTTGTTCACATCTTCATCATCCTTTAGGGTAACATTGCATCATATCTTTTCTTTTTCACTGCCTGGTTTTTTTTAAATGTTTGATAGATTATACACTTGACAAAGGATGCAATACTACATTTTCCTCAATATAAAGAATTGTCAGTATTAGTGATGTAGCTTTTTTCCGGCTTTTTATTTCAGTAAGATCTGAACCTTTGCATGAGGAAAAAATTATATGCTTTCCGTTTCGGTTTATCTATATAGAAATTGCTGCAGTCTACATCCCCAACGTTCTACAATACAAGAAGGGTACATCTAAAAGTCCGCTTTATTTTCATATCAGTCTTATCCTTTTGTATTCTACAGTTATTCCAAACTATTGTACCTAAAGTATTTAATCATAAAGAAGCTTTGCGGGACCTTTATTTAGAACAATTACTCGGCAAAACCCTTACATATTAATTGGAAACATAACTTCAAAATAATTATAGATTCTATTCCGGAATACGCCAGATTATGAGCTAATTAATAAGAAAATGAATAAAAACAATTAGGTCGCATTCTAAGGAAAACAATGTGTGAATAATCGACCAAAGTCAGTTTTCAGAGACAAAGAGGCTGTGAAATGTCTATTATCTTTTCCCAGTACGTATGCTGTTTGAAAAACTTTCAAATGATTTTGTCTTTGTATGAAATCTTACTACTACGAGTGTCTTGTAAAAGGACTGAGAATAGATAAGCCCTCGTGTAATCCCACATACAAAGTATTATCATTTGACAAGGGCGAGATTATGGCAAAACAGATGTCATTCACTGCTTCAATTAATATTACATTAAACAACAAATCGGAGGACATACCTTGTTTGAACCTTAGTTTTACCCAATTTTGTACAAACGCTACATTGACGGCTCATCTGCATTTTTGACTATCAACGAATTGTCCATTTGATTGATAAACATTTGTCTGTTCTGAAAGCGGGTATTCAAATATTGTGAAATTGTTTACTTGCATAGTGATATTAAAGGGGCACTAGCTGTCAAATTCATGGTCACCGATTTGACTCAAATTCTCATACTAGTATTTGATTTATAACAATGTAAAACATTTATCCAAACTACCAAAAGTCCAAAAAGAAACAGTTTATAGCGCATTGGGTAGATAATATATAGGTTCGTTTCGTGTGAATTTAAGTACAGATGCCAATTAATTAACTATCGATTTGATCTCAGATGACCATATAAGCGTTGAAAACATAAATAAAGATATGAATAGATTAAACCTTTAGATTTTTTAAATATCTGGTAGCTAGTAATCCTTTAACCATATGTGGATTCAAAAAGAACTAAAGTACTTCTGGATAAATTTAAGGAGAGGGACGAAAGATACCAGAGGGAATGTCATACTCATAGATTGGGATAACTGACAACGCCATGGCTAAAAATAAAAAGACAAACAGAATAATGATAGTACAGAAGATACAACGTACAAAATTACAGAATAAGCAACACGAACTCCATCAAACACTGGGGTGATCTCAGGTGCTCCGGAAGGGTAAGTAGATCAAACTGCACACGTTGCACCCGTCGTGTTGCTTATGCTATGTTATGTTATGTTTACAAATCCGGTAAATAGTCTAACTCGATAGGTCACATTCGTGAAAAGGAAAGGGATTGTAGTTACGACATAAGGAACATATCCGATATCATCAGTAAAACGATCATTCCATATCGGTCAACCAACTCGTGATGGCGTCCGTAAAATTTAAGTAAAGGTATATCCAGAAAGTGCGTCGAACGCATACAATAATTAAACGTGTTGTTTTCATTTTTTTGATAACTTGCTTCCCAGGCATAGATTACCTTATCCATATTTGGCACAATTTTTTTGGCATTTTGAATCTTTAATGCTCTTCAACTTTGTACTTGCTTGCCTTTTAAATCTTTTGACATGAGCGTCCCTGATGAGTCTTATGTAGACGAAACGCGCATCTGGCGTACTAAATTATAATTCTGGTACCTTTGATAACTATTTACACCACTGGGTCGATGCCACTGCTGGTGGAAGTTTCGTCCCCGAGGGTATCGCCAGCCCAGTAGTCAACACTTCGGTGTTAACATGAATATCATTGGTCATTTTTATAAATTTCCCGTTTGCAAAAATTTTGAATTTTTCGAAAAAACTAAGGATTTTCTTATCCCGGTCATAGATAACCTTAGCCATATTTGGAATTTTGTATCCTCAATACATTTTCTACAAACAAAGTCATCCGTAAATATAGGGTTAACCTACTAAGTATTCGTTGTCATTATATTTGTATAACCAATTAATTTTGAGGTGAGATTGTATACTTTTTAAGACAAAAAGTGCAGCGACTTTCAAAACATCGTTACACATGGGTATCGTTTTCAGAACCATGCATAAAATCAGACCATTCAAATAATATTCAATGAGCATCGTTAATGAATAAGAAATTTAATCTGCGATATAGGAAGCATTTATTGAGAAAATGAAGAAAGAGAAAAATTATTGATTAAGACTCTTTTGAATATCAGAATGAAATATATATACAAGGTATGTCAGGCTTCTGAAATGGTAGTTTTGATATTTAAAGTCAATGAAAAAAGTGAGTGCCGATTACATAAAGTCTCAAAATGAATTTATAGATTAAAGGTTTAGCTATTTCTGCTACAGCCAGCATTTTTTATCTTATTCCAGTATGCATTAGTGGCACTTTTGTTACAGCCTTCAGGACCTCCATTATGCATACGTGCATAATCTTCACAAGTTGTTCCACAAGTCGAATCTCCATAACGATTCATGTAAGCCTGAACACATTCTTTGGCACAATCATAATCCTTTGTACACTCTTCATAACCTGAAAAAAAGATAAATTTTATGGAATTGTAACTACTTTCGTGTGATTGTCGTTTTGGGCTAGCAGTAAAAATAGGTTCAACCTAACAATATTTTTTAATTGTCCTGTAACATGTCCGGAATGAGACATTTTTTAAATTGTTACTGGTTTCTACGTATGTTGGCGTTTGATTTTTTGAAGTTCAGTGATTTTGTTGTTCCGTTGTTTTGTTGATGTGTTGTTCTCGATTTAAGTTTGACGCCCGGATTTGTTTTTATAATGACTATTGAACAGTGGTATAATTCTGTCGCCATTTTTGTATAAATTTCTTTGAGCGCGTACGAGATACAATGTTTTACAGGAAGAATTCTTCAAACATTTGGGAACATCAAAATCATAAATCTATTGGCATACTGGCTAGGAATTCGTAGAGTACGTAAGTTAGTCAGGTGAAATTGTAACCTCATGCATTTTAGTACAACAAGTCAGTGCGTAGTTTATTGATAATTACACATTGAATTAAATATATTAAAAGTATGAAAAGTTTAAAATTCTATACGTATCGAAGTTTTTGGCTATTCGGTGCTTTAATAGGTATGGTACATCATTTTGTGATAATGATAGTACTGAAAAATCTTTTTGCGGATTGCAACAATGAACGATAGTTCTTGTTGAGAAATTATCCTAAGCTATAGAGTTATAATTAACAATTTCCAAGAACAAATTGGAAATTTCTGCATTTAAGTGACAACCTAAATTTAACTGCCTCTTAATTCAGTATTTTTAAGTAGGCCTTTGACGATTAAAAAAATCAATTGAAAGAGGACTTTACTTGTCACATCCTATCAAGTGACTTGTTTTTTAAACTTGAATTGTACTTACCGTCACCTCGTCTACCACAGTCAATCCAGTACACTTTCTTTATTTGAAATGGTCCACAGGAATCCGATCCGCCGTCATCCGCACATCCAATCTCTTTGTTACAATTTGATTCTACCTATAAAGTAAGTAGCAAATCTGTAATACACCTAATTGAGATTTTAGAATGAAACGGTTGAGTTAAAATCGATACGTAACTTTGGCTAAAATTTTAATCAATAGTACGTAGCAATTGATATTAACAAAAGAGAACGCAAACGGCGAATATACTCATATCATGGCTATAGAAAAGACTAAAAATGAAACATAACGTAACATTGATTTTAGATGGCCTCGTTTAATAAGGTTATTGATATGTATGAATGATTGAGCAATTGATTGACTTTCTCTTTACTTGCAGATGAAAGTTCGGCCTACAATTCTTAAATAAATAAGAGTGAAGCTTTATGCATCATTTTTTTCAAGTTTTTTGTTTGGTTAATTCAGGAATCAACGCAATGACACATAACACTAAACATCCTCAGAGCAAGTACACTGATTCTAATATTTAACTTTCCCATCACAAAAACAACAAATGTCATTAATAAAATTGAGAACGAAAATGGGAAATATATCAAGAGCAGATGGCAGGCAAGGGCCACCAATGCGTCTTCAACACAACAACAAGAAAATCCCGCACCCGGAGCTAGGTAGTCCCTAAATAAAAATGTTTACTAGTTCATTGAACATAGTCGTCATACTAAACTCCAAAACGTATCATTAAACTACAATAAAAAAAAACCACAAGACTAGCAACCATTCGGCGGGTTCAACAATGTAGAATAAAGGAATACACAGCAATACGAACAGTAAAATTCACCGTAAAAAAAGTTCCAGTTCAATAACAGAATAGGTAAAAAAAAACTAAGCAAAATAACAATGATATAGGTTTACATGTTTTGATTCTACCAAGGTTCTAATTCCGTAATAAAGTTGATGTACTTAGGCCGTGTTCACATTGACCTAAATTCGGTGTTGTGTTAGTGTAACTCACACGTAAACTAAACACAATTGCGTTCCCATTGATAAAACTCAATGTTTACATGTAGTTTAAATCATGTTTTACTTACACACAGTCGATAGTCAATGTAGGCCTTGTGTAGGTTAAGTGTACACAAAACTAGGCATTTAGGACATTAGTTTTACCGTGTATATATTTAAGGAGGAAACTATTTTTGAGTAAAATTGATATTTTTGATAATTATTAGTATAGTTCTTCACAGAAATTGTTGTCTAAATTTTACAGATTTTTTTTTGGTTAAAAACAAATTCACGTACTTTATTAACCCCTGATTAAGACTCAAAGCAGCATCATTGCCGAACCCTTAAGGCAGGAACCAATTGATTTTCGGGGGGGGGGGGGTGGGGGGCTATTATAGTTGAGTATAAAACATAAAGGCATGGGGGGCTATTATAGTTGAGTATAAAACATAAAGGCATGGGGTGGGGCTATTATAGTTGAGTATAAAACATAAAGGCAAGGGGGTGGGGGTGAGCTATGGATTTTGTTTTGGAAACAAAAAATGTTTCCAGTTTTTGGCCCTGAAAAAAAATTTGTTTGTTTCACCCTCAGCTGCCACTATATATATATAATGCTAAAATTGATTTCGCCTTGTCACCAAAATTTGTCCAGGAAAAATCAATAGCCCACACCCCTCTAACCCCCCCCCCCTTTCCCTCCCTAAAAAATGAAGTAAATAGTTGCTGCCTAATTCATTTGAAAAGGTCTTCCCGAATCGACTTGACGTACATAGAAATATTTGCCACCGGTCTTTACTCAAACAACGATTCACGCATAAATGTATGACTAAAAAAAGTGTGGGGTAAATTATATGTTTGTCTAGTATCTCAGATCCGTTAAATAACACTTAAAATAAATTTAAAAAAACGTGACCATATTCTTTTACCAAATACTCCTTGGAGAAGAAATACCATTTGAAACAAACAGAAAAGATAAAAATTTAGAGATCCCTAATAACTCAATCTTATTTTTGGCTGTAAGCACGCTGCTGCAGCTAACGTTTTCTAGTGCGTAATCGAGACATCTCTAGTATATTCAAACTACTGCAAATTATAAAAATGGCTTTCATAAAGAAGTAACCACTTAACTTAAAAAGGGGGAGGGTTATTTTGTTTTTTATCTGAGTAAGATTTTTTTTTCGCGCGTACGTTTTTATTCCTTTTTTTCGATGCTGGTGATCAAATACATTTTTTTTTCAATATTTAACACTATAATGTATGGGGAAACTCTTTGCTTCAGAATATTTCTTTTATCATCTGTATGATCATTTTTTTTTATCAAATTGGGGATCGGAATATTTCCATTCCCACCCCACCCACCCCTTTTGAAGTCAAATGGTTGTTCCCTTACCGCTAGAAAAATTGTCCCAAAATTTTGAATTCAGTTCTACGTAATGAACATTTAAATGACACATAGTTTACAAGTGAGAACAAATCGTATGTACAGGTAGCTAAACAAGGTGTATAGATGTGAACAAATGTAATGTGAAACCAGTGCACACTACACTAAACTAATTGTAAACATGTTTACTCTACACGGCGTTTGGTGTAAACACGGCCTTAGTCGTATACTGTAACATGAAAACCTCAGGTAAAACTAAAAAGATTAGAATTGAGAGTTCACATATTCAAGAATAAAAGAATCGTTTCGGCATATGTTTACACCTAGTTTGGACAGGCTTAATACAATACACACTGCTAGAATAAGAAGGAAAACGTTTTAATACATAATTATTTAAAATTATGCAAAACATCATTTTGGTTTGTTTCCTTTTTGTATAGTGTGATCTAATCTGAGGTCTATTTCATTTATATTATTTCTCCGTTCATCAGTCAACAGGAATGAAGTTAAAAGAAAAAAATGTGGCACTTTTTTTAAAAACATAATTAAAACTTAACAGTAAACCTTTTAGTCTAGTCAATATGTTTAAGTGAACATTCCATTTCTTTATAAGTGGGATTGTAAAACGTGAATTGTCGAAATATCTGTAGTTTGATATATACTTACGTCACAAATACAGTCTAAGCAAGTGTTTGAAATTCCTGAAAATAAAACCAATTTGTTAGGGAGAAATAAAATCGATTCGATAAAAAAGCTTTAGCGCTTGAATATGTGAAGGAGAAAGTATTTTAAATATTCTTGCATGTCAATTATACTACCTCAAAACATACTTTATATATCGATATGTTTCAATGCCTTTTTTACTCTTTATTCTTTCAATGATTCAGATAATTGTATAAATTAAGTGCCATTTGTTCATAAAACTATCATGTGTCCGCTTAATCAGAATAAGTTTTACAATGTGTCTTGAAATTCTCACGTAACATTATAGTTTAAATAAATGATTTTAGTTAATCAAAAATGAATACTTATATTTTATATATGTATAGTTCAATTCAGAAATAAGAAGATGTAAGCAGTAAAATGCAATTTGTGGCCTTCAACAATGCGACAAATCCATGCAATATAGTCGGCTATAAAAGTCCCCGACTATAATGGCCGACTATTAGAAATTTGAGTACCGTTTTAACATGTGTCTCTGAAGATAATTTTAACTTGTGAAAGCTAGGTTGAAATAGAAATAAAAGGGACTAGAATTATTAATTTTAGTTTAAATTTCAGTATCAGGACATTTGCACTGCAAAGTTGAAGCATGTATTCAGTTGAACATTACAATGATTAATCCAACTGCTCAAAGTCGTAAATAAAAATTAATATCCCTATTAGAGTTAAGATATGAAAATAATAAGATGAGGTATAAATGCCTATGAGACAACTATCCACAAGAGACCAAATAACAAACCCTCCCCTTTATAATAGACAGTGAAATAATACAATATAATAATAGATTATAAAAAGAGCTTAACACATCACATCGATACATGGCAAAAAACAAGGCAGAAACACGTATAAAACATATTGCTGGCGTGGCAGGGTATACAAACATTAATACAATAAGTACACATCTAAATACCAATTGATTTAGTTGAAGTGTAACAAATAGAGAAAAACACGAAGACTGGAAGAAATGGGTCTTAATTGTAATTTTATAAGTTTCAGCGAGCAAATTCCTTTCTTTGAGGTCTATTTACTAGATGAACAAAACAATGGTTTATAAGAAAAGATTTTCGCATATTGGCTTACAGGTCTTATAATTTCAATGTCAAACGACATATATTATTTGTGTATAGATTACACAGTAACTATTTAAACGCACACGCGTCTTTGACTATCACATTACGATAAGATAAACGTGTACAGCTCCGACTTGTTAAACACTTTTATGTTTCGAAACGGACACATTGTCTCTAAAATTGGAAAAGATTTTATAACTTACCTGCATCAATCAACCCAGCATTGATAGTCAAAACTATTACCATGATTTGCAGAGATAACTGAATAAGAGGCATCCTGAAACAAATAAAATTGAGCATCAGTCAATGAAATCAACTGAATATTGCAATTTGATCAAGAACAAAACAATCAAACCGTTAAAACTGTTGTCCTAACTTATTGTTGTTTATCGTCTGTTTTTTGCTACATGAAGTTTTACAATATTACATAATTTCATAAAGCGTTAACAATTCCAAACGTCAATTATGCGCGTGTATATATATTTAGGACTGGATAGATGAAGTTGATGGAAAACCATTCTTATCCCAGGCATAGATTAACTTAGCCGTATTTGACGCAACTTTTTGGGAAATTTGGATCGTCAATGCTCTTCAACTTTGTACTTGTTTGGCTTTATAAATATATTGATACATGTATGATCATCACTAATGAGTCTTGTGCAGACGAAACGAGCGTCTGGCGTACCACATTATAATCCTGGTGTCTTTGATAACTATATGAAACTTCGCTTTTTATTTATTTTTTTAAAGATACATCTGCTTACCTGAAGCTATCTTTATTTTCCGATTCAAAACAAAATACTGCCAAACTGATGAGAAGTGTTTAAATACCTGTGGATATAACAAAAAGCCAATCAATAATTCTAGGCAGTAACAATATTAAAAACTCTAAATGTTGCCATATTGAACAAATTATAAGGTTTATAAGAAAATATTATTCGAATAACAACTTCTACATTAGCAAGTAAAAATAAGGTTATGCAAATAATTTATTAATTTTCTCTTCATTTTTCTTTTTAATACAAAATTGTGTCACATTTTTTATTTTTCTGTCTATGGTGTGTTTAAGTTATAAGCCAGCATGCATAATGTTTTATTTTTTAACAACAATTATCATGCAAAAGTTCAATAATAGGTTGAGTATTGCCGGTATCATATGTACCTATAAAGTATTTCAAACATTATTTTCTGATTTATAATTGACAAAATCGTCTTCAATATTTATTATTCATATCAAACATACATGTTCAACCGTAGTATGCGTTTAACGCGATACGTATTGCCTTCGTATGAGATCAAAAGCATTTTAGTTAATTCTTTTTTTTTCTTTTTTTTTTTTGGTACTGGAGTATGATTTAAAAAAATATCTACTGTAATCAGCTTATTTTAAAAATGTTAATTGTATAAACATTTAGCTTTTAAATTCAAACACTCACCTTTGAACCAGTAGATTCCTTGATACCGGCTAAAGGACTTGTGGCCTGTTTTATAGTGTTGTCATGTGTTAAAGTATATGTCCAAAAAAGGTAATAAAACTTTTTAAATACAAAGATCCAATGATTTGTTTGATTTCTAAAGTGGTGTTTCCCCATGTTGGCTTATATTTATGGTTATTTGAGGAATGGTTTTAAATTTGACATTTTACATAATTTGACAGGGAAGTCTATACAGTGTCATCATCTTCAGGAAAGACCTTGAAAATGCAGCTGATGTTACAAAAGTATCACGTGCAAGCATTTGATATATATATTTTTAATAAAAGTGAGAAAGTCTGTTGAAATTTAAAATGTTTAAGACCACTATGTTATGGAATACTGAAGCAATATTGCCACACATCATTTTTCTACAATTTGGAATATACTTTTCAAGTTGGTTCATGTCTGATGATATTTAATTATTCCCTCTAGTAATACGACCGGCAAAAAATGTTTTACATTATAATACTGGTACTTTCGATAACTATTTGAAAACAGTTACCATTTTAATTGAAAAATATCGTTCACTTATTTTCTCACTATGATGACTAGAATTTCCAAAGTCCACAGTTGAATATCATTTAAGCAAACATAACTGACTCCTATATATATAGCTAGTTTTTATGTGACATATTTTTTTGTTTGTTCGAGGGTCTATGCCACATAAATTATTTTGTTTATGAGTATCAATGGTAACATCTTGGTTTTAAATATATCTTAAAATATTTTCAGAAAATTATATAAAACTTTTGATTGATTATAATGAATAAGACACTTTTATTTCACTGTTTGTCTATAATCAATAATCGATTGAGCTTATTCAATTGGTCGTTAATTGACTTCAAACAATCCAAACATCATCAATAAATCTTTTAGGTATAGTGTAATATACACAAAGAATTGACAAATATTACGATAAGGGTCATGTGATCCAGGTACAATTGGTGGCAACAATAGTAATGTAGCCTGTTTGGACATAACATTATATTACTTTAAAGAAAAAACACAACAAATTGCCAAAAAAAAATCAATTATTGAATAGATTGTGTTGCCGGAAAAGCCAGTTGACTTCAGAATAATGGAAGCCCATCTGACGTCCAATAGCTTTATAAGATAACCCTGATGACCGCATGCCGATAATCTGCCATCTTTGAAACTCCGATGTTTGTCTTCGTACCAAGTTCCCAGAGTGTGAATAAAATTTTCAAATCCTCGGACTTAAATACTCAAATTTGAAGCGGGAGGGAAACTGCAATTTTGTAGTTTGCATGAAAGGCATGGTTTGTGTGTATTATACGTCGATATCTTAATGATCGGTCACACCTGTATGTTAATATCTTTGAAGGAACATTGGTCTTGTTGAAATCAATATTGATATTCAAATGAATATTTTTGGTTAAAACTATAATGCAATATATCGAGGGGTGGTTAATCTTTTTCTTTGTGTATATTAAATTTTGTTAAATCTTGATTAAGACCAGGAACTATTTTTTGTTATGTGAGCCTACTTAACACAAGACCAAATATAAACTGATTATGTCTTCCAATGTTTTTCTTCTACTTATATAATTATTTACAAGGAAACAAGTATCTGTTTTCTTCTTAAAGTTTATAGAGAGTTGAAGGACGTGTTAATAAAATAGGTTGATCGTGTGTGTATTTTTTTGTTTTATTTATTCATTTCCAATTACATAACTAAAGTTTAATTTATAATATATATTTGCCTGTAGATAGACACAGCGTAAAGCTCGATTTTGCTACAGAATTGAATGCTTCTTTTCTTTCAAGTTAGAAATATGTCAGTAGTTTTTAAAGTGTTTCGTCGAATGATAGCTATTTATTTTATCAGTATTCATGGACTCTCTCTTTTTGAATTTGTCTGGGAGTGGTGTATTTTTTATGTATCTTTCTTCTTGTTTTATTTATATATAATATGATTAGCGAAGAGACGTGTTGCATGCAAAACAAAGGCGCTTTTAAGTAGTTTTTAAATTATCAGTAAAACATATGTCGCTTTTTAATATGATTGCTTATCCTAAAATTGAAAACTATTTTGACATTTTACATGAAAAATGTATTTCCCCCAGGCAAAACCGAATTTCTTTTTTTATAACGTCATAGTTGCGTAAAGATGTACCGCCGCACACCGTTCTCAATATCCTTCTTTTTTTAAGTTGCATCCTCAATGCCATTGATATTTGTTTAACAAAAACATGATCGCTCAAGTATTGTGGTGGAATATACATCATTGTACTGTTGCACTCACCCTATTGTTTCATTGTGTTTAGTGGCTTAATAAACGTTAAATGGAAAACGTTAACTAAAAACCTTTGTCAAATTACTATAATACAATTAATGAGAGAAAAAAGAAAACACAGGTTTGAGGAAAAACATCAATAAATTACTAGCATACCACACTAAGAATAATCGTAGCTAATGGAAGACGGACAATAAAGCTTATCATGGTTTATACCATTTATAACCTCATGTTAATTTATTCCAAATGTTTTAAAGCATGCAATGGGGATCATTTACAGCTAAACACAACGATTATTAGGCACTAATGTATCGTCGTACACTGCTCGCTTATACCTACATGCTTTTAGTTATTTGTGTCAGAATTGCCACTACATATCTCACTTATCCTTTTATTGAATTTAAAAAAATTAAAGATCTGATATCAACATTATACCGTACTAAAATCAAATTATGATGGCTAATCATGCATTTACTAGTTCAATGTTGTCAATTAATCACTTTTTATGAATCTTGTTGATTGAAGTCTATAATGTTTTAATTTCACAATTTTCATAGCATTGAGTATTATCACCACTGATTGTCTTTCTTTTGTAATAACAGACAGCAGAAATAATTAGTATGATTGAAGCTACAAGTATGCCACTTCCAACAGCTAAATACATTGGTAGTTTACTGTCTTCTCTATCTTGGTTTGTGCCTGAAATATACAAGTATGACATCTTGTAAGATGAGGCTACGTTGCATCAGAAAGCCGTATACAATTAGTAAGGGTAGTTAAGCTAGAAATGCACCTTTACACGTTATCATCAACATATATTTAATATTTGGCATAGCTTCTGATATCATTGTTGATCTATCCTGTTATATTCGATCATATTCAACTACATTCAGTAGGTTTTGCAAACTGTTAGTGTTTTATTAATAAATTGAAGGTTCTAATAATTTACGAATCTTGTACGCATCACCACGCCATTCAAACATCCAAATATAGACACATGAAGGAATGAATTGATCCTGTTATTAATAAACTAATCCATGACTCAATATGAAATTCAAATATGTTTATGATCACTTAGGATCTTGCATTATAGAATATCAATATCTGTATTTTTGAAATGCATGCACAAGGTCCTGCTTTTTTCATTCTATTAATTTTTTACACTTTTACGTGATATGTGTACGTGTTGGTTTGTAAGTCAGGAAAAAATAATGTTGTATTTGGCTTTCTTTCTGCTTTCAGTGACTGTGAGTACTCTTATGTCGGGGTTTTATGTATTGTGTCTTTTGTATTAGTATTTGTGTTTCATGTCGACCTTTTAAGAAAAGATCTTTCCTATACTGATGCAATCTGGGTTTTTTTACTGCATTTTTAAGAATGAAAATTAAAAAGTATCAATGATCACAAATCGAATGTCAACCTATAAGTATCGACTTGGTGTATAAATCTAAGTGTTGAAAAATATTATCAATATGTACCTTATTTCCTTTATTTAAAGGCGGCTGTATAAACCCCTTTTCATTCAAAAAAGTCAATTTAGAAAAATCGAATAGTTGTTTCCACTGGTGTGCTAAATTTCTGTTGAAATTTACCTCAATTTTACGTTAAAAAATATGAAGTCAATCAAAACAACTTTTCTAAAAAAAAATTATTCGAACGTCACTGATGAGTTATCGAAACGCGCGTTTGGAGTAAATACTTTCAATCCTGGTCTCTATGATGAGTTTATTATATGATACATGTTTCTTATTTGTTTATTTTGCTTTAATTTTCAAACAGACCGGGGTTTTTTTCCTACATCATAAAATATTTTACATACTCTAAAAAGAATTATTTCTTTGGATATTATTTTCTGTTCTCTACATGGAAAGTATCACTGTTTTTAGAAATAGCTACATTTTATGACAAATGATTTAGAAATAATTAAGTTATATAAAAGTGTCGAAACTTCTTCTTTCAACAAAAGAAACGATACAAAACTTTTTTTTCAAATTAAAGATAAAATTTTCCATTCAATGGACCAATATTGAAGGCAGTAATACTTAATCATTATGGAAATATAAATCCGTTAAAAAAAAAATCCTTTCGTTACGTTTTTTTCGAGATTTTTTGTTTTTTACAAAATTTACATAAAAAGTCAATTTAAAAAAAAGAAGTTCCAAATAATGATGCCAACCTCTTATTTAAAGGTAAAGACAGTGTTTGCCATCAAGTTGTTTTTAAAAAATCATACAGTTTCTTCGTTTATTTGTTAAGCAAAGTTTGTCCCCACGAGAAATCGTTAAAATGTATACATTATCAACTGATTTACCATAGACAGTATGTGTAAAGTGATATTCAAAAAGCGGTAACAATCTTAAAACTTATCCGAAAGGTTCCAAATTTACTGTGTGTTGTTTTCATACCTTAAGCATTGATTTGAGACGAAAATACACTTTTTTTCCCAAAAATTAAAAAAAAAAAAAATATTTCAACCCATTACTTACAACATGAATATTACTTGATTAGCATATTGAATATTTTTAAACAAATTTGTAATTCTAATAGAAAATAATGTGTCGATTTCTTATTCAACTTTCCGCAAAACTTAATTGCACCCTACGATCGTGTACTCTGAATTTAGATGCTTTCCGACAAGTTTTGATTTTCATTATCACATGTGAATACATTGCAAATGAAAGCTTTTTAAAATAGTGTATCTCATTTTTTTTTATATTTAATACTTTTTGATAAATTTTATTTCAAAGTCGTGTATCGTTTCTTTTGTTGACTAGTATATGTAAAGGTTACGTTTAATCTGTTGAAATAAATTGTTTACTTATGATGACACGTGAAGATGTCGTTGGTGCTCCCTCCAGTATATAACTTATACGAAAGCCTTCCCTTGCAAATGTATTGTCAGTTTTGAAAACAACAAACATATCGCCGTATGTACTCTGCACTGTGAATGGGACTGTGTCAGACTGTGCACAGCAAGTCCGTTGAAGTAGAGTTGCGTTTTCGTTTTTGCCTTTTAAATAAAACAAGAAAAATTGCATTGGTCAACAGATGCTACTCTACGATATATATGAACATAAAGATATGAACCACATCGTCAACAAATTTGAACTATTAAGAAGCGTTACTTAAAGTCATATGAAACAAGTGATCTGTTAAAAATAATGTTTATCCAATCCTTGAACCAATGCATGTTTATATAATAAACTTAGTTTTTTGTGCACGATTTAATCATTTTATACACAAACCTATCGTATAATCGTCAAGTTTTTTTTTTCTCTGTCGTGTTTTGAATCCGTAGTTTACCGATTGTCAACTGATAGTAAAAAAGCAACAAAAAAGTATTGGTACTGAGCACGTGTATAACATATATAATTAGATAATAGTTTATTCTAATGACAGACCCTGCGTACTGCGATCACCGAATTTTTTACGTTAGTATATGGAGAGTATGTCGGCGAACTGCTTCCTGGAAGTAACCAATTAAGAAAGGTAAACTTCTTCTCAATGTGGACAAATCAAAGAATTTTCTCCAGAAAAAAAGTAGTTGTACAAGTTTTATAATGAAAACTATCCATTTAGTTAAAAAAAAAAACATGTGCATCATTTTTTTTAATTTGAGGTTTCAACTTTTAACATCTTTGATCAAATAAAAGTTTGATATTCAAAATATATATGATTTAATTTTTTTTTATCAATGAAAAGTAATAGAAGTTTTCCGATGTTCAATATTAATCACTATCCGCTTTCAGGTACACATGTACATATAAAAAAGAAGATGTGGTATGATTGCCAATGAGACAACTATCCACAAAAGACCAAAATGACACAAACATTAAAGGGAAACTTCGCAAAAAAATCAAAAATTGATATTATGTTCATTCTGTATAAAAATGCTCAAATTCATAGATATTAAAGTTTTATTCCGCTAGATAAGCGATCACCATCGATTTTAAATTTAGAGTATCAATTCTTTGCGATCCGCCATCTTGTCTTCTTTCCCGATAAATAAAAACGATATGTCTATAAACCACAAAGAAACAAAACTACAGTAACCGATGTAGTCGTAATTGCGTGTCGATATCTTGTCAATCGTACGGTTGTTTTATCCGACTAACTAACTTGATACGGAAAATATTCTTACTTTTTTAAAATTACCATGGTCTGTTGTTTTTAAACTGTTGATATTGGAATTAGGTGAAAAGTAATAAACTTTTTTCAAATATATTTTGATCTTCCCTCATCTGATCACAAGCATGGCTAAAGGTATTACTTCCAAAGGTATTGTGAGGGGGCGATTGTGAGGGGTGTGAGGTGACACTTCCAGGTATTCAAGCGATTTCCTGTCGGACTTGCAAGTTCATGCATCGTTTCACTTCTGCAGGTATTGATCAGTGTACACGGCTGATAACTTATAACTTTCCATTTTGAACTATCAGATGTATAATATACAACTCTGTCTTACTTGTCATTACTAAACTCATACGCTTGTTTATAAATAACATTTCTGGTGTAAAGAATATAATTCATAAAAATATAAATAATACCCAAAAAATAAGATTTGATGAAATTAAAATCTATTTAAATATTTTTTCCAAGGTTGAATTTGGGAAAATGTAATATATAGTCATTGTCAATAGTGAAGGACAGATTGGAACAGACCAGAAATATTGATTTAAAAAAATGCGACTGGATAGAAAGTTACGGAACTATAGCGCAATTTAAAATATATACATGTATACATTGAACATAAGAAAAAAATATATATTTTGAATAAATAGGGGTAAAAGTGTTGTAAATAGACTAGTCCACGTATGCCAACAGTATGTAATCATCGAATGTCGATGATAGACTATTGTATACCAAAAGAAGAAGAGAACCAATTTGATTTAAATACAGGTCGATATATAACTTTCGCTTTGGTTCATTTAAGCTGTGGACCTAGGAAAATCACAGATTTATATTTCAATAAGATTGTTCTCGAACAAAGGAAGGAATTCGTCATCACAATTGTTATATATGCCACTGGACGAACACTAATTATCCCCAGGGGATGTGAATATTTTGCTGGGAAACTTTTGAGTATCAAAGTTTCAAATTAATTTCGGGATTTAATTTTAAACATCGTTAAAACGATGTGTGTCTAAGGTGAACGCCACAAGAACCCTGTAATACTAGTACGAGAGTATAGCATGTTAACATTCCTTTTCAATAATATTGTTGTATTGGAAATCTTTTCATACAGATTGACAACTCATTGTCCGAAATGCATGTAATATTTGCCACATGACGCCCATAGTTCTTTCTACCATCATCACCTTATTCTTTGATATTGCTGTAAACATCGATGGTTCACACCCAAACAAAATGGGAGTAATGGACCTTCAGAGCTTCTCCGTGTTATACACTTGTGAAATATATAGACGAAATTTCTGTATTGAAATGAATCTACATCTCACAAACAGGATTTTCAAATAACGATTTTGAGTTATCACCTTACAATTCAATATAAACGTATGGCAAGATATAACCATGAAGGAATTTAGTTTTTGTCAGACAACTCATCACTTTATCATAATTTCAAATATCAAGAACAAGCGGTCGATGTCAATAGTCTGTTTTCTAACTGTTCAGAGTTAGACATGTCACTTGTTAATTCTTGGAAGCCTTCATATTCCCCTTCTAACGATGGGAAATCTTTCTGATTGTGTTGACTATAAATGCTTGTATGGTAAATCTGTACAAGCGGTTGCATTTCCTCTCCTTTCCCAACAAACAAACGAACGAAACGCCACTAGTCTGATTTCTCTGGAGCTCATCCTCAATGGCTCTTATACGTCAGGAAACTTACATGTATATACTAATAATGATTGTTTCATGAACAACGATGTATGGACGAACTATTATAAATTCGTCAATATCAGTTATGCATGACTAAAATATAACTTTTATTACAACTACTGTATTACTTATTTGGATTAATGACGGCTATCATGTTCAACATTGCACAAATATTATCATAGAATTTTTAAAAAAATCCTCAAAAATCCTCAAAAGAAATAATGCCTTAGCTTCGATAATTGGTATTCTTTTCACAAAAAAATCGTGTAAATGATTCAAGTTGTCAAATGAATTTAATTATGTAAGAATAAAATTTTAAAAAGAAACTAAAAAAAATCATGCATGTTGTATGTTGTATTTTTTTGTCAATTAAAAACTTTAAAATTGCAATAGTTTTATTAGCATTTAAACACAGCCAGATTTGAATACAAATTAAGAAATTCCGGTAAAGTCAATGATATCAAACAGATGTACAATGGTATATCAAATTGGGTAATATTGCATTTAGTTTTCATTAAATATTAAAACTACTATTTTTTGCTTCATATTTGAATCTTTACGCCAATTGCCGCTAAGAAAGTCATCAAAAATTGTTTCCTTTTATTTTTATACACTTTCGGAATTACGAATCTGAATTTTATTTTCAATTAATTTACACAATTTAATTATTGTATCTTTATTCTCATCGTGTATTAAATCTTAGTGTATTTACATCGTGACAGCATATACTCTTTCTAATCCTTTCTGTCAAGTTATCCTTTCCAAATAATAACATTCATACCTGTGTACGCTTGAACTCACACCTGCGGCTAAATAGCTACAAGGTAAACGAATTGACCTCAAGCAGAGAAATATACAGTGACCTTTACAAAATAATATACACACTCTGCTCACACATTAGTTGCATTGAAATGATTATCAAAACAATAACGGTAAATAGAACTGAAATATTTTCAGTTCAATATCAGTAAAAATGTTCAATAAATATTTTATGAAAAAAATCTCAACAATAATTAATTAAAATTTCAAAAACATTTACTAGAGATAATTTTATAGGAGTTTAATTCAATCAATACAAAACGGTACATATATGCATATTCATTTTCGTTTATTCTTATATTGTGGTTAATAACTTCGACCATTCGTCAGCTGTGCGCTTTTAATTACGTATATTGTCGATAAGCTATAAGAGTTAAACAGATTTTATTTTTTCCCAGAATTCAATAAATCTGGCTAATACGTCACGACCCACTCGAGAATTCAACCAAAAAAAGTTACAAATACTTGATTTTCTCCGTTATTAGAAGGAATATAAATTTAAAACTTTGCAAATGTGTTTTTTATGTTAAGATGAACATAATTAGATGATAAGTAAAAAATCGCGGAATTTCCCTTTAACAATTATAGGTCACCGTACGGCCTTCAACAATGAGCAAAGCCCATACCGCATATAGTAAGCTATAAAAGGCCCCGATAAGACAATATAAAACAATTCAAACGAGAAAACAAACGGCCTTATTTATGTAAAAAATTAACGAAAACCAAATATGTAACACATAAACAAACGACAACCACTGAATAACAGGCTCCTGGTTTGTGACAGGCACATACATAAATAATGTGGCGGGGTTAAACATGTTAGCGGGATCCCAACCCTCCCCCTAACCTGGGACAGTGGTATAACAGTACAACATAAGAACGAACTGCAAAAATCAGTTGAAAAAGGCTTAACTCATCAGATAGACAAAAAAATAAAAAGTGGACGTGGCCGGGTCATGCAAAAGTCTACATATCAAAACACGATACAAAATTAGTTGATATACCATATACTCATTTAGAAATGTGTTTCTCGTCAATGATGTTCCAAGCCAAAATAGATTTATGCGTAATTTAACAAATATATACAATAATGACATACATCCGGGCAACACGTTTTGTTTATATCAATTAAGTCTTAATGTTCGTTTGAATTTTGGTAATCGAGGAAACCCAACACAAATACCTGATCGTAATTAATTAAATTATTAATCCCCTAAAAATATAAACAGTTTTATATTGTTTACTCCTAAGTGTTTGTCTTGCTTTAGGAAGTTCGCTACTGAGCTTTAGAATAACAAGCTTTCCATAACACTAGTATATATCCAAATGTGTTTGTTTTCGAGATAATAGCCTTAAAATTTTGGAAATGTTCTCTTTTGACTATTTATAGCTTTATCATTGACGGGTTTTAGTTCTCAAAAACTATAAAAAAAAAAAAAATAACAAGTAATTTATAAGACTTTAACAGATAGCTTATAATTATACATGTAAAAGATTTATAAAATAAAAAGTGGGGGTCAATGTTTAAAAATTTATTAAGGCATTCAAATGGATAAAACCAGAGGATTTCGAAAATCTGACAATATCCCAAAACATGACAAGCAAAGTTCCCTAAGCTGATATTTTTTTCAATTTTTTACCATAAAGAAGAAAATACTTTCAATTAATTTTTTTCAGATTTTGTTGAGGTTATTTGCTGTTTTTTTGTTGTTTTTGTTATTACTTTGGGTTTTGTTTACTGGAAATGAACATATTTCTAGTCAAATGTTAAGATAATTATAAAATTTTAAATATTCTTAAATAGTTGGATTATCAAAACAAATAAAAATATATGGGACAGAGTTAGCACCTTAATATTGAAACAAAACCGTTGTCTGTTGGTTTGTGGGACGCACAGTTCGTGGTTCTGTTGTGCGGTTTTCGTGTGCTGCCCTATGTCTTCTTTATGTGTTCTTATTCAATCTGTTGTTTTCATGTGAAAATGTACTATTGAATTGTTTATTTGTGTATTTCTCTGTCCTGAATGTTCTTGCCTATATGTAGTGTACTCCTGTCATGTGATGTTATTATTTTAGTGTTCTATATTCAACATTGCCATAAAAGCGAGAGTTTAGCTAATCACTAAACCATTGTATTTCTTAAAATGTCCTGTACCGATTCATAAAAATGATCATTGTTATTTTATAGTTAATTTTTTGTGTGTGTTGCATTGTCGTTTGTTTTTGTTGCACTTCAGTGTTTCTGTTGTGTCGTTGTTTTCTTCTTATATTTGATGTGTTTCACTTGGTTTTAGTTTGTAACCCGGATTAGTTTTCTCTCAATCGATTTATGTCTTTTGAACAGCGGTATACCCATGTTCCCTTTAATAATCCAATTACAGCCCGTTGCAATATACATGTATATATAAAATATATGAATGAGAATGTGTAGCAAGAAAGAACGGACACTATATGACGCTTTAGTTTGACTGTCCCTTTGGTGTCTTTCGTCCCTCTTTTAGGCAAATACTATTAAAGTACTGTATTCAATTCGAATCACAGGGCCCAAATATACAAATATTACCCTTTTAAATCGCTATTCATGACATTTCCCATACAGTTTTGACCAAATGAATGTAATCAATATCAGTACAGGGTATAAATTTTGAATCTTTATTATAAAAATCCAAGACGAAAAAAAGAAGAATAAATTGCTCTGTAATATTTGGTTTGAACAAGGCATTCTACGATTAAAACAAAATACAACCTTTTATAAATGAAATATGTATACACGAAATAGAAACCCTCGATCGAGTTTCAATTGAAGTTGTATGTTGTATATTCAAATTGCATGTGCTTTTAGAACATGTAGAAATTGTCTAAATACAACATAAAATAAAGTTGACTGTTGATTTCTAAATGCACTTCAAGACTTAAAAGGTCAATATCAATACAGGTGTATTAGCGTTTTGAAAAATAGATGATCATTATTGATATTAGAGATCACTTTAATTAAAACCAATACAATCATGGATATTAACGGTACAACATTAAAAAGATATGAATACGTTGAACATTTATTATGAAACATAAAATAAACCATAAAATACTTGGACTACTAAGTTTCATTTTCTTTTTTATATAAAAATATGTCATCAGAAAATAAACAGATATGGATTAATCATGTAACGGTACCAAAGTTAATTCCAGCAACTTAATGTGAAACAGTGGGACACCAGTGAGTTGCAAGTTCTGGTTTATATGAGCATAGTTTACATGCACACATGATTACAATATGTTTCTCTAATTCTATGGAAATTTATCCTTTTCCGAACCCGTTGTATAAAAAAATTTAATCAACGTGTGGTTGCTGGTGATCTCAAAAGATCATTGGATGATTTTAAGGTTCATGACCTTTTAAGCTAACTGGATGAATCAAAATATGATAACAGGTGTTAATGAAATTGACAACTTCGTGCAATGTGAAAGGCACTCGAAGGGGATTTTCGGTAAACAAAAAAGAAAAATGCCTTTTTAATCATTGAGAAACAGATTCTTACATAATTACTCGTGGATTGTCGGATTTATCCAATCTCGATAGTTAAATTATAAATTTTAAAGTCCTCGCCGAACTATCTCTATTGGATAAATCCGATAATCCACTGGTATCAATGTAAGAATCTATATTTATCTTGTCATGCATTGTTCATTATTTTTTATATAATGAAATATATGTTGTTAATTTTGCCATAGTATGTCTATGCCATTGAAATAAAATGTTCATTAATTCAGTCATTCATTTTTAAACTATTAGAAAATAATGAGAGAAAATAAATATGACTTATTTTACATTATCTTGAATTTTAATTGAAGAACCAATAATTAAGATAAACCCATATAGATACAAGGCTTAAGTTGTTGAAGGCCAGGTGTGCATTCCGTTTACAAAAGACTCATCGGTGGTCTCGAGTTGAGAAGCAATGAGGACCAAATATTCCGAAAGGTTTTACCGAATAAAGCTAAATTAATCGGTTCCTGTGGTAACACATGAGATTGTGTAATAGATGTATAGATTAAATGTTTTATTCATACTTCGTAAAAACGGAGGCATTACCATTCAGTCTTCCTCTGATATTACTCTTGTTTTTATCTCTGCAGACATAAATAGAACTTGTTAAATGATAAGTATAAAAAAAAAGTATATATAAGCAAAGATCACTGTGTTAGGTTGTGTTAATTATCCAAGAAAATCTTAGAAACAAACAAAAAACGATGGATGACCGTCCAGTCAGGAAGGAAATTAATACATACCATCATAAACAAATATGTAATCAAATAAACACACTCCTTTTTGAATCTCAAGGGCACATTCTATAACTTCTATCGTGATTGTGTAATTTCCAGTTTGTCCTGTAATTAACCACTCTCGTGAATAACCACTGAAACAAAAAAAGAACATAGCATGTTCATTAGACTCAGAAGTCCTGCATTACAAATTATGTCTACTATTAACCATTCGGAATGTGACTCATCATATTGATAAATTATATTTGGAACAATAGATGTTCTTTGTCATTGTCATTCTATTTTCCACAATCTATATTTTTATATTTAAAAAATGTTTATATATATATATATATATCCGTTTATACATAAGCATCACTTAAAATATATATATATACTTTTTTATTTTATTTTCATTTGGATCTGCGAGTTAGAGAACTATACTTACGACAATGTTTATATTAAAAGCATGTCTCTGTTCTGACCTTGAGTACAGTATAAAAAAGGCAATATCGTCTAATTAAGGCATAGAGCAACACGTTTGTAACATTACACAAATATTGAATGTATATGAACTAAGTTATATAATTTAATTGAAATATGTCTTCTGTAGGTGACTACTAGCCATATGCAGTTTCTAATAACTTATTACATTTTTCGAGAAAAGAGGTAAATTCTAGAAAATTCATGATTATGTTAGATTCACGTATCTTATCTATAACATACTTAAATGTATATCGAAATTAAAATAAGTCTGAAAATAAGCAATTCACAAAGCATCCAGTCAAACATATATATCAGCATTGTGAGTGTATCTATTTTAGACACCATCTCATTAACCACCGAGATGACCTACGAAGACTTTTGACGGTCATATAACCGGATATAAACATATACATAATATAAAAAGATAGCGACCACATGCAAATGGATCTTACTAGGTATCTTGCAATAAAATAAAATAAATTATGTTGATAATCGTGTTTACCTGTCTATAAGAATGTTTTTGCGGATTGAATTAGTCTACGAAATGGTTAAATATTTTTTAATTTTAAATGTTGGCATTCTTTTAATTTTGATATCGGAAAACTTCTAGTGAATGCGTAATCTTTTTCAGCTTAGATTTTATTTTGAAATTCCGTGAATACGAATTCACTTGAGGTTGAATTATTATCTTATTTTACATTTCAGTTTTAAGTAAGCTTGAAACAAATCGTTTCATATTTATTTATTTTGATTTTTATACTTATATAATAAAATTGTTGGCTTTATTTCGTTTTCAATTCGAGAAATTATATTTGTATGAAACCTTTATAGATATATATACGTACTTATAATATAATTATTTCTGCATCTTACATTAATTTGTAGGATCCTTTTTAATAGATAATTCATCTTCATGCCTTATTTATATATCATGTACTGTCTTCTGACGCTAGATTGAATCTGACGAAGAAAGGTAAAACCCGGCCACCGAAAGCTCATTTTTAAGAGCCTAGTTTGTCGTGTGGTCTAGCAAGTCGGATATAGTGCAAAGCGATTTGGCAATACATATGCCCACTGGATCTAAGTGTGATAGAGATATATAGTTTATACAAATATATAGATATAAATCTAAAAATTACACCAACAGTATTTGAGTTAGATATTCTGCTGAAAAATGTCTGTCCGTCCCTCAGCGGGATTTGAACTTACACCTTTGATACACTGCAGCACAAATTGCTTAGCCTCATGTTCGGCGCTCTAGACCACTCGACCATGTCCGCTATGTGAAACATATAATACATATATATATAGTTAGAGGAGGGGATAAGGTCTCTGCACAATGCTAGGCGGTGTTGTCGTAGAAGTTAGAAATAAAGTACCGGTTCCAGCCCCGGCGCCGGGGAGGAAGTTACGAATCAAATCTACTCTAACATCGTTAGGTTGATTTTCTAGGCACTTTACATATATATATATATATTATATATATCATATGTGCAAACCTTAAAACGTTTTTATGTTTCTTTTTATGGGAGTTGGTAAGAATATCTTACCCTTCCGGATAATAAGTTGTTCCATTGTACGTGTCATGTGATACAAATGTCTGCAGGTAAGGAGTTGCTGTCAGTTGAATTGCAGCATTTACATTATCTATCAAAATGAAATAAATCAGTTTACCAAAGTTACTAAAATCGTGTAGGCAAGACATATCTTCGTCTACAAAAAAGTTGAAACGGCCAAATAAAGTGCAAATTAACAAAGAATTAAGGACTCAAAATTCCGAAATGTGACGCAAAAGTCAACTAAAATAATTTATTCCTGTGATAGATTTATAATCATGGCCATATTAATGATAGTTCATATCAGGACATAATTTACACTTTGCAATTAACAATTTGAAACCCTTTATAGGGATTCAAAAGGTAAAGAATATTATCAAAAATAAAACATCAAAAGATCGAGAATTAATAAACAAATTAGCTGGCATGTCAGTAAGAGCTAGTCGTCCTTTATTATTGTAATTTTGCTTAATTTCTTCTGTAACCTATTATGAAATCGGACTCAGAATTCTTTTTAACTGTATTCACTGTGCGTAGTGCTGTTTGTCTATTCTATATTGGCTAGATGTTTAGAGGGGGTTAGTCTTGTATGATTTTTCTTATTTTTAGCTCATATATATGTTTCTTAATTTAGTGTGACGTCTATTTTAACTTAACTAGAACACATGTTTGTTTAGGGACTAGCTGGGGCTCGACTCATAATGTGGTATTTTCTCGGTATGTTGTATACTAGTACCCTGTTTGACCTTGGGCTGCTCTTTGGTCGGGGTTGTAGTTTTATTCGCCATTTTTTTTTCTCAATTTGTATTGATGTGTAGTGCTAAGCTAATTATGATAATTCTTGAAATTAAAAAAATATCGTTTCGTGGTATTTTTTTAATGTGTTATGGAAGAGGGTAGCTAGGGTAAATTCTTTTGGCTAAAAAAATGTTGTTTTATGAAGTTATAAATTTACCTTTCTTTTGTATTATGACTGAAAATACTGTCAGACAAATTGCAGCTGTACGTGTCATCATATGAATGCTGAAATGGCCCATATTAACTTTTTGGTATATAAACTTCCTTCTTTACGCTTGCTATAAATACTCTCTTTGTAAAAGGTTTTCGGTACTTTCTATCCTATACATTCGATTATAATAAACGAATATTAACATAGTTTACAATAGCGTATCGATTAATTCATTTAAATGGTGTGCATGAAAAATAAGATGTGAAGTATTCGTCTTAAATAAATAAGAATGTACATGATATTTTTTATCTGCATAATAGATTTATATACTGTCGATTCATTGTCATTCGTTGGGTATCGATTTTCCTAGTTTTCTTTAGAATAGATGGATCAGGAACTTAGAAGTTGGCGAAGTAATTTCTTATTATAAAAGCTTTTATACAATCTCCGTTAAAAACCGCAAAACAAAGTATCGCGAAAAAAAACAATTATTCTTAAATCCACATAATGCATGTGTACCAAATAATTGAAATGAATCAACAACATAAGAAAGTAAATATATACTGTTCTCAGATCTTAAAATCATATGTTATAGATATATTATCAAACAACATCTTAATAAGAATCATCAACATTCTGAAAGTTTATATTTCTCAATTTCGATTTCCGATTGTTTTGTTTCTATATGACCAGATCAGAATGTTTTTATGTTTTGTAATCAGAAAAAAATTATTACATGACATCGTGTCTTCTTTAGGAGAACCTTTTGGTTATATTAAAGATAATCTGAGGGAATTGATGGTGGGTCTTTATTTTTGTATTCTTAAAGCCATAACTTTTCTAGCCAATATTTGTAGCTGATTATTCTTATGTTTTTGGCCCATAATTATCTGTCCTGTATATCTATCATCGACCTATTTTTGTACTATTCTAGCTTGATATTTCTACTTTTCGTACGAATTCTTAATAAGACAACAAAAAAAAACATGTCTTATAGATAAACATAACATGATAACATGATGGATGTAACTTTGATAAGTACTATATAATAGACATATGTGTTTGTGTGTTTTAGTTTAATCCGTGTCTTATTCAAATAAATTGAATTGGATTGGACAACAGGCATAGCCATTTACCCAAATTTAAACGTTATTTTGACAAAATTGACTGCTAGTTTTATGTTTGAAATAACAGAGTTGTTACTTCTAAACACTATATGAAATATAGTTTTAAACACAGTGCTTCCCAATTGCAATTTTAGATTGTTAAGGAACTGTGATATGATGAATACAATTGACCCCTATCCTGAAGCGAGTTTAATGTCTAGAAGCATCATATAAAATTTTGTCCTAAATATGATACCATCCTTAACAGATTGACTAATACATTTGTCATTAAACAACATTTTATTGTAGTTCGTTTCCTTTTCTTTCCGTATTAATTCCGGTTAGAAATAACTCCTGTGTTGTTACGTCTTGAAGTATGTACTAACTTGTATTTATCAGACACATATATTGTCATAATTTATACAGTGTACGAGATAAGATTGAAGTAAGTTGGTGAATATTTATCATAAGATCATATTGAATTATATTCACTATCTTAAATACGGGGTTAATTGTTAATTGTTTAACTTTATTGTAAATCATAAATTCTGCTTTAATCATTATGATACATTTGATTTGTTTCTTCTTGGTTTTATCAAAGCGCATGATCTTTAATATAATACATGCCCGTATGTATTTTAAGCGATACAATTCTAGACAATAATGATAAATATCCAGATGTACATTTTCTGTATATTTTCATATAAGATACTGTCTATTTATATTAACTTTCAAACTCTCGTTCGTAGTTGTTGTGATTTAAATATACATCCAGAATAATTAATTGTTTCAGAGGAAAATAGAGATGGAGAAAGAGTGTATCCTTCTTCTTTTGTTTATACTGTCGGTTTACTCTTGGGATCCTGATGCTGGGTATGTTCCATCTTGGACCAAAATGTCGGGAGTGTCTGTAAAGGCTACATCTGGGGCAAACCATGCTTCAAATATAATAGACAATGATGACAACACGCATTGGACTTCTGGATCATGTCTACCGTCTGGGTATGTGCCACGTGCTGACGAAAATGTCCTACTAAATGCCTGTATCAATGGCCATTGTAGTGCTGAATGTGGATCTGCAAGTGACTTGGTAAAGATGAACGACGGAAGTTTCTACACGTTGTCACATGTAAATGTAAACACTAACACAACAGGTCAACAAAAAGCCAAATTGATGATGCATTTCCCAACTCCAATGGATCTATACTTATTATCGGTATGGGGTATCTATAAAACTGAAACAGAGCTACGTGTTACTTACTGGAATGCAACAACAGAAGTTTTAAAATCTTTGCAGAATGCTGATAATTATAAACAAATAACAATCACGAAGGTTCTCAACAACGTAAAAGAAATAATAATGGAATCAAATAGCAACTTCCAGATAAAAGAAATCGCCTCAATTGGCGCAAAGGGATGTAGGGAACGTATAACCGTGGATTTAGGAACGCTAAGAGAAGTCGGAATGGTTCGAACAAGACATTGGGCAGGGTCGAATTCCGCAACTGGGTTGACTATGCTATTTTCGGTTGACAATATTGGGTTTTCTCATTCCGTGTCGTTGATTCCAGATGCACTGCATGCTGTAAACACAGACTTAAGTCCACCAAGGACCGTTCGATACATCCAATTAGAGTATCAACTGTTCCAAAAGAACTATGACAAAGTGTATTGTTGGGAGATTGACGCATGGGATCATTTAACGTTATGGGGAAAACCAGTGATTGCTTATACACAAAAAAACACAATAAGAAATATACTGGGAGTAAATGGTATATGGGGGTGGCAACACAGTAAATACATGTACAGCAGTTTGTTAAACAGCAATGAAGGTCCAAATTTATACAATGCCGTTGCTTCACATGCAAGAAACTACCACAACTTAGACTGGGACGTTACAAGTCCAAGTAAAGACCCTCAGTATTGCGAAATGGCAAATAACCATGGTACCCAGGCTAAAAGTTGGCTTAACTGGGATACTGAATATTCCGCATGGCGAAAAGCAAAACCTTGTGGTCGATGTGTCGTTTCAGTTCACGAATAAGTCTTTTCCTCAGAAAGTTTGGCAAAGACCCGAAATAGAGGCGTTCAATTTAGGAAAACATTTGGCTCGCCATTTTGGTGCAGCTCATGGTAATGGCCTGGTTGACGCAGTTGAAATCGGTAACGAACCTTGGGATTATGAGGCGAGTTTTTACAATAAGATTTTAAAAGGTATGAGTGCAGGACTAAAAGGAATGGATTCAAAAATCAAAATTCTTCCGGGCGCCTTCCAAGCTCACGATAAGCATGATACTGGAAACTACATTGGCACTCGCGTTACACAGAATCTTGCTGTGACCATAAGTGTGGTTAATTTTCACACCTACAGCTTTCGTACAAACAGTAATGGAGTTCGCATAGGAACCTATCCAGAACACACAGATTCTTCCTTTAACAGCATAAGAAACATAGTTCGATGGAGAGATAGTAATATGCCATCAAAGCCGATATGGGTGACTGAATGGGGATGGGATGCCGATGGCAAAGGAGAAAGCTGCACATTTCCTGAGTGTGTATCGGAAGAAGCACAAGCATTGTATGGTATACGAGGACTTCTAATTCTCGCGAGATCTAACGTTCAAAAAGTCACATGGTTTTTCTTGCAAATTCGCAGTATTGTCATACATTGTTCTGTAGAAGTGGCTTAACTGTTTCCAAAACGCATAACTTTGTGAAGAAAAGCGTATTTTATGCTTTTGAAGGAATACTTAATCTTATTGGTGACAGGTACTTCTTAGGAATTTACCAAGAAAATGACAATGGTTATGTTTATTTATTCGGGTCAACTCACGCTCACGTGTCAGAATCGTCTATGTCACGACAACAACTCCTCCAGCATGCTTCACACATTGTAGCGTGGAAACCGGTGGATATTTCTGAAGTGCCTACCTCAACGGTTCGTGTACAGCTAGGTAGTGCGATCAATCAAGCTTCGGTACACAAATTTACAAGTCAGTTTCCGGCAATTAATAAGACGAATGTATCTGTCAACGGTACCGTCTTATATATAGAAATGTCTGCACATCCAGTTGTTGTCGAGCTTCGTCCATCAAATGTTGGCACTGGACAGATTATTGGTTAGCAAGTGAACTATTTTTAAGCATATAACTCCATATATTTCGAAATATTAAAACTTGGTTTGTACCTACTGTTGCAATATACATTATAAATGTCATTTCTTAAAATTGCCTCGTGTTGAGAAAAAAAACAGGGTTAAACAAAACACTGATTGGCACAATGCGAAAGAAAATCAAATATTGACACAACGTCATAAAAAAACAAAATAACATATTTGCTTTTTCATTCCTACAAATTATTGTATTTTTAGGCAAACAAAATATAATGCATCGAGTTTACAATGAATGAAGAAATGTAGAATTACAAAATATTTGAAGTATTAAATACTGAAGTTTGAGAATCTGGAAAAAATGACTGAGTGATGTGAAAAAAAAACCTCACTATACTACTACCTCTTTCTCAAAAACCTGTAAACTGGTTTCAGTCTGAAATTTTGAGTATCGACTGTTTAACGAATAAAAAAAGGAGCAATATCATACATAATTTAATTGATAACTGTGAAGACACCATTCATCCAATAACTCTCTGCTTATAAGGGGTAACTGTGGATGTACAGTACAGTAAATTAATTTACAGCTTTTGGAGACAAACTGTCAATCAACATTCATATTCTAGCTTTCAACAATATAAATTTAAATAAAATGTCCTTGGCAGTCCTCGATTGCATCTTCACGACATCCACACATAAACATCATCATTGCGTCCTTCTAATCCTCTACTTGAATAAAAAGCTGAAAAACAAAGAACAGAAATATATCAAATTGTTTAATTTAAAAATTACTTCTCATGAAGTTTCATACATTATAATTCAAATATTAAATGCTTGATAATACCTTAACAGATGTCTCAACTTAATGTCTAAATTTTGTACTCAGATTTCGTATACATTGTTCCAAGATATTTTATGTAGTGTTGAGGTACTGACAGATGAATGGATGGATGAACAGACAATGGTATACCAAAATTCCATACATCCCATACTAAATTGTACAACATTTAATTTTTTCTTAATTTTGAACACATCCAAAGCTATAAAAAAAAAAGTCTAATAGACAGAATGAAGAATGAAGAAATGTGTTTTCAAAGTTCTAATATAACAGAAAAGAAAACATCTACCTTATTATGTTAAAGCTAGATGCAAATCTCAAAAGTTTTGTTTTTTCACCAATTGATTGCAACAGTTTTTCATTGATTTAAAACATGAACATAAGGGCTTTTTTTGTTATAATATATGGTATGCATACAAACCTGTAAGGATATCCTTGATATTTGGATCGAAACACTGATAACAGTAAACTAAAGAAGAAGGCAACTAGTCCTAGGCCAACTAATGCTAGTACTGAAATAAAAACACAAATCTATAAAAATCATCTCATTTACATGAAGAAAAAAAAATCTGACAATAATACACTATTAAATTCATTACAGTCTTGAAGTTTGAAGTTAATTCAAATTTAAACACAGCTTGTCATATTCTTATTTAACACAGCTGCAACAATTAAACCCCACAATTCTTAAACTACATTTTTGAAAATTGTTGAATTCAAAAGCAAGCTGATTATTATCAAATTTCATCATCGTGTTTTGGTTTTTTTTGGATAATTTTAAGGAACAAAAGAAGCATTTTTGGATGGATAAACATACCTAAATTGTTTTCTATTATTGAACGGCATTCAAAAAAAAATATCAATAAACGACCAAACTATTGTTAGCCTTTTTAACTTACTTCTTCTTTTTCCACTGTCCCCTTTGATATTAGTAGCTTCATTCAACATAATAAACCCTCCGACAACTGCTGCATCTAAAATCTGGTTAAGGATCATTTTCACATTTATAGACAAGATTCAAATATTCTTTCTACCCGTATCATATTTCTTTACCACTTAACCCTCTTTAATTCTCTTCATCTCCCTAACCTTTTTTCACCAATTGATATCCTTTTATTGGTTACAATATTATATAAAGTATTTAACTAGAAAATTCTATAACCTAATTAGTGTATATATTGATATATCTTGAGCATACCTCTCATCTTTTCAAAATGACTATGTTTTTTTTTTTTTGTGCAAGGTGGCTCTTACAGTCCTACAAAACATTGAAACGGGGGCTTCAAATGTAGTTTTTTTAATTAATTGTTCTGCTTAAAATATGGACAAAATTGCTCTTTCAAAATTTCCATTTAGAACCTTTGCCCCACAAATAGTGACAGTTTGCAGGTATGCCTCGATGCTTAATCTGGATATAGTTTCCGCATAAAATTATCAATTGCATTAATAAATATCATTTAAGTGATCGTTTGATCAAAATAATTTTCACTCAGTCCAAAGTTAATATATTTGCTTCTTTGATTTCAAATTATCTCTTACTTCATTTTAATTCTGGTAGATAATTGTCTCACTGCAATCGTACAGCATCTCATAATGTTTTCAATCAAACAATCTGTTCATGTAAATATAAACTAAGACCCTGCTTTAATATAATTACAGATAATAAGTATGTTAAAAGTAAATATAATAAAATTCTGCAAGCCTTTTATATTTCAAGTGGATAATACCATATGATTAATCGTCCTAATCTTATAAAGTAAAATTATCATTTCATCTGGATGTTATTGAGTTCAATACTGACAACTGTTAAAAATGCTCTAAAAAAATCAAATTCTTCTGACCAGTTGCGAAAAAAAATAGAAGGTATAACTAGAGGCTCTAAATAGCCTGTGTCGCTCACCTTGGTATATGTGAATTAAACAAAGGTAGCAGGCAGTTCATGACAAAATTGTGTTTGTGATTGTGATGTGTTTGTATATCTTAACTTACTGAACATTCTTGTTGCTTAAAATTATTTCTATCTATAATGAACTTGTCCATGTAGTTTCAGTGGAAAATGTTAGTAAAAATTTACAAATTTTATGAAAACTATTAAAAAATTGATCATAAAGGACAATAACTTCTTTGGGGGGTCAATTAACCATTTTGGTCATTTTGACTTATTTTTTTAGTCTTAAATTGCTGTACATTTTTGCTGTTTACAGTTTATCTCTATCTATAATAATATTCAAGATAATAACTCAAAACAGCAAAAATTTCTTAAAATCTCCAATTTAGGGGCAGCAACTTAACAACGAGTTGTCCGATTCATCTAAATATTTCAGGGCAGATAGAGCTGGCATAGGTTAAAACAACCGACGTTGTGTTCACACGTGTTCTGTTTTCTCAGCATCCGGTCGTCGAACACCATGAGATTCACCATGAGGTTCTTGCGGCTGGAGTCAAGTTCTCGGGGTCTGTTACATCGCTTCCTTGCTCAAAGTGTCGATACCACTCGGGTGTTGTGGTGGTGTTGACCTCATCGACTAACGAGTAGGATGAGTTGCCCCTTGCACTGTAGGAGGTATCGGATATGAAAGTTTTTATTCAGCGCTTGCTTCAACCGCTGTTAGATAGGTTGGTGAAGCGATTATCCGAAGACGTACAATCGATTGGAGTAAGAACCATTCTCAGTCAAACTTTCCAATGATCAACCGTCTAGTCGATCGCTGAGGTATGAGGTAGTGATTACTCCTCGTGGGGGCGTTGACAATGTAGGAAATGTCTTCAACTTTCATTTATTAGAATAAAATAGCGATGATTTTTTTTGCGTGAACGTCGTAGTAGGAAGACTGGCACAGTTTATACCAGCGAGGTAATGACCAGCAACAGGCGACGGAGAAAGGTTGGCAACTGCAAGGTGTGAGATGCCAAGAAGTCTCAGTTTGTAGCTATACAGGGTTCATGAACAAACTAATCAACCGATTATCCATTGAAATGCATCTACCCGGACACAACTTCACCGTCCAGGAACTAAACTTAACAAGCGACTACTTCTCGATGGCATTCAGAAGGCTTGGTCCAAACCCATTAATCAAGTTGACCAGGCAGCATATCACCACGATCGTTTTATGCCCAGCACAAAGATGCAACCGCACGCAACTCCATATGTGACCAAGCTTTGCTAGCCTCGAGCTCGCTTAACACCATTTACATCTCTACCACACGCGAACGCTTCGACTGCAGCATCGTCGGACCCTTCATCGGTACCAAAGTTTCATTCGGTCTGGGTGTTAAAAAATGTTCGCTTGACCGCTGATCTACCTGAGGAGTTGCACAAATCAGTTCGACTCTAGTTTAATAAACGCTGTGTAGCGGTGGGTGGTGTGGGTGAGATATGGGCGGCCGACCTCGTTGATATGAGTGAATTCTCCAGGGACAACAAAGGAAATAAATTTATCCTGAGAATTATCGTTGTCTCTCCAAATATGGCTGGCTGATACCACTCAAGAACAAGAAGGGGGTGACGGTGCCAGATGCCTTCCAAGCGGTGTTCCCAAGAAGCTATGGACAGACATAGGCACTGAGTTTTACATCAAATATATAAATCAGCTGCTTCAAAAGCATGTTATCGATCTCTACTCAACCGGGAACAAAGAGAAGTCGAGTATGTCCAAACGTTGGAGCAGCACAATGAAAGAGAACATGTTCAAATTCTTTTCAGCCAACTCCACACGCACCTATATCGATGTCCTAGACCATCTTGTTCGCCAGTACAATACCAACAAACACGGCTATAAAGATGGTCCCTGTTGCCGCAAGTCATAAAAATCAAGTTTCTCGAGTGAAAGTATCCCTCGCTCAATCCCAATTTTCTATAAGTTCCACCCGTGACATCCGACAGACCTCAAGGGAGGTCTGCACATCCATGCCAATAATGGGAGTCATATTGCAGGTAGTAAATAGAAATTTAACAGCTTTATTCTGCGAATGTACCTCAATTTTATTCCCAATGGCTTTGTTATCTTCCCAAATCTTTTCCTGCACATTCGTTAGCTAACCTCTTCCAACCCAAGTTGTTTTGCCTGGGTGATAATCTCCTTCCTCGTGTGGGGTTTGGGACGACGATGAAATTTAAGATTTGTCTTCCTTTCTATCAACCCTCAACTAACTGATCTTTCCTCAACCGGGAGTACCCTCGAAGGTGGTTAATTTGGCTCTACCTCTCAGGGCTTTGACGTTTTCCACTACTAACTCCCTGAGTATTGGATCCATGTCCTTAACCTTACAATAAAAAAAAAACAATTTATGTCACCATAAAACCACCATCCCCAATTCACTGGTTTTTAGACCCAGTTTTCGGGCCTACAAAACATATCCTAACACTTCCGATCCAATAATACTGTTATAAATGGGCATTGATAATAATCTCAAAGAAACAACACATTTTATAATACTAAATGTTATTGGGATCAATATCTGAAAACCTGAAAAATAACGGTCTAAGACAACTTTGGCAAACTCAATTTGGGGAGATCAAATTGCATATTTTTTTATCATTAGTACCAATTTTATCAGATAACATAACATTTAACATAACGTCTATCAACTTATCAAGTTGACATAGCGGTAAAATTCAACTGTCAGTGAACAGGCACTTCGATCACGATTTTCACGGGTCTACATTAAATTCACACTTTCAAGGGATAAATGGGTTTATAAAACATGTTCGTCGTTACCTATTCATTCAGTCTCAGTGTTATTTGACACATCTTTTGGGTAGCTTTCCCTTAAATTCCATCGTGGCGAGTGCTTGTTTACGTATATTGGAAGTTGCCATTCCAACGAATGGTCACTTCCGGGTAACGGTACTTCTTTATAAAATTATAATAATACATAAAAGTATTATTAAGATATGATTAAATTACTTGCTGGCCTTCCTTTTACGGTGTAGGATATTTAATAATAGGATATTATTACGTTAAGTACGTTTTTGTGAAGCGCCGTTAAGGAACTATTTTGTGATTTCAATGACGTCATATAGTAACGTAGGTGATAAGGCTAAGAGTATGGAATTTTAAGGTTTATATTTATTATGTCACTTATTTATTGGAATTAAAGGCAAACTTTCGCGATTTTATGTATTTATAACGACATTTTGGGACATGAGCCAGAGTTTTCCTTAGTATTTCAAAGTTATAGTAAATTTTCAGTTCTGTGAGTCGCGGATGTATTTCACCGTCAAGTATAAATACGGCGTCGCACTAGCACTTTGGCATATCGTATCTGGCTATCAAGCAGAGCAGTACAATAAACCAAACAAACCCTTAAAGTCAAGCAAACTATTTAGGTACAGGATGCATTTCGATATACAGCTATTTCATCTTAAGCTATGCGATAGCATTTCAAGCCTTTATTCATCTTTTTACTTCTTTTGGAATATTTAACTAAAAGCTCACATAAGGACGTCTAGGAACCAAATATCGCTTTTATAAATATTCCCGCTTAAGCAGGTCTTCAACAGGTAGTGGCTTCATATTAAGACAAGATGAGGAACCAGTTCAATGTTTACAATTTCTAATAGCAGTTTTTGGCAAATTACACAAATTATTAAAGATGTAAAGATACGATGTCCCACCACGTTGACAACTTTCTTATATCGTAGTTTAATGAAATACGTATATTTCATTCTCTCATTATTGTATTGATAGGATAAAGTCTTGTAAATCTGTATCTATAAGTTATATCTAGGGTTAGGAAGGCCAGCATCTTACTATTACAATTTATGGTTATACTATGTTATTGCTGATATTTGCATGCGTTATTTATTGAGATATACATGCCTACTGATCAAGAATAAAAGTCACTCTTTTACGCTGGATTCTTCATTTATATATGATTATGCTGGAGTCAACAAACTACACTCAAAACAAGACAAAGTAACGGAACACTATCAATAAGCAATCATACGGAATTAAAAGTACACTCGACCCCCACTCGCCCGCCTGTAACAAACTGGTGTCAGAAGTGGGATGTCACAGTCCAAAGTGGCATCCAGGATGCGAACCTCACATTTATTTTTAAATTCAGCTATCTACTAGTATACCAATTTAATATGTCTACGTCTACGATAAAGATGGATCTTAACGTGGTGGAAATTTAATTTTATTACAATAATTATTGTATGTTATATATATATAGGTTAAAATCAGTCTAAGTCTCAACATGGCCGAGTCGCCAGATCTGGAAATCAGATTTAGATCGGAAGAGAGAGAAAAAGAAGCAAGGCATGAGAGAAATACCGAATTTGCGGACGCAAATGAAACTTTAGAAGAACACAGATCAAATGTATATGCACATGGGGAGGGAGACGTAAATAGAGAATATGGCATGTCTGGACAAAGAGGACAAAGGGGGATAAATACTGACGGATTCCGATACAACAACCCACACACAGTCTCTATTAGACCAGAACCATATGATGGAGGAGAGGATTGGGAGGAATATATTTCACACTTTGAGGTGTGTGCCGAACTTGGGAGATGGCGAGACGCAGACAAAGTATTAGCGCTAGCGGCAGCATTAAGGGGACCAGCAAGGATATTTTACATTAGTTTAGAACAGACTGAAAAACGGGATTACGGTATTTTGACTCAGAGATTAGGATTACGATTTGGGAGTACAAGACAACAAAACAGATGGCTTTCTCGTCTTGAAATGAGAAAAAGGAACCCAGGAGAAGCAATAGCGGCGTTGGCGGACGATCTGCGCCAGATGGCTCAGAGAGCTTATATTGATCTTGATGCAAGGGCTCAGGAAGTATTGGCACTTAACCAGCTGTACAAAAGCGTTACATCTGAAGTAAAATACCAATGCACTGACCAGGGATGAAGAACTGTTGGAGCTGTAGAGGTAATAGAAAGATATGCAGCTATAATAGGAGATGGCTCAGAAAAGAAGAAAGTCAGTGTCAGAATGACAACAGATACACATTTAGGAGAAGCATCTAATTTTTCACAGGAACCTTTGGAAAACCAATTTCACGATAGCATTGATGGACTAACAAGGAGGATTTCCCAGCTTGAAGGTACAAAACAGATTTATAGCATCTCTTGGCAAAATAATAATAACAGAAGGCCTCAATGGGGAAATACTAATAACAGGCAAGCTAAATGCTTCATTTGTGAGAGCACAAGTCACTTATGTAGATATTGTCCATGTTATCTTCGATACAAGCAAGAAAATGCAAGACATGACAATACTGGAGGACAGCAAGGCTCCAAGGACCAGGATAACAGAAACTCACAAAGTCTCAACCAGGGAAACGTCAGTTCCCCATTGGCTCGATAGACCGGGAACCAGTGGGAAATTTACGGTCAAAGGAATTAAGTCACAATATTAGGATAGGACAAATGGGAAATACATGTGGTATATGGGATAACGGATTTTATACAAAAGGATATCTACAAAACTTACCTTTGACAATATTAATAGACAATGGATCAACCTCCTCTATATTAAATTATAAAATTTACAGACAGTTAGCTGATGTACTGAAAAACGCAATACTAGAACCAAGCACGTATAAACTTTTTGATGTAAATGGCAATCCTTTATGCTCATATGGGACACTTAAACAAAAACTCACTTTAGGGACAGCAGATTTTAACACAGAATTTCTGGTCTGTGATATCAAACAAGATGCGATCTTGGGGCAGGATTTTCTAATGGATCATATAGACAAAATTGATTATTAGAGACAGATATTATCTACAAAGGATACAGATATACGTTGCTGGATAGGAGGAGAAGCTAATGCAATATGTAGAGTCATTGTAAAGGAGACAGTCACTTTGCCGGGAAAATCTAAAATGCTCATTCCAGTAATAATAGAAAATGCAGAACACTTAGGAACACAGGGATACGTTGATAAAACTCAGAAAAAGGAAACAGAACATAACATTACTAGGGGAATTTTATATCCACACCAGGAAGACATTAGAGTACAATTATTTAACTTTCGAGAAGAACCAATTACTGTACATGCTAAGGAACAGATAGGTGTATGTGAGTCATACTATGAAATGCCAGCGGTAGGAGTATGCAATTACATTGGAACAGAAGGGACCAGTTCAGACAAGCTACCATCACATATTGAGGGCCTATTTAACAGAAGTATTGTACATTTACAGGGGAAAAAAAGCAATACAAGAAGGAACTTCTTCAGGCATACTCAGATGTTTTTGCAAAATCAGCGGATGATTTAGGGAGGACTAATAGAGTACAACACAGGATAAATACCGGAACTGCACATCCGATAAGACAAGCACCTAGGAGGCTACCATTGGGAAAAAGGGAAATAGAAAAAAGGAAATAGTCAAAATGTTGGACCGAGGAGTCATTGAACCATCAAACAGCCCTTGGAGTTTTCGGACCGTACCAAGAAGGACGGAAGTACAATAGTTTGTGTTGACTATAGAGCTTTAAATGAAGTGATCATTAACAAGGACGCATATCCCCTGCCTCGTGTGGACGACTGCTTAGATTCGTTAGCAGGAGCCCAATGGTTCGGATGTCTGGACTTAAATCAAGGTTTTTATCAGATGGAGCTCTCTCTATCCAGATGACAGAGAAAAGACAGCATTTTCGACAAGTCAAGGACTCTTTCAGTTTACAGTCACCCCATTTGGCTTAGCCACTAGCCCAGCAGTTTTCGAAAGATTAATGGAGGACGTACTTAGAGGACTTCAGTGGGAGGAATGTCTCTTGTACATGGATGACATAATCGTTCCAGGGGCAACGTTTGAAGAAGAACTACTTAGGCTAGAGCACGTATTTCAAAGAATGAGGGAAGCCAACTTAAAATTAAAACCATCAAAATGCAGTTTGTTTCAGAAAAGCGTCCAATGTCTTGGACATGTAGTCTCAGAGCAAGGAGTTCAAACCGATACTGAGAAAATAGAAGCAGTTCAAAAATGGCCAGTTCCACGGAATGCAAAGGAAATAAAGAGCTCTTTAGGACTTTGCTCCTATTATCGGAAATTTGTTAAGGGTTTTGCTGATCTATCCAGACCTTTACATAAAACATGTTACAAGGGGACGAAATTTATTTGGACAGAAAACTGCCAGCTTGCTTTCAACTCACTAAAAGAAGCACTAACTACACCACCAATATTGGTTTACCCAGTTACAGACAAAACCAACATTTTGGACACAGACGCCAGTAATTACGCAGTAGGAGCCGTCCTCTCACAGGAACACGATGGTCGTGAGCATGTTATTGCATACATGAGCAAGGCACTCAATAAGCATGGAATTTCATACTGTACGACTAGAAAGGAGCTACTAGCTGTAATCATTGCCTTGAAGAATTTTCATCCGTACGTCTATGGTAGACCAGTTTTACTCAGAACTGACAATGCAGCCGTCAGTTGGCTTCAAAGTCTGAAGGATCCTACAGGTCAGGTAGCAAGATGGCTTCAGACATTAGGAACATATAATTTCAAAGTTACTCATAGAGCAGGGAGGAAACATACAAATGCTGACGCAATGTCAAGGAATCCATGTAAGTCTTGTAAACATCAAGAGGATTTAAATCAAGCTGAAAACGATAATGAGAGGGAGAAAAGTGAAAACCTGTAGAAAGGCATTCAAATTTAGAAAAACATGAAGAAACAGTAAAACACCTTGCAACACCCCTCACGGAAGCAGATGAAACACCAGATATCACTGAAATTACAGGGCTAATTCCAGAAAATATCCGAGCTGTAACAAGGAGTGAACTCAAGGAGCTACAGAATGAAATGAAAGTCAATGAGGCACTCTTAGGGGGTTGGGAACCATCGGAAATAAGACAACAGCAATTAGAAGATGACAATATTGGGAAAGTATTTGCAACATTTGAAAGCGGATCTCAGAAACCACCATGGGAAAGTATTTCAAGTGGAACATCAGCATTGAAAACTCTTTGGGGACAATGGGACAGATTAGAATTGCATGGAGGAGTTATATACAGAAGGATTGAGACAAACATGGGTCTAACAGCCCGAAAACAAATGATTGTTCCTAAGAGTCGAACGCAAGAGCTATTACACTATTTTCATGACGTACCATCAGCTGCTCATTTAGGTGTGGACAAGACACTGGAAAAGCTCAAGAACGGATTATATTGGCCTAACATGAAGGAATATGTTCAAGCATATTGCCGTTCATGCGACAGTTTTTTTGCAAGAAAACCCAAGAAAGAATCAACTAAAGCACCTTTGGGTACCTATGTCTCAGGAGAACCAATGGAAAGAGTAGCATTAGACTTTGTTGGACCACTGCCGTTAACTAAACAAAACAATAAGTACATCTTAGTCATCTCAGATCTTTTTACCAATTGGACCGAGGCTATAGCCCTACCAAATCAGGAAAGTTCAACGATTTGTACCGCATTTATAGACCATTTCGTTACAAAATTTGGAGTCCCTCTACAACTACACTCAGATCAAGGGAGAAACTTTCAAGCCGATATTTTCCAGAGAATGTGCAATCTATTAAGCATTCACTACGAGTTTCAGACCACAATCCAACGGTGGTGTGGAACGTTTTAATAGAACACTTGCTTCTATGTTATCGATGTACTGTAAGCAAAAACAAGATCAATGGGACCAGTATCTACAACAGGTGATGATGGCATACAGATCTTCCGTACATGCATCTACTTCAAAAACACCAAATTCTATGCTTTTTGGAAGGGAGGTAACTTTACCGCTGCAGGCTGTGATCCCACAGCCAGATACTGAAATTCAAGAAAACCGGTCGCCAGATGACTATGTGGCACACCTACAAAATAAATTAAAAGAAAATCATGCATTTGCAAGGAAAGCACTAAAAAGGTCTCTCTATATCAGAAAAAGAGATATGATCTTAACGCCAAGAAAAGAATCTTTAAAAGGGGGGAAGCTGTTTGGATTTACGACCCAATAAGGAAAAAGGGAGTATGCTCAAAACTCACACCTAAATGGAAAGGACCATTTATAATTGAAAAGAGAATAGATGATGTTACTTACCGAGTAAAGAGAAGCTTGAGGCAGCCGTCGACTGAATATCATGTGGATCGTTTAGCACTGTATCAAGGGAGGAATGTACCATCGTGGGCAAGCAGATTTCGAAGAATGATGGATTTAGAGGAGGCAAATAACGACCAGCAATTGGATAAGCCAGTTGGCTAAATGTTGGAGGAATATTAAAGGTCCTCAGCATTCTGTACCTGTTCATACTTTTATTTTTGGATATACTGCAGTATATATTTTTATGACAGATCTGTCGGAGAGCGATTTGGGGGTGGTCTGACCAACCACTAGTCAAATCATTGAGATATAGGATAGGGATCCTGACTGACTAAGGAGGAGCCTAGTAGTCGAGTTTATTTTGGATATGAACAGTTATAGATATTTTTGGAGTTGTTTCGTTGGTGTTATTTGCATGGTTTGAGTTGAGTTAACTTGCCTACGGATGCTGGCCTTCCATGAACACATTTATAGAACGGGACGGGGGGGGGGGGGGGGGGGATTTAACTTATTATATAAACAATACAGGGAATTAATGGCAGTATTCCTTGTATTTCAGAATGAGTTCAGTGGTATCGACAAAATGCTGGTTATGCCCGGAAACCTATGAAAAGAAAAAGGACCTGAAGAGCCATGCCATCTCCGAGCATTCGGTGTGCAGAGTTGTTTGTCCATGGTGTGTAGATAGTGAGAGGACGTTTGGCAGGATGTCGGAGCTCACCAAGCACAGTAAGAGAAAACACAATGATCTCACCATAGACCTGATAGGGTGATTTCTTTACAGAGCCAATTTTGGTTAGCCAAGCGGCCAGATGATTATATTAGAATTATAAAGCCCTCAGAATGGACGAGCACCATTGCCATCAGGACCAGGGCACCACTGTTGGGATGGGTGGAAGCCACCAAGAAGGAAGGATCAGACAAACATAAGAAGTCATGGGAAGAAGGATGGAAGAAGGCACTGGGTCATTCCGTTTCCAGTCAGCAGCCCACCAGCTCTAGGAAACGGAAATACAGTCCATTCAGACCTCTAGTGGACCTCCCTGAACTAGCAGTAGCCAGGATTGACCTATCATCTAAGGGGAACATATGCTTTCTTAGAATGAAGGAGTCGTCAGCAGAAATATGGTTCAAGGTAGAAATGGTACATTGGGTCATGGAGGACTCCAGGGCAAAGGACAATTTGGTTAGGAGAATGGGCATTGCAAAGACAGACCATGAGCTACCACAAAGTTTTGGAACATAACTTAAGTTGTCTGAGTCAAAGCACACCTTGAATCAGGTAACCAAGGCGTTCGGAATTGGTGAGAGACATGTCAGGAAGCTCTTTAGGGGAAAGGTGACGTTTGAAACTAAGTCTAGGAAGAAGGCAGAGGAAACAACCAGGGAAGAAAGTAGTAAATCCGATATTGGAGAAGAGCCAGAGTACGAGATCATGGACTCTATTGGAGAAGTAGACAACCTAGAAATTATATCAGAAGAAAAGGAACAACCGGAAACAGCTAAGACCATCTCAACAACACAGGAACCATCAGAAAAAGTTGCAGATGTCCTACCTACAGCAGAAAAGAAAAAACCAAGCAAGCCAGTACCAATTCAAGAAAGCCCTCTTAAGAAACTAGACAACGAGGAGAATGATTGATATTTACCAATGCTGAGTGAAGACGAGGAGGAAGAGGAGGGGGAAGACAAGGCAACATTAGAGAAGTCAGATAAGCGAATTATAATGCTGAACCACAAAGAAGTGTTTGACATAGACACTGACGAAGAAGAAACTACCAATATATCACTTAGAGGGAGGGCGGAGAAGCTATTAAAGGCAAGAGGGATGCCCCTATTTCCACCAGGGAGGAGACAATGGGCCGGAGAAAGAATGCAGGTGTCGAGTAAACCAACACCAATGTTGTGGCCGCCCAAGGAATGGAGGAAATTGACAGCGGATCAGAAGCTGACAGCATGGAGGTTCGCTGCCATGACCTTGGCAAGGGAGCATGGAGTCGACACCATCAAGGAAGAGAGGGACGTGCTTGATAAGTATGCCATGCTTGCCTTGCCAGGTACTGCGTTACCTAATCAACCTGGAGAAGACTTGATTATAAAGGCTCGTTTGGCCAACTACGACTTGTTTAAGGATATTTGTCTTAGTAGACTGGAAGGAATTGAAGCTTTGGAATTAATAGATATGCTGGAAGCCGCAACCCGATCAAAACCACAAAATGACTTAGTTAAATTATTATGTAATGTACCTCTGAGATTGTCAGAAGATGTTAAGAAGGATAAATCCGATTAACTGTATACACTTTTATTTACTATCTAAGATGACAACGACCATCACCAAGAAGAACCGATCAAGAGAGACTTAGAACTGTCAAATTTTATTGTTATTGTTCTTTTGTGTTTTAATGCTTTTAGTTCATTGCATATATTTTATCATGTGTACAATACACAAGAGAATTCGGGAGAATTCTTTTTTTATTGGGTGGGGAAAGCGTTATAAATGGGCATTGATAATAATCTCAAAGAAACAACACATTTTATATTTCTAAATTTTATTGGGAACAATATCTGAAAACCTGAAAAATAACGGTCTTAGATGATTTTCATACACTAAGACAACTTTGGCAAACTCAATTTGGGGAGATCAAATTGCATATTTTTTATCATTAGTACCAATTTTATCAGATAACATAACATTTAACATAACGTCTATCAACTTATCAAGTTGACATAGCGGTAAAATTCAACTGTCAGTGAACAGGCACTTCGATCACGATTTTCACGGTCTACATTAAATTCACACTTTCAAGGGATAAATGGGTTTATAAAACATGTTTGTCGTTACCTATTCATTCAGTCTCAGTGTCATTTGACACATCTTTTGGGTAGCTTTCCCTTAAATTCCATCGTGGCGAGTGCTTGTTTACGTATATTGGAAGTTCCGGGTAACGGTACTTCTTTATAAAGTTATAATAATACATAAAAGTATTATTAAGATATGATTAAATTACTTGCTGGCCTTCCTTTTACGGTGTAGGATTATTAATAATAGGATATAATTACGTTAAGAACGTTTTTGTGAAGCGCCGTTAAGGAACTATTTTGTGATTTCAATGACGTCATATAGTAACGTAGGTGATAAGGCTAAGAGTATGGAATTTTAAGGTTTATATTTATTATGTCACTTATTTATTGGAATTAAAGGCAAACTTTCGCGATTTTATGTATTTATAACGACATTTTGGGACATGAGCCAGAGTTTTCCTTAGTATTTCAAAGTTATAGTAGATTTTCAGTTCTTTGAGTCGCGGATGTATTTCACCGTCAAGTATAAATACGGCGTCGCACTAGCACTTTGGCATATCGTATCTGGCTATCAAGCAGAGCAGTACAATAAACCAAACAAACCCTTAAAGTCAAGCAAGCTATTTAGGTACAGGGTGCATTTCGATATACAGCTATTTCACCTTAAGCTATGCGATAGCATTTCAAGCCTTTATTTATCTTTTTACATCTTTTGGAATATTTAACTAAAAACTCACACAAGGACGTCTAGGAACCAAATATCGCTTTTATAAATATTCCCGCTTAAGCAGGTCTTCAACAGGAAGTGGCTTCATATTAAGACAAGATGAGGAACCAGTGCAACGTTTACAATTTCTAATAGCAGTTTTTGGCAAATTACACAAATTATTAAAGATGTAAAGATACGATGTCCCACCACGTTGACATCTTTCTCATATCGTAATTTAATGAAATACGTATATTTCATTCTCTCATTATTGTATTGATAGGATAAAGTCTTGTAAATCTGTATTTATAAGTTATATCTGGGGTTAGGAAGGCCAGCATCTTACTATTACAATTTATGGTTATACTATGTTATTGCTGATATTTGCATGCGTTATTTATTGAGATATACATGCCTACTGGACAAGAATAAAAGTCACTCTTTTACGCTGGATTCTTCATTTATATATGATTATGCTGAAGTCAACAAACTACACCCAAAACAAGACAAAGTAACGGAACACTATCAATAAGCAATCATACGGAATTAAAAGTACACTCGACCCCCACTCGCCCGCCTGTAACAATACTTATTAAAAATCAGAAAGTTGGTGCGTCTGAACTTTTTCATCCCTTAGCTCACAATTTGCACAGCTCGATCGGTCTCTCTCTTTGCGGAAACCAGCTGCATGTTTAGTCTCTCACATCCCCATTTGCAAAAAGTTTCCCCTTTCCACCATAAGTTATAATGTTGCAGACCTTTACCTCATGTCAACATCTTTTATGTCTTTGACAATCAAGCGTGAGTCCTGTCCTACTTCTCACCATTTGAGAATTTCCTCATAATTGCAGCGCTGTTCTCGATTGGCCTTAACAGCGGCCAGTTTCTTTTTCAGAATTTCTCTTACGCCGTATTCTATTTGTGATCAAACATATTTATAATCTTAAAATCCATTGTGTTTTTTCTATCTGTTAATTTTCATTTTCTGTGTGTGTATTTCTCCTCAGGATGTGTGTATGGCAGAACTCTCTTTATCATACTACTGTTCCTTCCTAACTAAGCTTTCAAATTGTTTATAAGGTATATCTGTTATTTGGAACTAATGGGTCACAACAGTCCATTCCATTATTCAAACTATCAATTTCATTATTCAAAATTGGCTATTTCTTAATTTTCATGCGTATTTCGACAATTAAGTCCTCTAATATACGTTGCGGAACATGTTGACCATATACATTTTGTTCCTCTCGTTATAAGCTTTCGAAAGAGGTATAACGTTTATCTATGATTAGGGGCTAAAGGGTCGCATAAGTCCATTTCATTATTCAAAATATCCATTTCATTATTAAAAATTGGCTATTTTAATTTTCACGCGTATTTCGACATTTAAGTCCTCTACTTAGCGTTGCGGCACATGTTGACTATATACATTTTGTTCCTCTTGTAATTAGCTTTCGAATGATGTATAAGGTTTATCTATAATTAGAGGCTTAATGGTCGCAGCAGTTTATTCCATTACTCAAAATATCCATTTCAATATTCAAAATTGTCTATTTCTTAATTCTCACGGGTATTTCGACATTTAAGTCCTCTAATATCGGAACATGTTGACTATGTACATGTTGTTCCTCTGGTTATAAACTTTCGAATGAGGTATAAGGTTTATTTATAATTTGGGGCTAAAGGGTCGCAGCAGTCCATTCCATTATTCAAAATATCGATTTCATTATTCAAAATTGGCTATTTCTTAATTTTCACGCGTATTTCGACATTTAAGTCCTCTACTTAGCGTTGCGGCACATGTTGACTATATACATTTTGTTCCTCTTGTAATTAGCTTTCGAATGATGTATAAGGTTTATCTATAATTAGAGGCTTAATGGTCGCAGCAGTTTATTCCATTACTCAAAATATCCATTTCAATATTCAAAATTGTCTATTTCTTAATTCTCACGGGTATTTCGACATTTAAGTCCTCTAATATCGGAACATGTTGACTATGTACATGTTGTTCCTCTGGTTATAAACTTTCGAATGAGGTATAAGGTTTATTTATAATTTGGGGCTAAAGGGTCGCAGCAGTCCATTCCATTATTCAAAATATCGATTTCATTATTCAAAATTGGCTATTTCTTAATTTTCACGCGCATTTCGACATTTAACTCCTCTAATATGCGTTGCAGAACATGTTGACTATATACATTTTGTTCCTCTCGTAATAAGCTTTGTAATGATGTATAAGGTTTATCTATTATTAGGGGCTAAAGGGTCGCAGCAGTTCATTCCATTATTCAAAATATCCTTTTGTTCCTCTTGTAATTAGCTTTCAAATGATGTATAAGGTTGATCTATAATAAGGGGCTTAAGGGTCGCAGCAGTTTATTCCATTACTCAAAATATCCATTTCAATATTCAAAATTGGCTATTTCTTAATTTTCACGGGTATTTCGACATTTAAGTCCTGTAATATGCGTTGCGGAACATGTTGACTATATACATTTTGTTCCTCTGGTTATAAGCATTCGAATGAGGTATAAGGTTTATCTAAAATTAGGGGCTAAAGGGTCGGAGCAGATCATTCCATTATTCAAAAAATCCATTTCATTAGTAAAATTGGCTATTTCTTAATTCTCACGGGTATTTCAACATTTAAGTCCTCTAATATGCATTGCGGAACATGTTGACTATGTACATGTTGTTCCTCTGGTTATAAGTTTTCGAATGATGTATAAGGTTTATTTATTATTAGGGGCTAAAGGGTCGCAGCAGTCCATTCCATTATTCAAAATATCCATTTCATTATTCAAAATTTGATATTTCTTAATTTTGGCGCGTATTTCGACATTTAACTCCTCTAATATGCGTTGCGGAACATGTTGACTATAAACATTTTGTTCCTCTCGTAATAAGCTTTCGAATGATGTATAAGGTTTATCTATTATTAGGGGCTAAAGGGTCGCAGAAGTTCATTCCATTATTCAAAATACCATTTTGTTCGTCTTGTCATTAGCTTTCAAATGATGTATAAGGTTAATCTATATAATTAGGGGCTTAAGGGTCGCAGCAGTTTATTCCATTACTCAAAATATCAATTTCAATATTCAAAATTGGCTATTTCTTAATTTTCACGGGTATTTCGACATTTAAGTCCTGTAATATGCGTTGCGGATAATGTTGACTATATACATTTTGTTCCTGTCGTAATAAGCTTTCAAATGAGGTATAAACTTTTTTAATGATAAGGGACTAAAGGGTTGCAGCAGACCATTCCATTATTCAAAATATCGATTTCATTATTCAAAATTGGCTATTTCTTAATTTTCACGCGTATTTCGACATTTAACTCCTCTAATATGCGTTGCGGAACATGTTGACTATATACATTTTGTTCCTCTTGTAATAAGCTTTGTAACGATGTATAAGGTTTATCTATAATTAGGGGCTAAAGGGTCGCAGCAGTTCATTCCATTATTCAAAATATCATTTTGTTCCTCTTGTAATTAGCTTCCAAATGATGTATAAGGTTGATCTATAATTAGGGGCTTAAGGGTCGCAGCAGTTTATTCCATTACTTAAAATATCCATTTCAATGTTCAAAATTGGCTATTTCTTAATTTTCACGGGTATTTCGACATTTAAGTCCTGTAATATGCGTTGCGGAACATGTTGACTATATACATGTTGTTCCTATGGTTATAAGCTTTCGAATGAGGTATAAGGTTTATCTATAATTAGGGGCTAAAGGGTCGGAGCAGTTCTTTCCTTTATTCAAATAATCCATTGCATTAGTAAAATTGGCTATTTCTTAATTCTCACGGGTATTTCGACATTTAATTCCTCTAATATGCGTTGCGGAACATGTTGACTATGTTCATGTTGTTCCTCTGGTTATAAGCTTTCGAATAAGGTATAAGGTCTATCTATAATTAAGGGCTAAAGGGTCGCAGCAGTCCATTCCATTATTCAAAATATCCATTTCATTATTCAAAATTTGCTATTTCTTAATTTTTGCGCGTATTTCGACATTTCAGTCCTCTAGTATGCGTTGCGGAAAATTTTAACTATATACATTTTGTTCCTCTCGTTATAAGCTTTCGAATGAGGTATAAGGTTTATTTATGATAAAAGACTAAACGGTTGCGGCAGTCCATTCCATTATTCAAAATATCTATTTCATTATTTAAAATTGGTTATTTCTAAATTTACACTCGTATTTCGACATTTAAATCCTCTAATATGCGTTGTGGAACATGTTGACTATATACATTTTGTTCCTTTCGTTATAAGCTTTCGAATGATGTATAAGATGTATCTATAATTAGGGGCTAAAGGGTCGCAGCAGTCCATTCCATTATTCAAAATATCCATTTCAATATTCAAAATTGGCTATTTCTTAATTTTCACGGGTATTTCGACATTTAAGTCCTGTAATATGCGTTGCGGAACATGTTGACTATAAACATTTTGTTCCTCTGGTTAAAAGCTTTCGAATGAGGTATACGGTTTATCTATAATTAGGGGCTAAAGGGTCGGAGCAGTTCATTCCATTATTCAAAGTTCCATTTCATTAGTAAATTGGCTATTTCTTAATTCTCACGGGTATTTCGACATTTAAGTCCTCTAATATGCGTTGTGGAACATGTTGACTATATAAATTTTGTTTCTCTCGTTATAAGCTTTCGAATGATGTATAAGGTTTATCTATTATTAGGGGCTAAAGGGTCGCAGCAGTTCATTCCATTGTTCAAAATATCGATTTCATTATTCAAAATTGGCTATTTCTTAATTTTCACGCGTATTTCGACATTTAACTCCTCTAATATGCGTTGCGGAAAATGTTGACTATATACATTTTGTTCCTCTCGTAATAAGCTTTCGAATGATGTATAAGGTTTATCTATTATTAGGGGCTTAAGGGTCGCAGCAGTTTATTCCATTACTCAAAATATCAATTTCAATATTCAAAATTGGCTATTTCTTAATTTTCACGGGTATTTCGACATTTAAGTCCTGTAATATGCGTTGCGGAATATGTTGACTATATACATTTTGTTCCTCTCGTAATAAGCTTTCGAATGAGGTATAAGGTTTATCTATTATTAGGGGCTAAAGGGTCGCAGCAGTTCATTCCATTATTCAAAATATCATTTTGTTCCTCTTGTAATTAGCTTTAAAATGATGTATAAGGCTGATCTATAATTAGAGGCTTAAGGGTCGCAGCAGTTTATTCCATTACTCAAAATATCCATTTCAATATTCAAAATTGGCTATTTCTTAATTTTCACGGGTATTTCGACATTTCAGTCCTCTAGTATGCGTTGCGGAAAATTTTGACTATATACATTTTGTTCCTCTCGTTATTAGCTTTCGAGTGAGGTATAAGGTCTATTTATGATAAGAGACTAAAGGGTTGCGGCAGTCCATTCCATTATTCAAAATATCTATTTCATTATTTAAAGTTGGTTATTTCTAAATTTACACTCGTATTTCGACATTTAAATCCTCTAATATGCGTTGCGGAACATGTTGACTATATACATTTTGTTCTTCTCGTTATAAGCTTTCGAATGATGTATAAGGTGTATCTATAATTAGGGGCTAAAGGGTCGCAGCAGTCCATTCCATTATTCAAAATATCCATTTCAATATTCAAAATTGGCTATTTCTTAATTTTCACGGGTATTTCGACATTTAAGTCCTGTAATATGCGTTGCGGAACATGTTGACTATATACATTTTGTTCCTCTGGTTATAAGCTTTCGAATAAGGTATAAGGTTTATCTATAATTAGGGGCTAAAGGGTCGGAGCAGTTCATTCCATTATTCAAAATATCCATTTCATTATTCAAAATTTGCTATTTCTTAATTTTCGCACGTATTTCGACATTTCAGTCCTCAAGTATGCGTTGCGGAAAATTTTGACTATATACATTTTGTTCCTCTCGTTATAAGCTTTCGAATGAGTTATAAGGTTTATTTATGATAAGAGACTAAAGGGTTGCGGCAGTCCATTCCATTATTCAAAATATCGATTTCATTATTCAAAATTGACTATTTCTTAATTTTCACGCGTATTTCGACATTTAACTCCTCTAATATGCGTTGCGGAACATGTTGACTATAAACATTTTGTTCCTCTCGTAATAAGCTTTCGAATGATGTATAAGGTTTATCTATTATTAGGGGCTAAAGGGTCGCAGAAGTTCATTCCATTATTCAAAATACCATTTTGTTCGTCTTGTCATTAGCTTTCAAATGATGTATAAGGTTGATCTATATAATTAGGGGCTTAAGGGTCGCAGCAGTTTATTCCATTACTCAAAATATCAGTTTCAATATTCAAAATTGGCTATTTCTTAATTTTCACGGGTATTTCGACATTTAAATCCTCTAATATGCGTTGCGGAACATGTTGACTATATACATTTTGTTCTTCTCGTTATAAGCTTTCGAATGATGTATAAGGTGTATCTATAATTAGGGGCTAAAGGGTCGCAGCAGTCCATTCCATTATTCAAAATATCCATTTCAATATTCAAAATTGGCTATTTCTTAATTTTCACGGGTATTTCGACATTTAAGTCCTGTAATATGCGTTGCGGAACATGTTGACTATATACATTTTGTTCCTCTGGTTATAAGCTTTCGAATAAGGTATAAGGTTTATCTATAATTAGGGGCTAAAGGGTCGGAGCAGTTCATTCCATTATTCAAAGTTCCATTTCATTAGTAAATTGGCTATTTTCAATTCTCACGGGTATTTCGACATTTAAGTCCTCTAATATGCGTTGCGGAACATTTTGACTATGTTCATGTTGTTCCTCTGGTTATAAGCTTTCGAATAAGGTAGAAGGTGTATCTATTATTAGGGGCTAAAGGGTCGCAGCAGTCCATTCCATTATTCAAAATATCCATTTCATTATTCAAAATTTGCTATTTCTTAATTTTCGCACGTATTTCGACATTTCAGTCCTCAAGTATGCGTTGCGGAAAATTTTGACTATATACATTTTGTTCCTCTCGTTATAAGCTTTCGAATGAGTTATAAGGTTTATTTATGATAAGAGACTAAAGGGTTGCGGCAGTCCATTCCATTATTCAAAATATCGATTTCATTATTCAAAATTGACTATTTCTTAATTTTCACGCGTATTTCGACATTTAACTCCTCTAATATGCGTTGCGGAACATGTTGACTATAAACATTTTGTTCCTCTCGTAATAAGCTTTCGAATGATGTATAAGGTTTATCTATTATTAGGGGCTAAAGGGTCGCAGAAGTTCATTCCATTATTCAAAATACCATTTTGTTCGTCTTGTCATTAGCTTTCAAATGATGTATAAGGTTGATCTATATAATTAGGGGCTTAAGGGTCGCAGCAGTTTATTCCATTACTCAAAATATCAGTTTCAATATTCAAAATTGGCTATTTCTTAATTTTCACGGGTATTTCGACATTTAAGTCCTGTAATATGCGTTGCGGATAATGTTGACTATATACATTTTGTTCCTGTCGTAATAAGCTTTCAAATGAGGTATAAACTTTTTTAATGATAAGGGACTAAAGGGTTGCAGCAGACCATTCCATTATTCAAAATATCGATTTCATTATTCAAAATTGGCTATTTCTTAATTTTCATGCGTATTTCGACATTTAACTCCTCTAATATGCGTTGCGGAACATGTTGACTATATACATTTTGTTCCTCTTGTAATAAGCTTTGTAACGATGTATAAGGTTTATCTATAATTAGGGGCTAAAGGGTCGCAGCAGTTCATTCCATTATTCAAAATATCATTTTGTTCCTCTTGTAATTAGCTTCCAAATGATGTATAAGGTTGATCTATAATTAGGGGCTTAAGGGTCGCAGCAGTTTATTCCATTACTTAAAATATCCATTTCAATATTCAAAATTGGCTATTTCTTAATTTTCACGGGTATTTCGACATTTAAGTCCTGTAATATGCGTTGCGGAACATGTTGACTATATACATTTTGTTCCTCTCGTTATAAGCTTTCGAATGAGGTATCAGGTTTATTTATGATAAGAGACTAAAGGGTTGCGGCAGTCCATTCCATTATTCAAAATATCTATTTCATTATTTAAAATTGGTTATTTCTTAATTTACACTCGTATTTCGACATTAAAATCCTCCAATAAGCGTTGCGGATCATGTTGACTATATACATTTTGTTCCTCTCGTTATAAGCTTTCGAATGATGTATAAGGTGTATCTATAATTAGGGGCTAAAGGGTCGCAGCAGTCCATTTCATTATTCAAAATATCCATTTCATTATTCAAAATTTGCTATTTCTTAATTTTCGCGCGTATTTCGACATTTCAGTCCTCTAGTATGCGTTGCGGAAAATTTTGACTATATACATTTTGTTCCTCTCGTTATAAGCTTTCGAATGAGGTATAAGGTTTATTTATGATAAGAGACTAAAGGGTTGCGGCAGTCCATTCCATTATTCAAAATATCTATTTCATTATTTAAAATTGGTTATTTCTTAATTTACACTCGTATTTCGACATTTAAATCCTCTAATATGCGTTGTGGAACATGTTGACTATATACATTTTGTTTCTCTCGTTGTAAGCTTTCGAATGATGTATAAGGTTTATCTATTATTAGGGGCTAAAGGGTCGCAGCAGTTCATTCCATTATTTAAAATACCATTTTGTTCCTCTTGTTATTAGCTTTCAAATGATGTATAAGGTTGATCTATATAATTAGGGGCTTAAGGGTCGCAGCAGTTTATTCCATTACTCAAAATATCAATTTCAATATTCAAAATTGGCTATTTCTTAATTTTCACGGGTATTTCGACATTTAAGTCCTGTAATATGCGTTGCAGAACATGTTGACTATGTTCATGTTGTTCCTCTGGTTATAAGCTTTAAAATAAGGTAAAAGGTGTATCTATAATTAGGGCCTAAAGGTTCGGAGCGGTCCATTCCATTATTCAAAATATCCATTTCATTATTCAAAATTAGCTATTTCTTAATTTTCGTGTGTATTTCGACATTTCAGTCCTCTAGTATGCGTTGCGGAAAATTTTGACTATATACATTTTGTTCCTCTCGTTATAAGCTTTCGAATGAGGTATAAGGTTTATTTATGATAAGAGACTTAAGGGTTGCGGCAGTCCATTCCATTATTCAAATTATCCATTTCATTATTCAAAATTGGTTATTTCTTAATTTACACTCGTATTTCGACATTTAATTCCTCTAATATGCGTTGTGGAACATGTTGACTATATACATTTTGTTTCTCTCGTTATAAGCTTTCGAATGATGTATAAGGTTTATCTATTATTAGGGGCTAAAGGGTCGCAGCAGTTCATTCCATTATTCAAAATATCGATTTCATTATTCAAAATTGGCTATTTCTTAATTTTCACGCGTATTTCGACATTTAACTCCTCGTGTAATATGCATTGCGGAAAATAATGACTATATACATTTTGTTCCTCTCGTAATAAGCTTTGTAATGATGTATAAGGTTTATCTATCATAAGGGGCTAAAGGGTCGCAGCAGTTCATTCCATTATTCAAAATACCATTTTGTTCCTCTTGTCATTAGCTTTCAAATGATGTATAAGGTTGATCTATATAATTAGGGGCTTAAGGGTCGCAGCAGTTTATTCCATTACTCAGAATATTAATTTCAATATTCAAAATTGGCTTTTTCTTAATTTTCACGGGTAAAACGACATTTAAGTCCTGTAATATGCGTTGCGGAATATGTTTACTATATACATTTTGTTCCTCTCGTAATAAGATTTCGAATGAGGTATAAGGTTTTTTAATTATAAGGGACTAAAGGGTTGCAGCAGTCCATTCCATTATTCAAAATATCCATTTCAGTATTTAAAATTGGTTATTTCTTAATTTACACGGAAATTCGACTTTTTAATCCTCTAATATGCGTTGCGGAATATGTTGACTATATACATTTTGTTCCTCTCGTAATAAGCTTTCGAATGAAGTATGAGGTTTTTTAATTATAAGGGACTAAAGGGTCGCAACAGTCCATTCCATTATTCAAAATATCGATTTCATCATTCAAAATTGGCTATTTCTTAATTTTCACGCGTATTTCGACATTTAACTCCTCTAATATGCATTGCGGAACATGTTGGCTATATACATTTTCTTCCTCTGGTGATAAGCTTTCAAATAAGGTACGAGGTGTATCTTTTATTAGGGGCTAAAGGGTCGCAGCAGTCCATTCCATTATTCAAAATATCCAAATCATTATTCAATATTGGCTATTTCTTCATTTTCACGCGTATTTGGACGTTTAAGTCCTGTAATATGCGTTGCGGAATATGTTGATAATATTTATTTTATTCCTCTGGTTATAAGCTTTTGAATGAGGTATAAGGTTTATATATATTTAGGGGCTAGAGGGTCGCAGCAGTTTATTCCATTATTCAAAATATCCATTTCATTATTCAAAATTGGCTATTTCTTTATTTTCACGCATATTTCGACATTTTATTCCTGTAATATGCATTGCGGAACATGTTGACTATATACATTTTCTTCCTCTTGTAATAAATTTTCGAATAAGGTTGAAAGTTTATCTATTATGAGAAGCTAAAGGGTCGCAGCAGTCCATTCCATTATTCAAAATATCCAAACCATTATTCAATATTGGCTATTTCTTAATTTTCACGCGTATTTCGACGTTTAAGTCCTGTAATATGCGTTGCGGAATATAATGATTATATTTATTTTATTCCTCTGGTTATAAGATTTTGAATGAGGTATAAGGTTTATATATATTTAGGGGCTAGAGGGTCACAGCAGTTTATTCCATTTTTCAAAATATCCATTTCATTATTCAAAATTGGCTATTTCTTAATTTTCACGGGTATTTCGACATTTAAGTCCTCTAAAATGCGCTGCGGAACATGTTTACTATGTACATTTTGTTCCTCTGGTTAAAAGCTTTTGAATACTGTATAAAGTTTATCTATAATTAGGGGCTAAAGGGTCGCATCAGTCCATTCCATTATTCAAAATATCCATTTCATATTTCAAAATTGACTATTTCTTCATTTTCACGGGTATTTCGACATTGAAGTCCTCTAATATGCGTTGCGGAACATGTTGACTATAAACATTTTGTTCCTTCCGTAATACGCTTTCGAATAATGTATAGGGTTTATCTATAATTATGGGCTAAAGGGTCGCAGCAGTCCATTCCATTATTCAAAATATCCATTTCATTATTCAAAATTGGTTATTTTCTTAATTTTCACGCGTATTCGACTTTTTAATCCTCTAATATGCGTTGCGGAACATGTTGACTACATACATTTTGTTCCTCTGGTTATAAGCTTTCGAATGATGTATAAGGTTTGTCTATAATTAGGGGCTTAAGGGTCGCATCAGTCCATTCCATTATTCAAAATATCCATTTCATTATTCAAAATTGGCTATTTCTTTATTTTCACGCATATTTCGACATTTGAGTCCTGTAATATGCGTGGCGGAACATGTTGACTATATACATTTTCTTCCTCTTGTAATAAGCTTTAGAAAAAGGTAAAAGGTTTATCTATTATTAGGAGCAAAAGGGTCGCAGCAGTCCATTCCATTATTCAAAATATCCAAACCATTATTCAATATTGGCTATTTCTTAATTTTCACGCGTATTCGACTTTTTAATCCCCTAATATGCGTTGCGGAAGATGTTGACTATATACATTTTGTTCCTCTGGTTATAAGCTTTCGAATGAGGTATAAGGTTTGTCTATAATTAGGGGCTTAAGGGTCGCATCAGTCCATTCCATTATTCAAAATATCCATTTCATTATTCAAAATTGGCTATTTCTTAATTTTCACGCGTATTCGACTTTTTAATCCCCTAATATGCGTTGCGGAACATGTTGACTATATAAATTTTGTTCCTCCCGTAATAAGCCTTCGAATGAGGTATAAGGTGTATCTATAATTAGGGGCTAAAGGGTCGCAGCAGTTTACTCCATTATTCAAAAAATCCATTTTATTATTCAAAATTAGCTATTTCTCAATGTTCAGACATATTGACTGTTTACCTTTTGTTACTCTCTTAATAAGCTTTCGATTGATGTATAATATATATCTGTAATTAGAGGCTGAAGGGTCCTTCCAATCCATTCCATTATTCAAAATATCCATTTCATTATTCAAACATGTTTAACCCCGTCACATTATTTATGTATGTGCCTGTCCCAAGTCAGAAGTCTGTAATTTAGTGGTTGTCGTTTGTTTATGTGTTACATATTTGTTTTTCGTTTACTTTTTAAAATAGATAAGGCCGTTAGTTGTCTTGTTAAAATTGTTTTACATTGTCTTATTTGGGCCTTTTATAGCTGACTATGCGGTATGGGCTTTGCTTATTGTTGTAGGCTGTGCGATGAGCTATAGTTGTTGATGTCTGTGTCATTTTGGTCTGTTGTGGATGTTTGTCTCATTGGCAATAATACCACATCTTTTTTTTATATTTCCTCATTTTTATGCATATTGTGGCATTTAGGTCTTTCGTAAACCCTCTTATGGTCATTGCGAATCAAAATAAAGCTATAGTGTCACAGTCAATTTTTTTTTATATTTTTAACACTATTCACCGCTTCAATTTGAATAATGAAACATGAACCATTTTTCATTATTCATTATTCATTTTTTGATATTGAATAGTGAATAATGAACTATTTCATTATTCATTACTGAATAATGAATAATGAACTATGAATTATGGACGTTTTTCAGTCCGGTTATATTTTATGATGGTATAATTCCCTGACGGGGGATTGTGCTTGATATTCATATGATGAAGACATCATTTTTCAATCAGTTTAATTGAGGTCTGGAGCTGGCATGTCAGTAACCGCTAGTACAAAAATGTAGTAGTTCTTTGTTAATTTATGTATTATGGTCATTTTGTTTAGTTTCTTTTCTTACCTATTCTGACATTGGACTCTGACTTCTCTTAAACTTAGTTTTACTATGCGTATTGTTGTGTGTTTGGTTTTTTACATTGGCTAGAGGTATATGGTGAGGGTTGAGATTTCAAAAAAACACGTTAAACCCCACCGCATTTTTGCACCTTTCCCAAGTCAGGAGCCATGCATTTGCCTTTGTTAGTCTTGTATGATTTTTAATTTTAGTTTCTTGTGTATAATTCGGAGTTTAGAATGACGTCCATTATCATTGAACTAGTAACATATTTGTTTAGAGGCCAGGTGAAGGACTCCTCCGGGTGCAGGAGTTTCTCGCTGCATTGAAGGCCCATTGATGGCCTTCGGCTGTTGTCTGCTTTGTCCTTTTCATTTTTAGCCATGGCGTTGTCAGTTTATTTTCGATTAATTAGATTGACTGTCCCTCTGGTATCTTTCGTCCCTCTTTTATGCTCGGGTTGTTGTCTCTTTGACACATTCCCATTTCCATTCTCAATTTTAATGTTGAACTTGGTGGTATATTTTTTCAACAAATTGCCGACATTCCTATAGAACAATATATGCACCTTTTCTTGACAACCTCTTCTTATATTAGTCGGAGTGACTTCAGAAACAAGACGATCAAATAAGCCAGATTATTTTATTTAACATTCAGAAACATTAATGATGTTCTTAAAATCGAAGTTGAAGATACAACAGACAGGTCTTTCGCCGCCTCACTATTGGACTCATATCTCGAATTTGAAATAAGTGGTCATTGTAGTAACAGAATCTCTGACAAAAATAGACGATTTTAATTTTGAAATTATCAATTTCCCCCACTTTAGTAGCAATATACCAAAAAATTAAATCACAAAAAAAACTGAACTTCGAGGAAAATTCAAAACGGAAATTCCAAAATCAATGGCAAAATCGAATGCTCAAACACATTTAAGGAATGGAAAATAACTGTCGTATAATTCCTGACTGGTTACAGGCATTTCGTTTGTTGAAAATGGTGGATTAAACCTGGTTTTATAACAAGCTTAACCTCGCACTGATATGAATGTCTAAACAAAACAGGCAGACATCAAAGGAAAAAAAATATAAAAAAGAGACATACTCGTTAGGTCATCAACAGCCCTGAGTATCCTGTCAATTAAAACTAAGCTCTTTATCATCTGATATTGAAATTTTACTACCCTTCAATCTTATATTAGCATCAAATTTGGTATTCAGTATTGATAGAACAGAATAAAATGAGAATTTCTTCTTTCTTATTTTTTCAGCTGTTATGCTTTATTGCATCTTTGTCACGGCTTTTGATTTCATTGCCGCTGACTTTCTTCCAAATAATATACCATACGACACACATGATTATCATGGTTGTTACTGTACATCCAACACCTATGTACATGGATAGTTTACTATCATTGTTTGTCCCTGGAAATATAAATATGAAATCATGCATTTCTGTGTCAGCGCCTTAGACCACTCGACAATTTAGATTATATAAAATATACCATTGTAAGATAGGCGCTTTTACACAATTGTTTCAGATAAGGGTGTAGGTTGATACCTGTTAAAACGTTTAAACCCGTTGCATTTGTTACATATGTCTTAAGTCAGGAATCTGATGTTTAGTATTTGTCGTTTGTTGATGTGGTTCATAAGTGTTTCTCGTTTCTAATTTTTATATAAATACGACCGTTGGTTTATCAGTTTGAATAGTTAACAGAAAGTCATTTTGTTTGTGCCTTTTATAGCTTGCTACATAAGACTGATATGTGGCGTTGTAGGAATAAAAGGAAGGCCAAATCAAACCCAAAGTTGACGAATAATGAAGGCAATTATGAGTGTTTATGCAAAATAAGACTAAGGCCATATACGCTTGATGGTGGTAAGACAGTATGTTTACGAGTAATTAAAGAATATATAACCAAAATAGAAGATTCATACTGAAAAATTAAAAACAATTCCTTAATCGTAAGTTTGGTTCTCAATCAATCATTGTCATTCAGCGAAACGTAACTGATACCAGACTTGTATCGTTTTATACCTGTCGCGCGTTTCGTCAAGAAATTACCCATCAACTAAAAATATTAAAAATGGCATGTAAGATACAAAGTTGAATACCCTAAATTTTTTAAAGGTTTAAAAAAGAGAAAATACTTTTCTTTATACATCTGAGTAAGTTGTTGGCTATTTTGTACGTCCTTGTAAAACAGAAGTAATACTTTGCATCCTTTTATGTTCAAGGCAATACGACTTCTAACTTCCACAGTAGCTATTCAGACCGTAACGATAATTAATTTTGATTTTTTTTTATAGCCAAGGTGATTAAGATATGTCCTTGTTAGAACTGAAAATAGTTAATGGATGGCTTACTTGTAGGGATCCGTTCAGTTGTCGTTGGTGCTCCTCCTGTATTTATAACTTATTTTAAAACCTTCCCCGCTTAATGTGTCGTCGGTTTATAAAAGAAAGTACATATAGCCGTATGTGCTATACACATGTAACGGAACTGGGTCTACCCTTCCACAACAAGTTTGTTTATGTAGAGTTGCACTTTCGTTGTTACCTGTAAATAAGGGAACTCAAGATAAACAATTTTTTAAAGAATCAACATAAAAAATTATTCTCCTCACACAATGTTGTATGTAGATGTGCAGATATACAGACAAGCGTCAAGGAAGTCGAGCTGATCTCAGCAACATAAGTGACGAGAATAGAAAACGACGATTAATACAATTATACAAACCTATTTTATGCAAATATATTCTTATAAATTTGATAAAAAAGAAAATGAGCGATATAGTAGTTTATCAACGTTCTAAACTGATTATTATCCTTTTCAACGTTTAGCAGAAGAGTCTTACATATCATCTCACGATACTGAATCAATTGTTTAATAAACATGTGTTATACTTTATAAAACATACCTATGTAGATGAGATAACCCAAAAGAAAAGATATCAATTCTTTCAGTTTCATATATTGCATCATGAGTATGCATAGTCCCCTGCTATCCTTCATATATATTCATAAACATATATAAATAATCAAACCAAAGGCTACAACTGGTTTTATGCATTTAAAGGGTCCATTGTAACAAGAACATGTGTGTTGAATGGAAACTGTGTGGGTCAAAAGTATGTTTTGCTGATAAATGTTGCTGGACTAAGTTTCGGTCTCTGATCTAACTTTTGAAGGTACCAGAAGATAATAACTGTTTGGCCTGTTGAAAAAGTTTTGCTCCAACTGCTCTAACTTTTTGCGAAAAATGTATCATGATTTAGATGCGATTATATATATAGCCTTATATAGTGCACGTATTGCCTTTTTCCGGATTTTCTGTTGCAGGACAAACAGCAAACGATTACATATTAAAAATCCTAACCATTCCCGATAACCAACGAACATGATCCGAAGCAATTTTGGAACCAGTAACCGGAAGTTTCTGGTGTGTCGTAGTTCTCCTCTTATTTGATGCGTTTCCCTCATTTTTAGTTTGTAACTCGGCTTTGGGTTTTTTTCAATCGATTTATAAACTTTGAAAAGCGGTATACTACTGTTGCCTTTATTTATTCAAGGCCTTGCTGTAAACAAAGACAGAGGAAACGTACAAAATAAAGAATAACCAGCTGATCACCGTGTATCATCGGTACATTGGATATCGCTTTATAGGTATTTCGAAGCATGAAAAGTTATATACCGTACATTCATTTAATTATGCACCGTACATAATGATTTATGTGGTCAGTTTTACATTGTACACAACGCATCTTTTCGGAATAAAATATTGAAAAATAACATATGTATTAAATATTTCAATGCCTATAATGAAAACAGCTATATACATGTATATATATAAACGCCTAAAAAGTGTACATAACAACACCAATAACACAAAAAGATAATCGCTCTACAGTGAAAATGAAAGAATAGTATCATTATTCGACAGTAAACATGACTCGCATAAAGAAAGCATCATAGTGGAATTCAGTTCAATATGAAAAAACTGAATGACAAAACGTATTCTACGTTATACAACTTTAATAATTGTATTGAAATGAATATTTTTTCTGCAACAACATCTTGCCTGTTAGTTATAAAACACCTGCACGATCTGTTCATGAAATGTCCTAAATATTCACCTATTTTGGTATATATTTCACAGCTATTCGGCTTTAGGCGCGAAAAATCCCGTTCGCATCTCTTACTTTGTTTTATTAGTATTATGTGTTTCTTAACATATACATTTTGACTAATTTTCTTCTTTTTCTTAAAAAAAAAATCCAAAAAAAATCGTCTGTTTATTTATCATTCTACATCAGAAATTTCTGGCATATACAGTGAAAATGATATTTTAGGATCCGCACTTTACATACACTGATATTCATGAAACATTTTAATGATGTTTTGAAAAATATCCTGCACATGTATTAGGTCCAAGTACTACGAAAGCCGATAAGGGTCATACATTGTGTCGTAATTACGACATAGCATGTCGTAATTTCGACATAACATGTCGTTATTACGACATCACAATGTCGTAATTTCGACATAACATGTCGTTAAAACGACATCGCTTTGTCGTAATTTCGACATTTCATGTCGTAATAACGACATCACTATGTCGTTAAACGACATAGCTATGTCGTAATAACGACATCGCTATATATAAAATAATATGTATTATGATTGCCAAGAGACTGAATGACACAGAAATTAACAACTATAGGTCATCATAATGTCCCCAATAATTAGAAAAGCCCCCGCATAGTCAGCTATAAAAGAGGGAGGAAAGATACCAAAGGGAGAGTCCCCGAAATGCTGTGTGGCAGACAGTGTTATTAATTAATTATTAGCTCCCTTGGTAAAACTCCAAATTTCATATTTAATGTATTTCATCAGAGACATATAATACAAGAGATTGGCAACTCGGCGAAATCCCGTGATTTCACTCGGCCAGATTTAAATCTCGCGAGAATTCTATGGTTAATAGAGTCTTTATCAAAGTATTAAAGGTACTCGAAGAAATGGTGAAGTTGAAGCATGAATTAACTGTTTCAGTGTTAAATTTAACATGATAATTAATTGAATAATTTTAGTTCATACGTAATTATGTATTTCAATGTCATTTTAATTTTGATTATTTGTATTATTGAAAAAGAGACATTATTTGATATTGTATTAAAAAGATGATATTAAATAATTAATACGTTATAAATTGCATGTCTTGTATCAGACTGAGTTAATTTTATTTGATTATTTCATAATGGGTTTCTGTTAAATATACACCTGTCTCGGAGACATAATGTCACAGTGTGACATGTATATTCGGCTTGAATTATCCGATGGTCAGGTAAATCACAACCTGTTAAAATGAGTTTTATTTGACACATGGTACACACGAAGTAGTTACAACACAGGTGTACACACTCCTTCCGAAAATATTATTTACAAATAAAATTAAAAAATGTGTAGAAAAAAAAATTAATTTGTTTGAAAAATATCGTTTATCATGATCGACTTTGTCTTATATTTATAATTTGTATAGATCATTAAAAAATTATTACTTTCTGGGTTCATTATTAATTTGGCTTGTATTGGGTTGATTTTTTATGATTGTCTGTAAATTGTTTTCTAATTGTGTTTTTCGAAATATTATGAGCTTGCATCCAGCTGTTTTTATGATTGTCGGTAAATTTACGGTTTCTCCTTTTCACGGATTGTGTATTTAGTTAGGACTAATTACATTTAATGATCATTGCAAAATTGAAATATAAGTCTCACTTTTGACCGCAAATAGAAAGGGATTAACCATATTGTAAGCGTAATGTACATGTTTCCCTTCTTTTTTTTACTTTAAGACTAGTTAAAATCTCCTTTTAATTTTGAAACAGACATGGACATGTGTGAATAGTTAAAACAACATTTTGACTTGATTGTTAGTTAAAACCCTTTTTTTTTTACTTTATACAAACTGCACGAAAATGTGTCTTCCTTTGTTGTTGATCAGGCTCATTTAATTGATGTTTGCTTAACGTCCAGTGGCAAATATTTCATTTTTGTTGTTGATCAGGTTGATTTGATTGATGGTTGCTTAACGTCCAGTGGCAACTATTTCATATACTTTTTTTACATATTGATTTGCAAGTGTATGACATTCATTTTTTTCTGTACAGTATATGCAATATAATGTCTAACTCTCCACAAGAAACCAAATGATACAGACATCAACATTTTAAGGTGACCAAAAGGCTCTAAGCAATGCATAAAATTCATATTGCACTGTCAACTATACAAGGTCTATTTAAGAAAAAGGTTTAACACATCAAACAAGAAAACTCACTGTCTTATTTATGAACAAAATAATAAGAAAAAAAATCCAAATATGATATATACAGCAACACACCAGTGAATTACAGGCTCCTTACTTTGGGAAAGCACATAAATACATAATAAAGGCATGATAATAGATTTAACCATAATCACAAGCCGTACAATTTTATGTTCTTGTTTGTTATTTTTTTCCCCACAGTAATCATATTAATAAAACCTATAAACCAATTAATGTGGTGTGGTGTTTGAAAAAACCAAATTACATCTGTAAAAAAACCACCTTCATACATCCCAGTATTCTGAAATGAAAAGGACCAGTCAGACTGAGAATCAGAAAATGTACATGTATTTATGTATACAATATATCTAGAATATCACTACAAATTATTCCATCCTTTTTCAATAACTAAACCAAAATGTGAGAGAACAAAAACAATTCCAGGTATAAATAATATTTTTATTATCAAACATTTATTCATAATGTTACTGTCAATGATAACTGAGAGTTTTATGATTATTTCCCTGCAACTGATCTGGTACAGTTCAACTATGCAAATTTCGGTATCTGTACAGCTAAGGATATATACATGTATCAGCGATGGTAACTTGTAATAAATTGCATACAGTGAAAGGGAAATGGCAAGATTCTTCATCTTTATTGTGTGTCTCATTCACTGCAAATATCTCAATTTCTTGTGCAATCAGTTGCTCTGTGCCTTTCACTGGTGCTAGAAAAAGAAACAGCATGACAATCAAATTTAAGCGTTCATATTTTTTTATTCTCTTTCCATCTTCAGTGTGGATTGCAACTGGAACAGATGTCTCCTCCATACTGGTACCAACAGCTGTTCCTCGAGGATTACTCTCTTTTTAACTCCATTTGTTAATATCTACATCTTTTCCTCTTTGGCATTCTAAATTAAAAAAAAAAGATAGAGTTGAATAGACTATTTGTCTTACTTGTAAACTTTACTTCCTACACGTATGTCATACAACATTCTGCCGGTTTTTATTATGCTAAATCAGAGACATATATTGTATTATATGTCTCTGGCTAAATCTATTTTAAATTTCATTTTGTCATGTATAGACCTTTCAAGCTTGCTATAGGTACACATTTTTGATCATGTTTGTCAATTGTTAAACGTGGTACCGTGAACATACAATGTAAGTTGCTGACATCAATGTTAACTTTATTTAGTCTCTGCTTCTACATATTTTGTAGGTCTCATGAGGGTCTAGAAGGGGTTTACAAAAGCATAACGGACTGAAAGTTGCAGGACATAAAGTCACAAATTTAGTAGAACAAAAAGTCACAAGACAAAAAAATCCCAAATAATCTTTTGATAATTGTTTGTATATATAAGAGAAATATCTTTAAAACATCATTAAAATATTCATATTAAAGTTACGAAATGTGTTATTATATTTGAAAAATGAAGATTTATTAAATTTTGATAATACAAACAAAAGACTTATTGGCACCATGAAGCCATTTAAGTGCCAAACCAGTTTGACATTTTGTTTTTGGTAACAATTATTTGATCATCTTTGATATGTTGTGATAATTTTTGTATACAAAGTTGGTTTGTATACAATAGTTAAAGAATAGAAATAAGTGTTTTTTGTTTAAGGAAAATAATCAAAAAAAATAATTGTGACATTTTGTCCTGTTGCTTTCTGACACTGTCCTTCATTCATACAAAAGAGTATCGGAATAACTGCATATTTGAAATCAGAGAAGTAAGGACAAGAGAAAACATCTTATCAAAATATCAAGATTAGAGAATGCGGCGTTTTACGTTTCCGCAAATTGGCATTACTTTTCCGCGAAAAAAAGATGACGTTTCCGGAAAAAAAAGTTTACGTTTCCGCAAATAAATATCTTACTTTTCCGGAAAAAAAGTTACTATTCCGAAAAAAAATTTTTACTACTTTTCCGCAAATAATTAAGGAATACCTATTGATCGAAAGCAAAGCTATAATAAAAAATGAATATGTATTAAGTTAAAGGTCATCATAACATGTAAGTAAAATACATTATTAAAATGTATGAAAACGTATGTTCAAAAATATCTTGATATGAGTTCATAAGTCAGTTCTGGCAGAATATTTGCAGCCAACACGTCGTACAAAGTTCATAGTAGCACATTCACAGTTTACAAATTTTGTATTTTGTTCAGGAAGGAAGTCCATCTTCTCCTTTTCATATTTCCAAACGGGTGCTTTTACAGTTAGAGTTCTCATTTGTATGTAAGATGTTGTCTTCAGTTTCAATAACACATCGACAAAGACAAATGTGGCTAGCGTAAAACTGCTCGTTCAGGTAAAAGACTCAACACCATTCGTTGTTCTCTTTTCCTCGGGGTCCAGGGTGATGCCCAAATGGTTGGTGGAAATCTCAATTGCCATCTATATAAAATTCCAATATATAATCGTCAGATGGAGCATCGGTAATTAATTCAACAAAGCATTCTTCAATCATGTCAGTTGGCAAGTAAGCCAAACCAAAGATTTCTCAATGAAGTTTAACTCATCCTTACCCGAGTCAGTAGTTATATCCACAGGCACTTGTCTCAGAAAAAAATTCCTATATACCTTATTATAATAATAAGGTATATAGGAATTTTTTTTCTGAGACAAGTGCCTGTGGTTACGACAAGTGCCTGTGGTTATATCTAGTAAATTGTAGCTATACTGAGATCAGAACATTTTCTTTATTAAAATTAAAAAATAAATAATTTATCATATATGTACATTCAAATCTTTATAATTTACCAGGTAAATTTGCGGAAACGTAATAAATACAAATTGCGGAAACGTATATTTTAAATTTGCGGAAACGTAGTATTGGGACTTTGAAAAATTAGCGGAAATGCAATACGCCCGGAGAATGATGGGGTGCTAAAATAAATAAAGAATAGAGAATGATGGGGAAAGTTACAAAGAAAAGAGAAATGAATTGGGAATGTCTATATGTCCATGGTAATACAAATATATGCCCCGCTGATCTTATTTTAACAAGAAAACATTTGGAATAAATACAGGCTCATTAAAATGCATATTTATTTTATAATTTCTAAGTTTTATGAAAAAAGGTAAGTCCCGCATAGCCGGGTTTGGGTATCAATGTGAACAAAATAAATCACCTTTGATGGTATTTTATAAAAACACTATTTAATAAAAGTATACGAAAATAGTATCATTTTAACAAGATAACAATCGGGAAAAGAATAACACTATGGAATTGCATGTATAATCGTAAATTTCTAAGTTTTATGAAAAAAAGGTAGTTCTCGCATAGCTGGATTTGAGTATTAATGTGAAAAATAAATAAATCACCTTTGATGGTATTTTATGAAAACACTATTTGATCACAATAAACGAAAATAGTATCATTTTAACGGGATAACAATCGGGAGAAGAATAACACTATAAAATTGCATATATTATCGTAAATTTCTAAGTTTTATGAAAATAAAATGGTGGGCCACACCGGTTCTACAGCATTGAAAGAGGGGAAGCTGAATGGACCGAATTTAAATAGGTCTGCATTGGATTATTATCATCATCTCAGGACATTATATGGGGACGAAGTCCCCAATTATGGTAGAAAAATCAATGAAAAAAAAAAAAAAAAAATCTGGGAAAATTTCCCGAATTTTTCATTGTACTAATGAACTCAAAATCGTTAACGTTTTTTTTCAGATCTAGTTCCTGTTCCGGTTTTCCCGCATTTGCGCAGAAATCTGTCTTGTTTGCATGAGACTTTGATTTTTTTTTTTTATTTATCAGTCTAGTAAAACATAAGATTGGATCTCAATACAAATTCAATTTTAATAATTGTTTGATATAAAAAAAAAACGTTACGTTACCTGATGAAAGCGTTTCTTTTGTTTACATCGAATATGACGTCATAACTTAAAGAACGTCACAGCTAATTCCCTAACAACAGAACCAAAATCGGGAACGTTACGTACGGTATTTCGGTTTCGTTTATCAATATGATTGAATTAAAAAATAATACATACAGACTTCGTCCCCATTCACAGGTTATGCCTGCCTCATATTAGTATAAACAAATCGGTGGAACTAGTTAGATGTATCTTTTGAATATACTTACATGCTTTAGCTGTGAAAGCAATTGACATAAACGAGAAAACAAATCTGTAAGCGTATCGTCTCTCTTTACAACAATGGCGAAATTTTCTCATCTCGATCCTCCTTCATCCCAGGTCACATCATAATCCCAAGCACTTCCGGTGGCCAAGTGATTTCATTGGCCGTTATATAGACTCTACTTCGAGTTGCCAATCTCTTGTATTATATGTCTCTGATTTCATTAATAAATAATTTACATGAAGCCTAATAAGTATATATTTGTTAATTGCATAGCTTTTGCTATTTGAATTCATTGGTTAAAGATATTTATTTATATTGTAACGTTTAATATTTGCATCGTCGCAAAATCTTTGGTTACCTTCTTTGGATACCTTCAGGGAGAAACTTATATATTTTTAGATACCATCTATTTACAATTGAATGACCGGCCGTGGTAAATCTGAATCCCCATACCCCCCTCCCCTGCATCCGCCAATGCAAACATTGGGCACGATGTTCCTACAATTTAAAGCAAAATCTTCCAAATTTCATCCGCGAAACAAAATAAAAATGTTAGAAAACACGAACCAATAATAAAACAAATTCAGTTTTTACAGCTCTTGTTCATATATATACTACGTAATTTCTAGAATATTGGAGGATTAGAATAAGAAAGCTATGTGAAAAAAAAACGGATGTCCAACTTTACATTTATGAAAAACTGTTTTAACTCTTATGTATAGTGACCCTATTTCTTATTCTCTGATCTTCTTGATTCTTGGCAGGAACAAAGACATGTGTCGGTTCTTTGTGGCGTTAAAGCCGTTATTTTGCCAAATTTCATTTGACTCGGTGGCTGCAGAAAATTAATAAAAAGAGTAAGACAATAATAATATCTAACAAAAGTACAAATATTTGCCTCATGTGAGTTCAAATATTGCTGATCTTCTCTACACTGTCGTTTTTCAAACGGTAGCCATTTTGTCCAAGTTGATATTTCATTTTTCAAAGCAGTTAACGCGTATTTTTTATAATTGATCAAAACAAAAGTTAGATACACGAAGAGTAAAAAATGCCAAGATTCTTTTCTTATTAACAACATATTTGGGTCTCAAAGGAATAAAATGCTTCCACACATTACAAAACGGTAGCCAATTTGTCCAAACGTCTAACGCTAATTTTCGACGTTACATGTGCTAAAGTTTCAATTAAATGTTCATGATAATTAAAACAAATCGTGTTATGAAATTTGGAAAAAGAGGTTGATGATTGCTGCCGAAAAAAAAAGAATAGTGCGTGTTGCTATAGACTCCGTCCGGGGACATAGGTTCGACACAGGTTAAATTTTGCATTTTTTTTTAATCGTTTATAGCTTTTAACGATTTATTTAAAAGAATTGGGAAATGGGGAAAATCCCATTACATGAACTTCGTCCAACTTTTGCAAAGACAAATTGGAGACACCAAGACAGTCCTCTAAATGTAAAATGCGAATTAAAATTTATGTTACGGAAGTACTCCAAAATAGATCATTTAAAGTCGTCACTTCAGTAAGGTGCAATCACCAATATTAATCAAAGTACTGAAGTACTGAACATCAGAGGACCTCAAGTTGTGTTGAATTATTGATAAATGACAGGTGTTTATATTATACCGGACAGATATGTTCACCTTACAATATAGTACAAATAATATAATTTGCTATGCTATATTATATCTGAGATACTGACTTGAACTAGGATACTTAACTTTGTGAATTATCAATGATTATGTGGTCAAATGAGAACTGTTAGATTTGCATTATGACCATATATTTGCACACATACAAAAATAGTTAGCATATAACTTATAATAGAGAATCAACATAGCAAACAATTCTTCGAGTAGCTATATAGTCACTCACCAATGCTCTGACACTGAACTATGATAAAGAGGTTTAAGACAATCATATTAAAACAGACAAATTGTAATATTGGAGCTAAATTAAAGATACCAGATGAACAGCAAACTCATACACCGAAACTTACAATTCCATGACTAAAACTAAAAAAGACATGCAGACAAATAAAAGTACACTAAAAACAACATAGAAAACTAAAGACTGAGCAACAAGAACCCCACCAAAACTTGGTTGTGATCTCAGGTGCTCTGGATGGGTAAGCAGATCCTGCTCTACAAATGACATTTATTAACAATGTTTGTTCATGTAGTATCCATGGCCAGGTCTTCTACTTTCTGGAACATTTAGCTTTTGGATCAATCACTAATGGAGTGGATGTTAACACAGCAATATTACTATCCCTTATTCTAGATTTCTGTTGCAGTCAACAAAAACTTTTTTAATATTCAGAAATAGCTTCACTGAGTTATCTTGGTTTTATTGCAACACAGTCAATCATTTATCCATTATATTTAAAAAAAAAAAAAAAAAAAAATAAGAATCTGCAGCTATACATGTACATTGTACGCCCCCCTCTGAATCCGCCACTGACAGTATATATACATATGTATAATCTCATTCCATCATTAATATTGGTCATTGTTGGTATAAATTTATCTTTAAGCTATCTTCTAACAGATACTTAGTATATAGTATGGTTAATAGTGTGAAACCACTGATTCACTTCTTGTCCAAAATGGCCTAAAATATTAACTTTAACATAATTTATAAAGCTCCAAAAAGTTCACAATTTAGTTTCTCAAATATGGGTATATTTCTAAAGTCTTAACGCTCAATAAATCAGTTCTTTTCATAAAAGTACATTTTATGTTCCAAATTTTGTCAAAACATGATGATTTAGGGCAATTTTCAGACCTGAAAGCTTTAAGCCTTTAAGAATAAAGATTTGGCCACCACCTACAGTGTACCATCCAAAATGTTCTGTGACCAAAAGAATCCAAATCTGATATATAATTCATCAATATAAAAACTTTTTGGATCTTGGATGGCAGCCATTGCTGCCAAGTTTAATTGTTCCAACAACAATTAAAGTTTTACCATAGTTACATGTATCTGTGGTATAATTTTCACAATTATTCAATAGTTTTGTTGTGTATGATTTACAAAAAGAAAAATAGTGATGGCAAGACTTGAAGAAGGCCGCCTGATTTTTTTAAGTGACATGAACAACAGAGTCAGTGTGGGGCCACTAAGCTAAACTGCCCGCTTTGCACCAGTCAATATAAATGAATGCCTAGGGTGGGAATCGAACCCACATACACCAACTCTGTTGTCCCTATATTTTTAAATGAACAAAAAATTGTCAAAAACATATTAAAAAAAATGTATAAATTGGTTAAAATAATTATCAATTTATACATGAAAATATCTATAGATAGCTCAAAGGTGTCAGTATTCACCTCAGAAACTAACAAAATCTTTGAATAGACTTATTAAGAAGGGATATAGTAACGATACTGTTATCAGGTCATTAAAGATTGCATATTTTGGCGTTCATATTGATTCACTTATCGGGTCTTTGCATTGGGACTGAACACATTTATTCAAAAAACAGTTGTTGGCATGACAAGTTATGTTCTTCTTATATGTTGTGATGGTATCATTGGTATGATACTAAACCCCTAACAGGAAGGATTGTGCTTGATATTCATACTATAAAATCATAATCTTTCAGTCAGTTTTATTGAAGTCTGGAGCTGGCATGTCAGTTAACTGCTAGTAGTCTGTTGTTATTTATGTATTATTGTCATTTTGTTTATTTTCTATGGTTACATCTTCTGACATCAGACTCGGACTTCTCTTGAACTGAATTTTAATGTGCGTATTGTTATGCGTTTACTTTTCTACATTACTCATAAATGTAAGTGATCATATTTGCGCAATTTAAGATCTCATGGGTGCTCGTAGTGACAGTTAACTGATTGTATTTACTCAAGTAATCATGTATGCGTGAACAAATGTCTAATTCAAATACCTAAAATTTTACATGGATATGGTTACACAACTTAATAATTTTGGCAATACATGTAATGTGACATGTATTGTATTGTCCAAAATTATACAATACTACAACTACAAGGAAGACTTAAAAAACATAACAGTTACATTTGTAATCTATATTTATACCTCTAAAACTGTAAGGATTCTCCAAATATATCTAGAGGCTAGTAAATGGTACGGACAACGCCATTAATTGTAATTCAGTAAATGTGATTCACCCAAATTCTGACTTTCAGTGTAAAATAAGACTCTTGCTTTTACGAGCGAGCAAGAGTCATAATTCACACTCAGAAATAGTCCATCTCTATCGGAAGAATAAGAAGTCGAAGATTCTCTGAATATTACAAAAAATACAATTATTTCAACCAATAATTATATATAATTACTTACAAATTCATTAACAAAATCCACTTTTTTTCTAGTCAAGGGACATAATTCAAATATACTAATGCAAGTAACTAAGTCGGAGAAGGAGCGGAAATCCGAAACAATACCTTAAAAACAGAAAATAGTTCAACGTGTGTGTCCAAAGTGATCAATCTACTTGTTATTTACGAAGAAAAGAAATTTAACTTAAAAAATTGTTGAGATCTTTAAAAAAACCCAAATAGTTGCATTTAAGAATACAAAGAAAGTAACCTTATCTTTAAGGGCCTTGCAGGTTCTTGTTACTCCTACACAATCTGCTGGTATTGTCAAAATGGCTGCGGAGGACGCGGCCTGAAATAATATTTTAATATTGTGTCAGATTAAATATTCCTGATTTTGCTACTAAAATATTATTATAGACAAATATGCTACAAACGGTTTAAAGATGTTACTCTAAATCAAATAATTGAAATATAATTACCTTTCTGTGTGTAATTGCGTGAATTGATTTTCTCTCGTTTATCGTCAAGCTCACTCTTGCTCACCTGATGAATATGCATTCTTGATATTCATCCGCAACAACAATTTTTCGGTATATCATTGATATTGAAGATCGTTTGATTAATATACGAATATTTCTAACAACAAAACTTTTTCATATTAATAATTTGCATTTAAAAAAATCAAAAAAATCTTAGTATCCATTGAAAACGTGAATTTAAAAGAAGCGACAAGGAATTTTATTCTGCACTATTTCATAATGTCGGTTATTTTCCCAACACTAATTATATATGCATTTCTTTGATCTTTGAAGATCTTTGAAAAGTAGGCGATGGCAATACACCCGAGGCCCCTCAGGGGCCTCTGATGTAAAAATCCAGTTCACTGAATGTTTTACTTCGCGATTTGTTCTGCTACTTATGTTATAACTGTCGTGATTAAAGTAATTCCTGTACTAGCGAAGCCGGAACTGTTCGTCAATAGAGACTTGTGCATGAAATGGAGGTAATTGAAAGAGGAACCCCAAATAGCGACGAAAACCGTTTCATCGAATTAATAAAAACCCGGGATTATATTTGCCGTTTTCGCGGACGATCCAGGAGTAGATTACTATATTTTAAAATGTATATCAGATTTTTGAAGTTAAACACTATAGATGACTTGGGAAATAATTCGCATGCAAAGGTTCAAGTAATTGAAGGGGTATATTTCGACAAAAGTGCCAGGGAAAATACAATTATATTCAAATTTAACCAAGGGTAAAAATGTTCGATTTACTTGCAGAGTGTCAGATATATTTGTATTGGGGTTGAATTAAGATATAGAAATTTTACAATGACAGATGATATGCACCTTTAAAGTTAAACATCCTATGATAAAAAAAAATATGGAAAACCGTATACATGTACTTCCGACCCATCTTTCCTTCCTACATTACTTGCGACAGTACTGCATTTTAAGTTGAAATAACTTAAAGGGTAAACATTATTAAATCGATTTCCACAACTCGGAATTATTATGTAAAGTAGTGATTTGGTCCAGTTGAAAAAGGTCAAAAATTAGCATTTCGGAAGCTGTCAAAAGATTTCAAGATCCCCTTTACCTAAAATTATCCATATTTTGAGTTAGAGCCGATGAATTTTTCTATAATTTTGATATAATTTGTCCCAAAAGTAGTACAACACACTGTAAAAATATTATTGAGAAAGCGCAGGTGGGATTTTTTTTTATTTCCATTTATTGTCTAAAAGAAATGCACTACGAAATAACTCTGTACTCGGACCATGTTATGGAAAATGTTTTAAAAATATTTTTTATCGCCATACATTTTAACGTGATTTTGATATTTACACAACATTGTTCATCATGTTTTTAATACAACAGGGTTATAAAAGGCATGTACTAAAACGTGGAGTGGAGTGTTGGACTGGAGTCATGGAGTGAAATATACTTAACATATTCAAAAATCAATATCAATTTAAAAATTATTTATATTTGGTTATTTTTTCAAATTGCAGCACACAATGATTTTATATTATTTCATTTGACATATTTGATTATTCCTCAAAGTTGGATAATGTTTTGGGTAGCATATACAAAACTTTTAGAAAAATACACATAGTGCTTATGTTAATTTTCAAATTGTGGTAGGTTTAGTCCCTAGTTAAAAAAAAATATATGTCTTATTCCCGGTAAAATATGTTAGAATCAAACAGAGGCTAAAAACTCATCTTGTGATAAACACAAAATATTAACAGTTTTGATATAAATGGACTATGATAATTTATAATAAAATTAAATTGTCAATCAACATGTTCTCATTTTGATTTTTATCTTACATGTTAATTTAATGACTGTACTATTTAAAATACTTTGATTCTTCCAATTAAAAATAGATAAGGAAAATGTATCTAGCCACCATCGCCTGTCCATAGTTCCCATAAAACTGTCATTACTATAAACCAAGAAACTAAATGACTTTGATAGATGAGAAATATTGTTGTTTTTAATTAAGTAAACCGTTAATCCTTTTCTCTTGAAAAAATGTGTGTTGTAGAGAAACAGATTGTTTCAAGATTTTAGATCTTGGACTTGAATACATTCTATGATCGTATCTTTTTAACACATTCAAGATCATTTGGAACATTTCTATGTTTTAATATCTGAAAATGATTGTCCAAAGCCGAATCATTTTCTTATTATTCCAGCTAAGAAAGTAAGATGGAATGGTTGTTTCGTTAAATCATGTCTTTGAACTTCAGTGTCTTGTCTTTAAAATTATTTACACCAGAAAGTTGTTAACTACCTTAAAGGCAAAATTGCCGAAAACCCCCCTCCAAAATTATGGAAAGCTATCATTTAACATTAAACTTTTTTTTCATATTGTTTGGAGATATAATCTTAAAAAATGCCCATGACACAAATCAAAGGTGAATTATATTGGTATAAAAAATCATCTTGTGATAAAAATGAACATGGATGCAGTTGGATTCTGCTGAAACATTTATTCTAGGATTTTTATAGCTACACATGTATACAAAAATATCTTATAAATTGGTTTAATTTCATAACTCCATGTTTTCACTCCTTGACTCCGCTCAAAAACTCCAGCACTCCAACACTCCATCATTCCACTTCACAATTCCACTCCACCGTTTAGTACATGCCGCTATAAAACACAATTGTTTTAAATGTTACCATGCATCATTTTTATGTAAAGGACAAACGATTAAAAATTAAAGGCACATTTTTGTTATTGTTTTTTTTTTATAAGTCTAATATATAATGAATATTCAGTACAGAGAAAAATAATTTACAGGTCATTGTCATTTCCATGAAAACCGTCATCACTGAAAATATCTAGCATGTGGAATTTCCAAACTATAAATAGATTGGATTTCCACATGTTCTTAAAATAGGCGTCATACGCATATATTCATACACACATTTCGTCATTTGTACATTTAAGTGTTGAGCAAAAAAAGGGAATGATATATCTTCATTCTTGTGATGAAAGATTGATCCCTTCCCTTGAGAAGTATACAAGTAAAGACTAAAAGGTAAGCAATTAAATTTCATCATGTGACAGATCAATAACATAAATTGGCGAATTTTCAGTACGTCTAAAAGAGGGTCTCATTGGGGCGGGGTTCCGATCCCGCATCCTGTTTACTGTTTTGTCAGATTCCCGTATCCTGCTTACACTATGTACGAAAGCAATTCTCACTTTTAGCTCACCTGGCTCAAAGGGGCTAGGTGAGCTTTTCTCATTGCTTGGCGTCCGGCGTCCGTCGTCGTTAACTTTTACAAAAATCTTCTCCTCTGAAACTACTGGGCCAAATTTAACCATACTTGGCCACAATTATTATTGGGGTATCTAGTTTTAAAATGTGTCCGGTGATCCGCCCAACCAACTAAGATTGCTGTCGATCATGGCTAAAAATAGAATATAGGGGTAAAATGTATATTTTGGCATATAACTCTGAAACCAAAGCATTAATGGCAAATCTGACAAAGGGGTAAAATTGTTTATCAAGTCAAGATATATCTGTCCTGTAATTTTCAGATGAATCGGACAACCGATTGTTGGGTTGCTGCCCCTGAATTGGTAACTTTAAGGAAGTTTTTCCGTTTTCGGTTACTATCTTGAATATTTTTATAGATAGAGATAAACTGTAAACACAATAATGTTCACCAAAGTAAGATCTACAAATAAATCAACATGACCAAAATGGTCATTTGTCCCTTAAGGAGTTATTGCCCTTTATAGTCATTTTTTTATCAATTTTTCGTATTTTTGTCTCCTCTGAAACTGCTGGGCCAAATTTAACCAAACTTGGCCACAATCATTATTAGGGTATATAGTTTGAAAGATGTGTTCGGTGACCCAACCAACCAACCAAGATGGCCGCCATGGCTAAAATAGAACATAGGGGTAAAATGTAGATTTTGGCTTATAACTCTGAAACCAAAGCATTTAGAGCACCTTAAAAGGGGTTAAATTGTTTATCAAGTCATTATCTATCTGCCCTGAAATTTTCAGATGAATTGGACAACTTGTTGTTGGCTGCTAACCCCAAAATTGGTAATTTTTAAGGGAATTTTGCCATTTTTGGTTATTATCTTGAATACTATTATAGATAGAGATAACTGTAAACAGCAATAATGTTCAGCAAAGTAGGATCTACAAATAAGTCAAACATGACCAATTTAACCCCTTGATCCTGTCTATATGCTGTTATCAACACATTTATTAAGACTACATGGTTAAAGTATTTAGCACGAACACATTGTTTACCCTTGAATCAGTTTTGTATATAAAGAATATGGACGAGACTCGTATTTGTCCAATGTGTTCATGCAAATCCGAGGAGTCCGTATAATACTTTGTTCTCGAATTTTTTGAATATTCTCCTATCATTTGCCTATACGAAATAAGTATTTTGTCGATATAAATGAGTACCTAAGTACTAACTTCCCCCGACATTTGCTTTACAGAGTGACAGCTAGGTGAATATTTTTATAAGGTAGATCCAAATGTGTGTAAACATGTTGACACTTTTAGTGAAAAGATGTTGAGTGAAATGTACACTTACAGATGTTCGATTTTAGAAAGTTATTAAAGCTAAATGTGATTTACGTGTGCAACTTAATTGATTTGATCTCTAAATGTTGAGAATTTATATTAATATAATGCTGTTATATTTTACATGAATGTTGATTTTTTTTTTAAAAACATGATTTTTAACTATGATATTGTCCTACCGTATGTGTATTTGAATTCCATTGTACATTATGAAAATAACACATAGCTGAGAGGGTGATAGAGCAGATTGTTACCCCGAGAAAACATTGTCAACTGAGGCGAAGCCGAGGTTGACAATGTCTTTTCGAGGGGTAACAATCTGCTCTATCACCATCTCAGATATGTGTTATTTAATTTATTATACTGAATGTTCTGTTTTTACTGTCGATTAAATTTAAAATTCAAAGTAATAAACTATGACATCTTGTACATAACCATCCGTATTTAATAAAGCGCACACTTGATCATGCGTCTCTGTGAAGGGTGATAGAGTATTTGTCATAGGAAAGAGTCGTGTTTAATTAAGCGCACACTTGATCAAGCGTCTCCATGAAGGGTAACACAGTAAATTGATACCCTCGTATTAGCCAATAAAAATCTGGCATTTTGACATGAAGTATAATAATATTCATTGTATATGCTCTAAGACGCATTTGTAGGTACCCTGTCTGCAATTGCCCCCGTTATAAAGGGATTTTCTTAATGAATATAATGACAACTATATCATTTACTTTGTAAAATGTGCAATTTCTTCCTGGAAGACATAACATGACGAAATATGGAAAACAAAAATGCGCCAATCTATGTTTTAATAATACTTAAAAAATCATAAATGGAAACATTTACTAGGCATACGCCGGTAAGTTAAAGGGGCACAGGCTGTCAAATTTATGGTCACCGATTTGACTCAAATTCTCATATTTGATTTATAACAATGTAAAACATTTATCCACACTATCAAAAGTCTAAAATAAACAGTTTACAGAGCATGGGGTAGATAAAATATAGGTTCGTTTCGTGTGTATTTTAGTCCAGACGCCATCTAATTAACTATCGATTTGACCTCAGATGACCATATAAGCGATGTAAACATAAATAAAGATATGAATAGATTAAACCAACACGTGCAATTGGATTTTTATAGGTCTGTTTGATTTGATTTTATAGATTATGAATAGATGTTTCTCATTGCTTTTAACCGTATAAGAATGATTTTATGTGCATCGAATTAGTAATCAAATGATTTACCGTAGTTTCACTTTCATTGTTGACATTCTTTTTTCTTTAAATAACCAGTACACGTACAATGCATGCGTTGTCAATCTCTAGCTAGGGGTTAAATTGAAGTTCACATGAATACGAATTTAAAGAGGTCGACTCATTCACTTGCAAGTGAAAACCTAATTATCAATGTTGCTAAGCGTAATTTGACAAAATTGAACCTTTTGGCTGCAAAAAGCGAATTGTTATTTCACTATTTCACTTTCATTATTGATTGAACAAAAAAAAAATCAAACTTTAAATTTTTTATATATCTCGTAGCTAGTGCCCCTTTAACATCAGTATGTTGATGGTTTTCTAAAACTGAAGAAGATTTATACACAAACCACATTTTACATGTTATGTTTGCCCCCCCCCCCCTTTCTCTTTATTTGCACCAATAATAGAGGTAAATATTATATGCAGGGGCGGGTCCAGGTAAGGGCGTAATGGGCGTACGCCCCCCCTTTAAAAAAAAAAAAAAAAAAAAAAAAAAAAACTTTCTTTATTATCTGCTAGTATTGTATTGAATAATGGCAATTTATCATACATACTCTGATTTCTTTTTATACTGATTCCCCAATTTGATGGGTCATCATCAACCGTAAAATTTCGTTTCTCGGAGTCCGGCGTGTTCGACTATGCGATTAGTATCCATTGTTGGTGATGTGTTAAAGAATTTGCCAAAGATGTCGATGTCCAAAAAAAACCCGTCAAAAAACCTTTAAATCGTATCAGGGTGTCTTAGATCTTAGATTACGCCATGAGAAATCCACGTAAAATGGTTCTAATCAATCCACTCTAGTAATTGAAAATGAGAGTCCGTCAGTATTTTTCTGTGTTCATTTTAGGGTTTGCACATGTATACTAGAAATATGTATATTTCCACATTAAAGCAATACTCAGAACGAAAGAACTTTATTCTTCAGTGTTTATTTGTCTTGTATCATGTGTGTCGTTCAACGAAACCCGAACTTAATCAAAAATAGAGGGATTACTTCATAATTCGATGCTAAATTGTTGAAATTCAGGAGCTTCTGAGCTTCCCTGTGGACCCTCAACCGTAATCACCCCTCTGTTCATAAAATCCTGGCCTAGGAATTGAAATGTTAAGTAACTCCTTATACCCTTGAGTTTGGAATTTCTCGTTATTGGTCTACTGCTGTTAAGATCCATCCAATCATTTTAATATACCGTAGACAATTAATTTTATAGTTAAAGTGTCACACCCGGACACTTTAACTATAAAATATACATGCTCCAAGTCAGGAACCGTTACATTAGTGTAATTCTCTATTATTTTATGTTTTTAAGCCAAAAAAAGGTCCAAAAAAGTTTTCGCCTCGCTTCGCTCGGCGAAATATTTTTTTCTACGCCCCCCCTTTCAAATATCCTGGACACGCCCCTGATATGTATATAGAAGATCTATATTGAAAAGGGACTGTTTAAGGTGTGTTATTTTGGTCCTCACTGCTCTTCAATTTCGTACTTTGTTTGACCTTCATAACATTTTTTTATCTCAACGTCACTGATGAGTCTTGTGTAGACGAAACGCGCGTCTCGCGTAAATATAAAATTTCAATCCTGATATCTATGATGACTTTATTTATGACATAGTTATGACAGTATTTTATTACCGTATACTCTATGCGCTGCAGTAAAGCTGCCTTATGCGAGCACCCTGGATTTGTGTTCTACCCAATAAATGCTGATATACTTGCCATTGTTATTATCTATCTGGACATTTATATTATTTATAACTAATTGAACAGTCTTTTCATACTTTTAATTCTGCATTATAAAAAATATGACAAAAAAAACCTTAAATGATCGTCGAATCTTAAAAAGTTTTGAAGTATCACATAGGAAGAAGAGCACATTAGGAATCCTTAGGCAGTTTATTATCCACTGAGCTTTTGGCTAAGATGATTTGTCAAAGAACAAATGTATAAAATATTTAATCGCCGAAAATCTGTAAAGACAAGAAGTTTAGATTTCCCAAATGGCAAAAGTCGTAGGAATATTATTTGTCGTCAATACGTAGTCAACTACGTCAGTAGTCTATTAAAATAAATTCAAATTTTCATGCTGTTGGCGGCAATTTTAATTTAGAAGACGAAATTTTCGTATCTTTACAATTTGGAGGCAGGGGTTCAAATTAGCGGCGGTCCGAGGTCCGTGATCTTCCACTTTTGCAGTCGGACTTTCGACTTCGTTTTTAGCTACGCCCGACGAACTTTCAACTTGAAAGAAAATAACTTTGCAAACCTTTTAACCAAAGTCTCAAAATCAAATAAACGATCTCAAAACTTATTTTGATCTTTATTATTCATGACAGCGATGTTCATTTTGTTCAACCGCTAGCTTTATAAAGAAAATCGCCGACAAATAATTTGTAAATTCGAGTAAAATCGTATCTGACTGACAAAAACAACATTGAAAACAAAATGGATGCCGTGAGAAGACAATTACAAAATCGGATCCGATTCCGGAGTCGGATAAGGGTAATTCCGGTTATTGGCAATCAACTAATAAAAAATCCAGACAGGTGACAAATTACATATACATGTATGCATCTATACTATTAAACGTGAAGACCTCATTTTGTGTCGCTTCTCTTCCTTCCACGATAAATTATTCATCATGCCTCTGTGTTTTATAGGTAACATGCATAGTCGCATTTGTCATCCATTCTTATGATTATTCAGATTGTGTTATTTTTGGAGAAAAACGACAAAAAAGGAGTCCGGATATTGATTTCGTCATCAGACTGACTTTTAGTCATAGATAATACTTGCGGTTAGAAACATGCACACAAGTACAACCAATCGTATGATAGATAACAAAAAGGAAAAATAAATAAGCCAATCAAAGCGTTCTCCATATCATGGTGTTTAGATCGCAAGAACCACAACTATTATACCTCTTTAGAGAGGACAATTATTTTTCGCGTTTATCTACATGTAAACAACGATTATACTACTTTAATATATAGAGACTCTCTGTATTCTGTCTACTGTTTTCTTTGAAATGTTTACTATTTAAGGGGTCATACCAATTGCATATATTAAAATAAGTAAAACATGTGGAAACAAGAATGTGTCCATAGTACACGGATGCCACATCGGCACTATAGAGTCCGGATATTGATTCCGTCATCAGACTGACTTTTAGTCATAGATAATACTTCCGGTTAGAAACATGCACAAGTACAACCAATCGTATGATAGATAACAAAAAGGAAAAATAAATAAGCCAATCAAAGCGTTCTCCATATCATGGTGTTTAGATCGCAAGAACCACAACTATTATACCTCTTTAGAGAGGACAATTATTTTTCGCGTTTATCTACATGTGAACAACGATTATACTACTTTAATATATAGAGACTCTGTATTCTGTCTACTGTTTTCTTTGAAATGTTTACTATTTAAGGGGTCATACCAATTGCATATATTAAAATAAGTAAAACATGTGGAAACAAGAATGTGTCCATAGTACACGGATGCCGCATCGGCACTATATTTACTAAGTTTCGAGTTGAATGGACTATAACTTCATCAAAAACTACCTCGACCAAAAACTTTAACCTGAAGGGACGAACGAACGAACACACGGACGGATGTACAGACTAGAAAGCATAATGCCCATAAAAGGGGCATAAACATTTATTGTTGAAAGTGAAAGTACTGATTTGGCAAAAATGAAAGTAGGGAAGAGATTAGAGGGAGACAGGACCTTTTTCGGGACGTCGGGATCGGGTGTTTTTTTAAACTCGGGATTTTGGGATTGATCCTTACAGAATCCGGGAATATATTTTTCGATTTCGGGTAAGAATTTCTTTAAATTCTGCATCTCGGGATTTCATGTTTTTAAGCTGGGGATTTCGGGATCAGAACCCCTCCGACCACCCCTCAAATTAGCCTTAGTCGTTCTTAATCATTTATACAAGATTCATATCCTACCATTGGCATGTTAATAAGGCTCTCAAAAGAAAAGAAAAACACTGATGGATTGTCATAGAAGCATATCTTATTAGACTTAAATATATAATGGTCTATATAATCAGTTACATTTATTTCATGTTTGAAGCGGTGGAAATTTTTAATTTAATTTGACTTTTACCAAAAGATGCATTGTAGCAAAGGAGAAGAATAATTGTGGTCTGAGGCCAGAAACACGAAAATAATAAAATTTAACAGAAAGGAAACAAATATCGAACTTTGGAAAAAGGGAGAGGGCTTTTGATACCTTTTCTGAAATTCTCCATACGTAATATCTTCTACAAAAAATCATCCTACAACATTTCACAAGCTGTATATGCCCGCGATTTCGCGGGTGTGTTCTAGTGGTAAATAAATATAAACACTAGAATTGAAAACCAAAAGATGTATGTAAAAGAAAGCAAAAGCAGAAAATATTTTGTACAGAAACTCAAACTTTTTGACAAATTTTAATGTCAAAATCCAATACAATGTGACAGCTGGGAACAGTATATCTTACAATATATGTGTTCCAGGTGACAGTATACATTTTCTTTATCAGTGATAAATGTTGATAATGCATGTTAGATGCTTTTAAAGTGTAAATATATAACTGCAATTTCAATGTGTATTTGTTTCTCAATTTTCACGATGGGTCAGTTAAAATAGTTGAAGTCTCTTACTTTATTTCACAAATAGTGCAACTAGATTATATGATACCTGAATCTAAGCAAATCATATGATATATAGGTGAAGGCCACTCTATCCCTTCCTGTTTGATAACTTTGAAACTGATGAGACCCCCACCCCTCAACCCTATACATGCATGTATGGGACAATATAACGAATCAAATGAAATACAGGGGGTCCCTGAGGTCATCCCACCCTCCTGTTTGAGAACTTTGAAACAGTCGAGATACCCAGCCCTAAACCATATATATTCATGTATGGGACAATATAATAAATCAAATGAAATATGGGGGAGTCCCCGCAGTCACCCCACCCCTCCTGTTTAAGATTTTGGAAAAGGTCAAGAACCCCACCCATAAACCATACATGTTCATGTATGTGACAATATAACAAATCAAATAAAATATAGAGGAATCTCTGGGGGTCACCCCACCCCTTAACCATATATATTCGTGTATGGGACAATATAATAAATCAAATGAAATATAGGGGGAGTCCCCGCAGTCACCCAACCCCTCCTGTTTGAGATTTTGGGAAGGGGCATAATCCCCACCCATAAACCATATATGTTCATTTATGTGACAATATAACAAATCAAATAATACATAGGGGGAATCTCTGGGGGTCACCCCACCCCTAAACCATATATATTCATGTATGGGACAATATAACAAATCATATGAAATGTAGGTGGAGTTCGTTTGGGCCAATATAGCCCTTCCTGTTTTGAAAACGGTCAAGATCCCTACCCTTAAACCGGATATATTCAAATATGAGACAATATAACAAATCAAATGAATTATAGGGGGAGTCCCTAGGGTCACTGTACACCCGCCTGTTTGAGAACTTGGAAACAGTCGAGATCCCCACCCATAAAACATATATGTTCATGTGACAATAATTTTTTTTGATAACAAATCAAATGAAATATAGGGGAGTCTCTTGGGGTCACCCCACCTCTTAACCACATATATTCATGTATGGGACAATATAACAAATGATATGAAATATAAGTGGAGATCGTGGGCCACTCTTCCCCTTTCTGTTTGAGAATTTGTAACGGTCGAGATCCCTACCCTTAAACCATGTTTATTCATGTATGGGACAATATAATAAATCAAATGAATTATAGGTGAGTCCATAGAGTCACTGTACACCCTGTTGTTTAAGAACTTGGAAACAGTCGAGATCCTCACCCCTTAACAATATATACTCATGTATGGGACTATATAACAAATCAAATGAAATATAGGGTGAGTCCCTGCGGTCACCCCACCCCTCCTGTTTGAGAAATTGGAAATAGTTGAGATCCCCACCTCTTAATTAAATGAAATATAGGGGAGTCACTGCGGTCATCCCTTCCCTCTTGTGTGAGAACTTGGAAACAGTCGAGATCCCCACCTTTAAATTAAACCATTATATTTTCATGTAATGGACAAAAGATCTAATCAATTTTAATATGGCTAATTTTAAAGAAAACATCTTTCAAGCCCAAGAATGTTTGACCAACTGTTTTATAATTACCTGTTATTTTATTCCAAACTAAGACACCATGGACTTGGGATAAAGTTGGGGTCATTTACATTTACTATGGGCAGGTCAGTCAGACCTCACCTTTGATCCCTGTGGTGATAAACATTTGTCTGATTTGTGTCTCATAACTTTTGTACTGTAGAACACAAACTTGCAGGGAAGCTCGTACTAAATTCATCTAAATTCAACTTGAACTACTAACAGTCAACATATACCAACGCTAACTATCAACTATAACAACTGCAATAATTGCGAACTTGTACCACTGCAGACTCATGACCATGAAAAAAATATACTTGATATATGCGTTGCTTTTGAAAACCTTGATAAAATATGAATTATTTGCCTTGATGATTAATTCATTAAATGAACATACATGTACAATATATGAATGTTTACTGTTTGTTCTTTTAAATCTTTTAAAAAGAAAAAAAATGAAGCAACATTGCCACAGTTTTCATAATTATGTTTGCCTTGGTTTTTGGTTAACTGCCTACAGCGCTTAAAGTGCTTTGATTTTGTTAGAGTTATCTCACTATTCGCTGTTTATCAAGTGTTTGCATCTCCTTTGCTTCAAAAAACGATAGTGACAATTTTTTTTCTAAATTATTCGTAACATCATCAGAAATATTTGGATGTTTGGTTCGAAGCGATCCGATGAAATTTTATAGAAGATATCGTCCGTTAACAAATAAATTTGTCGGCATATTTTTTTTTTTAACTCATAACACGTTAGCAATATAACCCTGGAATCAAATTATTTGAGGCCCCTAACTCTTTACTTAAAAATGACGTCAAGGTCAAAGGTCAAGGTCATGTTCTCAATTTGGACTTTTCCTTGTTTTTTTTGCATTTTCTCAAATACTTTTAAATATATATATAAAAGAACAAGTGCAAAATGTTTGCTTTATCGTCATGAAGATATGTTACATTCTAATTGTCCCTGTGAGTGCATCTCCTTTGTAACCGTAAAAGAAAGCGGCAAATTCATTTTACCAAATTGCTTGTTATATTCTCAGGGTGTTTTGTCCATTTTGACTGAAGCGATACGTAAACTCCATATGAGAGTTATTTCCCCTTCTGTTTTAGACATAAGGGATAATATATAATTTTTTAGCATAAATAGTTATTATTGAGACCTAAGATAAACTGAGGTCCTTGGTTCTTTAGATGAAATTGTGGCCAAGGTCAAAGGTCAAGGTCATATTCTAAATTTTGACATTTCCTTGTTATTTGATCTCCTCTGTCACCTTTATAAAGATATATATGTAAAAGAAACAGTGCAAAACGATGCATAATTGTGATTAAGATATGATACATTAAGTCTGAAACAAATCAATGACATCTTATAGGAGTTAAATGTCCCTGTAATGATTCAATTTAAGGTTAATTGATTATTACTCCAACTTGGAACATGATTAAGCCAACGAATCTTTCTGTTGGTTGACAAATAACCTTGAAAAATATCTATTGGAAGTGACCTTGAGTGAACCAGCAGAAACCATTTTTGCACTTATTTCATGGAAAAGTATCTAGAAACTATATATTTTTAAAATATGCATATATTACCCCAGAGGTTACCTTCAATAAACCGGAAGCGCATAATATCTCCCTTATTACAGGCATATAGAAACCATATACTTTTTTAATCAGTGTGAACAATGCTATCATGTGAGACCGGAAGTGACTAGTTAAATCCTTTATTTCAGGACAAATTACATAGTAACTGTTTTAATCTTTTGAGCAATTAAAACATATTCAGTCTCATTGAAATATATTAATCACAGTTTATTCCAAATTAAAGTTGTCATATAGTACAGACAAAATATTACAATCTTCCCTTTTTTAGAACATCAAAAGTCAATACGATCGTTTTAAGGTCCATTTCGTCTACCCCACAAAATCTTGTTAGGCAATACAATGTTGCCTTTCCGTAAATGGAACGAAACAGAACAAACAAACAGGCATAGGTACATGTAACATCACAGATATTTATAAACACGAAACCGGTTTTCATATAGGTATCACCCATGCGTCTAATTTAAATGGTATTTTAATCAGCTTATTTCTCATATTATATTTACTTTAATCATAATCTCAATATGAAAAGGTTATCAATTATCATGAAAATATGTAACAAAGTAAACCCGAAATAATTTCACAAATCATAAAATTTGGGATAATAATTATCCTGATCAAAAAGAAAAAGGTAAGTGAAATACATAGAATAGTCCGTTTGACTTCTATAAATCTTAAGAAAATGATTCTTAAAAATCCATTCTTCATGTCCTTCATGTATTTTATTGTATAATATATATAAACTCTGACTATAAATATCATAATTCTGAACCAATAATAAAAAAAAAAGTTACTCATTTGGTCTCTATGTTAATTTTTTTTTCTAATATAAAACACTAAATGGAGTAAGTAGGAGTAAGTATGAGTAGTGTAACAACCTTCCATTCAAAACAAAAACATGAGACATGCCTTGTGCTTTAAACATGTTTCATCATGATTGTACCATGTGACTTTACTCATTAAAAATAATTTCGTCGGGTTCTTTGATATACTAATTATACTAATATACTTAAAATTTTGGATTTTGGATATTGGATCAAAGTAGGTGAATGTCCAATTTCAAATTTTTCAGTTCTTTGAAGGTTTTCATTTTGGTTCACACACCAATCATGTGTCAAATGTTCAATCACAATCCTAATTGTGAGCTGTTTTTAGCTTAAATGCTGTGTCTATAGTTGCTCAACTGGTCAGGGTTCTACCTCTGCAGGAAAACCGTGTTGCTGTCGCTCTCACAGCCTTTTGTTTCTTTCAGGTATCGAAAATATTTTTTTTTATATTTCAATGGAAAACAAAATTCTCATTAAAGAAATATCATGCCCCCTCAGACAGTCAGGGATATAACTCTATAGGTTTATTACAGGAAAATAACATACATTTGTTATTGTGGACTAAAAAATCAAAGAAATGTGATAACATACGTATGTTACATGTTTCAAAGGGACAATATACTTCATAAGTTTAGTTAAAATGTATACAAGTTCTATTGATATTACTATTGTCTTTATGTATACTTAACTATTGAAAGATGTAACAGTTCATAGTATTCCAATTTTGAATAGTACACCTATATGTTATTACAGAAAAAATATCACTGTAATAACTAAAGGGTGTTATCACAGCTTCTCTATATCACTTCAAAGCATTTGCTCAGACATAAATCATGCTTAATTACAATGTATTTTAATTTATTGTAAGAAATAATGACCAGAGCATGTAATGAGGTTCTGCGCAAGTTTCTCAGTAACTCCAAAGTGTCTTATATAATAAGTTACATTCCTATAATAACTAAGCCTTGTTAGCTCACCTGGCCCGAATGGGCCAAGTGAGCTTTTTCGATCACTTTGCGTCCGGCGTCGTCCGTCGTCGTCCGGCGTCGTCGTCCGTCGTCGTTAACTTTTACAAAAATCTTCTCCTCTGAAACTACTGGGCCAAATTAAACCAAACTTGCCCACAATCATCATTAGGGTATTTAGTTTCAAAATTGTGTCCGGTGACCCGGTCAACCAACCCAGATGGCCGCCATGGCTAAAAATAGAACATAGGGGTAAAATGCAGTTTTTGGCTTATAACTCAAAAACCAAAGCATTTAGAGCAAATTTGGCAAGAAGTTAAATTGTTTATCAGGTCAAGATCTATCTGCCTTGAAAGTTTCAGATGAATCTAACAACTCGTTGTTGGGTTGCTGCCTCTGAACTGGAAATTTTAAGGAAATTTTGCTGTTTTTATACGACCGCAAATTTTGAAAAAAATTTCGTCGTCGTCGTCGTCGTCCGAATACTTTTAGTTTTCGCACTCTAACTTTAGTAAAAGTGAATATAAATCTATAAAATTTTATCACAAGGTTTATTACCACAAAAGGAAGGTTGGTATTGATTTTGGGACTTTTGGTCCCAACATTTTAGGAATAAGGGGCCAAAAAGGGCCCAAATAAGCATTTTCATGGTTTTCGCACAATAACTTTAGTTTAAGTAAATAGAAAATAATGAAATTTAAACACAATGTTTATGACCACAAAAGGAAGGTTGGTATTGATTTTGGGAGTTTAGGTCCCAACAGTTTAGGAATTAGGGGCCAAAAAGGGACCCAAATAAAAATTTTCTTGGTTTTCGCACCATAACTTTAGTATAAGTAAATAGAAATCTATGAAATTTAAACACAAGGTTTATGACCATAAAAGGAAGGTTGGTAATGATTTTGGGAGTTTTGGTCCCAACAGTTTAGGAATAAGGGGCCCAAAAGGTCCAAAATTAAACTTTGTTTGATTTCATCAAAATTGAATAATTGGGGTTCTTTGATATGCCGAATCTAACTGTGTATGTAGATTCTTAACTTTTGGTCCCGTTTTCAAATTGGTCTACATTAAGGTCCAAAGGGTCCGAAATTAAACTTCTTCTGATTTTGACAAAAAATTAATCGGTTGGGTTCTTTGATATGCTGAATCTAAAAATGTACTTAGATTCTTGATTATCGGCCCAGTTTTCAAGTTGGTCCAAATCGGGGTCCAAAATTAAACTTTGTTTGATTTCATCAAAAATTGAATAAATGGGGTTCTTTGATATGCAAAATCTAACTGTGTATGTAGATTCCTCATTTTTGGTCTTGTTTTCAAATTGTTCTACATTAAAGTCCAAAGGGTCCAAAATTAAACTTAGTTTGATTTTAACAAAAATTGAAATCTTGGGGTTCTTTGATATGCTGAATCCAAACATGTACTACGATTTTCGATTATGGGCCCAGTTTTCAAGTTGGTCCAAATCAGGATCTAAAATTATTATATTAAGTTTTGTGGAATAGCAAGTCTTTTCAATTGCACAGTATTGCGCAATGGCAAGAAATATCTTATTGCAAAATATTGTGAAATAGCAATTTTGTTTTTAATTAGAGTTATCTTTCTTTGTCCAGAATAGTAAGCAAGAAATATCTAATTGTAAGAATTTTTTTTATTTGGAGTTATCTTTGTCCAGAATCAACTTAAATCTTTGTTATATATACAATATACAATGTATATTCACTTTTTACTACCAACTGATAAATTAAAATAATCTTTACCATTCAGTGATAACAAGCAGTTTGTTTACATCTTAATATTTTATGATGTATTTAAATGAGTAGTAATTGTTGCAAACTCCATTAGAAATTTTAATTGAGATTAGTTTTGGAATAAGGGAAAGGGGGATGTGATTAAAAAAAATGGGTTCAATTTTCTCATTTGAAATTTCATAAATAAAAAGAAAATTTCTTCAAACATTTTTTTGAGAGGAATAATATTCAACAGCATAGTGAATTGCTCTAAGAGAAAACAAAATTTTTAATTTCATTAGAACACATTCATTCTGTGTCAGAAACCTATGCTGTGTCAACTATTTAATCACAATCCAAATTTAGAGCTGAATCCAGCTTGAATGTTATGTCCATACTTGCCCCAACCGTTCAGGGTTCAACCTCTGCGGTCGTATAAAGCTACGCCCTGCGGAGCATCTGGTTAGTTATTATCTTGAATAATATTATAGAAAGAGATAAACTGTAGAAGGCAATAATGTTCAGCAAAATAAGATTTACAAATAAGTCAACATGAACAAAATGGTCAGTTGACCCCTTTGGGAGTTATTGCCCTTTTTAGTCAATTTTTAACCATTTTTCATAAATCTTAGTAATCTTTTAAAAAAATCTTCTCCTCTGAAACTACTGGGCCAAATTAAACCAAACTTGCCCACAATCATCATTGGGGTATCTAGTTTCAAAATTGTGTCCGGTGACCCGGTCAACAAACCAAGATGGCCGCCATGGCTAAAAATAGAACATAGGGGTAAAATGCAGTTTTTGGCTTATAACTCAAAAACCAAAGCAATAAAAGCAAATCTGGCATGGAGTTTAAATTGTTTATCAGGTCAAGATATATCTGCCTTGAAAGTTTCAGATGAATCGAACAACTCGTTGTTGTGTTGCTGCCTCTGAATTGGTAATTTTAAGGAAATTTTGCTGTTTTTGGTTATTATCTTGAATAATATTATAGATAGAGATAAACAGTAAACAGCAATAATGTTCAGCAAAGTAAGATTTACAAATAAGTCAACACGACTGATATGGTCAGTTGACCCCTTTCGGAGTTATTGCCCTTTATAGTCAATTTTTTACATTTTTCATAAATTTTGGTAGATTTTTAGAAAATATTTTCCACTGTAATTACTGGGCCACTTCATTATAGATATAGATAATTTTAGCAACAAGAATGTTCAGTAAAGTAAGATCTACAAACACATCACCATCATCAAAACACAGTTTTGTTATGAATTTATCTGTGTCCATTGTTTAGTATGCACATAAACCAAGGTGAGCATCTAGTTATCACAGCTAAGTTAATTCCTAAATAGCCTTGTCTCATTGATTAACCATGGTTAATTCCATTTAAAAATTAATTAGCAAGGCTATGCATTTAGTTTCTGCGCAAAGTCTCAAGAGTTCCCTAGAGTCCACTATAGATTAAATAATTTTACAAATAACAAACATATGTTATTACAGATTAAGAAAATTTAAGGAAGAGTATCTGTAATAACACACGCAAGTTATTTTCTGTAATAACCCTATAGAGTTATATCTCTGACTGTCAGAAGGGTAAGTTCCTAAAATATAATAACGAAAACAAAACCCGCAAATGTCATTGAACCGGCTAAGATGATTTAGTTTGTTTGTACGACGATTAACCTTCAAAACTACAATTACGGTTAAAAAAAAAATGTGTGGTATCTAAATACAAATTGTCACAGCTTGGGTGCTTGCAATGCATGTTCTAATATTTTCTTACATTTTGTCGCAGATAACTTCTCGTATTTGTGCTGAATCATTATCTCTCTCTATTTGACGCCACTGCTGTACTAAAATTTTTAGGAGACGTACACCACGGTTGGACCCATTGTCTTCTGTAAAAAAAAGGTTCAATATATAGCATATGTTGGGGTTTTGGTCAATATATTGTTTTTTACATATCAGGGCGTACTGATTTTCGAAACATGTACTTCGTCCTTGCGAAACAGGCAATGCTTCTTTACAAATGAATAAATTATTGAATTTTGATACGACCGTAAGCATTTTGCGGTCGAATATCGTATATCTGTATCATGTCATCGTCTGCATCGTCCACGTCGTCCGAAGACATTAACTTTAGTATAAATAAATAGTAATCAATGAACATTAAACACTAGGTTTATGACCACAATAGAAGGTTAGTTGGGTTGATTTTGGAATTTGATTTTGGGGTTTTGGTCCCAACAGTTTAGGTATAATGGGCCGAAAAGGGGTCCAGCATTTTTCTAGTTTTCCAGACAATAACTTGTGGAATGGTTTATGGATCTCTCCAAAATTTTACAACAAATCCCGTACCATAAAGGGATCGTTAGAAATCACTTTGGGAGGTTATGAAACAAATCGTATAGGAAAAGGGACAAAAAAGGGGAAACAAGAGTGTCCTGGTTAATGGACAATATAGCCCAAAATACAATTTAAAAGCAGTGTAAGGGAGGTAAATCAAACACAACATTGACAATTACCTCCCTTACACCTCTTTCAAATTATGTATAAAGAAAAGTTTAATTGTCAATGTGTTATTATGGTTGCAAACTTCATCGAAAATTTTAATTGAGATTATGACCATATCTTAAGGATTTTTTTTTTTTTAAAAAGAGGCGGGTAGGTTAATAAAACAATAATATTTGGTCTTTTTTGGGAAAAAAGTTTGTGTGTGTGAGGGGGTTAGATGTGTTCCATTCGCATTCAAATTCAAGTTCTTTGACTACACTTATTCTACATCAGAAACCTATTATTTGTCAAATATTTAATTACAGTCCAGATTCAAACCTGTACCAAGTGCGAATATTGTGTCCATTTTTGTCCCAAGTGCGAATATTGTGTCCATTTTTGTCCCAAGTGCGAATATTGTGTCCATTTTTGTCCCAAGTGTTGAGGGTTGGACCTCTGCGGTCGTATCCAGCTGCGCTCGGCGAATCATCTTTTTTTCTTATACCACCGCAAACATATTTTTTAAAATTGGTCGTATATTGGTATCACGTCGTCGTCGGTGTCGACAGCGTCGTCCGAAGACGGATAGTTTCCGGATAATTATAACTTTTGAATAAGTGAAACGAAATCAATTTAACACAATGTTTATAACCACAAAAGGAAGCTTGGGATTGATTTTGGGGGTTACGGTCTCAAAGGTTAAGGAATTAGGGGCCCAAAGGGGCAATCAACAGCATTTATCTAGTTTTAGGACAAAAAGTTGTGTATTAGCATTTCGATTGTTCTGAAATTGTACCACAATGTTTGATACCATAAATAAAAGATTGGGATTTATTTTAAAGGGTTATTGGGCAAACAGTCTAGGAATTAAGGGCCAAAAGGGGCCAAAAACCAGCATTTTTTTCTAGTTTCAAGACAATAACTTGTAGGTTACTGTATGGATCTCTCAGACATTGTACCACAAGTTTCCATATAACAGAGGGAAGGCTGGGGTTCAGTTTTAGGATAATTTTCCCGTATATGTAGGAATAAAGGGCCAAAAAAAGGGCCAAAAAGAAGCAATTTTCTAGTTTACAGACAATAACTTGTGTGTAAGTGTATAGATCTCTATACATTTTTACAAGAAGGTTCAATACCACTAAAGGAAGGTAGGGATTGATTTTGGGGGTTATGGCCTCAAAAGTTTATGAAAAAGGGGCCAAAAAGGGGGCCCAAAAAATCATTTTTGCAGTTTTCAAACAATAACTTATGTTTAAGTGTACTAATCTCTCGGAAATTAAACCACAAGCTTTAATACTATGAAGGGATGGTTAGTATTGACTTTGGGGGATTATTGCCAAAAAAGGGGAAAAGCTTCGTATTTCTGGTCAATGGACAATTAACCAATTTTAAAGCAGTGTAAGGGAGGTAATTCTAAAACATTTAACATACAGTGTTGGGTATGTTTGGATTTACCTCCCTTGCACTACTTGTATATTATTTATAAAGAAATGTCAAGCTTTGGACTAATTGCCAAACAAAGGGTGGGGGTCAAGCTTTGGACTAATTGCCAAACAAAGAGGGGGGGGGGGGGGTAGTTGTTGTCAATTTCTTTTTTCAAATTTCTCAAATTCCAAATTTTTGAAAAGTCAAAAGAAGAAATCTTTTATTGCACAATATTGCGCAATAGATTTGTAAGATCTTGACATTTGTTTTGTGTTAGAAACTCATATTATGTCAAATATTTGATCGCAATCCAAATTCAGAGCTGTATCAAGCTTGAATATTGTGTCCATATTTGCCCCAACTGTTCAGTGTTCGACTTCTGCGGTATAAAGCTGCGCCCTGCGGAGCATCTGGTTATAATTAAACCCGTTTAATGTTTATGTTTTAGTTGGTAAACATTATTGTGTGGTATTTAAGAATATACAATATAACTCAAGAAGACGCAATATAAGAAATATTTTTTTTATCACATATCAGTCTTCTGAACAATTAACAAATCTGCAGGTGAAAAACGTGATTTTTTTTTCTTTTAAAGAAAAACGGATATTTTTCTGTCACTGAATAAATACACTAAGTCTTGTAAACTAAATTACTTATTTCTATTCTTTCATTAATACTGAATATAATTTTGACTTAATTCATGTGGATTAAAAAATAGTAAAAATGGAAATGAAGACTGTGACATCATTATATTTTGTCATAGGAATCAAAAGCAGAACAAGGAATCTACATCATGATGTAATACACCACTGTACATCCCTTTTTTTCAATATTTCACGTTAGGCCACTGAAATAAAAAAATATATATAAATGCGTGTTTCCTATTCCCCTACCTTCCCTTTGTTTTAAGCTTAGAAACAGACTACGGTATTTTAACGTTTTTTGGGTCATTTTCATACGACCGCAAAAATTGAAAAAATTTTGGTCGTATATTGGTATGACGTCGTCGTCGTCCGAAAACTTTTCGCACTATAACTTTAGTATAAGTAGATAGAAATCTATGAAATTTAAACACAAGTTTGTGACCATTAAAGGAAGGTTGGGATAGATTTTGGAAGTTTTGGTCCCAACAGTTTAGGAATTAGGGGCCAAAAAGGGCCCAAATAAGCATTTTGCTTGGTTTTCGCACAATAACTTTAGTATAAGTAAACAGAAATCTATGAAATTTTAACATAAGGTTTATGACCACAAAAGGAAGGTTGGGATTGATTTTGGGATTTTTGGTCCCAACAATTTTGGAATAAGGGGCCAAAAAAAGGTCCCAAATAAGCATTTTTCTCTGTTTTTGCACAATAACTTTAGTATAAGTAAATAGAAATCTATGAAATTTTGACACAAGGTTTATGACCACAAAAGGAAGCTTGGGATTGGTTTTGGGAGTTTTGGTAGCAACAGTTTAGGAATTAAGGGCCAAAAGGGTCCACAATTAAACTTTGTTTGATTTCATCAAAAAATGAATTATTGGGGTTCTTTGATATACTAAATCTAACAGTGTATTTAGATTCTTAATATTTAGTCCTGTTTTCAAATCGGTCTACATTAAGGTCCAAAGGGTCCAAAATTAAACTTAGCTTGATTTTAACAAAAATTGAATTCTTGGGGTTCTATGATATGCTGAATCTAAACATGTACTTAGATTTTTTATTATGGTCCCAGTTTTCAAATTGGTCCAAATCGGGATTTAAAATTAAACTTAGTTTGTTTGATTTCAAAAAAATTGAATATATGGGGTTCTTCAATATGCTGAATCTAACCATGTATTTAGATTTTTAATATTTGGGCCCGGTTATCAAATTGGTCCACATTGAGGTCTTAAGGGTCTAAAATTGAACATTATTTGATTTCATCAAAAAATGAATTCTTGGGGTTCTATGATATGCTGAATGTAACCATGTATTTAGATTTTGGACATCGGACCATAATACTATGAAAATGTCCAATTTGAAATTTTTAAGTTTTTAAGTTTAAGTTCTTAGACAACATTTATTATGTGTCAGAAACCTATGTTGTGTCAACTATTAAATCACAATCCAAATTCAGAGCTGTATCAAGCTTAAATGTTGTGTCCATACTTGCCCCAACTGTTCAGGGTTCGACCTCTGCGGTCGTATAAGGCTGACCCTGCGGAGCATCTGGTTTAAATAAGCATTGTTAAAGTCAGAATATCTATCCCATCATAGGCAATAGACTCAAGTAATAAAATAAAATGGTAAAAATAAATCCCTACCTACCTACCCTATTTTTTCCAAAGATGTAATGGTAACGAACACGCTTTTTATTTTATTTGGCCGTATGAGATGTGATGTATAAAAAAATCTATCAATATAAAAAAGTTGTCCAGAGAGTCCGTACATTGTTTATGTAAAAGTGACGTTGTCTTTTTCCTGTAACGTATTATTCACTACGAAAAATAGGTTTATGCTGTCTGCTTATGTTTTTTTTTTTGTATAAACATGTACCAAAATGTTATTCATATGGATCACAATTCAGTCTCGCTCCACAACAGGACCACAAATTAACACAGACTTGTAACTGTAACAACAAAGTTTTACATAAGCGGATCCAGGGAAATAGGGTTTAGTTGTTGATTATATAGTGTATCACTGAAGCATGACTGGAGCGCCCCTCCTCCCTTAAGGTCAGTTAGTGGGCTCCCTTTTTACTACAGACCAAAAGTAATGCTTCAATTGTTTTGTATCGGTTTTAATATTCGACAAAAGGAGCACCATAGCTAAGAGAGCTTGTGTTTGTATGTTTTATGCTATGCCGAATAAAAAAAAAGTTTTTTATTTTATTCAATATCTATTATAGAGTTATCATAAAATTGAGCGTTTGATCTTTGACTGTTAGTTTATTATGAAGCAAGAATCTCTTAATAATAACTTAAGATACACGATCGTGCATGTAAGATACCAGTGAGTTCGTTTTTATAAATGCTTATGTGGGTTAACCTCTTATTAATTTTGTCACCAAACTTCTGTCAGTCAGGGGTAGGAATCGTGAAAGTCTTATTATTTTCATTAATTGACAATTTTATAAGGCGATGCATTTCGTCTCTGTTGGTCAGCTCTGATGCCCATTAAAACCGGTCGGCACTTAAAGTTAACCATCCAGCTCATAAACAAGCAGTAAGGTCAACTGATGTTCTCACTAAGCTTTCAGGACAGTAATTTGTTTTGCATTTACAGGATGTATTAAAAAGAATAGTTGAATGATTTACGATTTAATTATTATGTACATGTATAAAACAATGATTTAACAAAGACTTTGTTCCAAAATTGAAAAGCATCTTACATATATGTATAATGTAATGAAACACAATGCTCAAAACTTCTATTCATTTATACTTCCACAAGGTTCTAGATCTACACAAACGATTTTGCTTCATGCTATAAACACAAAATCTCTTTTTATATTTCGTACTCCGGGGTTGCTTGACGTACACTGTAACTGGCTTAACTGTTAACTTATGTTCAGCAATTTGTTTTTATCTTACAGGTTTGATCGAAAATGAGTACGAAGCATCCTTCAAGTATCAAAGACAAGATTTGTTTTTTTTTTTGTAAAAAAACAACCAACACGGCTGAATATCACATTATATATATAAATCAGTAAGAAAGGGTAAGAATCTACATGTATATTCAATAGATGGTTGAGGCTACGAAGTATTCATGAAATATTAACTGGCAACACCATTGCCAAACAATAACAAGTTATAAAAGTAATAAAAAAATAAATAAAAAAACGTTGACAACCTTAAGCAATGACAACTACGGTTCACAAAAAGAGTTCAAAAGTTTCGTAACGAATTTGCCCGATTAAAACATTTCGGCGAAGAAAGGGTAAGATACCAACAAAATATGCATTCATTTCCTGTTTTGTGAAGAAGAAAAATACTGATAGTATTTCACTTGTAGAAATGGTTTGGGAAAAACAGGCCTATGATATTTCGACTTTGATGAAATAATTTTTCCTCGATTGCGGAGAATTACATTTTTAATGGAAAAATATAAAGTGTAAGAACTAGGGTTAACGTATTTTCCACAAATAATATATTGCCACCAAAAGATTATAACACTTGACTAGGACTTCGGTGATGACAAAACCCTAAAAAACACTTTGTTCATTTAAAAATAACGGAATTGTAAAGATATAAAAATTATGCTCAATTGACTACAAGTATACTCAGGCCAATGGATGAATACTTTTTTTTATTTGAACCCTTAAAAGAAGTCATTACATGTATCTGAAACTCTGTGGACTCCATGACTTCACACTTGCTGTGTCATAGATGACCACATATTGATCCTTTTTCTTTTGCTCGGTTAGGTCGTTACATATTGCGACTAATCACCAAACTTTACTTTTCATAAGCCACACGCCTTTCATAGTGGTGAAAAGCGTCCACCGAAGCACATTTTCTTTGAAGCTGTTCTGCTACATACTAATGCCACGTTCACACGTACATTTAATTCGCTAATCGCGTTCACACACTCTTTTTATACGACCGCAAAAATTAAAAATATTTTGGTCGTATATTGGTATCACGACGACGTCGTCGTCCGAAGACGGATGGTTTCCGGATAATAACTTTAGTATAAGGGAATAGAAATAGTTAAATCTTATCATAAGGTTTATAATCACTAAAGGAAGTTTTGGGATTGATTTTGGGGTTTTTGGTCCCAACAGTTTAGGAACAAGGGGCACAAAAGGGGTCAAAATAAGTATTTTTCTAGTTTAGAGACAATAACTTGTAAGTGTATGGATCTCTCTGAAATTATATCACAAGGTTTCATTTAAAAAAAAAGGAAGGTTGGGAATGATTTTGGGGGTTATGGCCCTACATGTTTAGGAATTAGGGGCCAAAAAGGGGTTAAAGACAATACTTTTCTAATACATTGTATAAATTGCTTATTTCTTGACCAATTTCAATGGGGTTTTATTGAATTCTTGGGGTTCTTAAATATGCTGAATCTAACCATATATTAAGTTTTTGAAATTTGGTCCCCGTTTGTAAATTGGTCCACATGAGGTCCAAATGGTCCAAAATTAAACCTTGTTTGATTTCATCAAAAATAAAATTATAATTAATAATTATTATTATCTTTGATATGCCGAATCTAACGGTGTATTTAGATTTTCAATTTTGGGTCCCGTTTTCAAATTAGTCTACATTATGGTCCAAAGGGTCCAAAATAAAACTTAGTTTGTTTTTAACAAAAATTTAATTTTTGGGGTTCATTGAAATGCTGAATTTAAACATGTATCCCGATTTTTATACGACCGCAAATTTTGAAAAAAATTTCGTCGTATATTGCTATCACGTTGGCGTCGTCGTCGTCGTCGTCGTCGTCGTCGTCGTCGTCGTCGTCGTCGTCCGAATACTTTTAGTTTTCGCACTCTAACTTTAGTAAAAGTGAATAGAAATCTATGAAATTTTAACACAAGGTTTATGACCATAAAAGGAAGGCTGGTATTGATTTTGGGAGTTTTGGTCCCAACATTTTAGGAATTAGGGGCCAAAAAGGGCCCAAATAAGCATTTTCTTGGTTTTCGCACTATAACTTTAGTTTAAGTTAATAGAAATCTATGAAATTTTGACACAAGGTTTATGACCACAAAAGAAAGGTTGGGATTGATTTTGGGAGTTTTGGTTTCAACAGTTTAGGAATTAGGGGCCAAAAAAGGGCCCAAATAAGCATTATTCTTGGTTTTCGCACACTTACTTTAGTTAAAGTAAATAGAAATCAATGAAATTTAAACACAATGTTTATGACCACAAAAGGAAGGTTGGTATTGATTTTGGGAGTTTCGGTCCCAACAGTTTAGGAATTAGGGGCCAAAAAGGGACCCAAATAAGCATTTTTCTTGGTTTTCGCACCATAGCGTTAGTATAAGTAAATAGAAATCTATGAAATTTAAACACAAGGTTTATGACTATAAAAGGAAGGTTGGTATTGATTTTGGGAGTTTTGGTCCCAACAGTTAAGGAAAAAGGGGCCCAAAGGGTCCAAAATTAAACTTTGTTTGATTTCATCAAAATTGAATAATTGGGGTTCTTTAATATGCCGAATCTAACTGTGTATGTAGATTCTTAATTTTTGGTCCCGTTTTCAAAATGGTCTACATTAAGGTCCAAAGGGTCCAAAATTAAACTTAGTTTGATTTTAACAAAAATTGAAACCTTGGGGTTCTTTGATATGCTGAATCTAAAAATGTACTTAGATTTTTTATTATTGGCCCAGTTTTCAAGTTGGCCCAAATCGAGGTCCAAAATTAAACATTGTTTGATTTCATCAAAAATTGAATAACTGGGGTTCTTTGATATGCCAAATCTAACTGTGTATGTAGATTCTTAATTTTTGGTCCAGTTTTAAAATTGGTCTAAATTAAAGTGCAAAGGGTCCAAAATTAAACTAAGTTTGATTTTAACAAAAATAAAATTCTTGGGCCTCTTTGATATGCTGAATCTAAACATGTACTTAGATTTTTGATTATGGGCCCAGTTTTCAAGTTGGTCCAAATCAGGATCTAAAATTATTATATTAAGTATTGTGCAATAGCAAGTCTTTTCAATTGCACAGTATTGTGCAATGGCAAGAAATATCTAATTTCACAATATTGTGAAATAGCAATTTTTTTTTTTAATTAAGAGTTATCTTTCTTTGTCCAGTATAGTAAGCAAGAAATATCTGCAAGAATTTTTTTAATTGGAGTTATCTTTCTTTGTCCAGAATCAACTTAAATCTTTGTTATATACAATATACAATGTATATTCACTTTTTACTACCAACTGATAAATTTAAATAATCTTTACCATTCAGTGATAACAAGCAGTTTTTTTTACATCTTAATATTTTATGATGTATTTAAATGAGTAGTAATTTTTGCAAACTCCATTAGAATATTTTAATTGAAATTAGTTTTGGAATAAGGGAAAGGGGGATTTGATTAAAAAATTGGGTTCAATTTTCTCATTTGAAATTTCATAAATAAAAAGAAAATTTCTTCAAACATTTTTTTGAGAGGATTAATATTCAACAGCATAGTGAATTGCTCTAAGAGAAAACAAAAATGTTAAGTTCATTTGAATACATTCATTCTGTGTCAGAAACCTATGCTGTGTCAACTATTTAATCACAATCCAAATTTAGAGCGGAATCCAGCTTGAATGTTGTGTCCATACTTGCCCCAACCGTTCAGGGTTCAACCTCTGCGGTCGTATAAAGCTACGCCCTGCGGAGCATCTGGTTGATTATGGGCCCAGTTTTCAAGTTAGTCCAAATTTGGGTCGAAATTTGGCTTAGTTTGATTTCAACAAAAATTGAATGTATGGGGTTCTTTTGTATGCTAAATCTTACCAAGTATTTAGATTTTTGATCTTTGGGCCCTGTTATGAAATTGGTCCACATTAAGGTCAAAAGGGTCCAAAATTGAACTTTGTTTGAATTCATCAAAAAATGAGTTCTTGGGATTCTTTGATATGCTGAATCAATCCATGGCCATGTATTTAGATTTTGGATATTGGACCATAAAAGGTAAAAAAAATAATTTAATAGATATAGGAAGATGTGGTGTGAGTGCCAATGAGACAACTCTCCATCCAAATAACAATTTAAAAATTAAACCATTATAGGTTAAAGTACGGCCTTCAACACGGAGCCTTGGCTCACACCGAACAACAAGCTATAAAGGGCCCCAAAATTACTAGTGTAAAACCATTAAGTTTATTAGACCACATTCATTCTGTGTCAGAAACCAATGCTGTGTCAATTATCTAATCACAATCCAAATCCAGAGCTGTGTCAAGCTTGAATGTTGTGTCCATACTTGCCCCAACTGTGTAAGGTTCGACCTCTGTGGTCGTATAAAGCTGCGCCCTGTGGAGCATCTGATTGTTTTCTAATTTGAATTTGCTTCTCAAGCAAATTTTATGGAACTTATACACAATGCGGATTACAACAAGAAGAAGATCAAGTACGACTAGGGTAGTTTTACTTTTACCGTTCGAAAGTTATCTTCCTTTATGACATTAAATGCAAGTTGGGGCATCATCTGTGTCCCATTGACACATATCCCATGTATTTGTTCCTGTTCTCTAACTTATTTTAGCCTTAACCAAATGTTATGAGACATATACACATGACTGATTACCACAAAACTCAGAACAAGTACTTTGGATAGCGTCTCTACATTTCTTCAGTGTTGTCCTTTATAACTTTCTTTTATATGCAATCGGGAAATATATGTTATAATGGAAATCACATTGTATTTGCCTTGTGGCCTTTATTTCTCAAAGACATTGAAAAAACAAATTTTAAAGACCCACAAATTTTTTTAAAAGATTGACTCTTTACCTTGAAAAGATAAAATATTGCAACGTTGAGGACATTTGAACACTGTTCCTTTATTATTTATCTTCTCTTTTTTTTAGGGGGGATTTTATAATTACACATATTACAAACAGTATGGGATAACAAGTTTCCGACACACTTAATTTAAAAACCTTCATCATGTTCATAGATTGTTATGTAAAATGAAATGAAAATAAATTTCAAGATCAAATATTAGCATCTGACTCAATTTTTACAGCCGACTTTTCACTTTTATACCGACAGCAACGATTACAGACTTGATAAAAGTATTTTTCAAGACTTGAGCCACATTGGACTTTGATCGTAGCTAGCGGTTATCATCGTAATCAGGATGATAAAATGTATTTTTAAAATTACATTACAAATATGTACGTATTGTAAGAATTTAAAAGAATTTATATACATGTAATGTGTTGTTTTCGTATTCAATTGTTACTGAGCTGTCATTTTCCTGATTTTCTCAAACTTCTGTTTTCAGAGCACCCAAACGATATGAAAGATAGTAAGAGATGATGGATAATGGGAACTACAATGGAGATCAAGGAGACATTAATTTTGTACAACGTAATTACAATATCGACCTTAATATAATTTAAATAGAACAATAAAATCACAAACCTGAATATGGCATCACAACAAACCAGCCAAAACCCTTCCGCAAATATAGGAAATTTACAAGTCACGAACACAGAGACTGTCACAGTTGATGACAAAAATAGCGAGTCGAAACACTCAAAAGGAGGATTGCATGACAATAAAACACATGAAACAAGTGAAGAAACCGAACTGAAAGCTGACAAACTGAAGTTGCAAAATAGACTTAAGGATGAGTATGGACTAGATCATAAGTATTGGTCAGAAGTATTTGAAAGAGAGCTTGGCTTAACCAATACCATACAGCTAAAATATCTTAATGACAGTCATTTGAATAAACTTCAATCAAGTATACGCAATGATTTGGATAATGAAGCTTTGAAACAAATTATAAAAGACAATTTAGGAAAAGACAAGAGCGACAATGCTGCTCCGAAGAGAACTGCAAAAGAAGTATCAGATGAGTTTCAACCTGATAACAGTAATTTTAAGGACGAAATCTATAATAAAGTCAGTTCCCTGACGTCAGCATTAGAACCTGGTGAATCTTGGAAAACTTCCCGACATGATCTGGATTTAGACACGAAACTTAAAAATTTACAACCTACACACAGTAGTAGAGACGTAAAAACGACGCAATTAACTGATAGAGAAGTTTTAAGTCATTCATCAAGTAGTTGTGCCTTAAGGGGGATCCATTTAAATCAATGTATAGATTCAATCACAGAAATGAAGCGTATAGTCATCGATTTAGTCGGTGATGTAACATTCCAGGGACCATCCATGAAACAGGAAGTTCAGTTTGTTGAATTTTCGTCTAGAGAGAAGAGTGATACATTTCAGAGGTCTTTACAGACAACTGGCAAAAATGCAAGGTTATTTGCTCATATTGGGTTTCCAATTTTTAGCATGAAATTACAAGGATCTTTCACATCAATGAAGAACATCGACGATACTAACACCACCAGTTCAGAAGAATTTTATCAGTCAAAAGAAAAATATGCATTCGTGCCAGTCAAATCTTATGAATTCAAGATAGAAAATATTCATTTGATTTCAAATGCTATTAAAACCTTACAAAACATTGAATCTGGATTACAGGGTAATGCGATCTGTATGAAAAGTCTGTCTCAATGCAAAAGTTTCTTTCAAATCTATGGCAGTCACATTAACATGGGAATATTGCACTTTGGTGGAGTTTTTAAATGGAAAGCTTCTTATTCTTCTTCGATTAAATCGTCAAATAATTCCAGAAAGGAATTAGTAAACGATACCTTGGATGGATTTACCAGCATGGGGTATACAGGGCCGGGACCAGCTATTGGCATTGGTGTATCTGGAAAGTATCTCTCAGGTAACAGCAGTATTGTAAAAAATCATACGGAGGAAGAATTGTCAAAAGTGCAGCTAAACATTGATCCCATAGGAGGACCACATGATGAGACTGATTATGGGAAATGGGTTCAGAGATTGACTACAGAAAATGGAACTTGGTCGCTAATTTCAAGAGGTGAATTCATTGGGATTTGGGAAGTACTAAAGAATCATAAAACTGACTTTTATAATGTATTTGATTTAGCTGATTTTATGCAATGTGCGTGGAATATGGAAATATTTGAAAGCTGCCTTGACACGTTTGAATTAACAGACTTTAGCACCATTTTGCCAACACTTCGTCAATCAATAGACAGATTAATCGACCTTACTAAAGACGATGGATTTTTCAAAAGTTTAGTAGAATCAAATATTAAGGTACAACACTTCTTTGAACAGGTTGCATTTTCTGATGAATTACAGGATCAAATGCAATGCGCTAAGATGCAACACGAAATTTCTTTATTATTAAGTCATTTGAAGTATGTTTTCTTGAAAGACAGACCAAAGTTGATGTTATGGATTGCTAAAGTGAATGCAAAGTTCCAAGATCTGCCGAGTGCCTTATCTACTGAAAGAATAGAAGATATAGATACGTTTATGTCTGTGTTGAAGACGAAATTCCTTCCAGAAATAGAAGACATGGCTACGATGGAAAGGCATAGGAACCAACAAACAGCTGAACTTTACATCACTAGTGAAATGACAACTGTATGTCACCGAATATTAATAGAATTCAAATCAAAAAATGTTCGTGAATTTGTCATTCTTATGTCTATTCTCTCACGCTTACGTTTTGATGAAACATGTGGATTTCCACAACTTCTTTCTGAATCAGATTTAAAAACATTCATTGCGGAATCAGAACAAATAATTCATGAATTTAACAACTTACCAAAAAAATCTAAAGTCCAAGATCAAGCATGTCTTATAGACTTCATCGTGAAAAATATAACAAGGAACAAATCTAAATCATTCGAAAAAATCTTCATCAAATGCGTCCATGCATTGGAACCAGTGTTAGAAAACGATATTAAATCGGCCATTGGCTTAAATACTGAGAAGTCTCCCTACAACTGGCTTCAGCTTCAAGATGATCTATTACCATTCATTAATGGAACAGATAAAAACCGTAAAATGTATTCACTTCCAAAGTTTAACATTAAACAGAACGAAAGTGGCCAAAAGGGATATATCCCAATTACAAAGTCATCTCGGAAAACTGTTCAAGACAAAGTTAAGAATTTTCTTACCGAAATGCGGATGCCATCAACAGTTAATGTGCTTGATTCTGTGACAATTGATGAAAGGACAACAAATAAAAAGAAACAAAATCTGTTGTGGTTTTTGTTACAGAAAATAATGACACAGCATTCTTCTATATATAAAATTCTAAAGGAACATGTACAAGAATTCCAAAACGAAAATAAGTGTAAAGCTGCGGATGCTTTTGATATCTTTGATGATTTTGAAGAAGATGATAATGTTTCGACGTTAAATGAAAATGACAACTTATTTGAAAATTTGAATGCTTTGGATTTGATGGTCGCGCTGTTTTCATGTTCATCAGAGACTTTAAAGCAGGCGCTTGCTTCAAAAATGTATACATGCAGATTAGCTGTACCACTAGTGTTACCCGACGAATATTTAACGGCTCCGTCCGTAAGCTTTTTCAACTCTGTTTTCATATCTACGTCGGGAAACAAACAAATTCCAGCAGCTGACTGTCCATGCAACATTTTATCTTTTATCCGAGTTGGCTGTCCAAAGGTTTCAAAATCTAAAATCATTAATGATATAATTTCAAACGAAAATCATGATGTATTTTTAAACTACTGTTCACCATTTGGGCGTTCCAAAAGAACAATAGGCGAGGGTCTAATTGAGGCTACATTTTTTAATCCATATCTGAAAAGTGAAAGGGGAAGGAATTGTGAGAAAAGAACAATGATACTGAACTTACGAGGTGATGGTAGTTGTTTTAAAGAGCAGTTAAATATATTATCTCTCTTATCTTCCGGTGTAGTGGTTTTTATTACTATCGAATCGCTTGAAAGTGACGAAACACAGAAATTGCTTCAAACATTTTATTCATCAAGATCAACTGTTGCTTTGATGATAGATGCCCAAAAGAGATCAAAAGAAAATGTTAAACAAATCACTGACAAATATAAAGATAAATCAATTGACCATAAGAAGACCAAATTTGGATTAATTTCGATTGATGGACAAGAAAGAAAACCAGCTGATATAAAGAATGATATTGATTTCAAATTTCAGGATTTATTTAGTAAGGTGCCAACCAAAAGTCTAACAGTTATATTAGGAGAATCAAAAATAGTTTTGCAAAATGATTTTAGTCAACGAGGACAGAGAGTAACGAGGAAAATAAAAGAATTGCTTGACAATTTTACTACTACCTTTAGTATCAAACGTGATGTACTTCCAATGCAAGGGGATATTTTGAGTTTGTTAAGTAAGAATATAAAAAGGTTATATAAACCTTCTGAATACAAATCCCCAAAGCACAAAGTAGAAATAAAGCAAGCAATTTCATCTTTGAGAATGGAACAGGTGAAGAGGTTATCTATTCTGCACCCTTTGATGCATTTATTTTTAGAAACTGTTCTCAATTACCTTCAATTTGATGAAGAAGAATTGATTAACTTTGCCCTTTGGCTAAAAGTTTATCTAGAAAAGCTTACACGGGAGAACATGTCTGTTTGTCATGCTATATATATAAAAAGTGTAGAAAAGTTGAAGGCTGCAAAACAGAGTAATTCAAATGAAGTTGAAGCTTTTAAGGCGAATGTAGACAATGATGAATTAGACTTTCTTGCAGGACAATTGGGATTTGAGCATTTTATTCGGGAAATGGGACAAGTTTATGAAGCAACTTCAGACCAAGAATCACGAGTCTCTGTTGAAACCAAGAATCTAGTGAAACACTTCCCTTGCATACCAGCTAAACTTCTCTTAGCAGGAGTACCATTTGAAGTGATGAATGGCGATCTTATACATGTACCAATTGTATGGGTTAAAGCAGTTTTGAACGCAGTAGCAGAATTAATTTGCGACAAGAAATGTTTAGTTGTATCAGTAGTAGGAATACAGAGTTCAGGAAAGTCGACATTACTAAACACAATGTTTGGACTCCAGTTTCCTGTTGGACATGGAAGAGTTACAAAAGGAGCATTCATGCAGCTGATACCTGTCCATGACGAGAAACTTGATTTTGAATTCATTATAGTTATTGATACTGAAGGTCTGCGAGCACCAGAACTAGGTCACGAGAACTACCAGCATGACAACGAATTTGCAACATTTATCATGGGCATAGCAGATATAAATATTGTTAACATTAACGGTGAATCACAGGGCGAAATGAAAGAAGTACTGCAAATGGTAGTTCATGCACTTTTGAAAATGAAAACAGCGAGTGATAGTTTAAACTTAAAACAGTCATGTGTTTTTATACACCAGAATGTGAAGACTGAAGGAGGCATCGATATTGCTTTGGAATACAATATACAACACATGATAAACACTCTAGATGAAATGACAGCGGAAGCGGCAGATCAACTCGATATCTCCGATATAAATTATTTTAATCAGGTTATTGATTTTGATAAGAAGTATGTGTGGTATTTGCCTAATTTTTCTACTGGTGAAGAGCCAGTTACACGGATTAGTCCATATTACAGCGCACATATAACAACGATTAAGGAGACAATTATATATGACATAGCACGAAAGCGCCAAGCGTACTTTTCACTCAAAGACACCGCATCAAAAATAGAAGACATTTGGAATGGAATTCTAACGGAGGATTTTGCTTTTAGCTTTAAAAATAACCTTGAAGCTAAAGCATTTACTAAATTAGATAAATATTACCAAGAATTGTACTGGGGATTGGAATCGAAACTGTACAACTTTGTTCGGGAAAAGAGATGTTTTCTTCTCAAATGTAAAAGCGAATCAGAATTTGACGGGTTGATAGCGACTGTGCGAAACAATTTACCTGAATTTCTTATCAATGAATTCGAAAAAACAAAAAACGAATTTGATGAATTCATTGAAAGACATACATTGAAGAATATAATGTTGAAATGGAAACAAGGATATTCCTTGAAGCTGCAGACATCCTTGAAACCGCTTTCTGATAGGTCAGACAGGGAAGTAGAGTTGATTAAAAATGAAATAAAACAATTCACCGAATGTGAAAAGGCAATAAAAAAATGCGAGGATGAAATAAACAGCTATGCCACTACACTAGCTGAAGAGTTCAATGATAGCAATGAAACTGCAGTCTCTGAAAATATATTGCATGCTCGATTTGATGAAGGATGGTTATCGTGGATTGCCAAATGCTCTACGACACCAGTAGATGCTGCCAAAGAGCCTGATGAGGTTTTTGATGAAATAAAAAGAATAGTTCGAAAAAATATTTATGGACACGGTAATTTTTACAAGGAATTAGACGATCTCACAATTAACGATTGCATACAAATGTCAAACTTGTATGGTCTTGTTGTATTTAATGATATACATTTGGACAGTCATATAACTATTTACAAGAGTTTGCTGACAGGATGCATGACTTTAGAAAAGCCTGCGGTATGCATCAATCAAACTGTGGATTTTACTGACAAGTTATTTTTAAAGATTGAGACCTATTTGACAAAGCTACGTTTTCAAGACGTGAAATTCAATGAAGTGTTTATGAGTGACATAATGAAAATGGTTGAGTCAGAAATTACTCAGCATAATGACCATAAAGACAATGATCATAAATTCCGATTAAAAGCACAATATAAAGCCATGGTACTAACAAAAATTGCAGCTTACTCTACCAAAGAATTTATAGACATTAATAGACAATATGACCAAAAGCATAATCCACGAATAAAACTGGAGGAATATAAAGAAACAGCCCTGAAATTGTTTGTGGATCTCGTTCAAAAGAAAACTGAAGACGTTATAGCAGGGAATTTTTTTCAGAAGGCAATCAAGTCTAGTGTATTGGAGCAAATAGACGAGATTTTACCTGGTAAAGTGGAGGCCGAAATTTGGAAATCATTTGAATATTCAAAATATAATGTAATTAAATCGGTGATGAAAGATCTGATCGACAAGAACAGTTTTGATCATTTTAGTGTGTACATTACTTCTCCTGCTGATTTTGTTGAAATTTGGCTTCTCAACTACACAAACAAATGTTTATTTGAAAGGGACGGGCAAATTGTCCTGAACTATAAATTATTAAGTAAATTCATTGTAGAAAACGCAATAGAGGACGTGATAAGTTCTGTAAACAACGCAGCTGATAAAATAAAAGGAAAGTTCGGTGATCGGATATCTGCGTGGATTGAAGAGTTCATTACAAGCTCAAAATTATTGCCGATTACAAAAGAAAAACTTAAACACGTGGGCAAAAGAAATGTTACTGATATTGAAAACTTTAGAAGAACTGTTCTTAAGGAGATTTCTTCAACAAAAGTAAGCCTATTGAAAGAAGTGACTGATACCACAGAAAAAACTATTCGATGGAAAAAAGAGCCATACACGTCTATATTTGAACGACTATGGGGATGTTGTGCTACCTGTCCTTTTTGTAGCGAACCCTGTGAACACAATGACAATCATTTAGATTCAGTAAAGCACAGTTGTAAACAACATCGTCCACAAGGCGTAGGTGAATATGCATGGGAGAATGGCAGTGGGGAGCTAGTTACTGATATATGTAACCATTTAATTCATGAAAGTCGAAAGGATTTCATATTAGCTGACTCAAACAAAACCCATAAATACAAACATTACAGAACAAAGTTTCCAGATTGGGAGATTACGCCAATTTATAAGCCTTCTAAGTACTGGATGTGGTATTTCAAAACATTTAAAACTGAAATTTCGAAAAAAAGCAACACAAAAGTACCAGAATTGCCAGAAAGCTGGAATGATGTAACAGCTGAAGATGCGAAAAACAGTTTATAACAAAAAACTGAAAGAAAACAAATTTGTGAACAATGCGTGTTAAACTTATAATTCGCATATCAGTATTGTTTCATAATGTATGAAACGAAGAACAAGTAAACATTGGTTTTGAATACATTGTAGGTAATCATGTACTTGACGTAAACAGTTAAGAATGTATCTTGATGTTTAGTGAATACGAGTGAGATAAGTGATCCAAATAGCGTCATTTTCCATTAACAACATTTGACAATATACGTACATTATAACGTGAAAAATGGTAATTTGTATATCTAGTATTACGTATTTCAGTATAAATCAAAAAAGATTTGAATTGATACTATTTAAGTCGAGCCAGCGACAATAATGTCACAAAAGTGAGACATAGCGATTGTCGATCATGTAGTCGGCATCGGTTACGTCAATATTTATGCCGAGTCTTTGGTTATTACTTTGTTCAACATTCACAGAATTTGATGAAGCTACAGCAAAAACTTGTTTATTTTCTAAAATAAATTTAAAAAAAAATAATTTCCAGTATTTTTGGAAAGACAGAATTGCACCCAAAACATTTTTTTAATTCTGTATTTTAATGATAAACGTGCTCATTTTTTGTATGTCAACATTTTACTTCACACTGACTACAGTTATACTAGACGAGGCACAGGGTTCCGCAGAACATATTTCTTCTTTAGAGCTAAGTTATCAATTTAGGGATGTTTGCTTCTTTGTTTCAAAATAACAGGCTTTTTAAAAGACTGTTATAAATTGGTAGTATATGAAAAAAACTGAAAAAAAAGGGTCAGTGTCGTTGATTTTGGTATAATTATAAGCAATTTAAAATCTGGCGGAAAATGAATCTCCCAAGATTTTTCAAACATTGAAAAGTTGGAACTGTTACTTCGAAAAACTATAATATGATCACCTGTTTTTTATAAGATTTTCAAAACCAACTTCATAATTTGTATTTTATCAAATGAGGAAGAGAAAAGTAGGGTAAAGCGGGCACAATATTTTATTGGCAATACATGGATAAAACTAAAGTCTTCCAAATATCTGACAAAAAAGTCAAAGAGTAGTGAACTCTTACATGTGAGATGTGGATTTGTAAACGTAGTGCTGATTTTTTATGGACTTTGAAGTGTAGTGCCTCCCTCATAAATGTATTCAAGTTGACATACGTAAATGTAGCAATTATAAAATATAATTTTATAGTTAATTTGATAATATGATTGATATAAGATATTCATATATTTCGAAGTAGAAAACAATATTTTGCAAAATTTGTAGTATTTCCTGGTAGTTAGAATAGCCGCAGTTAAAAAAAAATATTTTTCTCTGTAGATTTGGCACTTATCACTTTCACTTAAAAGAAAAATGCATTTTTTATAAAAATCAAGTGAATACAAAAAAAGATATTGTTACAGAAACTACACGTGTTATGCAGTGTCCGTAAACATGCCATTGACATTATATTGTTTTGTCCCCCGCACAATGCGATGCGATACTGTATTTGTAAACAGTTTTAGAGGTTGAAAGAATGAATGCTGGTCTTGTAGTCAATCAATATCGAGATATACGGTTAACATTGTTTGGTGTGAAACTGTCACATTTCAATCAAATATTTAATACTTACATATGTTACATTTTGATATGAAAATATTTATTAATATAAGTTTTAACTTATTTACTTTGAATGTTATACTCATTTACTCAAAACTAAAAAAAAAATACTAAAAAAAACCATCTTCCTATATCTATTATGAGACAAGAACCCGAACGTTTATAAACTGTGACTATGCTGCAGTCTATAGCTTAACTGTAACATTGCACTGTTTGTTATATTTTTGTCTTCTTAAGCATGTTAAGGAGAAACTTAACACCTTGACTAAATAAAATCGACTCGTTTTATCTTCCAAAAATTTTGACAAAATATTAGCTCTTACCCTTTAACAAAAATACAAAATAAATGTTGTGTGTCGTTTTTAGAATAACCCCCTTTTAAACTGATCAATAAATTGGGTTCATTTTGGCAGAAAGTACAAGATAAATAAGTGTTTTCTCTGATATCTAATGGTGATTTCCGTTTTGAAATTTCCACGGAGTTCAGTATTTTTTTTTATTTTACTTTTGCATGTTTCAGAAATCAAAATTGTTCATCCATTATATCTTGATACTATACAGCCTTTTGTAAAGAATGTGTTTTAACAGCTTTACGTTAATGTTATGGAAATAAACTAAGCTTTTATTTTATTTTAATAAGTATTACCTTTTATAAGTTGTTAATTGGGTTTTTTAGCTCACCTGGTCGAAAGGCCAAGTGACTTTTAATTGTCACTTAGCTTTCGTCGTCACGGTGCTTTAACATTTAAAAATATTATCTGTTTACTTGACCAAATTTAACTAAACTTGGACATATAATCCTTTTATAGTTGGTGTGTTTCTCTCGGTTTTAGTTTGTAACCCGAATTTGTTTTCTCTCAATCGACTTGACTTTTGAACAGCAATTTACTTCTGTTGCCTTTTCTTCATTATAAAGGTATAGATTATTTTTTAAATTTGTCCGACGAGCCTGCCTGCCAATGAAGCTAGCTGGCATGACTTAAACGAAATCATAGCGGTTAAATACAAGTTTTGCCCATTATTTCGAAAACCGCTATGAAGAAAAACTTCATTTAAACTGTTAACATGTTTGATGCGACCGCAAAAAAATAAAAAAAGGGTCTTATATTGGTATTATGTTGTCGTCCTCCGATGACGGATGGTTTCCGAAAAACAGTCATTCCCAAAAAATGGGTACAATTCGAATGTAGACATGTTAAAAAATAAATTTCAACTGAGCAGAGAGAGCGTGCTGTTTTCTTCTGTGTCTATATCTAGTCTGTCATTTTTTTAATTTTTACTTACACCATTTTAGTTGTTTTCAAGTTTTAGCATTTTTTGTAAGACAAGGTAAGTATGAACGTATCGGAGGTTAGTGTTGTATAAAGTCATCTTAAAATTGCATTAGAGAAAAACACAAGATTTAAATCGAGGCTCATGTGAAATGGGTTACATTTACCACCATATCAGACTGATTTATACGTATGATTCTGTATATATTGAAAGCAAATACCAATTTTAAGGTCTGAATTAATATAGCGTTTAAAAAATAAATCAAATTAGTAGTTTTCACAACTTATTTAGTAATGAATTTAAACTAATGAAATGTTATGCTGTATAATATTTTAGTTTCATAATACAGCTTTCCATGAAAAACCCTATTATATATGTTTTGAATATCTTTTGTATGTATTTTTATGCTTGTATTAATCCACACCCCCATCTTTGTTACGGAGGTTAATATCAAACCAGTAACTAAATGCTGATACTTAGTAACACGTAACTCTTTAATGCTAGCTTTTCTAAACAATTTATTGACATTACAAACTAAAAAACAGTTTTCTATCAAGTTATCTGTTTCTTTTAGTCAAATGAACTTGTTCTTGTCAAAATCTCCATAACGATTCATGAACTTTCACTCAAAAATATGTTTTTAACCTAAACCGAATACTGTTCGACTTAATTTTATTAGCTCTATACAGATAATGTCATCTTCCTTCACACTATACTGTATATATTATACTCAACTATGAAGTTTTGGGGTCAAAATAGTTTCATTTTGAAAATTTCTATCCTCCGTAACGACACTTAAAACCTCCATAACGGACAATTCCAGTTCTTACCAACAGCAAACATATAAATGAATGTTAATATTGGAATTAAATGACAAACAAGACAACAGAATTAAACATTTTTCTTAGTAAATCCTTATCAAAAAAGAGTAAAGTCCTGTTAGAGAAAAAAACTGTTTTTCCTTAAATTTCTATCCTCCGTAACGTAAATCAATGATGTCGTCTATGATTGACATCACCTTTTGATATTTATTAGTGATAATTGATGGACTGATTTGGTATCTATAACAATGTACAAGAATTTCAATTGGTATGATCGTGTTTACATGCATGTTTAGATTTTTTTTATTTGCATAACCTCCGTTACATTGATGAGTCCTAAATGATCTTGAAAATGTTTGCCATTAACCGCTGTTTAAGTTATGATTGTCGTCGTAATTACACAAGTTGTGTTGTAGACTATTTTACATCTAAGAAAATGGCTGATATAACGTTTATTAAACGTTATAATGTTGCTCCCATAAAAGGGAAAAACAAGTTAACCTACCTTTCTCAAAACAACATTTTTTATGCGACAATCGAAAAAAAGAGAAAAAGAAGATTTTTTTTTATTTTTCGTTTCATTGCAAAAGAAGTTAAAGGCAGAATTTTAAAATTTGAGGTATCAACTTTGCTTAAAGTCACTTTGGGCATGATTTCCAATCATATAAATATGTTTTGACTGTACTTAAAGATACGTTACGGTAGGTTATACGTTTTATGATTATGATTGGGTTTGGGGGTTAGGTCCCAAAGGTTTAGGAATAAGAGGCCCAAAACCAGCATTTATTTAGTTTCAGGACAATAATTTGTGTATAAGTATTTGAATTGCTCTGAAATTGTACTACAATATTAAATACCAACAGTCTAGAATTTAAGGGCCAAAAAGGGGCAAAAAAACAAGCATTTTTCTAGGTTCTGGACAATAACTTGTGTGTAACTGTATGGATCTCTCTTACATTGTATCACAAGGTTCCAAATAACAAAGGGAAGGCTGGGATTGAGTTTGGGGTTTATTTCCCTGGACACGTAGGAATAAAGAGCAAAAAAAAGGGCCAAGAAGAAGCATTTTTCTAGTTTAAAGACAATAACTTGTGTTTAAGTGTATGGGTCTCTCTGAAATTATACAATAAGGTTCATTACTAAAACGGAAAGACTGGAAATGAGTTTTAGGGTTCTTGCTCCAAGGGGTTTTCCAACAAGTTGGGGACCAAAAAAGGGGCCATAATAAAAGTTTGTGTAGTCTCCAATCAATAACTTGTGTTTTAAATGTATAAATCTATCTGAAATTATTATTTATTATGAGAGGGCTAAAGTTCATTTCATTTCGCAATAAGGAACAAAAAAGGGGAAAACAAGGGGTTTTCTGGTTAAAGGACAATTTAGACAATTTTAAAGCAGTGTAAGCAAGTTAATTCAATTCAGGTTTAAGGAATACTTTTACATATATATGTTTTATTACCTCTCTTACACTGATTCAAAATTATGTATTAAGAAATGATGATTGTCTTATAATGTATAGCTGTAAATTTATTTTTAGAAGTTACTATATTAATTAATATCAATTTTAACCGACATGATGTATTTAAATGAGCTGTTTTTGTTGCCAACTGCATTAGAAATTTGAAATCAGATTATTTTTGGAATCAGGGAAAGGGAGAGGTGAAAAAAATGGAAAAGAGGGGGGGGTAAATAAGAATGTGTGGGGGGTTAAAAAATTCTCATTTCACACTTTAGTGTATTGCTCAAAAGCAAAAAAAATAAAATTATTATACCACATTTATTCTGTGTCAGAAACTTTTGCTGTGTCAACTATTTGATCACAATCCAAATTCAGAGCTGAATCAAGCTTGAATGTTGTGTCCATACTTGCCCCAACTGTTCAGGGTTCGATTTCTGCGATCGTATAAAGCTGATCCCTGCGGGGCATCTGGTTAACTCTGTGTATTGCTGTGTTCATCAGAGCTCTAATGACCTTAACGACGAAGTAGAAGGAGACTATAGGTTTGCACTCCGTCCGTCCGTCTGTCACTCCGACACATCAGTTTTCCAGACTTTTTTTTCATGATTGAAGGGATTGACTTTATATTTAGTATATTGTTTTCAGTGAACTCCACCGAGACCATCATTCAAATGTATAACGATTTGAATACCTCTACCTCTCCAATTTTGAACGATCTGTCTCATTACTTTGGTAAATATATACCAACTAGAGAATAGTCCTAATGGCAAAACATTTTAATCGTAGTAAATTTGTCTATTTGAATATTACAAAAGATGTATCTGCTTTTCATTTTTGTATTTGGTAAGATTTTAAATAAAAACAAAATCACTATTTTCCTCTTTCAAACAACTGTCTGGCATTTGTGTCGTCTTCATTTGTGTGTCTGAATTTTTAACTCACTGGCGACAAAATTAGATATATCCTGTGCAGTTTTATTGTTTGCTTATTCTCTTTCTCGAATGTTAAACGCTAAAATAATGGTATCTTATACCCATTTTCTATCATATAAACCACTTTGTATCACCTATGTCTTTCTTCGAGTTTACATTTTCTGTTAAGTTTCTCGTGTTGACCCTTTGGCTAAAATGGCCGTTATTTCACCTCAAAATTTACTTTGAGTACACACAAACCTGATCATCTGGAAAAGTTTGAAGGCATAGCATGCCCTAGATAAATAAAATTCAAATGCATTGTTTGATTTAGAAAATTCATAACTCATTTTTTTCGGTCCCTGCAGAAGAAGATAAAATTCACAGACAGTTTAGGTTCTCTTGATATGGTCCACTCAGGTGCAGTTTGAATCGCTTATTTTTGTCAGGGATCTATTTTTCATGCAGTGTCCATGTCAATCAATACAGCTCGCTTCAATTATAACCTGTTGGGAAGTTCTCAAACCTCTTTCCAATCTTTGTTTATTTTGGCACTTTCTGGAGGAATGAAAAAAAGTACACAGCAAAATCCGGTTTATTTTTTATTTTTTTAAATCATAAAACATATTTGAATTTAGGAAATGCTATGCAAAACTTTTACAGATGCACAGGTGTTTCTGTACTCAGAGTAAAATTTTGAGATGACAATTAAGCCATTTTAGCCCAAGGGTCCACATGAACCTAAAATGACTACACATGTACCGTTACCTTGAAACATATAAGTGTGTGTATTTTGCATTACAAATCGTCTGATATTTGTTTACACAACAGAGGTGCGCTCGATTCTTGGTAGCTAAAAGTGTACACATTATTCATACTAATCTTTTTCTTTTGATTTACTGTTGTCTTATCCAATGCCCAATCTCGTGAAGATAAAAACATCTCTCAGAGCTTACCCAGTCACTTTTGACATTTAACAGGTATCGAACATCCCGCTGAATTTTGAGTCGTTATTTTGTTGTATGGTGTTATCCTCTGGTCTGTATGTTTTTTTTTCAGGGGTTTTATCCATCTTTGTCGCTGTCATTGACTTGTCTTTTTTTTTAAAACAATTTTAACAGTCAGAAGTCATTTGACGTAAGTCTTCGGAATATTAATGGACAGGCTATACCATCACGGATAAAATAAGAATTTATCTGGAATTTGTGCAACATTATTTAGAACCTATAAAAAATGGTACTTCATAAGTAGCATGGAAAGGAGAAGTTAGTATTAGCTTTGTCTAATGATATACACCAAGGCGTTCATCAACGAGGTGTCCTGTAAACTCTTATTATATAAGGCTTATATAGATATAGGAAGATGTGGTGTGAGTGCCAATGAGACAACTCTCCATCCAAATAACAGTTTATAAAAGTAAACCATTATAGGTCAATGTACGGCCTTCAACACGGATCTTTGGCTCACACCGAGCAACAATATATAAAGGGCCCAAAAATAACTAGTGCAAAACCATTCAAACGGGAAAACCAACGGTCTAATAAAACCGAGAAACACGTATAAAATACATAAACAAACGACAACTACTGTACATCAGATAACATAAATAATTGCTTCTTGATTTGCAATATTTAAACAATGGAATATAACTTTTATGAGAATATATTAGTATTGAACTGATCCGTTAAATAAATACAGCTCGCTGTATACGATCTAAGTTCGGAGGCAATAACGTGAAGATGGATGAGAAGGAGAAGGCTTTTATTAACCTTCGTGAGCATCAGACAATTTTAAATCATATTGTTGAAAACGCAACTCGAACAAAATTCAATTTGTAACGATTTTTCCGTACGGTACGTCTGCTGTGTCTAGTTAACATGTTTGGTTTACAATAAGGAAATATTCGTTCACAAACGTACAAAATTGAATGATAATTTTTGCTTGACAAAACTAACACAGAGCGATCGGTTAAAACTATTTCTATGTAGGAAGATAATGGAGACCACAGACTGACAGTAGTATTTCAATATTGAATTAAACATCATAAAGACTACGATTATCATTGCTTTTTTGGAGGAATTCAAAAACGTTCTACCTATATAGGCAATATTTCAAGTCAGGTAAATGTCTAATACTGACTTAATTTGACTTAAAAATTCCACGAAATTGGGCTAGTTTATCGTGAAGTCCTAAGCGGGAGTGTGAACTTTGTATCAATCATTACACGGGTGAAAAGCGAAACAGAGCTCCAGACGATTATTGGTGTATGTTTGTTTGGTCTATAGACATACTTTTCAATATTCAAATATCAAATTTTGTGAGAAATCGTGTTTTGCTATTTCTTGTTCTATAGGTATCGTCCACCTCTTTTTCAATAACAGAAAATGTTTGCTACATGATAATTACTACAGTTTTCGTCAGAAAAGAGCCGTTAGGGAAGCAGAAACGTATTACCTCGGTTATGCAGTTCTTTTTCCCCCCATACAATCCAACATGGAAATTAAAAATTAAACACTAGCCATAAAAGTCATGACTGTTTACGTTTCAAATATTGAAATGTACGATCTATATATCACACGTGTTTAGTATTTCAAATAACAGAATTATTTTAATTAAATTATGTGAAGTTATTTATAATACTTCAATTGCACATTTATTTTATATATCTTATATTGACCTATGTTTAAGATGTGTGGGTGAAACGAGTGAACACGGAAATTGCCCTGACTAATATGATAATTGTACTTATACTTAGAAGCAAATTCGCAATTCATGTGCTAACATAAATAGGGAATATTGAAACTAAACTAGGTTAGAAAATTTATGGAAAAAATTAGACATCTTTTGTATTCTTTTCTTTCATTTTCGCTTTGTGCTTTGTCTATATGCCTTTTTGTGTTTATTTGTTACATATGATGTGGCTCTGTATGTATAAATTCCGGACCATATGAGTATTTGGACCATACGCGTATGGTCATGACATTATAAAAAGTTTCAATAATACAAAAACTTTGTCTAAAAAAACAATGATGGTTAACTGACAATGCATTATTTTTATAATTCAAATACTGCGTAAAAATTAAATATAAATGCCATAATTAGTTTTCATAGCTAATAACATTCTTGCATGTAGGCTTGGGTGACATATTCTTCCACACGGTATCATAGCTTTTTTTTGCATTTGCCAGTCTTGGTTGTGCACGATCATTTTTCGAGTGAAAATCTATCCTTTTTGCAGCTCCGTACAGTGATACCGAGGTATTGGGCTAATTCCGATATGTCTACGGTATTTTAAGAAGCGCTAGATCTCAAATATCGTAACATGACTGCAGTACACCATATTCACAAGACAACTTAAAAAAAGTATGTCACTTTTCAGTGACTTCTTATGTGTAACAGTTCATTTAGAAATTGTTGGAATTTATTTTTTTAAGTCTTCATATTGCCATTTAGTCGTAATAGCAAATCCGATCGGTAATGACCATCGGTATAAAATGTGTATATCATAGTTTTGACAAGTAAGTAAAATTAACTTTGTGAAACTTCTTATTTCTATTTAGCTAATCTTTTATTATAATGTAATAATAAAATTACCTATATGATAGCGTCTTTTTAATGAAATGTCATACCATATGAAGAATAATAAATGTATTAAAAGTAAACTGTAACAGAGTGTTAAGTACCCCGACCATATGAGTATATACCCATATAGTCATGACCATACGCGTATGGTCCAAATACTCATATGGACCGGAACATATACATTACTAGAACACCCTGTGACTGAATTAAAGAATATAACTATGTATAAGTCTTATTTTAGTATTGGTATTGTCATCTGATAAAGTCATGTCGATTATAAGATGCACAGTTTTCTCTACTTTCAACATATTTCTGTTTTAACCCGTCGACCTGGAACTTATCAATTATTGGTATTATTAATTTTATCTGGAAAACAAAAGGGCATGGAAAGGAGTATTTTTTAATCAACAGCATTGTCCTTTATGAGTTGAATTCTTTGATTCGCTGGTTTACGTCATTCCGGCTAACAAATTGAAAACTGTTCATGCTGTACCTATACGCATTATTTTAAGTCCAGATTTTTATTATTCATATTGTCATCTTAGAAAGTCATACTGATTAAAATACTACAATCGGGAACAATGTGACAATGATTGAATTTAGTAGTGTCAACCCTGTGTCTGTGATTACGACCCGTGTATTTAGCAAAATCCTAAATACAGCGTTTGGTGGTGCGCCTGTCAGATGCGGAACGTACAGATAAGGTAATAGGTAACAGGTGAATATACTATTGGTATCGGTATCGGATTCGACCCGGAACTTCTCAATTATTGGCATTATTAATTATGTGGAAAACAAAAGCAGGGGCGGATTTAGGCGGGGGCGTGGCGGGCGTGCGCCCCCCCCCTAAAATTTGCAAAGTATGGGTTGTCTTCAACTTGTTTCAGTATCAGAAGAGACCATTCCTTCTTAACATTCAATGTATAAAACAGTCAGTTTAACCAGGTACTCTCTATACATGCTATACTAAGTAACTTAGTAACAGAATCAACGCGTTTACTTATCAACTGACCTACTATTTATTCAAGTTCTATAAATATTATATACTTCAAAGGAAGGTGTCTGACTGAAAAATCAAAAAAATGTTTAAGCAGTTAAAGTACAAAAATTGTTACATTGTATTTGCCGTTTTTATAATTAATTTCTTTGATAATCGAAGTGCCGAATTATGTATACCGTATTACATGCATGGCCGGTATCCCCACAAAATAAAAATAACTTCGTAAATGCATCTCATTCTGATTTTAGTGGTTTGTGGCAAACAGTTTATATAAAGTCTGGCACGACCTCCGAAAATCCAAAAAGTATAAACATATTATGAAAGGGCAATTGAAAATCACGGCGAAAAGTAGAAATTTTCGTTTGCAAAATCTAATTCTAGTATCTAGTATTGGTCATTTGAGCTGATGTGGTCTGTCTTGTCTCGCTTTGCTTCCGTGATAAAGTAATTCTTACGTGAACCGGTTTCATTTCACATAATTGAAACCATGTTGAATGGCTAAGACACATTGACGATCTGCAAACAAGGGCTTCTTATTTTTGTGATGTTTCTGTTTTTTTGTTTATCACAAATACCAGCACCAATGTCTTTCAAGGATTGGTTGACTGATATTTATGACCTGATTTTGAGATATAGATTATTTTAGAAGTTCTGGTGTCTTGAGTGTAGATAAGTTGGCATAGGAACACAGAATCAAAAGAAAATGCTCGCACGATCTTCAGCTTCTGTGTTGGGCTGCAGCTTTATAAACTCTATTATAGATATGCAGAACGAATCTCTTATAAGTAGTGCGTAAGATTGTTGAAGATTTTTCAAGTTTGTAGCAGACCTTGCCATCATAACTGACAGGTTTTTCGCGGAACAGGAACATATTGTTTTACATCTGTCTGTCCATGATACTAATGATTGTAGATTGTTGTCAGGTTAGATTTAGGTGGTTTCTACTTGAAACTTTAATTTCTTGCTGACTGTATCTCACAATAGTTCAAAATACCTACATTGCACCCCTTTAGAAGAATATTCCCAAAAAAATAACCTCAAAAAATTTTTCGCCTCGCTCCGCTCGGCGAAAATAATAATTGCGCCCCCCCTAATCTGAAATCCTGGATCCGCCCCTGAAAAGGGTCTGGAGTGGTGTAATTTTTAATCAACAGCATTGTACTATATTAGTCATACATAAAGTTGAATTCTTTGATTCATCGTTTTTACGTGATGACGGCTGACAAATTGGACCTCGTTATTTTAGTATTATAGATGTAACTTTGTTTATGTTCTATGTTACATTTTTTTGTGTTCTTGTTTTTCATTTTTGCTAATGTGCTTTTTCTATATGCATTTTTGTACTTCTTTGTTACATATTTGTTTGTTTTTGTAGTGATTAATATATAAAAAAAAAGATGTGGTATGATTGCCAATGAGACAACTGTCCACAAGAGACCAAAATGACACAGACATCAACAACTTTAGGTCACCGTACGGCCTTCAACAATGATCAAAACATAATGGTGACTGCTGTACTCCTATTTTTGTCATTTTTACAATGTACATATTATGTCTGCTTGTTTTGTTGGGAAATCGTTGTTAATATTATGGAATTTAATGCAACTTTCATTAGAGTTAGAGTTAGAGGTTTAGCTAGCTACAAAACCAGGTTTAATCAACCATTGTCTACAAATGAGGGCCCTCATGGGGTTTTTGATTATGTGATTACTTGGCCGTTTTTTTAATGATTATTTGATTATTAAGCCAAATATTTCATGATTATTTGATTACCTAGGACTGTATTTTTAGTTTATGATTATTTGATTACTAAAGATAAGCAAATATTTAATGATTTTGTGATTATATTGGCAAAAAACTGGTGATTATGTGATTACTAGGACCCCCCATGAGGGGCCTCACAAATGAATAAGTTTGTACAATTGGCAAGTCAGGAATATGACAATTGTTATCCGATTTTTCATGTGTTTGAATTTTTGATTTTACCTCTTGATTAGAGACATTCCCTTTCGAATTTTCTTCGGAGTTGAGTATTATTGTGAATTTTCTCGATATTTTTGGTATATTTACAAAACAACTGGTACTATCTGTTCCTAGCTCAGATAAGATATAGATGAAGGGTGGACCAACTGAGATTAGTAATTGAAAATTAGGATATGAAGGATAGGTGGAAACAGTTTGACTGTAAATGGTCTATCTACACAATCTTAAAGAGATGCCAAAAATATGCAGAAACAATGCACTTAACCTTCACGAAATATTGTATTAAACGTTCGCATTTCAACTGCACGTGGCTTCATATTTGTATATCCCGCACAACCAATAAGTGTCTATGGCTAGGTTTTTACAGCATAATTATAGTTTATGGATGACCATGATATTACTTTATCCACGTGCATAATTGGGGATTAAATGGATACATTGATAACTTTCTCAGTTTGATATATTGATAAATGGGCAGGCATTTCAAATAAATTGCATTATGATACTAAACGAAACGAATCATCATAATGTTTGATACCGCAAAGCGTACTGCAAAAGGTTTCTACTCATTCTTAATTACACAATGCACCAAATAATGTCCACTATGTACTATAATGTGAATGTATTTCATTTAATCAATGAGTAAAAAACTTTACAAGTGTCCTTATTCACCTACTAGAGGCTTCTCAACATCTTACGAACGGACAAAAATCGAATTAACTTAACGTAACTTGTCGTATATCGAGAAAAGAGGGAGCACTTATTTATTCATTGATTTCGGACTATCGGATGTGCACTTCCTTTCATTAAGATATGCGTGAATGGTCCTTTTAAACCATTTTGAGTTGTGGACATTTTATTATATTGAATACGAGTTATCTCTGATGTGCACTTACTGACTTAGTGTCCTTTTTTGTTGAGATTGGAGGGGCAGTGAATATTTTTGAAATTTATCTAGTCTCAGATCAAAGGTAAAAAGTCCTGCGCATAAAAAAAGGTAAATGAATCTAGGCGTGAACGACTTTAGAAAAAAAAATCATTGGGTCGAGATAACTTTGTCGCCTCAAAGCTCTTAAATTCAAATGGCCCGAGAACACAGTCATTTCATAGTGCATTTCTTATAGACAATAAATTCAAATTAAAAAAATCGCACCTGCTCTTTCTCAAAAAGATTTTTACAGTGTGGTGTACTACCAGTGAGACAAATAATATCAAAATTATAGAAACTTTTACCAGCTCTAACTCAAAATATTGACAATTCTGTGTTAAGGGGGTGTAAAATTCAGTTTGACTGCTTTAGACGTGATAAAATTTGACCTTTTAGAACTGAACCAACTCACTTCTTAACATTAAGATTCAGCACCAAAATTTTTTTGACATATAATTTCATCCCTCTTCACCCTTCTTTATATTTCATGCATTTAATATGAAGAAATAAATTGGGAAAGTGTATCAAATCAAACATGCAAGTTATACCCAGTTTACACTAGGGACTATGGACGATAACTGTGTCCTTGGACCAAATGGTCAGTTTTGCACCTTACATAGTTATTATTGCACTATTTTGGCACCTAAATTGACAAAAAAAATGAATAAAAGTAAATACTGAAATAGATATTTATGAAAAAAAAGTTCACTTGAAAAGATATTCTGTAATGTATTGTTGATTGTTGATTTGTGTTTTATTTTCAAGGCCTTTCTTATTCTTTTTGTCTATGTTTTAATTATCGTACAAATATTAGTATAATTCAAATTGTTTTAATGTACATTTTAAGAACTATATTACAATCAGTTTTGTTGGTGCTGTAGCACTCATACTTTCCATTAGAATACACACAACTCTATAACTTACAATATAACTGATTCCCCCTCCCCCCCCCAAAAAAAAAAATATGCATAAAAAAAATGCCGCCTTTTCTTGTTGTTAGGAGTGGTTCCTAATATTTGTTATGGAATACTATCGAATACATGTTGAGATAAATGAATAAATCTTATACGACATCTTATCTCTTTATCTGTTTTTATTCAATATATATATTCAGTCATTTTATATATATATATATATATATACAACTCGTCTAAAAATCAACCCAACAATGTTAGATCTGTAAAGCTTTCGCAATTTTTTTATTCTCCGCCTGAACTGTAACCGGCGCGCTAGACCTCAGGACCACATGGGCTTCATAAAAATAAAGCTTCCGGTGGCCGGGTTTTACCTTTCCACGTCCGTTTTAATCTAGCGTCGTACTACAGTACATGATATGCAAGGCATATTTATGTGTAGTGCGATGGGGACGCTAAAGTGTGATGGCGACAGGTCACGCTAAAGTGCGATGGTATACGCTAAAGTGCGATGGTCCGCGGAAGAATAGACGTAAGAAACGCAGTTTGATTATGACGTTAGAAGTCGTTTAAACCAAAATGTACATGCCGTGAGATAATTTGGGAATATTTGATCAAAATGTTTTATAAATGAAATATCTATGACATTATTTCAAATGTATATAACTGTGCCTTGTCGGCTGAGGCAAAAGTGTTTCTTTCTTTTAGTGCTGAAAGAAGGACCTGTGTCCTGCAGCCGACCTGGCATTTTATTATATAGATACAGAATAGAGCAGAATAGTATACGCATAGGTTTCCTGTGTCCTGTTTCTGTTAGAAGCAAACGTATCCAACTATATCATTTTTATACGACCGCAAAATTTTTGTTTGCGTCGTATAATGCTTTCATGTTGTCGTCGAAGACAGATTTAGTTTCCGGACAATAACTTTAGTTTTAGTGAATGGATCTTTACAAATGTTTACCAGAAGGTTCAATACCACTAAAGGATGTTTAGAATTGATTTTGTAGGGTTATGGACCGAATAGTTTTGGAATAAGGGGCCAAAAAGGGGGGTCCAAAATAAGCATTTTTGTAGTTTTCAAACAATAACTTGTGTTTAAGTGTAGGAATCTCTCTGAAATTATACCACGAGTTTCCATACCATGTAGGGATAGTTAATATGGACTTTGGGGGGTATGGCTCAAAATATTTTGAAATTAGGGGCAAAAAAGGGGGAAAACTAGGTTTTTCTGGTCAATGGACAATTAAGACAATTTAAAAGCAGTGTAAGGGAGGTAATTCATAAACATTTAACACACAATGTTGGTAATGTTCAGAGTTTCCTCCCTTATACTACTTGTTAATTATGTATAAAGAAATGTCAGGTTATGGACAATTTGAAAAAGGGGGGTGGTAGTAGTGTTCAATGTTTTTTTTTCAAATTTCTCAAATTTCAAATTTTTGAAAAGTTTTAAGAAGAACTCTTTAATTGATTTGTAAGATCTTGACATTTGTTTTGTGTAAGAAACCCATATAATGTCAAAAATTTATCACAATCCAAATTCAGAGCTGTATCAAGCTTGAATGTTTTGTCCATACTTGCCCCAACTGTTCAGGGTTCGATCTCTGCGGAGCACCTGGTTAACGTTGCAGTTTATTTTAAGGTCCCCGTTTAAATATTGTCGATTTTATTGAAAATGAAGCGTATTTAATAAATTGTCGACTAAAACATACTTTGCACATTGTAAGAAAATATTACATGTATTTGTACTCGTTACGAAGATGCTGGAGAAAGCTTGGCGAATATTGCATTTTTCTCGGCATTTAGATTAAAGCTTGTACACATACATATTACTTTTTCCGACATTAGTTCTGTATTTGTAATTTAAAATGCCGACTGTAAAAAGTGAAAAGTGGGGGATGGGGAGGGGGCGTTTAGAATATTGCTGAATTGAGTGAACGGCAAGCTACGCTAATTATTCAAATATTTCTAAACACGCCTGAATTGTTAAAATGTATTATACAGGAATTAAATACAGTATTTTGTCACAGCCCAAATTATCTTTTTTAGCAATTATTACGTGGTTGGTCTTATACATGTATAAACAATCACGTAATTCTACAGTCCAGTATATTATAAAGCCTACATGTATCACATATGTTATACCTTAGCATACTAACTTTTGCAAAAAGACTATTTTTAAAAATCCATGTTCTTAAACGTTTAAATCCCTTGAACCTTACCCTATTAGTGCATTGTACTTTGATGTAATATAAAATCGTATAAATTTAAGCAAACAATCAACCCTCGCACTTTAGGGTTATACACCATCGTACTTAAGCGTAGACCATCGCACTTTAGAGCACCATCGCACTTTAGATTCCTACATATATATGAAAAAAGGAAAGTAGGACGTTTGTTTACTAACTCACCCTTAACTCTTTATCAAAAAAAAATTCACAACAGATTTTAAAAAACATAACTTAAAAAATTACGTTTGTGTATGTTATCTAGGTTATCTAGTCTTCATTCTCTGAATAGTTCTAGTCTGCCCTTCCATGAAACATGAAAAAAATATTTTAGTGTTTTATTGAACTTTCGAAACCTTCCCTCTGACAATAGATCAGACAATAATTTTATGTTGACAAAAGTCTTAAAGGTTCATCAATTATGTTTGACAAAAGTCTTAAAGGTTCAGCAATTATGCTGACAAAAGTCTTAAAGGTTCAGCAATTATGCTTAATAGAAATAGATACATTTCTTTTAAGGTACACGTTTTATAGCTTACTGGAACCGCCTTTCCCCTCTTTTTGCAAGGTAAAATTATCATCTGTAGTAATACAATCATTCTTGATCATCTGCAATAATTATTTTTTTATCAACGATCTTAGAATTTCAAGACTATTCCAAGCTTCCCACTCTCTTTAAAATAGATAAAGCAACAATAATAATTCTCACGCGCAGAAATAAGGCTGTGATTCATTTGGTTGAATAAAATGAAAAGTATCTACAGTATCGTACATATTTGTCAGAGAAACAATTATTCAGTATGATTAGTTTACACTAGCTTTTTTTATATATAAACTCATCTATAAATTGTTCAGGCTCACCTGATAGTTTGCCGTTATCAAATTAAAAGAAAATGTCCTTTATTCCATATTTATGCTCTCCATATTTATGAAAAACCTTTTACTTTTTGATTTTTCTGGTCATTATTGAAGGTAATACGGTGACGTTTAGTGATTAAAACCTGCTGCATTTTCTTTCTGATGGAATTTTGTCCATTGACAAGCAAACTGTATAATTTTTTTATCTAAGTATTAATTTAGATGTTTCACATTGTTTATTGATGGTCATGCAAAAGGATCTTAATTCAGCAAATCATATGAGTATTTTCTTATCTCTAAAGAGTGACAAGAGGGGACCCATTAACAGGTTAATAATTTTTGATTTAGCTCATAACAGATAACAGTAAAATTAAATTATCTTTTAATGAGAAAACAAAAACCTTTGAATTTAGAAATAAAAAAACAAAGTTAGCAGGGGTCATCTTTGCATAATTTCAGTTAACAACAGTGTCAAATTTTAGAAAACAGATAACTGATAATCAGTCAATAACAGTTAACGTCACATATATTTTCAAAATAACAGTTAACAATAGGTTACCAAACCTTCTCCCTTATCTGAAACAATAGTGTAACATCACAACATAGAGAGATACACTATAACATGTCAATTGGAATGGATTAACTAAATCTAAAAACGTAGTACCACAAATGAACATACACTGAACGAATAAACTTGATCTATAATGCAATGTAAATACAAAGTTAATAGAATTAAGGGATGGATAATTAAAGTAAAAGTATTATACCACTGTGAAACGCTTTAAACAATTTCAGAAAAACGTCAACTTTGAAAAAAAAACGTCATATCATAAACAGGTAAATGAAAATCATTTTGTTGTCAAGTATACTTATATGCCAAATTGTTTTTCTTTGTTGAAATAGTTCTTTGTTTTAAAGTGATTAAGATTATATAATTACAATTTTGAGGGTGTGCCCCTATTTGTGACTTGTTTATCTATTATGTCTGCTTGTTTTGCTTACACATTGTTGTCAATATAATAGAGTTCTATGCAATTGTCATGAAAGTGAGAGGCTTTGCTTAGCTATTAAAACAGGATAAAACAACCATTTTCTATATAATGAAATGACTGTTCCAAATTAGGAAAAAACATTTTTTTCAAATCGTTTGATGTGTTTCAGCTTTAGATTTTGCCATTTTATAAAGGACTTGTTATTTCGAATTGAGCTCAGTATTTTTGTTGTTTGACTTTAAACATTTAATCGCAAAATGAAATGCATGACTGCATGCCATAAATCGGAGCTCATTTCAGTTGCTATGATGTCTATGTCTATCCGATCAGTACTTGAAGATACTCCATACTTTCACAAATATATAATCCATTAAATAGAGCGACTCTTGTATGTTTATCAGTATCAAGGACACAAACGAGTTCTATTTCGAGTGGGTTATTCAGTATTTTTACTGTAATAAACTAGTCGCGAGAATATTCGAACAGCGGTATACTACTGTTGCCTTTATTCTGGCCAAAGAAAACACAGCATATACTTTACACTTAAAATTGTATTTTCCCTCAATATATAATTTAATAATGTTTATTGCATACTGGTGTTTAAAAAGACGAAGTTTTATAAAGAATGCGTGTTGCATACGATTTAGAAAAAAAAACAGACGTTTTTTCTCCATGGTATTGACTTAAACAGTTGTATATTGGTGATTTGTTACATTCCTTATTGAATTGTATATGGTCGGTATTGTCTAAATGAAGTACTGGAAGTTACTATAACTAGCTACGTTTCTGTATCCGAATACGATGAATGCTCACAAGGAAAATACTAAACGGAGAGTTCCAAGAGTTGAATTAGGTGAAATAGAAGTCTTCCATTGGAAAATTTTACGGACGCCATAACAAATTGGTTGACCGTTGTGAAATATCTGTTTCATAGATAACGACAAATACGTTCCAATCGTCGTGACTACTGTCCCAATTTTCCCCGAATGTGACCCAGCGAATGAGATTTATCCCCGTATTTGAACTCGCATGAGAAACACGACAAAATTCGAAAAAATATAACAAAACACATTTTAGACAATTCAATTCAATTTAATATTTTATTTAAGTCTCATCTCTCAATAATATACAGACATGGGTCCGATTACTTTCAATGTAATTGATTACATTACAATTAATTTGTCGTTTGTACGATTAAATTAAATTAACGATTACATCATTTCTGAAAGTGTCTGATTAAATTAATGATTACATTGGCAAAGTTCTCATGATTACATCTGATTACAATGAATAAATAAAAAAAACATTTTGAATGATATGAATGATTCAACATTTAATTTAACTATAGCACTTTTTCAAAAGGATTTAGTTTTGTATATTATAAAATGACAACCTCAAACTTCATCTATTTAATAAACCACAAAAGTTCACTACATACATACATGAGCATTGTGTCACCCATTACACTTTATCATCATTGATCTCTGAATTATTTTGACCTCAATTGAATCTTGCTTTATAAAGAGTTTAATTGCTGTTTGTCTTCTGACCTCGTCCAGACTTTATACGTATTTCAAGGTGCAGTTTATGAAAGTTAAAATATGGATGAAGTTACCAGATAAAAACTATGTAAAATTTTAATAGAATTGTTTAAACAAATTGTTAACAAAATACAATACTATAAATCAATGCATTTTCAAGTACATACTAACATTTACTTATTTTAAACAAGATATTTGTCCAACTTTTAATTTAGTTTGTGCTAATTAGATAAATTTTCACATGTCTGATTAATCTTTTATTTTATATATTGTCCTACAGCTACTCAATTGGAAATTGCAATAAAAACAAACCTTAATTGGTTTCCTACCTGTCAATTCAGAGTTGACAAAAATCACAATATTAACAAAAGATTATAATTAAGGGTTAAAAAAAAGTATAATATTACTTAATATAATAGTTTTTAACCAAATATATATGTACATCTTTAAATTGTGAATATATGTACAGTATATTTTACTAGAGACATAAAATTGTATCACATGTCTCTTCTTAGGATAATGATGACTTTTAAATACTGTTACAGTTTATTTTTTACTGAAGTATACAAATCAATTATAAACATGCTTTATTTGAAAAAAAAAGTAAACCAAACTATCTCAACTTGTTGAATATTCATTCTATAAGAAGATCAAAAAGGTTCATTTATTGACCATAAACATAGTTCAAGATTTTTTCATTGTAATCAGAATGTAATCATAAAGTAATCAGGATTACAGAGCATTTTGAAAAGTAATTGATTAAATTAAATTACATGTAATCAGATTTTTGGCTGATTAATGATTACAATGATTACTTGGAAAATTGTAATCAATTACAGCTGATTAACGATTACAATTACAATTACCCCAAGTCTGAACTAATATATAATACAACATTACATTAAATGTGAAAATTTATAAATATAAAAAGAGAGCCATTCTGTACAGAATTACAAGAGACTATAACATTAAAAATCATATAAAGAATGCATCTATTATAAAACATATTGACATTAACATTATTTATAGTCTAAAACATTTCTACGTCTATTTAAAATAAGATTACAGGCTTTGGCACAGCTACGAATCAATAAAAACACTAATTTCTGTTTATCATCGAAAGACATAAAATCACTATTAAAATGTGTTGCTTCATCAAATATTTTTTTTCTAAAATCATCATACAAAGGACACGATAAAACAACATGGGCTTAATCTTTTAAAATATTCTTACAATTATCACAGACATGTGGAAGTGTTTTACTATTGATCATGTGAACTATATTTTCCTCTTTTAATCATAACTAGTGATATATCAAAAGTCACATACATAATTTTTGAATAGGAACAATAAATAAAGCACTTTACGATACTGGTATAAATTATAATTTACAGTAACATTGAGTAACACTGATTATAAAAAAGAAAACAAAAGCGATATAAAACATATTCGTATTGAATGTAAGCGCAACATAGTCAAAAGATAAATGAGGGTTGTTATTAATTACAAAAAAACTTTCACAGACTTGGGTTATATGAAGCTTGACACTATAAAACGACACCTATAACACATGTATTCTTATGTTCCATTCAAATACCAGTACTATCACCAAGTATCTAAATTGTATCGTCCTATACCCTTATATTGGCATCAAATTAGATATTCACTACGTATAGATATGTAATATAATAAAACATTGTCTAATAATAATCACTTATTTTTTATATCTGTTTTTTTCTTCTTCATATTTTATGTTTTTATTACATCATTGTCACAGCCTTTGATTTGATTGCCGCTTGATTTCTTCCATTTGAAATAAAAAAAAAAAATGACACAAATAATTGTTATAGCTAATGCTACAGGTACGACACACCCAACAGCTATATAAACTGGTAATCTACTATCAACATAATCAAATTTTGTGTCTGAAAATATAAATATAAATCATGCAAGTTTCCTACGACAGTGATACAATGAGATTAATGCATTCACTATACAAACATATGTATCAGCATATGTTTTCTTTTGTTAAGACATGAAAGGTTACTGCAAATAACCCTTATGAACATCATTGCCGTTTTTTCATAATGCTTTTTATTATAATGATATTTTTTTTTAATTCTTTTTTACAGACAAAGTACGATTTTTATATGAATATAGAATTATTTTCATAGATGTTTTTCTTTTAGGGGATATGCAAGGGCGGGTATCAATTACATAGGTTGGATTGGAAATATGAGTTATGACAGTTTTATTTTATTTTTTGAAATAATAATCAAAGGCACCAGGATTATAATTTAGTACGCCAGTCGCGCGTTTCGTCTTCATAGACTCATCAGTGACGATCATATAAAAATAGTTATAAAAGCCAAACAAGTATAAAATTGAAAAGCATTGAGGATCCAAAATTCCAAAAAAATGCCAAATACGGCTAAGCTAATCTATGCCTGTTTTTCGAAAAAGTAAACGTTTTGTTAACATGAAATTTATAAAAATTAACCACAACAACTGATATTCGTGTCAACACCGAAGTGCTGACTACTGGGCTGGTGATACCCTCAGGGACGTAACGTCCACCAGCATTCGCCTTTGAACTGTAAGCTAGTCTTCAACTCGATTGATTGCATCGTCGAATGCGATGACATTTTAATAAACGATTTGGCATGTCATGAAAGAAAAGGCTTCAAAAAATGGTTTTGTGAAAAAGAAGCCGACTTTTTGAGAAATATCGATAGAAATAAAATCGATCAATCAAATAATGATTTAACTATGTTGAATACCAGTATACTGGCTCAAGAAAATATAATAAAATATTTGAATCTGTAAATGGTTTAAAGCTGGATTCAGCCGAAAAGGTGTTTGTATCTTTCACTTATAAACGACATGAAAAGAAATGTCGAAAAAAAGATATTAAAACATTGGTTTGACCAAATATTTTGGGAAAAAAGGCGGTGCTTTCGAATATCAAAAAGAAGATATAAATACAACAAGTGAAACTGTGAGCTACTGCTCACTGATGATACCCCCGTCGCAAGTGGATAATGTTAATAGTGTAAAGATATGTAAATGTTCGGTAAACAGGAAGTTGTCGAGTGATAAATCTGAAAACGCATCACACGGTATAGCTGACTTATATAAAGCCTGAAACCAAATTTCAGAAATCCTGGTAATGTAGTTCCTGAGAGAAATGTGACGAAAAATATTCACGGGATATGACTGACAGACTGACGGACTGACAGACTGATGGACTGATGGACTGATGGACTGACGGACTGACGGAAGGACAGACAGAGGTAAAACAGTATACCCCCTTTTTTTCAAAGCGGGGGTATAATAAAACATGTTTAAAAGAGAGGAGATGAAGAATACGGAACGTGAATATAAGAGGCAAATGCACATTTCTATTAATAAGAATAAAAAAGCCATGAGAAAAAAGTATAAAAAAATAGTAATTTTAAAGAATTTTGGAAGATATTGAACTCGTATAAAGAAAAAAAAGGAATAATATTCTTGATATACTTTTTGAATTTTCATAAATTTTAATTCGTCAGATCCTGACGCTGGTGAAGAAATTATTATAGATGAGAATAACGAACTTAATTCACTATTAAACAGTCCTATTCCGGAAAATGAAATTTTTAAATGCATCTAAAATCTTAAGAATGGCAAAGCTTGTGGCGATGACATCGTCACTAATGAATATATTAAGAGCACCACTCAGATTTTTATGCCAATCTATGTAAAACTGTTCAATATTGTATTTGATACAGGAAAAGTGCCTGAACTTACTAGGCTTGTTGGCAATGTTATACTTTTTTTTTAAAACAAAGGTGACAAGTCAGATCCTCAAAACTACACACCAATAACTATATTAAGCTGTATGGGTAAACTTTTTACGTCAATTTTGAATTTAAGACTGAGTAACTTTTGGAAGAATATTTGTTGTTAAATGAAAAACAGTTTGGTTTCAGAAAGGGATATTCCACTATAGACAGTATATTTACTCTGCATATTTTATTTTAATTACTGAGACAAAAAAAGAAAAAAACTTTTTTGTGCTTTTATTGATTTTGCTAAAGCTTTCGATACAGTTGGGAGATCTGGTCTTTGGTCAAAACTCATTTTACATGCAGTGACATGGAAAATGTAAAACACTATATTTGATATGTATAAAAATGTGAAATCACGAATTTTTAGTGATGGGGAATATTCAGACTACTTTCCATGTAATGTAGGTGTAAGACATGGAGAAAACTTATCTCCCATACTTTTTTTCTATTTATTTAAATGATTTAGAAAGCTTTTTTCAGAACAAAAATATAAATGATTTGAAATCTTTATCAGATCAAATAGAGAACGAGCTAAGTATGTATTTAAAACTGTTTGTTGTATTGTACGCAGACGAAACTGTACTTTTGTCAGAAACACAAGCAGATCTACAAAAACAATTAGACGCTTTAATGGAATATTGTGATACATGGAAATCAAAAGTCAATGTCCCTAAAGCAAAACAGTAATTTTTTCTAAAGGAAGACCACTACAAAATGTTAGTTTTAAATATGCTGATGTTGAGTTAGATATTGTTGAAGAATTTACATATCTTGGTGTATTATTTTCTAGAACAGAAAGTTGCACAAAAGCAAAAAAGGCACAGACCGATAATATACTATATGATACTGTTAAATTAAGATTAACTGATCAGTTCAGACAGACATGGTATGCCTTTGTACAGAATTCTCCAAAAGCTCTAAATTATAAATTATTCAAAAATAGTATAAATTTCGAAACCTACTTTAAAATTTTAGATGACAAAAATATTGCTTCTTTTTGTAGATTTAGAACGTTGAACACAAAAATTCCTATCAAAATTGATAGATGGCAAAACATTCAGAGAGAAAATCGTATTTGTACTTTGTGCAATTCCGGTGACATTGGCGACGAGTTCTATTATATTGTTAAATGCTCGGCAATAGACGATAGTAGACAACTGCTACTAAAGCATCATTTTATAAACAAACCAAATATTTTAAAATTTCAAGGTCTAATGAATGGTAGCAACCCGTCTGAACTAAACAATATGTGCAAGTTTATAAGAATTATTATTAAATGCCTAGAATCTCCTGGGTAATCACTTCATGTCTCTATTTTACATTTGTTTTTTGAGAATAAAGATATATATTCACCCAGTCGTGTAAATAGTTATCAAATTTAGCTAACCAATGTTTCAGCACAAATTGGGAGTGACCTCATGTACTTTCCCCCGGACGGATTATCAGTTCCTAAGACATTAGTGGAACTCGTCGAGATTCTTATGATATTCACAATTCCAGAAACGTTTACAGAATGATAAATTTACAGAAACAAGAACGCAATAGTTGTTTTCACCAGGGACACCAATATTTTCTTACAGTTAGTCAAATCTTGATTGCGTCGGCAAAATCTTATATAATGTCTTATCAGAGAATTTTACGTTTCAAACGAAACTTACGTACGTTCACGCAAGAAACTTAGGCTAACAATTATACGGACTTATAAGACATAATATAAATTGTGGTTGTCTCCCTTCGCCGGTTCTGTATTTCAGGGTAGGTATACTTTTGTTTTAATTCTAAAATGACATTCATGTAAAAGGCACGGACCCTTCGATTTTTTCGGGGTGGGGCCGGTGGGGGTGGGGGTCGGGGTTGCTGGGAATTTAAAATGAAGATATTTCTGCCCATTAGATAATATTCAAAACAAAATTTCCACGTCAGACAGAGTCTCCCCCTCCCCCATAATTTTTTCTATCTAAATGATCGAGGACTTATTTACAAATTAAATACAGAATAACCATACATTGTCTTGAAATATCAATGTTATTTGTACAGGCTTAGAAACAGGAAGAAAGTAAGGCTGTTTCTAAGCATTGATATTTCGAGACAATGTATGGTTGTTCTATATTTATGCGTTAAACACAAGGTTCTTTTTATACACTCATATCTATTTGGTAGGGGGCTAGATCAAATTTGAAATAAATAGGCAGGACCTTCGAATTTATTATGAAACCAAGTTACGAAAAGTATTTACAAAATCAAAGGGCAGAACCAAAAATGGCCACAAAACAAAATGATTGGAATATAGAAAAAGTTGGCAAGCTTGGACAAAATAGGCTCAATAAAAATTTTCGTCTAAAAAGTTTATCCATGCACCTCTCCCCTAAAAATAAAGGGGTTGCATCCTTGTCAAAAACAATGGAACAAAGTAAAAGGTACATACAAAAAATAAAAAAATAACACATTTACAGAAAAATAATTTACCTCAAACGTTTTGGGTATTTGAATAAAATTGAGAATGGAAATGGGGAATGTGTCAAAGAGACAACAACCCCACCAAATGTCAATATTTTCTTTTTGTCCGTCTTCCTTCTTCTCAAGATTGAGCGAATTATCGACCTCACTATACCAGAATACAAATAAGTCTGCATGGTTGTCATTCTATCGAACTGACGTAAAGGAGTTCAACTATTTGACTGTACCTCATCTTTGAAGGTCGAGTCAATTAAGATAAACGGTACTGTAGTTCCATCGGTTTAATTAAAGAAGTAAATAGGTGTAGTCATGTTTGCACATAAGTTGACAGAGTAAAAGGTCGACATGTTTACACTAGAAAGGTTGACAAGTTGACCCTAGATAGGTCTACAAGGTTGACAAGTGTTAAGGTCGAGAGGTTGACAGGTCGATTAAAAGACGATAAATTCATGATAGGTTGACCGGTTGACAAGTGTTAAGGTTAAGAGGTTGGCAAGTCTACATGTTGAAAAGTCGATAAATGCATGATAGGTTGACCGGTTGACAAGTGTAAAGGTTAAAAGGTTGACAGGTAGACAGGTCGACAGGTTGACAAGTGTGAAGGCTCAAGGTTAACAGATTGACAGGTCGACATGTTGAAAATAGTTAAATGCAAAGGTCGACAGGTTGACAAGTGTAAAGGTGTTGGACTTGCAAAGAGAAGGGCTGAATTTATAAATGATCTTGGTGAAGAACAAGCTGCTCCTAAGGTTGCAGAATAAGGCCATGAAAGATTTGTTTTTATTTCGTTCTTTAAAAATAAAATTGTTAATATTTAAAAACCTTTTCAGTCAATTATTCAAATTACAGTCCTTGCAGTAAATTAAGAAAGTACGATTCCTTTTATTTTTTTTATACCGTGTAGGTGAGTGAGATTTAAACAGGGCTGTGATCTGAAAATTGGATTGTAAAAAACTGAAATTTCAAAACATTTTTTTGTTTCTCAGTCATTTAACATGTTAAAGACTTTTCAGTCTGATTATTGGTACTTATCTAGTGGCAAGTTTTACCTCGTCACTTCGTAAACATTTGTGTGCATCAAGTTTAATTTAAAATAAACATGTTATACTGAACAATAACGATATATTAGTAATAAAAATTTAAAAAAAATAAGATAATGACTCAGAAAAGAAAATCCTAAAAGCCAACTAAAAAAGGCAAAGCTCAAGGTCATCGTTTTACGAATGTGAACTACCGAATTAAACTATTTACCGGATCTTTTATAACATAAGCAACACGATGGGTGCCACATGTGGAACAGATCTCTTACCCTTCCAGAGCACCTGAGATCACACACACCCCAGTTTTTGGTGGGGTTCGTGTTGTTTATTCTTTAGTTTTCTATGTTATGTACTAGTATTCTGTACTATTATTTGTCCTTTTGTCCTTTTGTTTCAAGCCATGGCGTTGTCAGTTTATTTTCAATCTATGAAGTTGACTGTCCCTCTGGTATCTTTCGTCCCTCTTTTATCATTAAGCAGATATGGTCTGATAGCTACCCAAATTGAAACGACAGAAATTTTTAACGAATCAAATATGCTGCTCCATTCAGCTTACGTTGTCACTTAGTCAATGCAACAGGAAAAAAATATAAAGATCACTATTTCCGAAAACCCTACTCGGCATGGTTCACTTATTATGGTAGTGTATTGTTTTGATTGACAGATAAGACAGTACAACATTGCCTGTGATAGTCAATTTCTTAAGTTTATACGCTGATTGTCGTAAAAGGGTCCAATAATCTTAGCATCAAGTCACGCTTCGTTGACATAAATGGTTGAGATATTATAACCCATTATGAACCATTTGATACCGTATCTCGCGTTTGGATTTTTTATTCGAAACGCCAACCTTTTCCTTTCCCGCGACAGCTTTCTTTTTTCTAGAGTAATTACCTTTCACCAGGGATGCTTCGAAGGGTAATAGTAACACAATGCTATCTTCAATCGCGCTGTCGGTCCGTAGGTCTGTCCGTTCGTAACAAACCTGTTGACACTCTTGAATCTGCATCCTTCAAAGGATTCTGAACATGGCAAATTTATCACACCGCGATATGGTTTTTTTTCACTTGCTATAATGAATTTTCAAGGTAAAAAATTCATGATAGATCGTGGCACACACGACACAGATCATTCATTAAAAAATAGATAAAAACTGAATCATAAGACAAAAAAAAATATGTTTGGTATTCTTACAAATATTAACAAAAGCCTTTACTCATGTTAATGACAATCAAATAAAATAACACCCAAGACGATCTAATGATAAAATAATCCGGGTTTTTCAATATGCCTAAATATCAGAAAAAAACACTACAACTTACAAGTATATATTTACCTAAATTACTGAACTTGTACAATGTCCTTCATCTCTGATCAACTTTATCCTTTTTAGAATAAATTTGTTCAAAAACTCATTTTTCCGGATACTCTCTGAACGCGGCATGCGATATTCACAAATTACTTGAAAAGAAACTCTTTTCTACGTACGTCAAAGTATATGATTTTTGTTTAATTTACAAGTTTAATGGCCAACGGGAGATAACAATGAGCATTTTTTGAAATTTTAAGGTATGTTACGTATTACGTAAGTAAAAACCTAAAATTCTCTATCAAGACTCCAAAAGCACACTAAAAGAGAGTTGGAAGTCATAACGAAACTCGAAGTTGGAAGGGTATTGAAAACGACAATTTCAAATAAAAGTGTGCTAAAAAAGTATATAATCATCGCTATCTGAGTTCAAAAACTTTTCGAAGTATTTAGACTGTCCAAATGCTGAAATTAAATTTGAACCAATAAGAGTAGGATTTAATTTGAATTATAAGAATGGCTTTTTTATTGTTGTGACTAGTGCAGTTGTCGTTGGTGCTCCTTCCAGTATATAACCAATACGGAAACCCATATCACTGATTGTATTATCAGTTTCAAAAAGAACATACAAAGAGCCGTCTGTGCTTTGCAATGAAAACGGGACAACATCACCAATACCACAACAAGTCTCTTTCAGTAGTGTGCGCTAGCGTCTGAACCTGAAAACCAAACAAGAGCAAACATGAAAACGAGAATAAGCAGCGGCTTTTAAGATTGGTCAATAAAAAAATGACGATTTACATAATAAGATATAACTCAGGGATGTTAATAAGAAGAATAACTTTCGACGATGAATATAAAAATTTCAAATATCTTCGTTAAATTTTAAGATATCAACCTAATTATCTTTTAAATAAAAAAATATACTTTTCATTTATTTATTTCCGAAGTAATTCCTTAAATATCACCTTTGCGTTTTAACACAAATGCGGCCAGGTAATAGAGAAACCGAAAACGATAGGGGGGGGGGTGTTTAAAAAGATATTTTTACACAAAACAGTAAATACACAGTAAAGACGCTAGTCCTGTCACAAACAGGGTATCATACGCACTTGATTGTTAAACTGTAGGCACACGTAATGTTCCTCATGGTTAGTACTAATTCGAAGATACGACTCATTCAGTGAGGTCAAAATCGTGGTCATTCGGTCTTCAGTGAGGTAACAATGATGATGATTATTGATGTTTGCTGAACGACAATCGAAACATAAACGGGATCATACATAGTATATTCAAAAACGGTCAACCAAATAGTGATATCAACGTAAAATTTTCACAGGGATGGCTTGAACTTTACTACTTGGTACCCGAGTTTCGATATCTTCCTTATTATTAGCATAAATATAAGGATATTGTAATAGGAGCGGCATGTTCTGAAATATTGTATCAACTAAGAGGTAAACACGAATGAGTATAAATGAAAGTACAAATTGTAACATTGTGTAAGTTAATTTTGCTTTTTAACCTATCAGTAATTGAAACAGTACTGTTTTCATTTGATTATGAGAATGATGTAGAATCATCTATTCAAAATAACTTGTGCAGTGTGTTTCCAACAAACACTACAATAAGGAATAATAGCAATTTTTGGAAATCAAAAGCTGAAAAAAATGCTGATGAACATGATGAATGGCTTTTGACATCATTTAGATAAAGTTTTGACAGGTATGGGGAAATTTGAATTGGGAAAAAATAAATAAATAATGAAGTTCGTATATTTGAGTCTTAAGGCATTGGTTTTCAAATACCAAAGACAATATTTATAAGATGTCATCTGCAAAATTCATCCTAGTCCAATCTTATGCTTATAGATCTTAGAAAGTAAAAGACTGTCAAAAAATTCAATGTAGCATCTAGCTGTTGACGGACATTTTGTAGTCTGTGAAGGGAAACAAACGTTACGTATTGTTGTTAAAGACATATCAATTTATTCCAAGATAAATCGTCCCATATACGGAAAATTACTGATTTTCCTTATCAACTGTGTACTTGTTTGGCTTTGTAATTATTTTGATCTGAGCGTCACTGATGAGTCTTATGTAGACGAAACGCGCGTCTGGCGTATTAAATTGTAATCCTGGTACCTTTGATAACTATTGGGACCATACAATTTTCAGTTACACATACAATTATAATTCAAAAAGTTACTTGAAGTTGAAATAAGTTGAACGATCATGGATGAACATTGTCATTAGTTTCATGTACTACGTACCATCATTAATAAATATGTTGTCAGATATACAAATTCCTCTGTTGTTACCAGTCTCCAGGACACATTGGAAGAATTCTATCGTGATAGAATAATTCAGTAATTGTTCTGTAATTAACCAGTCCCGAGAATAATTTCTAAAACGAAATAAGAATATAGCATAAGTTTTGGACTAACGTTCCCCTGACTCACTAAGATAGATTAATTCTGTCGTAATATAGCGTCTTGGAATGTTTCTCTTCTTGACAATACAATATAGGTTTTTCGCTATAATGGTATAATTTTACATGGTGTTTAATAGCCTTCAATTAATTTTCTGATATTTACTTGCAAATGCAAGATATGATATGCAATTCCGGTCAGAGTATGGCGGCACACATTTTAGGACATTGTATTCATTGAATATACCAGTTAAATTTATCAAATTGAGATTGACAGTGCATTATATTTTTTTCAAGGATATAAGCATGATAAAGTATAATATATGCTTAATTCAATTGCAATACTTGATATAAGGTTTTTGATAACATGCATTTCATAAGCTATTTAGCTCATTATTTTTAAAATGTTGCATGAGGACAGTTAATACTACAAGGTGCACTGACTTATATTTTCCTTAGTTAAACAAGTCGTCCTTATCTTTCCATAAGAATGCTCATGATGACTAGTATTATTGCTACATCATAGGAAGCACATTGTAAGTTGCAATCCTTTAAAAATAATGCAACCTCTTTGTATCCAACATCGATGATATAGCTCAGAGGTAAAACAAAATATACAAGGCTTATAATTTGGCACGACAGACGCGTATTTTAAATAAAATGACAAACAGTTATTGGTTCAAATTCGACAAGGGTCAATATCCTTAAAAGCAGTTTGGTCATTCTTGTGATAATGATTGACCAATAACTTATAGCGAGCGTCAAATAAAGGATCATGGAGATGATTTGAATTTTTATGTAAAATATACCCAAGTTAAAGTGACGATAGTCGTTGGCTCTAATTACAGTCCCTGTCTTACAGTGATTAGATTTTTGAAAATAATGTATCAAATATGGTATGATATCATACAGTAATCAACTTCAAAATGCATATGTTCCTTTGCCGCCTTAAAATGAATTAAACTAGTAAAACTATAAACGTTTATTATAACAAATAGACACAGCCTTAACTCTTTGTTTGTTATTTTTTACTTTTCTAAGTATCTAACAAATGTGCACCTTATCAAAACAAATATTATGTTTTTTGAAACTTTTATTTCGTTGTTCTTTATTAATTTGATTATGAAGTATGAATATCTTACCCTTCTGGATAATTTGTTACTCCATACGAGTCATGTGATACAAATGTCTGCAGGTAAGGAGTTGCTGTCAGAGATATTGCTGCATTTATATTCTCTAAAAAAAAAGATTGTTAGTCTGTGGTTTTTCAAAATGTATAATTATTTGTTTGACATATTGTAAGACATTTGTTTAGTATATATGACAGTATGTGTAGAGCTCTAAATGTATTTTGATATCTGTGCCGTCCTGTTTTTGTCTCATCAAGGTCTGCCTTTAGCTTTTTTATTAAAGCTTAAAAGAAATGTTTCCGATCTACTAAAGAATACACAATTACAAAAAACTAGCTTGCCGGTGTTAGTTTTTTTCCGTTTTGTTCAGCCAAAGATCTGCTGAGAGTATGATTGGATAGTCCAAATAGAAAATAAACATCAAACGTTCACATCTTTAGTTATTGGGATATTAACGAGATGTTGGCGTTGTATTAGTTTCTATTCCAAAGGGATAGTAAATACTTTGTATAATTATCATTTACAAATACTGCTACATCTGTATGAGCATAAAACAAAATGGTGAATACTTTCTACCATCGTTGAAACATAAGGGCTATGTTTTTGTAATGAGTATAGATAAATCATACTGCAGATGTACTGATTAAGAGCCTCTCCCAAAGACTCTGGTTGTCTTCAATGACATAAGCGTTGTACAATATTATAACTCATACGTCGTCATAGTAACGCCATTGCTGGTAGACGTTTTAAAGCGCTCCAAATTATGTGCTTTTAGTTTACAGTAAACGTATTCATTTGTACACGAATAACTCTTCATATTCAAGTTTTATTTGATGTTTTTATCTTTATCACTAAAATACGGCGATTTTACGCGTGTATTTACCCGTTCAATAACAGGTATCCACTGTGAAAATTTAACCTATCCATTTACTCATCAGATTGTAAAACATAGCCGACGAGCACAACACAGATATACGGATAATAATATCTTAAATTTGAAAAATAAATCGCTTTTTAAAGGATTTCTCGAATTTAAGTTGCGAAAGTTATATTATATTTGTAACAGTTTTCAGTGTATTTAAAACATAATAATACAAAAAGTAAAGTTTTGTTGGAAATAAATATCTTGTTTATGTCATATAAATCTACCTTTTATTTGCATAATGACCGTAAAAACTGCCAGACAAATGACAATCAAACGTGGAATCTTTTTAGTGTTGGTTTTACATATATTTTTTTATAACTATAAATAGGATAAGAATAATCTTTTGGGCAGAATTTTTCGTATTTTCCAACTACACTGAATAAATTTTTGTATGATTTTGTATATAAACCTGAAATAACTTCAATTGAATAGAAATTTAAATAACACGAATAACAGTAGGTATCATGTAAATCTGATGTTACCAGAATCGCTTAAAAAGAAATAAACATATCAAATTTTTATGTAAATTCACATTTAGGAATACGACGCAATCAGTTAGATAAAAGATTATACGTCTTTATGGTTTGTACAGTTATAAGACTATAAAACAAGTCGCTAATGATTTGATACATATATAATCTACCACTGTATCGAGTGTAATACGATTTTTATCAATTTAAATTTTCTAGTGTAAAACGCACTGAGCGTTTCAAATATTTAAAATTTAACTGTCAAGATTGGATAAATGTTGCATTGTACTAGATTTGGGTGGGGAAACTGTTCTCTCTCATAACATTTAAACGATATTCAGGCAAATATAATACTTCATTTCTGCAAAAAGATGTGTTCTTCCTTTGTGACGTAAAATAGAAGATCAAGTAAATTTACGTCATAATCGAATTTTTACTTCGAAATCAAACCAACCACACGTTGATTGAATACAATAATCAACAGGCCATGAAGAGGGTTAATTGTGTAAGAATTAGAGATACTTGTTAATCGAATCAGTCATTTACTTCGTGATAGTGATAATACTGGGGTTTTTTGTGTCGATTTAAATCATTCTTCCTGACAGCTATATTGGTGCAGTTAAAAACTTTTTATGAAAGGAGCACAAAACTGCTGAAAAATTCCGTACCGTGTGAAAAAAAGTCATATACAAACATAACTCTTCAATTGATCTAGGAAAATGCATTACGATGAGGCACTTCGTATTATTAGACGGGTTTTTTTAACTCTCCAAGTTTGGAGATACGATCAAGATAGTTTCAGTAGTTATTTTGAATAATTCGTTTCTAACTATGTATATTGCATTGGTATTTGTTGTTGTTGAACTTAAGTGTTTCTGTTTTTCCGTTGTTTTCTACTTATAGTTGATGTGTTTCCCGCGGATTAATAGTGCGGTGACAGAAGTGTAAAAAGTCGTCTAGATCGCGAGTTTAATCTCCTCAAATAACACACGGCTAAAAATGGTCTTAACTTAAAGACAAATATGTCTTCTTAAGTTTTTGCCCTGTCGTCAGAATTTCGAACGGTCACATTTTTCTAAAAAGTCGTTTTAATGACTAGAAGTATATTGGAGAGTTTCAACCCCCCTTTTTCAAAATGAAAAATTGTGTATGTTCACTTACATTTAACTGAATTAGTTTTTCCTGAAGCTATTTTCATATATCGAAATATTCTATCTAGTATATCATTTTCTTATACTCTATAAAATTTGCAAAGTTAAGACTATTAAAAATTGAGGTATTTTTAATTGCAAATTCAGACACAAACTTTAGTTTCTTCTTCATAGTAGCAATACAAATTATACCATAATATTTTTAGCATATAGTATTTCATAAAACTAATCAGTGATAAAAATTTCGGAACCAAAATATGAAAAAAACCTTAAGAAATCAATGGAAAAAGAATGGAAAAAAAACCTTCAATTTCAACACGGAACTTAATCACTTGCCTTCCGTCACATTTTGTATATTAGTCAATGATTTGCTCTCAACTGATATTTGATATTACTACCTCTTCGCTAGTATATACACATATTTGCACTGATATATGCTACATTCTTTGTTTGTATGTGTTTATATTCTCTGTTTTTTTGTTATAAAACTTTAAATATTCTTTGTCAGAAAAGTCTAATTGTAAAATCAAAATAATTGACGGATAGTTTCAGTAAATATTCCGTGATATGTCAAGTATGTTTCAACTTGCTCCATTAAGTCCAAAGAAAAGACAAAAGTTGTTAAATTGAAAAAATGGACTGAAATTATGAGTCAATTTCCCAGTAAAGGAAAGTCGATTTTTGTATCTGTATTGAATAAAAGATTAGATGAGGTGAACATCAAACTGTTTCATGCGAAAGCTGTTAATTTACAGAACTCCGTGCAGGCTGTGTATCATTGTTCATGCTTCAAAAGTTACACAAGTAAACATATTTGTCCCCCCTTTTAGAGCGAGGAAGCTTCTAATCTGATATTTAATGACGACATACAATTATCGGACTGTTGTCCCTCAGTTTCGGGTATGTGTACGCGTTCTAGAATGCAGTCGTTCAACTGGAGCGCTTGTATATTTTGTTGCAACAAAACATTTTAGAAAGATAAAAAACTACTCAAGTTTGAATCAGATGAGCGTATTAAGAATGTTTTAACCGTGTCAGATAAAGTTAAAGTTGAAATAGTTTCCCGTCCATCTTTTAAACTTCTTGAGCACTCTGTCATTTTGGTTGCATTACAAATTATTTGCTAAAAACGAAAAAAAAAGCAGATATATCAGATCACGATACTGCTTTTACTAATTTTATTTTGGCAATTGACCACGATGTAATGGTCATTCCTCATGACGCCGTTACCAGATAAATATACTGCTTAGTTGTAGATCTTTTCTTCTAGCTGATTCTAATTTAAAATATTCTACTTAAAATGCAGTCTTAACTCATTGATTTCTATAGAAATTCAGTTGTCAAACAACGTCAACAAGTTCAAGGCAAATATAACAATATTTTGTAGCAAAATAACTATTTGAGATGCCATATCAACTGTTAGTCGATTGAAAACTGAACTCAAAATGTTTATGTCAAATGTAATAGACACAAATAACGGACAGATATGTCATTCCACTGCAAGTATACAATAGAAAAGACAGCTCTGCAAACTCTACAGAAGTATTCCCAACTTCGGATAAATTGTCTCTTTCTTCTTCAATTCAGTCAATGCCTTCGTCTTTATTGCAATTCATTTTATGGTAACTCGATGAAACTGCATAGCCAAGACTATTCTCAGGAAATGGCATCACAGAAATTGCGTAATTGCTTAAGCAATTGTTGGGTCAACCGTTTGTGTGACCATTTTTTTTTAATCCTTTTCACTTAGGATTGGCTTTACAAATGTACCATGATTTTGGTTCGAAACACCTTGTTGAAATATTGAATGCCAATGGATTTTATGCTTCTTAAAGTAGAGTGCGACGCTACATTTAATGTGTTGCCAACCATGAAATTGAGTGAAATCAAGATAGTGTGTATGTCTCATGCATAATGTTTCCCATCATCTTTGCAGACAAGCGTATGGATGTCATCTTAACCCCATTTTAGATCTCTGTTAAATCTTCAAAGTTGGATGAATTGAAAGGGATGGTTTGAAGCTGGTATTTCTTTGGGAACAAATGTCTTCGGACTTCCTACAATACCTTGTCTGTACTTGTAAAGAAAAACTCAAAATAACGTGTTTGCTTTGAGCAGAACCTTTCATGTGCATACCTGTGGCCATGAGTAAAATGTATAGAAATATTGAAAACATGTCTTGAGACGTTTGGTGAAAATGAAGATGATGGAGATAACGGTTGATTAGGTACAGATCTTGTTGAACTTAAACACACGGTCCCAGCCCCCGGGTTTGGGGAGTGTTGGCGTGCCCTTAAAAAAGTCAAACCCCGCCACATTCTGTATGTGTCTGTTTCAAGTCACGAGACGGTAATGCAGTGTTTGTCGTATGTTTCTGTATACTATATTTTTTTGTTTCCTATTCATTTTGTACATCAATCAGGTCGAGAGATTTTTCGTTTGTTTTACAATATTCATTTCGTGAATTGAAGACTATGCAGTATAAATTTTACTCATTGTTGAAGCCCGTACTGGACGTATTGGTAATTTATGTCTCATTTGGAGGGTTGCCTCATTTGCAATCATATCACATCTTCTTTTTTTTATATGGAATACTTTTGAAGTTTGTGGTACGTTGCAAGGAAAAAAGGGGGGATATAGGTACAAAACTTATAATGTAATAGATATTAACCAGAGTTTAATACGCAACAACAGATAAAACTATATGAAAGCAGTAATAATAGTGAAAAAAAAACAAAAGCTACGAATAGTCTATAATAAAACCTGAAGTATCCGCAATTCAATTTGAGGTCATATTTGACTGTAGTGTTCTATTGCTTTGATTTGATACCTCACCCAATATGATAGTTTAAAAAATAATTTTAAAGTATTGTCCTGCATGACACTTGATTTTTACCTGAAATTGAAATTTTTCAAAAGGTCAAGGTGCTCTAAACATTTTATAGGTTGAAAACTTAATTTTTGAAGTTTTGTTTATAAAACGTCGTTTTAGGATTTTTTTGATAAAATAAATCTTAATGATTAAGGTTTATGTATAATAACAAACATTAATAAAGCCAAAACAGTATCGTTTGTATTTATGTAGAGTTTAGAAATAGAAAAAGATGTCAAAATTGAAACCCTCCCAAATTTTCACAGATTTTCACATATGACCTTTGACCTCAATTTAAAAAAATTGTTACCATACCAAGTCCTGACGACAGGCATATTATTATAGTAAACGATTTCCTCTTTCCAATGATATATTATATAGGTGTGTGTTCGGTGGGGAGATTAAATTCAAAAAAATCTACCTTCAGTCACCGCACTATAAGTGTGTACCCCGGATTTGTTTTCTCTCAATCGATTAATGACTCTTGAACAACGGTATACTTTTTTCTGCCATTTTTCTGTAGTATCCTTTATATGAATACGCAATATAAGAAATGAAAATGTGGTATCATTGTTAATTGGACAACTCTCCTCAAGAGCACCATGAAACAGAAATTAACAACTATATGTCACCGTATGACCTTCAACAATCTGAAAAGCCCATATTGCATGGCAGGAATAAATCGAATATGGATAGCCATAAGTATTTAGGCCTAAACATTAATCGAGTTAAGGCGAACATTAAGTATGTATGCCTAGGCATCAATCATTTATGCATAGCCTTAAATAGATTCATTCCTAGACATAAATAAATATTTATGACGCACATGCCGCGTCAAAGAAAACGGTTGTATTTATTCTTTCATAGACGAATATACTGACATTTACATGTTTCATTTTTTACAATAAAAACAGTTATTAATAGAAAGCGAACTCGTGCAAAAAGATTTCTCTATGGCTGTTTGATTTCATAATACAGGTTAAAATATATATCTCTATTCATGTTTATATCGGGATATATATTTGTAATAAGGTGGCGTCTAGAATAGAATACACATGAAGTGCTGATACAATTATTGAGCACATGCATTGTAAATTGTTTGATTAAGACTTTTCTATAATTTGTATATACATGTCATTATGTAATAGATCAAAATGAGAATTTGAGTCTAATTGGTGAACATGAATTTGACAGCTAATGCCCCTTTAAGTTGTTTTCAAAGACATTAGTTGTTAAAATGATATTACTACTGCGTTGTCAAAGTTGAGCGAAAACTGTTGTCGGGAAAAACCCAGAAGTCCTACATTACAACAGTTATTGAAGTCGGGGTTTTTTAACAACAGTCAGTGTCTTTTAGATATGTTTTCAAAAGTTGTATTATTTTTTTTTAATTTTGCAATATCAATTTACCTTTTATTTCCATAATGCCTGTGAAAACTGTCAGGCAAATGACTACTAAACGTGGCATCTTCTTAGTGATGGCATGGAACATAGTTTGTCAAACTGTAAACTTCCTTCTTTACAGAGGAAACTAATAAACTTATTAGGAAAGTGTTAACCTTTATCTCGAAACATATTTCTGTATGTTAAGCAAATGTGTTCATGGTTGCTAAAACAGACACAACATATCAAAGTGTTCAGTAAAACTTCTTCGTGATCAAATCATATACAGAAAGTAACATAATATCGATTTTAAAGCCTTTACTCCTTGAAATAATTACTAAATAATTCTCCAATATGAAAGTATGTACTGCATTTGATATAGTGTTGCAACAGTACATGGCTGAAACGGAGCTTGGCAGATATGCGAAGATCGAATTTGATGCTGACTTTTAAATAGTCGGGTGGGATGGATGGGGAGGGTGAGGGCATCATGGTACCGTATAGGTTGATTTTGTTTAGCTTATTTTTGCGGAAATCGCCAAAATAAATCCCGGCTTAAATTAAAAGTGTACATGCAAAGGTACTGATAACGGTTTTAAATCCTTTTTTTTTAAATAAACACCCAAAATATTTAGTGTACCTTATGCAAAGAAAATCGTGAAATTTTATACCCGCGAAAATAACCTGCTTTACGGTTTAAGGTATTGTTCAAAACGCAAACACACATTAAATGTATTACAGAACATTTGTCCCGAAATTGATATGATATGAATTCACACGTATAAATGTTACAACCGGGAATATAACACTATCGGTTTATATTGAATATAAGAAGACGCTTCTAGAATGCACAAATTTAAAAACTTTAAAAACATGTCGCTTGTGCTTTGATAAGCATATTTTTCGCCTATATGTTCTTGGTCAACGTTTACCACAGGTACTTCCAAAAATTATAAATGAGGAGATGATTATGTAAAAAATAGATTTATTCGATTTAGTCTGAGATTAATTCAAGATGTTATAGACTACTCATAGTCATACAAAATTGAGGGGCAATTGTTTTTATAGATTTTTACGAAAGCATTAGATTCGTTAGAACGGGATTGTATGCTTAGAAATTTGAACATTAGTGATTTAATGAATCAGTTATGATGTGGGTTTCAACAATGTATATCAAAGATGTATTATAAATAATGTGTAATTGTCAGAATATTAACATAGAATCACTGGGGATTCCACACGGCTGCCCTTTATCAGATTTTTGTTTGTTTTGGTTACTGAAATTATGGTTCGAACGCATGAAATAGCAACGAAGTTATAGAAATCACAGTTAAATTAGACACAGCATTAAGATTTCGCAATTAGCAGATGGCACAACATAACATTTAAAAGATAGAAACGATAACTTTACTTCTAGAAGCGAATACCTTTTAAACATCTAAAGGTGTCTAATCATATGTTGTTTATGTATAACATGAATTCAAATGATATCATATAAAGGCAACAGTAGTATAACGCTGTTCGAAATTTATAAATCGATTGAGAAAAAACCAAATCCGGGTTTCAAATTGAAACTGAGGAAAACACATCAAATATAAGAGGAGAACTACGACACAACAGAAACACAACATTAAAATGCAACATACACAGAAACTAACTATAATATAACAATGGCCATTTTCCTGACTTGAAACAGGACATTTTAATAGAAAAAAAAGGGTGGGTTGAACCTGGTTTTCTGGCATGCTAAACCTCTCGCTTTTATGGCAGTGTTGAATATAACATTAAAATAACAACATTACATGATATGACTACAATACAAATAAAATGGGAGAACATATAGGACAGAGAAACACACGAATAATAGCTAACAAAATGTGCCAGGTTTAAAATTTAATACTCCAGACGTGCGTTTCGTCCACATAAGTTTAACCAGTGACGCGTTGATGAAAAAAGTTAGAACGCCAAAAAAAAGGACAAAGCTGAAGAACATTGAGGACCAAAAGTTGAGAATGTTTCAAATGTGTTCCAGAATTTCAAGAGAAGTAATTTAAAAAGTCTTTTAATTGACTTGGAGTTGGCAAAAAAACCAAAGATTTAAGAAAGCAAACAATTTGAGGGAATACATTTATCCTGTTTTATTATTAACAAATTATTTTTGAAAAAATATAAGAAGTGTGTAAACCAAATATAAATAGTGTAACATCATTCATACAAGGAAAACCACGGACTACCTTATATCAAAAATGAGAAACGAGAAACACTTATGAACCACATCACCAAAGACAACCACTGACCAATAGGTTCCTGACTTAGGACATGTGCGAATAAATGAAAACAGAATTAAAAGTGATATAATAATCTTAAATGTCATTTGGATGACACAATGTCATTTTCAGAAAATTATCTTTTAAATAACTTGAAGTGTAAGTAAACTGGATTGCTGAATATCATATCGAAAGGTTGGTATTTGGAGACAACAAATAAATCTCTATTGAGCATAATAAAATCGTCAGAAGGGATAAACAGGTGGCTAAACGTTCTACAATCAAAGAAGTTCCAAATATGATTAACTTTAAATTTAGATATTTTACTGAAAATGAATTAAAAATCCTAAGAAAAGAAATTACTACAGTTTATAAGGCCAACAAAATATGATTAACTTTAATTTTAAATAATTTACTGAAAATGAATTAAAAATCCTTAGAAAGAAATTACTACAGTTTATAAGGCCAACAAAATATGATTAACTTTAATTTTAAATAATTTACTGAAAATGAATTAAAAATCCTTAGAAAGAAATTACTACAGTTTATAAGGCCAACAAAAAAGCTTTTATTACAAAGGAAAATAACCAACAATAATATGTGTAATTTTTGTAATATAGATTATGCTCATTATTTTTTTAATTTGCTTTATTTGACAAGATTTTGCCAACAAATTTACGATCCCTTAAAACTTGTACTAAGATGTTATACAGATTTTGTAATAAAACTACAAGACCTTATATATGGATAAAAGATTAAAGACAACAAGTATAGTTTAGTAAAGTTTTTAATTTCAATACCACGTTTTTCATTACAAAAACCCAAAAAACTTAGACGTCTTTAGAATTTTTGTTAATGAATATACTAAGAGAGAAGACACCAATATTAATTGACATAAGAAAATAAGTACAATGTTACTAACAATTGAAAGAAACCTAATCTATCGATAATTTTCTAGTAATGAAATTCTAGTGTTATCTAAACAAATCAAAATCTATGAATTAAACAGTCTAATGATGTATAGATATAGGAAGATGTGGTATGAATGCCAATCAACATCAATTTCCTGACTTAGGATAACGCATTAGCAGCGGGATTAAACGTTTAAATGGTACCAAATCTTCTCCCTTTTCTGAACCAATAGTATAACAAAACAACATAGAAGTACAGATATGTTTAGGGTTGGGGTTAGGGTTATGTTCATATATAACTGGTTATGTAGGTAGGTGAAAATGTAAGATGCGTACAAACATATTAATCGTTTGAATTAAATACATGTTAAAAATGATATTGTTGATAGTAAACGTGTAGTGCAATGATCATCTTGTTATAGCTTCAAATGATATGTTTCACATTTGATAATGAAAACTTCTTCCATTCAGCTCCAAACACGGTTTCAATTGTAATTTTAGGCATCTGATTTGAAGCTGTGTGACGGGCAATTTAGTCAAGCATAAATTGCCATATACTCAAATGATGTATGTGTGTTATTCTGATTTATCAGAACTTATAGATTTTAAATTATTTCCTTCATGACTTTTAATTCGTGTGTGCATATATATATATATATATATATGCATAATTTCTAGTTTCGTCTTTAGTTTCATAAAAAAAACTCGTGAATTTTTAATAAAGTTTGAATGGTTATGTATCTGATTTTTATTTTGCACAAATAACCTACCGTTATTCAATTCTGATCATCCTTTGTGTTAAGTTAAATATATTCCTTGATATAAATTCATAAAATAATTACTAAACAAAATTGCCCACACAATCAGTTTTAATCACAGTAAAAATCCGTCTTATGCAATCAAAGATTGATACTCAATATCCTTTGTTTTTCTACTATAATGTATATAATAGCAAAACTGCAGTGGATATTTTCTTACGACTGCAGCTTCGAAAGACAGATGCTCGTTATTTCCCATAACATGCGGGTCACCCCATGATTTAAATCGACGATCATGATATTAAATTCGAATTCTAAACAATCACTTAAAGGCGCATGTCTTATTATTTTTGCGCCACATTTAAATGTGTAATTAACTACGACATACAAGGATAATTGGTAAATGGAATAGGATAATCTGAGGCTTAAGGTAAGTTTTGATTATTATTTATATTGTTTTTACTACCAATTTCTTTAAAAAGAAATAAAATAAAAGCTTTTCAAGAAAAGTATATTTTACTAAAATAGTAATACACTAATACAAGTGTAATAAATTGCGGTTGTTAACCAACGATTAAAGTATTTCAGGCAAAAAAAAGCCATTCCACAAATTGGTATTTGTTAGGTCAATTTCTAATGATTTTTTTCATTTCATTCAATTGTTAACAAATATTGAAAACAACACGTTATTAATTTCTTGCGTCCGAAGCGCTTTTCTGGATTTACCTTCATCAGGAACGCTCAAAGCCAAACATTTGAAATCCGAAGATGTATAAGTACCGAAACCGTTGAAGAGCTGTATGTCAAAAATACCTAAAATACATAGCCAAATTCATCTAAAGCCAACTTTGCCTGAGGGAGTTGAAACCTTAGTTTCTAAATAATTTATAAATTTATAAACTGACAAATTTAAGTAAAGTTTGTTAACAAATCGTCATCTTTCGTGAAACTATTTTGGACTTCATTTCAATAAAAAGTCCCGACAATTTCTTTCCTGGTTTTTTTTGGAGGCGATACATTGCAGCATTATTCCTCCAAGATCTCTCTGATATTATGAACATCTCTCTGGTCCATTTTGCCTCATATTCCTGAGCAAATAATTTTCAAGATATGTTATTAGGACATGAATTCCTACTTTGAATCATAATCTCAAATATTTTGGCATTTTCTTCGAAGTTTTCCGGGCAAAATATGTGGCTACTTGAATTATTTTTTCTTTCTTATTTCTTAGACACCTCAATTGGTTGCATATCTATGGTTCTCTTTACATTCTTATTATCATCAATAGCATACAAAATGGGGATGATCTCAGGTGCTGCGGAAGGTAAAGCAGATCCTGCCTCACATGTGGCACCCCTATGGAAAGTACTTCATGGAAGCTTCTTCACTTTACAAGAAGACTGGCGTCGATTGGTTTGACAATAGCCCATCATATAAACGTGTCTTTCGTGGTAACTTCCGGAAGTATAAAAGAATGATAGTATACACCAAAATGAATACATGCCTCAGCAAAAGCATTCCATTAAATCAATGGCATGGCTATAAAACATATCGGGTAGAGATATCGATAGTATTGATATTACGCATGCAAGAAATAGATCAGAAAAACAGATCGGTCGGTGTCTGGGTGATGGCTACCTGGAGACTTTCGATGGTGAACAGATTTTCAACGGGTTTCACATTTGTTTTAAATGCTTTGCAATGTCAACGATGAATCCAGTATAAACAGGTACATAAAGACAATAACAATCAAAACCAAGGAGTAAACAAAGACTAAAAAAAACAAAGGACATTTACATCAACAGTTTTAAATAATAAATAAGAAACATCTATGTCTAATTAATACCAAGGAACAGTCGATAAGAGAGGTTTTCTGGGAAATAATGGGTATGAATAAATCTGTATTTGGGAATGGGATTTCGAAAATAAATTTGTGTAAAACGGATCTAAATAAGTTTGTGAATGCCCATGCTATCTTGAATCTAAAAAGGCATTTTATGGATGTCGGACTAAATCATTTACAACGTATAAGAAGGCGACCAAAGACAAACGTATATTTAAGTATGAGGGACTTATGTTTATTCATTTATCAACAAAATAGGAGAGATTCTACATGGACACCGTATGATAATTTTAATATCATTAAGGAATGCGAAGGTTGATCAAACATTAAAGCATTCCTCCAAGAAATTTATATATCCCCGTTGTTCCTGCATAAATAAGAGAAAAACTGAAGTTTGGAACATTTCGGACTTGTATGGGAGATGGTGGTACTGAAAACTGTTGCCATTACGTCGATAGCGGCAGTTTTAGAAGTAATACGGTTAGAATTGAATAAAAACGCCGTGCAATAAGATTATAAGAAAGAAGAAATAAACAATAAGAAATAAACAAACAATCCGTATGTTCATGCCAGTACTGAAGTACTGGCTACTGGGCTGGTGATACCCTCGGGGACTAATAGTCCACCAGCAGAGGCATCGATCCAGTGGTAGTAATAAAATCAACGGTACCAATTTTGTTGCACCAGATGCGCATTTCGACAAAACATGTCTCTTCATTAAGTTGTTCATTAAACCAGATGATATTAATGATTACTAAACAAAACAAAATGTTTTAGGCATACATTGTAAATTTGACATATAAATTGTAAATTTTTAACAGCGGTTTACTACTGTTGCCTTTATTTAATTGAAATACATATATTAGCTTACCTTTCATCTATATTATTATATTTATAGCTTCTGGGGAATGTTTGGTCAACGACTAAATTTACCCCATACAACATATTTAACAGATCTCCGCCGCTTATTTTGATATTCGGACCAGTGATATTAAAGAAGTACAAGATGTCAGTTTTGTAACAGACGAAATGGCCAGAATCCATTGGATTACCGGGTTAATTTTGTTGCAGAAAGAGGAAGAACGAATGTGATAATAGCCGCCTATTCATACGACTACGGCTCGTCTGGCACTGTATATATAACTATCGAAGACCAAGCACTATAGTTTGATACCGTTTCCATCATTTTCAACTTTGAACCTAGGGATTGGATGCTAAACAACAGTGATTATTTTGAAAATCTAACTGATGAAACATTAAATAACATTTTTGTATATGACTGAAGAACCGCAGAATTATGGTTATAAACTGCACAATCCCGATATCGATGCTACAAAATCGAGGGAATAATTTCACACTTTACAAATTCAGTCGAACTGAACTTTGAAACAATGAAATGTTTTAATGAAAAACAGAAAAAGAAGTTACTATGATTGAAGTTAATAAACATTATCTTGAAGGTATAACTACGAACATGATCGCTCGTGCAGAGAATAAAACTTAAAAGATTGTATTTGACAAATAGGTTTTGAGGAATGATTTTAGAACAATCATATATTGAATGTTACTTGTGTACATAGATAAGATACGATTATTCCTATTATCTTAGTTGTCATTCAAATCTTCAAAAAGATACACAAATGCGTGTTTTATCACAATTGAACTCAATACATAGATATGAATAAAAGAATGTCATCTAAACAAATATATTTTGTTCAAGAAACAACCCAAACATAGTTTACTTTGAATTAATAAAGTATCGCCTTAAATATCGATGTTACACAAACTCACACGAAGACAAGCCTACAAGCGCAACAATTGGTGAAGCGTTGTTAAAATATGCACATTTATTTACAATATATACATGTGTAAAAAAAAACAGTACTAATGATATAAAACTTTAGCACGTATTTCATTCAATCAATATATATGCAGTTTGTTTTACATTTTTACCTAGGTATAGTATCACAATCTAAATTCCTAACCATGAATTTGTCATGAAGAAACCTAACAATTATCTATTATCGAGAAAGCAAAGACATGTTAAATGAAAGCAATATATTAACAAACAATGCTTAAATGTAGGGAGCACCAATTATGCTTATTTCAATTGAAAAAGAAAATAAGTACGTGGTGCATAATTTTGCTAGCTTACATTTGCTAAACTGTATTGGTAACTGCTTAACAAATAACGTTGAGCTTCAGCAGCATATCAAACATCCTTATGAAGCACATTTTACACTTTTTATAATTTAGATATACGTTTTTGGTAAGGTGTCAAATAAAAGAATTGGAGTAAAATCGGAGAATATAACGAGTACCTGAGATCACCCCTAGTTTGAGGTGGGGTTCGAATTGCTTATTCTTTAGTGTCTATGTTGTGTCATGTGTTCTATTGTTTGTCTGTTTGTCTTCTTTCAGTTTTAGCCAGGCTTTGTCATTTTTTTTTTCTTTCGATTTATGAGTTTGACAGTCCCTCTGGTGTCTGTCGTCCCTCTTTTATGACATAATATCAAAATTCACTGTAAAACCGTTCGCATACATCCCCTTAATATTCTGTCAAACACGTCATCATGATATACTCTTTTGATATGGAAATGCAAAATTATTGTGCAACTGTTGTCTGTGGTCTTTATCAAGCTCATAATGCCATGACAAAAGAGAACAGAAACGTGTAGTCGTGAAATTCACGTTGAAAATATCTTAGAATCCGTCACATTTTCAACTGTATTTCCAAACATGTTCAAATGAAGACTGAAGGGTAAGCCCTATCAAACGATTTTATCACCGCCACATTCTTCATATACCTTTCCAAAGCCAAGAGATCATATTAGTGGTTGACGTTTGTTTCTATATAACATATTTCTTTCATTGTTTTGTACATAAACTAGGCCGTTATTTTTTTCGCTTGAATTGTTGTACATTTGTCATTTCGTGGCCTTTTATAGCTGATTATGTGGTGTGGACTATGCTTATTGTTAAAGGTCATGAGGTAACCTATAATTATTAATTTGTGTGTCACTGGGTCTCCTGTGGAGGGTTTTATTTTCAATCATACCACATATCCTTATTTTTATTTGAAAACGGCAGATATAATTATGATATTGCATAGTTATTCTTAACATATCCTTACAACGATAATCTAAAAGATCAATATTTTGTAAAATAAGCATCTCAACCAAAAAAGCGAATGTCTGCTTAATTTCGGGTATATTGAGAATATTTTTAAAACAATTAAGTTGATATGCTATTGTTTTAGGTCAGTATATCCTTGTATAAACATCACGCAAAGACCATGCAGATAAAAAGATGGTATTTTACTTCACGGCATATACCACCGTACAAAACATATAATATTTATAATATATTATTTATTATATATAATAATTAGTGTATATCGTGACTGCGCGGAGGCAAAAATTAATCGATATAAATACTTCCGGTATCATGGGAACATGTTTTAAGTATCATGAATATCTAAAGTTACTCAAAATCTGGTCATCGTGTGGTACTTGATGGCAAAAGATATAAAAGGAGCATAGATAAGATCATTATTGTATCAACTCTAAACCACAGTCAATCTATAAAATGTTTTTAAATGAATAATAAAATCTACCCCTACTTGTTAGTCCGATTTTCTGCTGCTGCTTTAGTGATACAAAATTCCCGGTATGTACGATAAATCAACATAGTGATCTGTCAAATGAAGACTTTAATTTTACAAAAGACATGGTAAGTATTGGTTCTTGGTGCATACTCGAAGTCGAATATCATGAAAAATACGACAGACGTAAGATTAATAAAATAGAAAATAAATAACTGCTCTTACCATAAATCAAGCCAAACAGTAAACACCAAAGGTACTCTAGAATTAAAAGTGTTTTAACAAATAAAACAAGGCTAGGCAATTGATAATAAATAGACATTATGATTAAAGTTAATACAAATACATCCCATAGTGTATAATATAATGTTTTAATATCTCAATATCAAAGCAATTTTTCATGTCGATTTTGCAGCGAATGAAGATTAATCTGAGGCCTAGGTGTAGTCTTCAATTTTCTGTTTATATTTTTTTGCAAGCCGTTTTTTGTTAGAATGTTTTTTATTCTTGAAGATTTAGCACAAACTTTTCTCTATTTTAATATCGTTATTCTTCACTTGAAAGTATATATTTACATTTTAGTTTAACCCATACAGACCATCAATTGTATGCACTTGTGTAATATAGAAAATGTTTGTACTACATGTAAATTTATTAATAAATTACCACAAGCTCATATCGTCAAATATTAACATTGTATGTCTGTATCTTAAATAGCGTGTTAACCAACAACACATACCGCAAGCAAAGTCAGACCGTGTTTACCATGTTTACGGAATTTTCTAGTAGAAAGGTAAACATAGACATACCGCTGACAGTGAATAAGATCTACCTTAAAGATCAAACTAGAATTGTGTGATTTTCAAGATTTCAAGTTTATTACAAAGTCCGTCAGGAAAAACAAAACCCTCTTACAATGCTTATCAGGTTACTGCCAATGCACCATATAAGAACAAACTATAAACATCATTGGAAAAGGCTTAACGCTTCAGATTGATACAAAGCAGAGAAAACAATCAACTTAAAACACAGTGTCTGCTCATCTAGTGACACTTCAGCTATTGCATTGCTTCTATACAGCATGAACTTCTAGTGGAAGCCGTATAAGAAAGACATACACCAAACGGCACAAGCTATAGTTTATATAGCCCATTATGATTGAATTGGCGGCTTTTTTATCAAAGGTAAAAGGATTATAATCTAATACGACAGACGAGCGTTTCATCTACATAAGACTCATCAGTGGCGCTCAGATTAAAATAGTTATGAAGCCAACCAAGTACAAAGTTGGAACTCGACAGCAAACAGGGTATTGCATTAATAATGCTACTTAAGGACGCAATCATTTTATCGATATTTTTTAAACGGTCCATTGTTTATCATATTGAAAATATTATTTTATTTCATTTTGAATCTTTAGCGTATGAATTTGCTTACGCTTTTTGTTTTGTTGTTGTAAGTAGTTCGGTCTACTCGACTAAATAAAGTTCTCCTGCCTTTTTTATCGAGATAAATACACACTGAATAAGCAGTTCGAAGGGCTTATTATTTAAACATTTTGCATCTAGCAATATTATATCAATTGTTCTTCCTCTAATATTTTGTCTTTTTTTTTAAGATGCAAGTTACTGTTCATTGCAGAAGTCTTGTCGTTTGGACTCTATCGACATTTATTGTCATATTATTACTTAATTAAAACGGGTTTGTGTGCCATCTCAATCCTTTATATATTAGTTTGTTATTTATTAAAGAGAAACTACAAATGTTTTATATTCGTATAAACGAAGAGAAGTAGAATATAAGAGAAATTTGAGAGACAAGTATTATTATTTTGAAATTCAGATTCCTCTTAAAATTTTTACTTTATAACTGCTACACTCTTAACTAAAGGATAAATGTCGTTAACTAGAAAACTTCACCAAAACTATAGATTTTCAAGTTGTACGTCTTTTGATGGGCATACTTCAATATACCCAACGTGGTGAAGAGAAGGTATGGCGTGGACTTAGTAACGTTATGGATGTACTTTGGTGAGATTGATGAATTTGCATTAGATCTCCGAACTTCTTTATTATACGGTAAAATATTTTGCCAAATTCCACCCATTTTCTTTACATGTGAGACTTCAATAGCTCACAAAATGTCATAAAGCAAAATTTAAGCATATTTTAAATTTCAACTCTTGATTTGAAACCCAAATAATACAAATGCAAATACATGAACTATAAAGTTTTTTCTTGCCATGTTTTAAAAATAAAATATCTTTTAAAGGAGCTTCATTACAAATTAATAATTTTAGCCAACTTTGTTTCTTAGCTTATGTTCTTCTTACATATATTAATGATTTTAAATTTTTGATTATGTTTTACATTTTAGTTGAGAACATCCTTAAGTTAAGTCTGAATGGTTCGGACAATACATTGGGCTGGTTTGAATTCCAGAAATTGGCTGACTGTGATATTTTGGCGGACAACGCTTTTTTACTGAATCCGTGAAGTTGATTTCAAATATACTATATGCCATCAACACAAACCCAAGTATAACAAAGACAGTTCGCTACATCCAATTAGAGTATGATCCAGGAAAAGAGTATTATTTGTTTTTTTAGAGCAAGGCATTAATGATCATTTAACGTAATGGGGCAAATTTACGACTGTCAATGGACAATAAAACACAGTAAGGGATATTTCTGGAGTCAATGGTATGTGCGGTTAGGAATGTAGTCAAAAAAGTAGTTTATTGGAAAGCAACGACGGTACAAATACATACAATTCCGTTGAAATCAATGCAAGAAATTATCAGAACTTAGAAGGTGCTGTCACAAGACAAAAACAAATACCCTTATAATGACAAATGGCTGCTTATACTGGTACGAAGGCTAAAAGATGGCTTAACAGGAGTACTGAATATTCCATATGACGAAACGCAAGCAATTGGATCGATGTGTCGATTCAGGTAAAAACAAAACTAGCGTAAGTTAGTTGTAGCATTTCAATTAATTTGATATTTGACAAATTTAGACAGACAAACGGATGTGCATAGATTTCTATTTGGCAGATTTGTCATTATGAGTTGGTCGACGGATATTGAGGAGAACTATTATCAAATTTAAGCATTTATGTATTGCTTTTATCTAAAAAAAAAAAATAATTGTAAAATTCAAATAAGAACAAGTTGCTCTTTAGCATTGAATCTTCCATTGTTATTTTTAAAATTACGAATGTAAATACATTTCACACCCATGGTCAATTATAATATTTCGTCTTATTCTTATATGTACCCTATGTAATAATATTGTGTGATATGCAAAAATGAAAAATAAAAGTTCAACAACTTTCAAATTTTATATTTGATCACATAACATAAATTTTTCCTGAGATTGATAAGAAAAATAACGTGTAAATTTATAATCGACCTCTTAAATATACCCAAGGAGCATCGTATTACTAAGATGAATATCGCTGTAGGAAGCTTTTTTTTGAAAAAAAAGAGAAAAATGAAAAAGGTATGTTTTGTTCTTAAAATATTAGGTCTGGTATTGAAAGTTAATGAAAAAGGGATAGCACGGAGTGCATCAAGTCTCGAGACGAATTAATAGATTGTAATTTCATCTATATTTGCAACAGCCGGCATCTCTTATTTTATTCCAATACATTTCAGTGTAACCTTTGCAACAGCCGCTTGCAGTATGCAATCTTAATAAATAGTTCCATATCACTAACCTCCATGAATTGCATATAATTCTGTACACATACACTGCTCATCCTGTAAATTCTGCAGGAATAAGACAAACATACCTGAATTTCAGCTGATTATAACTTTCACTAACTTCAGTTGTAGTATTAACATATTTTACCAATTGCAATGTGAATGACACAAAGTGTTTCTATAATCAGCATAAGCTCGTACGAGATGAAAATATTTAAAAGCAGAGATTATGACATGTTTGAAACATCAAAATTGCATAGGATATAAATGATAATCATGTGAGACAAATGCTTCTCAGATTCATTACACCAACTTATTGAATTGGTTAAACACTTGAATAAAACCAAATATTACAATTCTCCCTATACAGAAGCATTGGCATATGGGCGAGTTTATGTATATGATACCTTGTTTCATGACTATATATTATAGTACTGTAACAAATGCATCTGTAGAATTAAGGTATAGCTGTAATTAAGAAAATAATAAAACACATTGAGTAATAGTTAGCGGTTGCAAATATATTATTTGTTAATATCGGTACATCTTTTTATCAATTCAAGATATATGATGTAATGAAAATGACGATAATCAAAATGTATCAAATATATCATCAACTTATAAATATAAAAAGGGAGATGTGTTATGAATGTCAATTTGACAATTCTACACAAAGAGACCAAATATAACAGACATTTACAACTATGTGTCACCGGGCGGCCTTCAACAATTAGCAAAGACCATACCGCATAGTCAGCTATAAAGGCCCAATAGTAGCGTTATCGACATAATAAATTACATGAATAAATCTGTTTTCCTTTTGTAGTTATTGTTTATGTGACAAATCACCAAATGATTATACTGCACTTGGAAGCACAGACTACGAAAAGTTTAAAAACATTCATTGACAATATAAAAAAAACTTTAATTGATATCAAGCAATGTCATATACTCACATGGATATCTCGCTCTCTCTCCATTATAAACATGCAGCTGATTTCAAAATATTATACAATTACTGTCTTTTGGTGAGGTAAATGTGTGGTGTTATTGACTTTTGAAAAACTGAATATCAGTTTTTCAAAAGTCAATAAAACCACATATTTACCGAAACAAAACACAGCAAATGTTTTATTCCATATTCCGGGAAAAATTAATGTAATGGAAAATATTTACCAAAACCAATTGTACATCAAACGTTTTTTTACCAAAATTATACACGTAAAAGCACGCGACGTTTTGCGCGGTGAATATCCTTTTTCCGCAGGTGAATATGCTTATATTTTCAAAATCCCATTCATATAGAAAAACCTACTAACATTTTATCAATATGGAATAATCATATTTATCAACAAATTCGAAAACAAATCCATTCGTGCATTACACAACTTTTAAAAATAGGCAACTATGAATAACGGCTAAAACTGATGAATCAATTATTCCGTAAAAGTACTTAAACTGACGCCGAAGAATAATGTATATACATATGTAAGGTTAACTACAGCCGCAGCGCAGTTTAGTCATGAATTAGAGATGTATGAAAGCCGTATCACACCTTATTGAAGTATCACAAATGTCACCGGCGATCAAACTATCAATTAAAATATTATACTTAGCTAAATACTGAAATAAGCATGGGGGCTTTTGTGCAATCAACATTTGATAAGGATGTGAATACAAAATAGGCGCACTTGAAAACTTGAAAACGCATCCAGTGTTTGCTTTGGTCTGTGTTGCCCAGTCATGTTTCTATGTGATGTTTTGTAGACTTGTTTAACTTTACCGTAAATTGTTTTTTTATTATGGCGTTGTCTGTTTCTCTAAAACTTATTGGTTTCAAATTATTCCCTGCTACTTTTCGCAGTAATTTTATACTTGCTGGCGCACTTACTTGATGTTTATTTAACATTGTGCAGTAAAGTATTTCTGCAATCAAGCAATAACATGTGTTTGTAATGTTGTCAGTCTCAGTTAAGCGTCATAATGAATTTGATGTGACAGAATGAGAAATGAACAACAATCACTTATTTTCAACATTCAAATTAGTATAAGAACAACAATGATAGGTAATCACTACAAAAAAAAATTGTAATGCATGCTCAAAAAGAAGTCATTGCTTGCACTTTTCTTTAAATATTGTACAATTAAGTTACCTTAAGTAAAGTTAACAAATTCTTATATATATGTACTTCAATTTAACTCTACCTTCTCATAAGTGATGACTAGTTGATTTATAATTAATAGAAATGCATGCATTATTCGTGTAAATGTTAACTTTATATAAGATTCGAATTTGAATCTTAATCAATAATGAAGAAAATCTGTTTAAATAAAACGAATGACTGTTTTACTTGTGGTCATTTGTGCAGTTGTCGTTGGTGCGCCCTCCAGTATATAACTAATACGGAAACCTTCCATGCTTATTGTACCGTCAGTTTGAAAAAGAACATACAAAGAGCTGCCTGTGCTCTGCACTGTGAATGGGACTATATCACCAATACCACAGCAAGTTTCTTTAATAAGAGTTGCGCTTGTGTTTGTACCTGTCAAAGAAAACACAAACATGCATAGAAATTCAAAAGTAAAGTAACAAAAATAACTAACTCCGATGAATATTCAAAACAAAGAGTCCATTATCAAATGGCAAAATCAAATGCTTAAACATATTAAATGAATGAAAACAAATAACCAAAATGATCCTATGTACAAGGAAAATTGTATACCGAGAACTTTGGTTGAATGCCTTTTAAAATCATAAAGCAAATCAGGAAAGTCTTTTGCTGATCACATGATGGCTAATGCTTTCCATAATGTCAGTTTACGTCGTCTATTGTGTAGAACATGTAGAAATGTCACTGTCACAACTCTAGGTTTCTTGTGACGTTTATGTCGTTATGTTGTTTTCTCATTGAAATGTATCCAAAGATCCTGTTTAATACTAATATAAAACGTTTAAAGTTCAATAAATAGCTCAAAAGAGATGTGGAAGATATCACAAAATATATTTGAATTTATAAGTAGAAGATAAATAAAACTAGTTTCTAAAGAAGACATTTCATCTTAACTTTCCTAGATTAAAACTTTGAACAGAAAGGCCTTCCACTGGATGCAGTGCGATGCATTCACCTTGATGTCTTCATGTCTTCATGTTTTGTGTAATTGGGTTAATGACAGCATTGATGCTTACACCGCATCTAAATATCAACATTAACACCGCCAATCATCGCATTCAAGAAACACGGACATTTACAAGAATATACGACACTGGTTTTTCACGCTTTCCATTGATTGACACTTTTCATTCTGTCAGTTTTTGTGGACTATCTTTTAATCTAATATGGAGTTTGGTATTTTTGTTATATATTTTTCAACTTAGTTGATAACATCGGGCTAGAAGCGACGGACGACAATACATCTGGTTAATTCAAATATCACATGTACATACCATCATAAATAAATATGTTGTCAGCTACTTGTATACAAATGCCTTTGTTCCCACCGGTCTCCAGGACGCATTGGAGGAATTCTATGCTTATTGTGTAATTATATAATTGTCCTGTAATCAACCAGTCGCGAGAATAATTTCTGAAAGAAAAAAAAACTGTAATAGACGAAGAAGCGTAGATATTAAGTTTTCTATCATCGTTGTGACTTTTTAAAATAATGTTAGCAAGGATAAGTTTTGTTAACGCTAGTCTTTTTAATCGGTTTTTGAGATGAAAATCGACAGACTACAGTTGCCTATATTTGAAACCCGACGTTAGATTCCTTATCTTCTTGAATATTGTAATGTTAAAATATAGGTATGGTTTCTTTGTTTAAAGAGCACAATGTTAAGCATGAAAGACATTAAAAACTGATGATTTGACTAATGATGTACTTAAAACCAAACTTCATACACAAACCAAAATGACACTTTTACCGTAAAAAGTCGAAGGATACCTTCTTTATTTAGAAATTGAGTCTATTAAATCCCAGTTGATATGCTAGTGATGTACTGTGGATAATAAATAAATTATGGGATACTAATGTTCGTGGTTTTGTGTTATCACATGAACCACTAATTTAAATGTTTTGTAGAAATTTTCAAAGTTTGACTATCATACTTACCCTTCCGGATAATTTGTTGTTCCATCGTAGGTGTCATGTGATACAAATGTCTGCAGGTAAGGAGTTGCTGTCAGATGAATTGCAGCATTTACATTATCTATAAAAGGGAATGCGAAATGTATAACAATGTATCCAAAATGTAGAGTATTTGTGAAAAACGAAAATTTGAACGGTTCAGAGCTTGACATACTGTCATAATTTCGTGTCTATTGTAATGAACTGTATATATATCTGACGTTGCGAATTACTTGTGGAGGTCATACAAATCTTTTCCCATTTAGGTATATTTCCCCTTTCCCATCCCCAATCATTTTTTCGTACATAAACTAAATGTTAATAGTGTAACAATGAACAATTACTTATACGAATGGTAATATATTACAAGCCGTTTGTGTTTATAATATTAAAAGCTGCTTAAAAAACATAGAATAATCGTATTGCCAATTCACAGATATTGCATTTTATACAGCAAATCACTTGCTCGCTAAAATGTAGTTTCGTAAGACAATTTTTCAACTTTTGTGTCGTTTATTGTTAACTGTAGAGGCCCCTCATGGGGGGTCCTAGTAATCACATAATCACCATTTTTTTGCCAATATAATCACATAATCATTAAATATTTGCTTATCTTTAGTAATCAAATAATCATAAACTAAAAATACAGTCCTAGGTAATCAAATAATCATGGAATATTTGGCTTAATAATCAAATAATCATTAAAAAAACGGCCAAGTAATCACATTATCAAAAACCCCATGAGGGCCCTCACTGTAAGTCTCATGTCGCTAGTAATTCCGCACTTGATTTTACAAAACTGTGTTAGACGCTCTTCATACAACGATCACTTTAAGCAATGTCTGTTGTGTTTTAGACACACTTTATATATGCACTGATATCATACTAGGTTTTCATTTAATTACCAATTAATGAGGGCCCTCATGGGGTTTTTGATTATGTGATTACTTGGCCGTTTTTTAATGATTATTTGATTATTAAGCCAAATATTTCATAATTATTTGATTACCTAGGACTGTATTTTTAGTTTATGATTATTTGATTACAAAAGATAAGCAAATATTTAATGATTATGTGATTATATTGGCAAAAAAATGGTGATTATGTGATTACTAGGACCCCCCATGAGGGGCCTCATTAATCAAATGGAGAAAAGTTTCTCAGTATGAAACTCGATATCAAAAGAATTAGATAAATTAGAGTTATATTTCCGACAATTATGTAATTCTCAACTGCATTCCGTGTACTTAGTTGGCTTTATAAATATTTTGATATGAGCGTCACTGATGAGTCTTATGTAGACGAAACGCGCGTCTGGCGTACTAAATTATAATCCTGGTACCTTTGATAACTATTTTATCCAATAATATTTATGATTTTGGATTCAAAATTTAACACTGTTAATCACTATTGATGTACCTTTCATTTGCGTAATGACTGTGACAACAATGAGACAAATGAATAGGGTAAGTGACATCATCTAAGAGTTGGTAATCGCATATACCTTTCAGGTATATAAACTGCCTTTTTTACACAATGGATACACTGAGAAAAAAATCATATGATTACGTATTTAAAATATAATTCTTTCAAGCCTTAGATTTGTTGGCAATTTTCACAAAGCCAGGGCCAGCATACAACAAATGTTTGGCCTGTAGAAAAATGTGAATTTTATTTAGGACTTATACGATAATTAAAAAACTGAATATAGAAGATGAATATACCGTTTGTATGACTGGTCGCTACTATATGATAATGATATAATTTCCAAATTACTACCTTTCGTTGACATATTTTGGCACGGGAATTTCAGAGACTAAATGTCTACATTGGATTTTTTTTAATGTGAAGAAAGTTGTACATCGGGTCTGCATACAAAAAGACATTAATTTATTAGTACTAAATCAAATCAATTCAATTCAATAATTTATTACTTTGAGCAAATGATGCTCATCAGTACAAATATAATATATATGCAAATACAATATATCATAAAAAAAATACATAAAACATACATAACTGATAAATGAATACATCCGAGAAGAATAATGATCTATATTAAGTATTGGTAACTTATAACATGTCTGTTCTACGTTTAAATGCATGGAAAAGAAATTTACAAAGGTTACATATGTCTTTTACATTTTCTGTGCTAAACAACTGTATAAGCTTAAATGACGATGGACGCTTATAATAATATGGCTAAATATACTGTCTCCTAATTACATTATAACAATCACACTTTAAAATGAAATGAAACTCGTCTTCTATTGTATTTAAAGTACAGAGAGTGCGTTTTCTTTCTGATCTATTAACAGCGTGATATCGTCCTGTTTTAACAAATAAGTTATGCGAAGACAATCTTATTCTCGTTAGATACACTCTAACATTCACATGTTTAGTAAGGTAAAATTGTAAACGAACATTATTTACACAGTATTTATAAAAAAAAAACACGTTGGCGAGCCATCCAAAAAAACATCAAACATATATAATTGGTTTAAACGAAAGAAATTCTCACCTTGGTTGTTGATCCTTCCTCTCCGCTTTGATGTCCTAATATAGCTGACTATGAAAACAGTGGTCATGTGAACATCCTAATCATTCATACGAAAACTTCACGATGAAATTAATAAATCTAAGTAACCTAAGAATTTGAGTTTTAATAAGCGATCAAGAATATGATTAACTCAAAGACATACATAGGTCTTACAGAACTTTTCAGTATCACAGTCTAAAATTACGACAACAGTACTAATACTTTACAGATGCATAGATATCATACATCGATTAATTAAGACGATTACTCACAGTAAAAGAAACAACTTCGGGAAATGAATGAACTCAACCCCGGATGTGTCGACAGCGTAAGATTATTTAGAAGAAATAAAAATTTTATCAATCTTATTGAATAACATTTGCGGGCTATGGGATTTACTACACAAATAGCCGTTCACTAAATACTCCTTTCCGGAAAGCCTCGGTGGCGAGTGGTCTAAGTTGTTACTACTGTAATCACTAGCCAGTCAGCACTGAGGTTGTGGGTTCGGACCCCGCTCGTGCGGGTGCACTCGACTTCAATTTTAAATTACTAGGATTGTCAGTTTTCCTGTCGAAGGTCGGGGGTTTTCTCCGGGCACTCCGGCTTCCTCCACCAATAAAAACTGGCCGCAAACGAAATAGCCTAAATGCAGTGCTTAAAAATGGCGTTAAAACACCAAAAATCAAATCAAACCTTTCCGAAAAGAAAAAGAACATTTCTGGGAAATGGAACTTGGTACTGCTATGCCATATGCTTACAATGATCGCATCAAAGGAGTAGGATGTATTTTTTTAGTAAAACTGCAGTGTTGTAAATGTAATAGGCTAATTTAATTTTACGCCACCAACGAAGTCAGGGGCAAAAACATAACCATCGGTTTTTTGTCAATAAAAAAAAAAAGAAAAAAGGCTTCTAAATATAGATCGCCCTCTGGGAGCTCTGGTGACCTTAGTTCACATCTTTGTCAACCTTTAGGGTAAAATTGCATCAGAATTATTATTTTCCACTGCCTTTTATTTTTTCTAAAATGTTGAATAGAGCAAATACATGACAACGGATGCAATACTACATTTTCTCCAATATAATGACTTCAAGTTGTCAGTATTTGTGATGTAGCTCTTTTCTGGCATTTTAATTCAGTAAGATCGAAACCATTGCGTGAGGAAAAGAGAATATTCTTTCCTGTTTCGTTTATCTATATAGAAATTGCTGCATTCTACATCAGTAACGTTCTACAATACAAGAAGGTTACATCTAAAATTCCACTTTATTTTCATATCATTCTTATATGTAATCTACAGTTATTTAAAACCATTGTACCCAAAGTATTTAATTATAAAGAAGCTTTGTAGGGCCTTAATTTAGAACAATTAATAGGCAAAACCCTTACACATTAGTTGGATACATAACTTCAAAATAATTATAGATTATATTGCGGACTACACCAGATCATGAGATAATTAATACGAAAAGGTTGAAATGGGTACTTTTTATAGAATGAATAAAAACAATTAGGTCGCATTCTTAAGGAATAATAGGATTTAAAATCTAAAATTTAAATCAGTTATCGGTAGTGCTCATACAACTGTCCGTCGTTATACTACATCGTCAAGTAATAGTATTTGGTTTCTAGTTGGATTATCGATCTTTGCAAGTGATTGATTTACCCATAATCCTCCTTTTTGACGTCGACATTTAGGAAAAGCATACGCATTTTTTAGCCATAGATTTATCTTCTAAGTTATGTCTATGACTAACTATGGTTCCGGTATTCACGACCGCTACTTCTAGTTCTGCTGATGATAATCAGGTAATTTTCCAGTTTTTCAAAATTCATCTCCGTGTAGTATTAAGGACAATGATGAGCTTGCAAGAAATGTCGATAATTTAAAACATTTCAGGCGAATATGTTGATCTGGCCTTACCATTAGCTTATTCAGAGGCCTCTTCTGTGGATAATTAGAAAGTCGTTATTTCACAGGAATTGTGATACCCCCCAAAAAAGGGGGGGGGGTCTTCCTTTATTTTTATATGTAAGAATGTGACACAGAAACAGGCCCCTTATTTTCATGTCTTGCTGATTAGAACAGGGTTGCTTTTTCTTGCACTGCTGTCGGGAACAGGTTTAATTTTAAAACAATTGAATTAAAAAGAACAGATTGGATACTGGATATTGAAACACGTATGTTTTTTGCTTACATTGATAAACTGTTTGGTGACAGGATTTATATTTCTGAACTAGTCTAGAAAATAAAGGTCTCTGGCCAGACTAAGGTATACATTTTACAAGCGTGTCTAGAATAGGGTATACATTTTCGCATTCTAAGCATGTCTAGAACATGTAGAAGGTGATTTTTTTCTACAATATTTCTGTTTAGAACAGGGTATGTTTTGCAATGTTTTCTGGTTAGAACGGGGATGATTTAGAAAGTGCTGTCGGCACAGTTATACCTGAAAAGATAGTCAGTAACCCCCCTCCCCCGGAATACAACCAAGACAGCAACAAAACAGAAATTTACACAATAGGTATATTGGGTAACTGGACAGATGCGTTTTTTTTAGTCTATATTAGTATATTTTGTACTACTGATCACTCGACTGTTTTTCAAGATTTACTCAAGTACATACATAGTATATGGCTAGGCGCTAAGTGGTGCGCACTAGGATGGAAGTCGTACGATGAAAAATTTCGTCTCAGAATGTCACAGGATCCAGCTGGTTCTTGGGCTGTTGTTGACCCTGACTTATGGCTACTCAATATGTATTCTCCGTCTAGTATTGGTAATGGCAATAAGAATGGGGTCCTTAAAATGTTACGCATTCAATTACCAAGGTTTATGCGGGGTTCATTCATGTGCTTATACTCATTCTTGTTTGAGTTGCTTTGAGGAACACCCACTTATGATTCAGTGTCCCATACAAGACTGTTTTCCTGAAGGCAGGCAAACATGTAAGATTTAAGCAAACTAGGCCTCTGTTTAGACCGAGATTTAGGGCACGTGTTAGCAACTCGTTGCAGTATCTCGTCAATACGAACTCGTATACTGGACAAAATATGAAGTTAATTTTTAGCAAATGCTATTACATTTGATCTTAAAGAGATATCAAATTGAGAATTTTTGTAATGTTAATCTTATGTTTAATTTTGTATAGAAGTTGGATTGCATTGATTTCGAATCCAAACTGATGTATCATCTATTGGATAAAGGGTGGACTCCAATAAACACAACTGAATTTAACGTAAATTCGTATTACTATCATGTAAAATCAATCAAGAGTTATACTGGGATCAGATACTTTTAATCTTATTAGAATTTTTGTTAAAAGATAATTCTAACCTCTCAATTTAGCAACATTTTTTTTTTATCATTATTTATTAAGATTATATTAAAACCAAGCACTATATTTGATGATTAACAAGCAAATATCAAAGTTAGTAAGGATGTTGATTCGTCCTCTAGTATTGTTATTAATGGTAATTAATTTAAGATTTGAGCGTTGTATATTCCAGGCTCAAGCCGTAATGCAGCTGCAGATTCTCTGTCTCGTTTTCGGGTGATCCGATCCCGTACATTGGGACCGGAAGCATTTATCATACCACACATAACTTTCATATGGTTATTTCGAAACTGGAATAGACTTTCAAATACACAATTCGGTAGTAGATAGTACGAACAGTTTACACGGGCTTTACATTTGTTAAACAGTTTCGGGAAAGATTTCGGTCTTGCCAATGTATGGCTTATGTCCTTGCAGGACGTTGTGCTTTTACTGCATATATTTTAAATTAGGATTTGCTAATTGAACAATACGTACACATCGATCAGCTTGATCTGGCTTAAGCATTTACAATAAGCTAAATGTTTATGAAGACTTTACTAAAAAATTACAGTAAGCGTTGGTTTGGAGCGTTCATGGTTGCTTCAGATGGACAGTAGGTTGACTTTTTTAAGAGAGATATTGCATCGTAATGTGTCAATATTATCAGGTATATGAAGTTCTGCATACGAAAGCTATGATATTCCAGGCTGTTTTTCCTGGGCTTGTCGTGGTCTTTTTATGTATGGTTGGGGAGTTGACAGTTCACAATATGAGCAATACATGGTCTAAAAATCATGCTTTAAACAAGACTGATGTCAAAATTTACAAGAAATATATAGAAACTCATTTGGTTTCATCTAAGACCGATCAGTTTAGTAGAGGGTTAACTATAGAATAGAGTATCTTAATATTAAAGTGCAACCTGAATTATAACAAACAATTACATTCATATATACAAGTAATACAGCCAGCCAAATAAGCTTATGATGCACTGTACATTGTGTATCATTATTGAAAGTTGAATAAATAGATATAGTTCAAATTTAAACGCAAATTATAGCAAGACACGTTATCAGTTGATCACAGATTGTCTGATGGTAAAACAGTTCAAAATAATATACAACTATACACATTCTTCCTGAGCAATTAGACAAATGTGTTTGTCCAGTGGCTTTTATTGCTTTGCTATTTGCCAGATAGACTTGTTGTAGGTGGACCGCTATTTTGTCTTTTGATGGTTAGCTAGTTTGACTAAATACCAATTTTCTACAATACTCAAAATATGATCTCTACATGTTTTAGGTATTAAACATTCTCGTTGTTCGTCGAACTCATTCAACATAGGTATGGACCTATAATGGTTACTTCTATAAATTGTGACTTGGATGGATTTTTGTCTCATTGGCACTCATACCACATCTTCATATATCTATATATGGAGAGAACTTGTGTTGTGATGGATTATCCAATAAAATATTTAGGTCGTTTGAAAGCGGGTGCATATTTGCGTTACATATACGAATTCCCAGTTAATTGTGTGTATGTTGCCGATTCTCCTATAAGGGTTTGGATTGTTAGGTCGTCAATATTAAGAATGTGATTTTGGAAGCAAGACAACGACCGGGAGGAGGTAATTTGGCTTTGAAAGGTCGGAAGTGAAAATTTGATGGTAGGTTTGTTTTTACCGATGGCTAACTATCTCTAAGGTGAAGAATATTCTAATGCGAAGAATGGAAGATCCTCACAGCTATATTACAGTGCACATTGGGAAATGATATATTTAAATATCAAACTAGGTTACTTTCATCATTAGCTAGTTCAATTTATATCAAGGTTATATATTGATTTGCCTGTTACAACTTGATTTGGTCTCGAGTTTTATTGCCAAGACTGCAATGACGGTCTTCAAACATTACATTATATATATATATATAGATTAGACCGTTGGGTTTCCCGTTTGAATGGTTTTGCACTAGTAATTTTTGGGCAATTTATGGCTTGTTGTTCGGTGTGGGCCAGGGCTCCGTGTTGGGGGCCTACATTTACCTATAATGGTTTACGTTTTTTTTTTTTTTTAAATTGTTGTTAGGATGGATAGTTGTCACATTGGCACTCACACCACATCTTCCTATATCTATTTGACAGTTTTTAGTTGCCTATATATGTTCTTAGTGAACAGTTAAACGAAATATCGACATTATTGGGCTGTTTTATAAATAATACAAATAGTTGCAGGTTAATTTACAATTTATATCATATAATGGCATATTCATTTATCAGAAAATTATTTTAATCAAATTTTGCTTGAAATGGCACAGCTATGCGCAGCTCCCCCCAATTTTATTGGCGGTTGACGGTTCTGTGAAAATTTTAACTATAGGCTAAAATTGTCGCAGCACCGCCAATTTGGCAGATTTCGCTGCGCTTAGATAACATATTTGCAGTTTACAGACTTATTGTAATCGTATGATAGCATTAGCCTCTGATTTCCAGGGTTAATAGCTTATCTTGAACTTCCCCTTTTCATATATGGTCTGCCACCTCAAACATATTCGGCGATCATCATATAACATTTTCAAAGACACATATGCATTTTTATCAGTTAATTTTAGTTCATATATCTACATGTATCACAAATTGCATTTCATATAATAGTACATATATCATATCACAAATTGCATTTCATATAACAGTACATATATCATATCTGTTAATAAATGCTGTGGCCATTTCCTGCCAATACCAATCTTGTTATTTTTTATGAGCATCTAAGATAATAGGATTTAAAATCTAAAATTTAAATCAGTTATCGGTAGTGCTCATACCACTGTCCGTCGTTATACTACATCGTCAAGTAATAGTATTTGGTTTCTAGTTGGATTATCGATCTTTGCAAGTGATTGATTTACCCATAATCCTCCTTTTTGACGTCGACATTTAGGAAAAGCAGACGCATTTTTTAGCCATAGATTTATCTTCTAAAACCCGTCCACCCTCCCTTAAATTTATAAGTAGAATGCAATTCCTACGGAAGATACTGCTGTTTGGTTTTGTTTGTTTATTTCAGAATTGTATTGTCTAGACTACATCAATTAAATCATCACTCTATGTGGAAAGATGTACAAAAGTTCTAATGACGAGACGGTCTTTCAAGAAAAAAGATAAATCCTGGACGAGGAGTGGACGTGCATGCATATAGAAATTGAATGGATAACTTGGAAAGAAATTTATTTGTTTGTTGGGTTTTTTTTCTGATTTTTATTAAACTTTGCGTTGGTAGCGATAACTTCTGATATCCAGGGTTAGTCGCTTGATTTATGGCAGATTTCGCTGCGCTTAGATAACATATTTGCAGTTTACAGACTTATTGTAATCGTATGATAGCATTAGCCTCTGATTTCCAGGGTTAATAGCTTATCTTGAACTTCCCCTTTTCATATATGGTCTGCCACCTCAAACATATTCGGCGATCATCATATAACATTTTCAAAGACACATATGCAATTTTATCAGTTAATTTTAGTTCATATATCTACATGTATCACAAATTGCATTTCATATAATAGTACATATATCATATCACAAATTGCATTTCATATAACAGTACATATATCATATCTGTTAATAAATGCTGTGGCCATTTCCTGCCAATACCAATCTTGTTATTTTTTATGAGCATCTAAGATAATCGACCAAAGTCAGTTTTCAGAGACAAAGAGGCTGTGAAATGTCTTTTATCTTTTCACATTATGTATGTTGAAAAACCTTCAAATGATTGTGTCTTTGTATGAAATCTTACTACTACGAGTATCTTGTAAAAGGAATAAGGATTAACAAAGTATTATCATTTGACAAGGGCGAGATTTTGGCAAATCATATGTCCTTCACTGCTTCAATTAATATTACATTAAACAGCAAATTGGAGGACATACCTTGTTAATAACTTAGTTTTCCACAATTTTGTACAAACGCTACATTGCCAGCTCATCTGCATGTTTGACTATAAACGAATTGTCCATTTGATTGATAAACATTTGTCTGTTGTAAAAGAGGGTATTCAAATATTGTGAAATTGTTTACTTACATAGTGATATTAACCATATGTTAATTCAAAAAGAACTAAAGTACTTCCGGATAAAGAGAGGGACGAAAGATACCAGAGGGAATGTCATACTCATAGATTGAGATAAACTGACAACGCCATTGCTAAAAATAAAGACAAACAGAATAATGATAGTACAGAAGACACAACATAGAAAATTACAGACTAACAACACGACCCCACCAAACACTCGGGTGATCTCATGTGCTCCTGAAGGGTAAGAAAATCCAGTTTCATATGTTGCACCCGTCGTGTCGCTTATGTTATTTCAAATCCGCTAGATAGTCTAATTCGGTAGGTCACATTCGTGAAAAAGGAAGGGTATTGTAGTTACGACATACTGAACACATCACATATCGTCTGTGAAACGATTATTCCATACTGGTCAACCAACTCGTGATGGCGTCCGTAATATTTAAGTAAAGGTTAATCCAGAAAATGCGTCGAATGCATACAATAATTAAACGTGTTGTTTTCAATTTTTGAAAAACTTCCTTCCCAAGCATAGATTACCTTAGCCATATTTGGCACAACTTTTTTGGAATTTTGAATCTTCAATGCTCTCCAACTTTGTACTTGCTTGGCTTTAAACTATTTTGACAGGAGCATCACTGATGAGTCTTATGTAGACGAAACGCGCATCTGGCGTACTAAATTATAATCCTGGTACCTTTGATAACTATTAACACCACTGGGTCGATGCCATTGCAGGTGGACGTTTCGTCCCCGAGGGGATCACCAGCTCAGTAGTCAATTCTTCGGTGTTGACATGAATATCATTGGTCATTTTTATAAATTTCCTGTTTACAAAAATTTTGAATTTTTCGAAAAACTAAGGATTTTCTTATCCCAGGCATAGATTGCCTTAGCCATATTTAGCACAACTTTTTGGAATTTTGTATCCTCAATACATTTTCTACAAACAAAGTCATCCGTAAATATAGGGCTAACCTTCTAAGTATTCGTTGTCATTATATTTCTATAACCAATTAATTTTGCGGTGAAATTGTATACTTTTTAAGATAAAAAGTGCAGCAACTTTCAAAACATCGTAACACATGTGAATCGTTTTCAGAACAATGCATAAAATCAGACCATTCAAATAATGATCAAGGAGCATCGTTAATGAATAAGAAATTTAATCTGCAATATAGGAAGCATTTATTGAGAAAATGAAGAGAGAAAAAAATGATTGATCATGACTCTTTTGAATATCAGAATGAAATATATATACAAGGTATGTCAGGCTTCTGAAATGGTAGTTTTGATATTTAAAGTCAATGAAAAAAGTGAGTGCCGATTACATAAAGTCTCAAAATGAATTTATAGATCAAAGGTTTAGCTATTTCTGCTACAGCCAGCAAGTTTTATCTTATCCCAATATGCATTAGTAGCACTTTTTTTACAGCCTCTTGGACCTCCATTGTGCATGCGTGCATAATCTTCACAAGTGGTTCCACATTTCCTGCCTCCATAACGATTCATGTAAGTCTGAACACATCCTTTGGCACAATCATAATCCTTTGTACACTCTTCATAACCTGGAAAAAAAAAGATAAATTTTATGGAATTGTAACTACTTTCGTCTGCAAGTCGTTATTGTGAGCAGTAAAAATAGGTTCAACTGAACAATATTTCTTTAAACGTCCTGTAACATGTCCGCAATGGGACATTTTTTAACTTGTTATTTTCGGATTTGTTTTTGCTGAATCGAGTAATGACTATTGAACAGCGGTATAATTCTGTCGCCTTTTTGTATAATCTTCTCTGAGCGCGTACAAGATACGATGTTTTAGAGGAAGAATTCATAAAACATTTGGGATCATCAAAATCATAAGTCTATTGGCATACTGGCTAAAAAGTCGAAGAGTAAGTTAATCAGGTGAAATTGTAATCTCATGCAATTTTAGTACAACAAGTCAGTACGTAGTTTATTGATAATTACACATTGAATTACGCTGCAGATATATATAAAAAAAAGATGAACATTAAAAATGCTATACGCATCGAAGTTTTGGCTATTCGCTGCTTTAAAAGGTATTGTACATCATATTGTGATAATGATAGTAATGAAAAATCTTTTTGCGGACTGCAACAAGTAAACGATAGTTCTTGTTGAGAAATTATTCTTTACTATAGAGTTATAATTAACAATTGCCAAGAACAAAGTGGAAATTTCCGCATTTAAGTGCAAACCTTAAGTTAACTGTCTCTTAATTCAGTATAATTTTAGTAGGCATTTGGCGATTAAAGAACTTCGGTTGAAAGACGCGTTAACTTGTCACATTCTAGTAAGTGACTTGTTTCTTAAACTTAAATTGTACTTACTGTTGCCTGGTCTATAACAGTCAATCCAGTACACTTTCTTTATTTGAAATGGTCCACAGGAATCCGATCCGCCGTCATCCGCACATCCAATCTCTTTGTTACAATTTGATTCTACCTATAAAGTAAGTAGCAAATCTGTAATACAACTAATCAAGATTTTAGAATGAAACGGTTGAGATAAAAGCGCTATGTAACTTTGGTTAAATTTAATCAATAGTACGTAGCAACTGATATTAGCAAAAGAGAACGCAATCTGCGAATATACTAATATCATGGCTATAGAAAAGACTAAAAATGAAACATAACGTAACATTGATTTTAGACAGCCTCGTTTAATAAGGTTATTGATATGTATGAATGATTGATCAATTGATTGACCCTCTCTTTACTTCCAGATGAAAGTTCGGCCTACAATTCTTAAATAAATAAGAAGGAAGCTTTATGCACCATTTTGTTTAAGTGTTTTGTTTGGTTAATTCGGAAATCAACGCAATGACACATACCACTAAACATCCTCAGAGCAAGTACACTGATTCTTATATTTAACTTTCCCATCACAAAAACAACAAATGCCATTAATAAAATTGAGAACGGAAATGGGAAATATATCAAGAGCAGATGGCAGGCAAAGGCCACCAATGCATCTTCAACACTACAACAAGAAAATCCCGCACCCGGAGCTAGGTAGCTCTAAATAAAAATGTTTACTAGTTCATTGAACATAGTCGTCATACTAAACTCCAAAACATATCATTAAACTAAAATAAAAATAAAACACAAGACTAGCAAACATTCGGCGGGTTCAACAATGTAGAATAAAGGAATACACAGCAATACGAACAGTAAAATTCAGTGTAAAAAAAGTTCCAGTTCAATAACAGAATAGGTAACAAAAAACTAAGCAAAATAACAATGATATAGGTTTACATGTTTTGATTCTACCAAGGTTCTAATTCCGTAATAAAGTTTGTGTACTTAGTCGTATACTGTAACATGAAAACCTCAGGTAAAACTAAAAGATTAGAATTCAGAGTACACATATTCAAGAATAAAAGAATCGTTTCGGCATATGTTTACACCTAGTTTGGACAGGCTTAATACAATACACACCGCTAGAATAAGAAGGAAAACGTTTTAATACATAATTATTTAAAATTATGCAAAACATCATTTTGGTTTGTTTCCTTTTGTATAGTGTGATCTAATCTGAGGTCTATTTTTTTTATATTATTTATCCATTCATCAGTCAACAGGAATGAAGTTAAAAGAAAAAAATGTGGCACTTTTTTAAAAACATAATTAAAACTTAACAGTAAACCTTTCAGTCTGTTTAAGTGAACATTCCATTTCTTTATAAGTGGGATTGTAAAACGTGAATTGTCGAAATATCTGTAGTTTGATATATACTTACGTCACAAATACAGTCTAAGCAAGTGTTTGAAATTCCTGAAAGTAAAACCAATTTGTTAGGGAGAAATAAAATCGATTCGATAAAAAAAAAGCTTTAGCGGTTGAATATGTGAAGGAGAAAGTATTTTAAATATTCTTGCATGTCAATTATACTACCTCAAAACATACTTTATATATCGATATGTGTCAATGCCTTTTTTACTCTTTATACTTTCAATGATTCAGATAATTGTATAAAATAAGAGCCATTTGTTCATAAAACTATCATATGTCCGCTTAATCAGAATAAGTTTTACAATGTGTCTTGAAATTCTCACGTAACATTATAGTTTAAATAAATGATTTTAGTTAATCAAAAATTAATACTTATATTTTATATATGTATAGTTCAATTCAGAAATAAGAAGATGTAAGCAGTAAAATACAACTGTGTGGCCTTCAACAATGCGACAAATCCATGCAATTTAGTCGGCTATAAAAGTCCCCGACTGTTAGAAATTTTAGTACCGTTTTAACATGTGTCTCTGGAGATATTTTTTACTTGTGAAAGCTAGGTTTAAATAGAAATAAAAGGGACTAGAATTAATAATTTTAGTTTAAATTTCAGTATCAGGAAATTGGCACTGCAAAGTTGAAGCATGTATTCAGTTGAACATTACAACGATTAATCCAACTCCTAAAAGTCGTAAATAAAAATTAATATTCCTATTAGAGTTAAGATATGAAAATAATAAGATGAGGTATAAATGCCTATGAGACAACTATCCACAAGAGACCAAATAACAAACCCTCCCCTTTATAATAGACAGTGAAATAATACAATATAATAATAGATTATAAAAAGAGCTTAACACATCACATCGATACATGGAAGAAAACAAGGCAGAAACACGTATAAAACATATTGCTGGCGTGGCAGGGTATTAAACATTAATACAATAAGTACACATCCAAATACCAATTGACTTTGTTGAAGTGTAACAAATAGAGAAAAACACGAAGACTGGCAGAGATTGGTCTTAATTGTAATTTTATAAGTTTCAGCGAGCAAATTCCTTTCTTTGAGGTCTATTTACTAGATGAACAAAACAATTGTTTATAAGAAAAAATTATCGCATATTGGCTTACAGGTCTTATAATTTTAATGTCAAACGACATACGTTATTTGTGTATAGATTACACAGTAACTATTTAAACGCACACGCGTCTTTGACTATCACATTACGATAAGATAAACTTGTACAGCTCCGACTTGTTAAACACTTTTATGTTTTGAAACGGACACATTGTCTCTAAAATTTGAATAGATTTTGTAACTTATCTGCATATATCAACCCAACATTGATAGTCAAAACTATTACCATGATTTGCAAAGATAACTGAATAAGAGGCATCCTGAAACAAATAAAATTGAGCATCAGGCAATGAAATCAACTGAGTATTGCAATTTGATGAAAAACAAAACAATCAAACCGCTAAATCTGTTGTCCTAACTTATTGTTGTTTATCGTCTGTTTTTTGCTAAATGAATTTTTACAAAATAACATAATTGCATAAAGCGTTAACAATTCCAAACGTCGATTATGCGCGCGTATATATATTTAGGACTGGATAGATAAAGGTGATGGAAAAACATTCTTATCCCAGGCATAGATTAACTTAGCCGTATTTGACGCAACTTTTTGGGAAATTTGGATCCTCAATGCTCTTCAACTTTGTACTTGTTTGGCTTTATAAATATATTGATACATGTATGATCATCACTAATGAGTCTTGTGCAGACGAAACGAGCGTCTGGCGTATTACGTTATAATCCTGGTGTCTTTGATAACTATATGAAACTTCGCTTTTTAATTATTTTTTTAAAGATACATCTGCTTACCTGAAGCTATCTTTATTTTCCGATTCAAAACAAAATACTGTTAAACTGATGAGAAGTGTTTAAATACCTGTGGATATAACAAAAAAAGTCAATCAATAATTCTAGGCAGTAACAATATTAAAAACTCTACATTACTAAATGTTGCCATATTGAACAAATTATAAGGTTTATAAGAAAATATTATTCGAATAACAACTTTTTCATTAGCAAGTAAAAATAAGGTTATGCAAATAATTTATTAATTTTCACTTCATGTTTCTTTTTAATACAAAATTGTGTCACATTTTTAATTTTTCTGTCTCTTAGTTTTATTTGAAAATAAATTAAAATGTTTTATTAAAGTCTTATGTGTTTAAGTTATAAGCCAGCATGCATAATGTTGGTTTTTTTTAACAGCAATTATCATGCAAAAGTCCATTAATAGGTTGAGTATTGCCGGTATCATATCTACCTATAAATTATTTCAAACATTATTTTCTGAGTTATAATTGACAAAATCGTGTTCAATATTTATCATTCATATCAAACATGCATGTTCAACCGTAGTATGAGTCAAACGAGATACGTAATGCCTTCGTATTAGATCAAAAGCATTTTAGTTAAATCATTTTTTTTTATTTTCTTTTTTGGTACTGGAGTTTAATCAAAAAAAAATATCTACTGTAATCAGCACATTTAAAAAATGTTACTTGTATAAATAAAATCATTTAGCCTTAAATTCAAACACTCACCTTTGAAACTGTAGATTCCTTGATACCGGCTAAAGGACTTGTGGCATGCTTTATAGTGTTGTGATGTGTTGAAGTATATGCCCAAAAAGGTAATAAAACTTTTTAAATACAAAGATCCAATGATTTGCTTAATTTCTAAAGTGGTGTTTCCCCATGTTGGCTTATATTTATGGTTATATGAGCAATGGTTTCAAATTTGACATTTTACATAATTTGACAAGGAAGTCTATACAGTGTCATAATCTTCAGGAAAGACCTTGAAAATACAGCTGATGTTGCAAAAGTATCACGTGCAAGCATTTGATATATATATATTTTAATAAAAGTGAGAGAGCCTGTTGAAATTTAAAATGGTTAAGACCACTAACTTATGGAATACTGTAGCAATACTGCCACACATCATTTTGCAACAATTAGGAATATACTTTTCAACTTGGTTCATCTTTGATGATATTTAAGTATTCCCTCTAGTCATACGACCGGTAAAAAGAGTTCGTCCCTAAAACACATTTTGTACTTGTTTTGTTTTATAACTATTTTGATTTGAAACGTGCGTCTGGCGTATTACATTATAAGACTGGTACTTGTGATAACTATTTGAAAACAGTTTCCATTTTAATTGAAAAATATCGTTCACTTATTTTCTCACTATGATGACTAGAATTTCCAAAGTCCACAGTTGAATATCATTTAAGCAAACATAACTGACTCCTATATATATAGCTAGTTTTTATGTGACATATTTTTTAGTTTGTTCGAGGGTCTATGCCACATAAATTATTTTGTTTATGAGTATCAATGGTAACATCTTGGTTTTAAATATATCTTAAAATATTTTCAGAAAATTATATAAAACTTTTGATTCATTATAATGAATAAGACACTTTTATTGCACTGTTTGTCTATAATCAATAATCGATTGAGCTTATTCAATTGGTCGTTAATTGACATCAAACAATCCAAATATCATCAATAAATCTTTTAGGTATAGTGTAATATACACAAAGAATTGACAAATATTACGATAAGGGTCATGTGATCCAGGTACAATTGGTGGCAACAATAGTAATGTAGCCTGTTTGGACATAAAATTATATTACTTTAAAGAAAAACACAACAAATTGCCAAAAAAAAAATCAAGTATTGAATAGATTGTGCCAGTTGACTTCAGAATAATGGAAGCCCATCTGACGTCCAATAGCTTTATAAGATAACCCTGATGACCGCATGCCGATAATCTGCCATCTTTGAAACTCCGATGTTTGTCTTCGTACCAAGTTCCCAGAGTGTGAATAAAATTTTCAAATCCTCGGACTTAAATACTCAAATTTGAAGCGGGAGGGAAACTGCAATTTTGTAGTTTGCATGGAAGGCATGGTTTGTGTGCATTATACGTCGATATCTTAATGATCGGTCACACCTGTATGTTAATATTCTTGAAAGGAATATTGGTCTTGTTGAAATCAATATTGATATTCAAATTAATATTTTTGGTTAAAACTATAATGCAATGTATCAAGGGGTGGTTAATCTTTTTCTTTGTGTATATTAAATTTTGTTAAATCTTGATTAAGACCAGGAACTATTTTTTGTTATGTGAGCCTACTTAACACAAGACCAAATATAAACTGATTATGTCTTCCAATGTTTTTCTTCTACTTATATAATTATTTACAAGGGAAACAAGTATCTGTTTTCTTCTTAAAGTTTATAGAGAGTTGAAGGACGTGGTAATAAAATAGGTTGATCGTGTGTGTAATTTTTTGTTTTATTTATTTATTTCCAATTACATAACTAAAGTTTAATTTATAATATATATTTGCCTGTAGATAGACACAGCGTAAAGCTCGATTTTGCTACAGAATTGAATGCTTCTTTTCTATTCAAGTTTAAAATATGTCAGTAGTTTTTAAAGTGTTTCGTGAAATGATAGCTATTTATTTTATCAGTATTCATGGACTCTCTCTTTTTGAATTTGTCTGGGAGTGGTGTATTTTTTATGTATCTTTCTTCTTGGTTTATTTATATATAAAATGTTTAGCGAAGAGGCGTGTTGTATGAAAAACTAAGGCGCTTGAAAGTAGTTTTTGAATTATTAGTAAAACATATGTCGCTTTTTGATATGATTGCTTCTCCTAAAATTTATAACTAGTTTGACATTTTACATGAAAAATATATTTCCCCCAGGCAAACCGAATTGTTTTTCCGACGTAGTCGGTATAGTTTTGGTTTGTGCCCTTTGAATTTAATGACGCTTAACTATGGCAACAGAATACGCATGCTCGAAAATCCTTTCTGTGATTGGACAAAATGCTGTCATGATGGGTAATTTGGTTGTGTTTGAAAAAACGTCTCGTTAATCATATCGTAATGGAAAGCAAGTGAAAAACTATAAATATTTGAACTTAATCTTACAAAGATTTATATTTTTATTAAAATAATTGTTTCTCCAATAGCTCTTTGCATCCATGACAGCTGTTTATTCGGGACAGTTATATAATTTTTAATGTAAACTTTGTTGTACGAATGTACATGACTTTTAGAACGCACCTACGCATGTGAGATTTCCGCGGGGTTTTTTGTGAATATACTCAAACTAAAATACGTCGGATATCTCTTTTAAAGATAGTTCTTGTTTTTTATAACGTCATATTTGCGTAAAGATGTACCACCGCACAACGTTTACAATATCCTTCTTTTTTTAAGTTGTATCCTCGATGACATTGATATTTGTTTAACAAAAACATGATCGCTCAAGTATTGTGGTGAAATAAACATCATTGTACTGTGTACGCAAACAACTTCAAAAAGGAGTTTTACTTGCGTCTATTCAATGTGTTATAAGCTAATGCAATACATGTAAATGAACTAGCATTTACATGTACTAACAAAAGGAGATTTCAGTAACAGAAACATTTATTACAATTTTATAAATGGTAAATTGTTCTTAGAACGCACATAGAGTTATGAGTGATTATTGGGAACCATTAACGCTGTCGTAAGGACTTTCTTGGACTTCCAAAATAATTAGTGTTTAAAATATTTTGCCATCACATCAATTACAATAAAAATGCAGCACTTTTTTCAACATTGTCTCTAGTTCATCTAAACAATAACATTTTGTATATTACTACTATATGAACATTTGGAATCATTACCACTGGATAATATGAATCAATTCAAGTCAGGAAAATGACAGTAGTTATCTATTCCGTAACCTTTTAACAACATTTTTTTATGAAAGCATTATCATAACTGTACACAAACAATTTGAATTGGTAGACATACGTCACTAATTTAAGGACAGTAAAAATAAAATATTTAGAGGCCAACTTGAAATTTCAAACATATACAAGTGTGTTGACTATATTTAACGTTTGTAGCTCAATATTATCAAATTCCGCCATCAACACTAATGTCATCAAAGGCCAAAACGTTAACGAAGAACACCAACGACAATGTTTTGAATGTTGGAAAGGCTTATCTATATGTGGTGTTGTTAAACTAGTCTGCTTGCACTCGCCCTATTGTTTCATTGATTTGGTGGATTAATTAAAGTTGACTGGAAAACGTTAACTAAAAACCTTTGTCAAATTACTATAATACAATTTAGTGAAAGAAAAAAGAAAACACAGGTTTGAGGAAACACATCAATAAATTACTAGTATACCACACCTAAGAATAATCGTAGCCCGGAACTTCTTAATTATTGGCAATATTAATTACGTGGGAAACAAAAGCACCTGGAGTGGTGTAATTTTTAATCTACACCTTTGTACTATATTAGTTATATATAAAGTTGAATCCTTTGATTCGTCGTTTTTACGTGATGACGGCTGACAAATTGGACCTCGTAATTTAAGTATTATAGATGTTTTATTCATACTTAGTAAAAACGGAGACATTACCATTCAGTCTTCATCTGATTTTACTCTGGTTTTTATCTCTGCAGACATAAATGGAACCTGTTACATGATAAGTATATGAAATTTGCGACACAAGCAAAGATTACTGTGTTAAGTTGTATTAATTATCCAAGACAATCTTAACAACAAACAAACAATGATGGATGAACGTCCAGTCAGGAAGGAAATTTATACGTACCATCATAAACAAATATGTAATCAAATAAACACACTCCTTTTTGAATCTCAAGGACACATTCTATAACTTCTATCGTGATAGTGTAATTCCCAGTTTGTCCTGTAATTAACCACTCACGTGAATAACCACTAAAACAAAACAAAACATAGCATGTACATTATACTCAGAAGTCCTGCATTGAAAATTATGTCTACTATTTGCCATTCGGAATGTGACTCACCATATTGATAAATTATATTTGGAACAACAGATGTTCATTGTTATTGCCATTCTTTTTTCCACAATCTATATTTTTATATTTAAAATATGTTTATATATATAAATATCCGTTTATACATAAGCATCACTTTTGAAAATATATATATATTTACTTTTTATTTTTTTTAATTTGGATCTGCGAGTTAGAGCGCTATACTAACGACAATGTTTATATTAAAAGCATGTCTCTGTTCTGACCTTGGGTACAAAATAAAAAAGGCAATATCGTCTAATTAAGGCATAGAACAACACGTTTGTAACATTACACAAATATTGAATGTATATGAACTAAGTTAATAGAAATATATCTTCTGTATGTGATTTCTAGCCATATGCAGTTTCTAATAATTTATCCCATTTTTCGAAAAAAGAGGTAAATTTTTGAAAATTCATGATTTTGTTAAATACACGTATCTACTCTATAACATACTTCAATGTATATCGAAATTAAAATAAGTATAAAATAAACAATTCACAAAGCATCCAGTTAAACATATATATCAGCATTGTGAGTGTATCTATTCTAGACACTATCTCAATAACCACTGAGATGACCTACGAAGACTTTTGACGGTCATATAACCGGACATAAACATAGACATAAATATAAAAAGATAGCGACCACGTGCAAATGGATTTACTAGGCATCTAGCAATAGAATAAAATAAATCAAGTTAATAATCGTGTTTACCTGTATATAAGAATGTTTTTGTGGATTGAATCAGTCTACGAAATGGTTAACTATTGTTTGATTTTCAATGTTGGCATTCTTTTAATTTTGATATCGGAAAACTTCTAGTAAATGCATAATCTTTTTCAGCTAAGATCTTATTTTGAAATTCTGTGAATACGAATTCACTTGAGGTCGAATTACATGTATTCTTTTGCCATTCGTCGATGTTTTTGAGCTTTTATTTGAAAAGTTTGAACCAAACTGTTTATACGAAATGTTTGTTTTATTTTAAATTTCAGTTTTAATTAAACTTGAAACAAATCGTTTCGTATTTATTTATTTAGATTTTTACACTTATATAATGAAATTGTTGGCTTTATTTCATTTTCAATCCGAGAAATTATATTTGTATGAAACCTTTATAGATATAAATATACGTACTTATAATATAATTATTTCTGCATCTTACATTAATTTGTAGGATCCTTTTTAATAGATAATTCAGCTGATGTGTAACAATCCATCTTCATGCCTCATATGTATATCATGTACTGTCTTATGACGCTAGATTAAATTTGACGAAGAAATGTAAAACCCGGCCCCCGAAGGTTCATTTTTTAAAAGCCTAGTTTGTCGAGTGGTCTAGCAAGTCGGATATAGTACAAAGCGATTTGGCAATATATATGCCCACTGGATCTAAGTGTGATAGAAATATATAGTTTAAACAAATATATAGATATAAATCTAAAAATTACATCAACAGTATTTGAGTTAGATATTCTGCTGAAAAATGTTTGTCCGTCCCTCAGCGGGATTCGAACTTAAACCTTTGATACACTGTAGCGCAAATTGCTTAGCCTCATGTTCGGCGCTCTAGACCACTCGACCACGTCCGCTATGTGAAACATATAATACATATATATATCATATGTGCAAAGCCTTAAAACGGTTTTTTGTTTCTTTTTATGGGAGTTGGTAAGAATATCTTACCCTTCCGGATAATAAGTTGTTCCATTGTACGTGTCATGTGATACAAATGTCTGCAGGTAAGGAGTTGCTGTCAGTTGAATTGCAGCATTTACATTATCTATCAAAACGAAATAAATCAGTTTACCAAAGTTATTAAAATCGTGTAGGCAAGACATATCTTCGTCTACAAAACTCTTATCGGTGACGCTCGAATCAAAAAAGTTGAAACGGCCAAATAAAGTACAAATTAACAAAAAAATTAAGAACTCAAAATTCCGAAATGTGACGCAAAATTCAGCTAAGATAATTTATTTCAATGATAGATTTATAATCATGGCCGTATCAATGATAGCTTATATCAACACATAATTTACAATTTGAAACCCTTAGAAGGGATTCAAAAGGTAAAGAAAATGATCAAAAATAAAACATCAAAAGATCGAGAATTAATAAGCAAATTAGCTGGCATGTCAGTAAGAGCTAGTCGTCCTTTATCATTGTCATTTTGCTTAATCTTTTCTGTAACCTATTCTGACATCGGACTCCGAATTCTTTAAACTGAATTCACTGTGCTGACTACTGGGCTGGTGATACCCTCGGGGACGAAACGTCCAACAGCAGTGTGATTTTTCTTAATTTTAGCTCATGTATATATGTTTAGTAGTTTAATGTGACGTCTATTTTAATTTAACTAGTACACATGTTGTTTAGGGGCCAGCTGAGGCTCGACTCTGGATGTGGTATTTTCTCGCTATGTTGTATACTAGTACCCTGTTTGACCTTGGGCTGCTCTTTGGTCGGGGTTATAGTTTCATCTGCCCTTTATATTATAATTCTTTAAATTAAAAAAAAAATCGTTTCGTGGTATTTTTTTTAAGGTGTTTTGGAAGAGGGTAGCTAGGGTTAATTCTTTTGGCTAAAAAAATGTTGTTTTGTGAAGTTATAAATTTACCTTTCTTTTGTATCATGACTGAGAATACTGTCAGACAAATTACTGCTGTACTTGTCATCAAATGAGTGCTGGAATGGCCCATATTATTTTTTTGGTATATAAACTTCCTTCTTTACCTTTGCTATAAATACTCTCTTTGTAAAAGGTTTTCGGTACTTTCTATCCTATACATTCGATTATAATAAACGAATGTTAATATATTTTACAATAGCGTATCGATTTATGCATTTAGATAGTGTGCATGAAAAATAAGATGTTGAGCATTCGTCTTAAATAAATTATAATGAACATGATATTTTGTATCTGCATAATACATTTATATACTGTCGATTCATTTTCATTCGTATGGTATCGATTTTCGTAGTTTTCTTTAGAATAGATGGATCAGGAAATTAAAAGTTGGCGAAGTAACTTCTCAAAAGGTTTTATACAATCTCCGTTAAAAACCGCAAAACCAAGTGTCTACGATAAAACATTGATTCCTAAATCCACAGAAATTGGTACCAAATAATTGAAATGAATCCACAACATAAGAAAGTAAATATACTCTTCTCAAATCTTAAAATCATACGTTATATATATTCTCAAACGAACATCTGAATAAGAATCATCCACATTCTGAAAGTTTACATTTCTCCATTTCCATTTCCGATGTTTTTGTGTCTATATGACCAGATCAGAATGTTTTTATGTTTTGTAATCAGAATAAAACTATTACATGACATCGTGTCTTTTTTTAGAATAAGCCATTGCATATATGAAAGATAATGTGAGGGATTGGATAGAGGGTATTTAAATATGTCTTCTTAAAACGTATTTTATTCTGACCTTTTATTTATTTGTTGCGAATAATTCTTTATTCATTTTATGCTTGGTGTTCTTGGCCATAATTATCTGTCCTGTATATCCAACATCGACCCTTTTTTGTACTATTCTAGCTTGATATTTCTACTTTTCGTACGTATTCTTAATAACATTTCTTTTAGATAAACATAACATGAGAACATGGTGTATGTCACTTTTATAAATAATATATAATAGACATATGTGTTTGGATGTTTTAGTGTAGAAATTATTTTATTCAAATAATTTGAATTGAATGGGACAACAGGCATAGCCATTAACCCAAATTTAAAAGTTATTTTGACAAAACTGACTGCTAGTTTTATGTTTCAAAAGGCAAAGGGTTATTCTTTGACAACACTATGTGTGTATAATATTGAACATAGTGCTTCCCCCATCACCATTTCTAAGGAACTGTGGCACGATAAATACAATTCACACCTATCCTGAAGCGTGTTTAATGTCCAAAGCATCATATCAAATAGTGTCCTCAATATGATACAATGATAAACAGATTGACGAATGCATTTGTCATTTAACAACATTTTATTGTAGTTCGTTTCCTTTTCTTTCCGTCGTAATTCCGGTTAGAAATAACTCCTCGTGTTGTTAAGTCTCGAAGTATGTACTAACTTGTATTTATCAGGCACAGCTATTGTCATAATTTAAACAGTGTACGAGATAAGATCAGATTGAGGTAAGTTGGTGAATATTTATCATAAGAATATATTGAATTATATTCAGAATCTTATACACGAGGTTAATTGTTAATTGTTTAACATTATTGTAAATCATTATAGATACTGCTTTAAACATTATGATACATTCGATTTGTTTCTTCTTTGTTTTATAAAAGCGCATTCTCTTATAATTGCATGTACGTATTTTGAACGAGACAATTCTAGACAATAATGATAAACAGCCAGATGTACATATTCTTTATATTTTCATATAAGATACTGTCTCATTTGTGTTAACTTTCAAACTCTCATTAGTAGTTGTTGTGAGGTAAATATGCATCCAGAATAATTAATTGTTTCAGGGGAAAACAGAGATGGAGAAAGAGTGTCTGCTTCTTCTTTTGTTTATACTGTCGGTTTACTCTTGGGATCCTGATGCTGGGTATATTCCATCTTGGACCAAAATGCCGGGAGTGTCTGTAAAGGCTACATCTGGTGCAAATCATGCTGCAAATGTAATAGACAATGATGATAACACGCATTGGACTTCTGGATCATGTCTACCATCCGGGTATGTGCCACGTGCTGACGAAAACATCCTACTTAATGCCTGTAGCAATGGACATTGTACTGCTGAATGTGGATCTGCAATTGACCTGGACAAGATGACGGATGGAAATTTCTATACATTGTCACATGTAAATGTAAACACTAACACAACAGGTCAACAAAAAGCCAAAATGATGGTACATTTCCCAACTCCAATGAATCTTAACCTTTTATCGGTTTGGGGTATCTATAAAACTGCAACAAAGCTACGTGTTACTTACTGGAATGCAACAACGGAAGTTTTGAAATCTTTGCAGCATGCTGATAATTATAAACAAATAACAATCACAAAGGTTCTAAACAACGTAAAAGAAATATTATTGGAATCTAATAGCAGCTTTCAGATAAAAGAAATCGCATCAATTGGCTCAAAGGGCTGTCGGGAACGGATAACCGTGGATCTAGGAACGCTTAGAGAAGTCGGAATGGTTCGGACAAGACATTGGGCCGGGACTAATTCCGCAACTGGGCTGACTATGCTTTTTTCAGCTGACAACACTGCGTTTACTCATTCCGTGTCGTTAATTCCAAATGCACTGCATGCCGTCAACACAGACCTAAGTCTAGCGATGACCGTTAGATACATCCAATTAGAGTATCAACTGTTCCAAAAGAACTATGACAAAGTGTATTGTTGGGAGATTGACGCATGGGATCATTTAACGTTATGGGGCAAACCAGTGACTGCTAATACACAGGAAAACACAATAAGGAATATACTTGGTGTCAACGGTATATGGGGGTGGCAACACAGTAAATACAGCAGTTTGTTGAACAGTAATGAAGGTCCAAATTTATACAATGCCGTTGCCTCACATGCAAGAAATTATCATAACTTAGACTGGGACGTTACAAGTCCAAGTAAAGACCCTCAGTATTGCGATATGACAAATAACCATGGTACCCAGGCTAAAAGTTGGCTTAACTGGGATACTGAATATTCCGCATGGCGAAAAGCAAACCTTGTGATCGATGTGTCGTTTCAGTTTACGAATAAATCTTTTCCTCAGAAAGTTTGGCAAAGCCCCGAAATAGAAGCGTTCAATTTAGGGAAACATTTTGCTAGTCATTTTGGAGCAGATCATGGTAATGGCCTTGTTGACGCAGTTGAAATCGGTAACGAACCTTGGGATTATGAGGCGAGTTTTTACAATAAGATTTTAAAAGGTATGAGTGCAGGTCTAAAAGAAATCGATCCGAAAATCAAAATTCTTCCTGGCGCTTTCCAGGCTCACGATAAGCATGATACTGGAAACTACATTGGCACTCGCGTTACACAGAATCTTGCTGTGAACATTAGTGTGATTAATTTTCACACCTATAGCTTTCGAACAAACAATAACGGAATTCGCATAGGAACTTATCCGGAACACCCAGATTCTTCCTTTAACAGCATAAGAAACATAGTTCGATGGAGAGATAGTAATATGCCAGCAAAGCCGATATGGGTGACTGAATGGGGATGGGATGCCGATGGCAAAGGAGAAAGCTGCACATTTCCTGAGTGTGTATCGGAAGCAGCGCAAGCATTGTATGGTATAAGAGGACTTCTAATTCTCGCGAGATCTAACGTTCAAAAAGTCACATGGTTTTTCTATGCAAATTCGCAGTATTGTCATACATTGTTCTGTCGAAGTGGCTTAACTGCTTCCACAACGCATAACTTTGTGAAGAAAAATGTATTTTATGCTTTCGAAGGAATACTTAATCTTATTGGTGACAAGTACTTCTTAGGAATTTACCAAGAAAATGACAATGGTTATGTTTATTTATTCGGGTCAACTCACGCTCGCGTGTCAGGACCGTCCATGTCACGACAACAACTCCTCCAGCATGCTTCACACATTGTAGCATGGAAACCAGTGGATATTTCTGAAGAATCTATCTCAACGGTTCGTGTACAGCTAGGTAGTGCGATCAATCAAGCTTCGGTACACAAATTTACAGGTCAGTTTCCGGCAATTAATAAGACGAATGTTTCTGTCAACGGTACCGTCTTAGATATAGAAATGTCTGCACATCCAGTTGTTGTCGAGCTTCGTCCATCGAATGTTGGCACTGGACAGATTATTGGTTAGCACGGGAATTTTTTTTAATCATATAACTCCATTGATTTCGAAATATTAAAACTTGGTTTGTACCTACTGTTGCAATTATACATTATAAATGTCATTTCTTAAAATTGCATGAGAAAAAACAGGGTTAAACAAAACACTGATTGGCACAATGCGAAAGGAAATCAAATATTGACACAACGTCATAAAAAAAAAAAAACATATTTGCTTTTTCATTTCTACAAATTATTCTAGTTTTAGGCTAAAAAAATATAATGCATTGAGTTAAATAATAAATGAATTAATGTAAATAACAAAACATTTGAATTATCAAATACTGAAGTTTGAGAGTAAGGAATAAATGACTTAATGATGGAAAAAACCCATCACTTTACTAGTACCTCTTTCTCAAAAACCGGTAAACTGGTTTCAGTCTGAAATTTTTAGTATCGACTGTCCAACGAAGAAATTAATTAATTTATCACAGATTAGGTAAGTGCAATTTCCGAAAACAAAAAATATTATGAGTACATATTGAATTGCCTTCAGTCATTCTTGCGCGACACCCTAAAATTACTTTGCCGCATAAACGCCAGGTTTGATTTTAAAAAATCAACCTTGTAATAAACGAAAATAAACGCCAAAAAAAGAAACCAACACTTCACATATATATAAGGCCATTGGTTTTCTCTCTTGAATTGTTGTTTACATTTTCGTCATAACCGTGTTTTTTTAAGTGGACTATACGGTATTGGTTTGGTCATTGTTGATGTCCCTACGGTGATCTCTGGTAATTTATATGTTCGACCTTTGGTCTCTCATTGAGAGTTGTCTAGTGGGGATACGTACCTAAATGTATACACAAAACATTCAAAAAACAAGAGTGCACACGCTGAAATGTCTTGCAATCATTGACATTATATATAAATATAAATCTGTTTTACAACTGTCACCTTAACCTAACATGAACCAAGAAAACTAAACATTGATCAATAAAAATGAAAATGAGGACAAGGTCAGATGAACCATGCCAGGCAGGTATGTACAGCTAACAATTCTTCCATACAACAAATATAGTTGACCTATTGCTTATTGTTTAAGAAAAACAGACCCAAAAGCAAAACACTGAGCAATGAACCATGAAAATGAAGTCAAAACAAACCTGTGTGACTGAATAAAGATAATATAATATGTCCATACACCAAATATAGTTGACCTATTGCATATAGTATAGAAAAAAAAGACCAGAACTCAAAAAACTTAACTTTGACCACTGAACCATGAAAATGAGGTCAAGGTCAGATGACACCTGTCAGTAAGACATGTTCATCTTACAGACCATCGAATCACCGAATATACTAGACCTATTGCTTAAAGTATCTGAGATATGGACTTGCAAACCAAAACTCAGTTAACTTTGTTCACTGATCCATGAAATAAGGTCGAGGTCAAGTGAAAACTGTTTGACAGTCATGAGGACCTTGCAAGGTACGCACATACCAAATATAGTTATCCGATTACAATGTACTTAAAATAAGAGAGAATTTAACTCTACAAAAAATCTTAACTTTTTTTCAAGTACTAGTAGTCACTGAACCATGAAAATGATGTCAAGGAATTTTTACATGTGACTGATGTAAACTTCGTAAGATGAGACATCTATATACTAAGTATGAAGCATCCATGACTTCCACCTTCTAAATGATAAAGCTTTTAAGAAGTTAGCTAACGACGCCGACGGATCACTATCCCTAATATGTTTAGTTTTCTGCCACAAAAGTTGCAGGCTAGACAAAAATTAAAAGTCTTATTCTAAAACAGTATATAATTTCTATAAGGATTAAATTAAAATCATATTTGTAGATCTTGAACTTGCTGACTTTTTAGCTGTCAACAATTTCTGTCTGTCTATTACAGTTTCCAAATGCAGGCTTGTACGGAGAAAATGTTTAATGTTAAATTATCATTTCAGTTGATCTTGTATAGCTGATTATTTTGTCCTCTACAGTTTGGTCTATTCTGTTGTTATATGCCCTAAATTAGTTTAAAGTGGATGAGATCATTCGAATGGTTTTTTCAAGACAATAAGGACTATATGAAAATAAAATAGAACTTACAGTATAAGAGTATCAGAAGAATGACTCAGTGACAATCATAACTTCCTTCCCAGAGAACTAAAATTATGGTGTCTTACAAAAGTCTAATCACTGATTGCTTGAAATATCTTACCAACTTAACTTTTCAGGATCAAAACCATGCCATACGTCGAATAAAGTTCGAATTTGCTTAAACATGTATTATCTGAGAGACAGACCTAAATGCAAAAAATTCAATATTTAACAAAAAAACAATACAAAAGAGAGGTCAAATTCAGATGAACCTTGCTAGACAACATTAACATCAAGCAATCGTTTCATACACCAAATATATTTGACCTATTGCATATGGCATCATCATGAAAATTAAACATTGAGTAATAAACAATCATTCCACATAACAAATATAGTTGACGTTTTTGCTTAATGTCAGAAATATGGATGACAAAAAATTAACCTTGATCTCTAATCCATAAAATGAGAAGTGATGTCAGGCAAATCCTGTCTGATGGAACATTATATGAAATAAAGTATTATTTTACTCCTAATAAGGGAGTAATTCACATGACAATAAAAACACTTAATCTTTTTGAGGCAGTCACCAAACCATGAAAATTCAATCGAGAAGTCACTAATCACATGGCAAAATCTAATGACAAAATACATCAAAAGAATGGACAACAACTGTCATATTCCTGACTTGGTACAGGCATTTTCAAATGTAGAAAATGGTGGAAGGAACCTTGTTTTATAGCACTTAACCTCTAACTTTTACCACTATATATAAAGCTTTCTACAAATACTTTATCTTGTTCCTTTGTCATATCTTAATCCCAATGTCTAGCATTTGGAGAATTTCTTTACAGGCGTCACAAAAAAATCTGACAAAACTTTCATACACAGCCATCTTGTTAAGAATAAAAAAGTACTTGTTTAACTGGAAGTTGATGAGCAATACATCTTTAACTCTGATATGAAGCTGAATAACGAAACAAAAGAAGCTATTTTTTGTAGTTCTTGGGAATAATGCAATGGCAATTTAAGGGGATGAACAGGAATACATGGTTACAGACAGACAAGGGTAAAACAGTGTATCCCTTCTTCAGAGCAGAACAACTACATAGAAAATGCAGTTTTTAAATGGGCATCAGTAGCCCCTTAAATCTAATCCCTTAAATATGCAGATGATGGTACGTGTATAAATAAATAATATAACACAAACAACAAATTGGTTTTTTTTTAATTTTTATTAAAAAAGATATCTCCCATTAATTCAATGTATAAACCTGACAACAATTAACAATAATTACAATTTTCAATCTTTGCCCTTTCAAATGTTAAAACAAAATCGATAGAACCAATATTCAAACTAAATAATATTTTTCTAAATTCACATTGGAAAGCTCATCCTTTTCTTGGATTATTTAAATCCTTTTCTAATCCATAATTGTGTGTACACTATAAAATCAATGAAGGAGATCAAGATCTTTATCTGGCCTTGATATTTCAAAGGGAGTACATTTCTTCCAACACTTTTAAAACTATGTTAATTTCATTGATAAATGAATATGATACTACCAAACAAATGTCATCTGTGATGATAAAAATGTTATGACAAAATTACCACAATTACAGAATACAAACAGTTTTGGGTTAAATCATATAGAAACAACAACATCACATTAAAACTTTGCAATGCAAATTCTTGTGGCTAAAATATATTTCATTTCACTCATTTTCTAGAGGAAAGTAGTTTTTGCAGTTTTTCTAGAAAATCAAGAAATAATTTTGTGGATTCAACTAAATATATAAGACAAATATTCTCAAAAGAATTTATTAATGCCTGACCGACTATTTTTGAGTTTTATTACTTAAAATAAAATTACTGTCTTTTTTACTTATCTGAATGTCATTTGATTGATTCATAATATTTTGTGATTTCCAAATATAAGGGGCCAAAAAAGGAGCAATAGCATACATTATTTAATTGATAACTGTGAAGACACCATTCATCCAATAATTTTCTGCGTACAAGGCTAAACTGTGGATGTACAGTACTGTAAATAAATTAACAGCTTTTGTAGACAAACTGTCAGTCAACTTTCATATTCTAGCTTTCAACAATATAAATTTTAATAAAATGTCCTTGGCAGTCCTTGATTGCATCTTCACGACATCCACACATAAACATCATCATTGCATTCTTCTAATCATCTACTTGAATAAAAAGCTGAAAAACAGAGAACAGAAATATATATCAAATTGTTTAATTAATTTAAAAAGTACTTCTCATGAAGTTTCATTCAAACTAAGGATAAGATACAATTCTTTTTTTGTAGAGCAAATCAAATTTTATTATATGCTTGATAATACCTTAACAGAAGTCTCAGCTTTATGTCTTAAATTTTGTGTTAAGATTTCATATGAATTGCTTAAAGCTATTTTATAAAGTGTTGACATACCAACAGATAAAGGATGAACAGACAATGGTATACCAAAATACCATACATCCTTTACTAAATTGAACAACATTTAAAATTTTCTTAATTTTGATCTCATCCAAAACTTAATAGACAGAATGAAGGATGGAGAAATTTGTTTGTGTTGAAATAATGCAAAAGACATCTTAAAAATATCTATTGATTAATGTGCATGGCTGTAGGCAAATCTAAACAGTTTTGTTTGTTCTGGCCTGGGTTTTTTTCCCCAATTGATTGCAATAGTTTTTCATTAATTCAAAACATGACCCTAAGGGCTTTATTGTGTGATATATATGGTATGGTATGCATACAAACCTGTAAGGATATCCTTGATATTTGGAACGAAACACAGATAACAGTAAACTAAAGAAGAAGGCAACTAGTCCTAGGCCAACTAATGCTAGTACTGAAATAAAAACATAAATTTATAGATTAAAAATAATTAAGATTCTGACAATAATACATGATTGAATTCATGACAGTTTTGATAATTACTCTGGAACAAAATAATTAAAAAAAACCTCAAAATGGAAAGAACACTGATTTCTATGGAACTTATTTTGTGAAACTAGGAATAAATTATAAATTATTTGGAAAGAACATTTTTATAAATCATCATAATCAAAATGGTGCTTGCTTCAATGGATTGAAGTATGTCAGTAATACACAATAACAAATGTTAAGTTGATTAATCAGAAGACAAGCTCCCAACAGTTAAGTTATTTAAAGCGATTTTAGATAGTTCTATAACAATAAAAAAAAAATCATAAGATTGTCAAAATTTAAACACAGCTTGTCATATTCTTGTTCAACACAGTTGCAATAATTAAAGACACATAATATTTGAAATACATTTTTGAAAATTGTTAAATTTAAAGGCAAGCTGATTGTTATCAAATTTCATCATTATGTTAAATTTTTGTGTATGATTTATAAGCATATAGAGACATTTTTTGATGGATAAACATACCTAAATTGTTTTCCATTATAGAATGGCATACAAAAATAATAAAAATTCTATAAACGACCACACTATTTTTAGTCTTTTACTTACTTCTTCTTTTTCCACTGTCTCCTTTGATATTATTAGCTTCATTCAACATAATAAACCCTCCAACAACTGCTGCATCTAAAATCTGGTTAAGGATCATTTTCACATTGATAGACAAATGATACATTCAAATATTCTTTCTACCAGTCTTATATTTCTTCCCACTATACCCTCTTAAATTCTCTTCATCTCCCTAACCTTCTTTTTTTCACCAATTGATTTCCTTTTATAGGTTACAATATATAAGGTATTAACTAGAAAATTCTTTTAACTAATTAGTGTATATATTGATATAGCTTCAGTGTTTAGTCTGGATATTGTTTCTGTATATCACAATGTCATTAATAAATAAAATTTCAGTGATATCATTTGACCAAAATACTTTTCATTTGGTCCAAAGTTTATATACTTGCTTCTTTAATTTTAATTTAACTCTACATTCACTTCATCTTAAATCTGGTAGATAATTGTCTCACTGCAATCATACAGCATCTCATATTTTTTTTCAATCAAACAATCTTTTCAGGAAAATATAAACTAACACCCTGTTTTAATATAATTACAGATAATAAGTATGTAAAAAGTAAATATAATAAAATTCTGCAAGCATTTTATATTTCAAGTGGATAATTCCATATGATTAATCGTCCTGATCTTATAAAAAATAAAATAAAACATACATCATTTGCCCTTTCATGCATGTAATCTTATTGAAAAATCTAAATACATGTACATTTGTAACAGAAATAAATTCAATTTTTTTTTAAATATAAAATACTTTTATGTTTCACTCTGATTCATGAAGATTACATCATAAAACAAGAGGCTCCCAAGAGCCTGAATCGCTCACCTTAATTCTTTTGGTTAAATCTCTCATCAATGATTATTTTGGCTTTTCAATTTATTTAAATGTTTTTTGGATCGTCCTATTTTCTTCAAAAGCCAAACAAAAATAATCATTTTCTCCTATGTTCTATTTTAGCCATTGGAGCTATGTTTCTTGACATACACGGAAATGAAATATAAAATTTATACTAGATACTCTGAAACTCATTAAGCCTAAGTTTGGCTGAAATTGATACAGCAGTTTCAAAGGAGAAGATTTTTTAAAGTTTCAAAGGAGAAGATTTTTTAAAGTAAGTCAACATGATGAACAAATTGTGAAAAAAGTCTTTAAAGGGCAATAACTCCTAAAGGGGTCAATTGACAATTTTGGTCAATTGACTTAATTGAAGATCTTACTTTGCTGAACATTATTGCTGTTTACAGTTTATTTCTATCTATAATTATATTCAAGATAATAAACAATAAAAACAGCAAAATTTCCTTAAAATTATCAATTCAGGGGCAGCAACCCAACAACAGGTTGTCTGATTCATCTGAAAATTTCAGGGCAGATAGATCTTGACCTGATAAACAATATTACCCACGTCAGATTTGTTCTAAATGCTTTGGTTTTTGAGTTATAAGCCAAAAACTGCATTTGACCCCTATGTTCTATTTTTAGCAATGGCGACCATGTTTGTTGATAGATCATAACTTCGGATACAATTTACAAACACGATACCCTAAGGAACATTCAGTTAAAGTTAAGAAGTATTTGGCCCAGTAGTTTCAGAGGAGAAGATTTTTGTAGAAGATTACTAAGATTTATGAAAAATGGTTAAAAATTGACTATAAAGGGCAATAACTCCTAAAGGGGTCAACTGACCATTTCCGTCATGTTGACTTATTTGTAAATCTTACTTTGCTGAACATTATTGCTGTTTACAGTTTATCTCTATCTATAATAATATTCAAGATAATATCCAAAAACAGCAAAATTTCCTTAAAATTACCAATTCAGGGGCAGTAACCCAACAACAGGTTGTCTGATTCATCTGAAAATTTCAGGGCAGATAGATCTTGACCTGATAAACAAAATTATACACTGTCAGATTTGCTCTAAATGCTTTGGTTTTTGAGTTATAAGCCAAAAACTGCATTTGACCCCTATGGTCTATTTTTAGCAATGGCGACCATGTTTGTTGATAGATCACAACTTCGGATACAATTTACAAACTAGATACCCTCAGGAACATTCAGTTAAAGTTAAGAAGTATTTGGCCCAGTAGTTTCAGAGGAGAAGATTTTTGTAAAAGATAACTAAGATTTACGAAAAATGGTTAAAAATTGACTATAAAGGGCAATAACTCCTAAAGGGGTCAACTGACCATTTCCGTCATGTTGACTTATTTGTAAATCTTACTTTGCTGAACATTATTGCTGTTTACAGTTTATCCCTATCTATAATAATATTCAAGATAATAACCAAAAACAGCAAAATTTCCTTAAAATTACCAATTCAGGGGCAGCAACCCAACAACGGGTTGTCTGATTCATCTGAAATTTCAGGGCAGATAGATCTTGACCTGATAAACAAAATTATACACTGTCAGATTTGCTCTAAATGCTTTGGTTTTTGAGTTATAAGCCAAAAACTGCATTTGACCCCTATGTTCTATTTTTAGCAATGGCGACCATGTTTGTTGATAGATCACAACTTCGGATACAATTTACAAACTAGATACCCTAAGGAACATTCAGTTAAAGTTTGGAAATATTTGGCCCAGTAGTTTCAGAGGAGAAGAGTTTTGTAAAAGATTACTAAGATTTACGAAAAATGGTTAAAAATTGACTATAAAGGGCAATAACTCCTAAAGGAGGTCAACTGACCATTTCCGTCATGTTGACTTATTTGTAAATCTTACTTTGCTGAACATTATTGCTGTTTACAGTTTATCTGTATCTATAATAATATTCAAGATAACCAAAAACAGCAAAATTTCTTTAAAATTACCAATTCAGGGGCAGCAACCCAACAACGGGTTGTCTGATTCATCTGAAAATTTCAGGGGAGATAGATCTTGACCTGATAAACAATATTACCCCATGTCAGATTTGCTCTAAATGCTTTGGTTTTTGAGTTATAAGCCAAAAACTGCATTTGACCCCTATGTTCTATTTTTAGCAATGGCGACCATGTTTGTTGATAGATCAAAACTTCGGATACAATTTATAAATTAGATACCCTAAGGAACATTCAGTTAAAGTTTGAAAGTATTTGGCCCAGTAGTTTCAGAGGAGAAGATTCTTGAAATAGTTTATGACAACAGACAACGACAGACGAGGGACGACAGACGACGGACGACGACCGACGCCAAGTGATGGCATAAGCTCACTTGTCCCAAATGCAATGGTTGAACTATCCAAAGTAAAGTAATCTTACGTAAACCATTTTATCTGAATAATATTGAGATCAATACTAACAACTGCTAAATTGCTCTTGAAAACAAATCAAATTTCACTGACCAATTGCCAAAAACAAGACCGAAAAAAGTATAAAAAAAGAGAAAATAATAAAAGAGTTAGTAGGATTGCCAGTATCTAATATGTCACCTTAAACCAGCAAAATGTGAGCAACATTAAAGATACAAAGTAAACAAACTATACCCGATTCTAGAATTGTCTGTTTCAAAGGGTCAGAGTCAACCTGTATGTTATTAGAACAATCAGTATAGATTTACAATGAGTACAGCAGCAACAACACAAATGATAAGCGACTCACATACATTTAATACACAAAATGTAGTGCATGATAAATGATTTAGCTTAATTTTTTGCTCACAGTATATTTTTCATTATACCATACACACATTTTTGTATGGGTGGGAAAGACTGATTAATATTTCTTAGTTCCAAAAATATCTACCTGCTCAAAACAAGGAAAAGATACTGACTTAAAAATTCATTGTTCAAGAACTACAACTAGATATATATATAAATGTCAAATATCATAAAACAGAGTTATACTTATCTAGGTGTCTCCAAAATGTGTATATCAACGTCCTAATCTACTATCAAAATGTTAAACCCTTCTCTAATATAGTGACTTTAGTATATTATTTTTTTTGTAATGTTTACATTTCAGCATCTTCACCATGTTCACTTTCCAAAACTAGCAGCAAATTAAGAAGGGATATATTAATTATTATTTGAAATTAGATATTCCAGCAATTAATCAAGATAATATTGTAGAAAAATTCTAAACAATTATGAAAACAAACAATAATATGGTTTATGACTTGATTCTAATTTCAGGATACTCAATAAAAATACTATATATGTTTCTGCAACAAATTGTCCTTGACTACTACCATGTATGTAATTCTGCAAAATATAGAAAAAAAACATGCAAAAATATCAAATTAAATAAAATGTTAGATCACATTCATGTTTGTTAATGCCAATTCCTTATAAATTTTAAAAGTTTAAAAAATCATGCAAAAGGCTAATGCATTTAACCTTTTCACCGATGGCGATAGCTGCCCTGACAGAAGCTACTGTTGAGACGATGGCTTCCCTGTCTATTGTGACACAAGTGAGGGATATTCATAATACAAATATCAATAAAAAGTAGTCTGTAGTTATTTATGCCTCAATTACACCATAGATAGTTTTGTTCATGTTTTTATAAACAAAAAATCATAAATTTTTTAAATTAAGACAAATTTCGTCATGAAATTCCCAAAATTCAACTTTATGAACACAAACCATAATTTTCTAACCAATTAAGGTAATTAAGTATGAAAATTTTAAAAAGTTTGTACAAATTCCTTACACTGAAAGATGTCTATTCCAGGTATTTTGTACATAAAATGGCATATTATGTCAAAAAAGTAAACTAGTCTGGCTTCAATTCTTGTAAATTCTTTCGAAAAAATTGTTTCCTCATTTCAAATTCCTGTAAAATTCGTAAATTTTATCTAATTTTGACACGCCTTTCAACTAATTAACAGAAGTGCCGTGTTCAGACCTACAAATCAATATTTTCTCAGCTTATTATTTTTTACTTTTTTTCTCTTTTGCTCCACAGTTTTATGTATTTGAAAACCCTTTTCTGAAAATCTACAATACAATTCACAAATTCTAAACAAATTTTCTGTTTTTCAAAAGTCAAATAAAAAATGCATTGACATCTCTGAACATCCAGATTTTTATATTAATTTTTTCTACAATTTATCTATTTGACTATAAATTATATCAATTAATTTTTTTAGGTTCTCATTTCAATTTCTAGAGAGAAACACATGCAATTTAATTGTAATCCTTTCAAAAATACAAAATAAAAACACCAAATTAAAACCCTTGTAGAACCTCACATAAAAACAGACTTACAATCTGACCAGTTTGTGGATTTTTATGCATTACAGGAGGTCCTCTGATATGGTTCCACATCTGTCCTGATGTCATGGCGAAAATTATAACCTAGAAATGGTTTAAATATAGAGAATTAATTATCATGAAGCTATGCAAATTACAGGCTGTTTCAATAAATAATCATTGACGGAATTTGAAGGCACCAAATATCTAAACAGCAGTGTGTGACTAATAGAAAAATCCAATGCAATAACCTATTGAGAAATATGTTTTCGTGTTTTGTAATTAGTATAAAATGCCCTCATAGACAAGATCAGCAACATACTGTAAATTCAGAAATTATTGCGTGCATTTATTATTGTGATTTTGTCAAATTCAACTTAAATGCGATTTTAATTTTTACGATTTTGAGGAAAAATCATGCTTTATTCAGTTAAAATATTACAAAATGTGAGTTTTAATTATTGCGTTTACAACTATGTCCCATTATTCACAATAATAAAAACCTCGCAATAATTTCTGAATTTACAGTAATCATATTTTGTCTGATGTCAGGGTTTTTAAAGTAATAACATTGCTCATAAAGAAAAATAAGGGATATGTCAAATTATGCATTAATTATTGACAACTTATGATTGTACCATTTAACATGTTAAACATTTACAGTCGATCTATAAAACAAAGTTTTTTTTCTGATTTTTCAATCCCTTTCAAATGTACAAAATTATAAGGATTGAGTTAGCACTTATGGAAAAAATAATTCATACATTTTTTATTGGAATATTAACTTGCTGATTTGATGCAGAAGTTAACTGATATTTTAAGTTAATGTCCTTATGTCAAATCTTTATATTGAAAACCAAAAATTATCTGCAAATATCTTACCAGTGCACCGATTCCCCAAAATGTTTTGTTGTAGATAAATTCTAAATTGTTTCTCTTTAAATACAGCAATCCTCCAATCAAGGCAAATAGCAATGCTAAAGCAAGTGTCCCTGAATAGTTAGGAGGACGGAATATTCTGATCTGTAAAAATAAATTAAATTTTAAAACTTTTATCAAATAATGGGCAATGTGAATAACCTGTTTTGTTTTGTGTGTAGGATTGTAGGCAGATTTCTAAAATTGAAAATTTTGATAGTCACCGTTAATAATAAGAAAATGAAAAACATGTACTATGTAACATAAGTGACCTTTCTTTTCAGAGCATTAGTGTATTCTTAAAGCATATAGCTCAAACTTATGTCTGTTAATTAAATATAGGAGCAAGGAATTCTTTGATTGCTTTTTAGCTCTGTAACAAAAAGAAGTGAGCTAACCTTTTAAATATTGAAAGCCATAAGACAACAAAGAACGATTTTGTATTAATAGAGACTGTATTATCATAGCATGCACATATACATTTATATTTTACTGAATTATGCCATCAATATAACACTACCTGCACATCAGTTCTCTCTTGTACCCATTTAGAAATGGCTTCTGCAGAAAATCCTACTCTGAAATAAAAATAAATTATTTCACAAGAAGGACAAGATGGCAGAGTGTTATTGGCTATATAAAATAATCAACTTTTCAACCTATTAATCTTGTTAAATACTTAAAAAGATAGATATAAAACATTGTTGTCAATAAAATGAAATTTTATGCGACTGTCCTATAACTTGTGAGATATCTAGCTAGCTAAAAAAACAGGATTTATTCACCATTTCTACTTAAGAAAATGTCTTTACCAAGTCAGGTATATGACATTTGGTATCTATTTGTAGGAGGAGTTTGAGCCTTTGATTTTGCCATTTCCTTAGGACTTTTTGTTTCCAATTTTACTCAGGAGTTCAGTATTTTTGTTATTTACTTTTTTCTATAATATATATATATATAAATGAACTTTATGGAACCATTTCCAATGGTCATCAACTAAACATCAATTAATGAAAAAATATCTTTGGTAGAAGTACTAGTCCATTGTAATGTTCAATGTCAATTTCTATAAAGTTCTATTTTTAATTATTCATGCTATATGGTAATTCTGTTATTTGAAACCTGTTAATATCCAAAGTGTCTCCTTTCTTTGTTTTTCCTTTCTCTGGGAAGTGCATAAATACTGGAGCGGTGTTCATCTTTAGCTAGAAAATAAAGTATATACATTTTAAAATACAAGACAACTTCTTACTAGAAAGCACAAGTCTTTGCAAATCAGAGAAAATATTTGGTCCGTCAAAGTCAGAATAGCCTACTTGACTTATCAAGGTTGGAGTGGCAGTTGAACTTCAAAGTATTAACCCATCAGCTACATTTTGTACATGTAGTTTGTTTAAATTCTGACTCAACTTGTCAGCCTAGTGTATTTGTATTACCATGTTTCTACAGAATTTGATTGAAAAATTATCTGTTGGATTTTGTTAAAACTTCCATTAATCCTTTTTATTCTGATTCATTGTCATGATTGTAGTGATAGTGTTAGTTGACATGAACATGATGAATATGTATATGTTGATTTATTTTTTATTAAGTTTAATACTTAGTTGGGTAACTTCATATATTATATAATAATTGTTACAGTTTTTGTTCTCTATTCATGTGCTATTTGTAATTAAGTACTAATACTATCCTTATATTTGTAATATACTTTAAATTCAGAAGAATTTAATAACGTTTTAATTAATTTATTTCTAATACGTACACAGCAATGTCATTCAGTTTCTAAAATTAATATTATACCTGTGAAAAGACATCTGCACCATCATCATAATCCACCATAGCGAAAAATAATTTGTTAGAGTACTGCTGGGAGTACCTCCAAGAATTAGCCAGGATGACATACTCTTCATTAGCTTGTCTGAAATAAATAAATGCAAGAAAATTTTAAAATATGAATGTGGTTCTGTTGCCTGGTGGTCCAATATAGTTTTTGTCAAATTTGTGCTTAAATACTGTGGATTCATTTATTTTAGTAGGTACCAATTTTTGTGGATTCAGGAAAACTTGCATAATCATGGATATTTAAATTCGCGTTTTTGGTGTGTTATCCAACGAATATTAATGAATCCCCAGTACCTAGTTTCATAATCTGGTATACCTCAAATGTCTTCCTGAATATGCATAAAATGTTTGCCCATTGAATATCAACAAACAACAATTAATCACTACCAGTTGATAAAGCTCGAATAGCAAACATCTTTTTACTACTTATAGCGGGTAATTTATATGCGGTGTTTATTTTTGCTTATTTTGGCAGTTAACAGGAAATCGCGAAGAGCCACATCAATTTCGTAAATAATGAACCACAACATTTACCAGAATTTGTGCACTTGTGACAAATATTTAAGTACTGATATTCTATTGATTAACTGTATTCAAATATCATCACTAAATAAAACAATCATTTAACCATAACAATCATTGACAATAGACAATTTATAAAAAAATTAACTGCAACCATTTCTGTTATCGCCAAAATATCTAACATGTTTAATTTGGATAAAAGAATCCACCAAAACAAAAACAGCCCAAATTTTTCGTATACTTTGATGCCCCTAAATTGTGAAATCTTACAGTAATACCCGCTGAAATAACCTACTATACCATATATGGTATATGAATGTAGAATTTGTAACATTTACAAACAAGTTGTTTTGCAAAATGTTCATGTATGAGTTTAATTGATATTCAAATTGAAAAAAATAAAAGATCATTTATCATTATTTATGAACATTTATCATATATTTAGTACAAAATACAGCTATTTTGTATATCTAATAAAGGTTCTTTTTTCCAGTCTGTATCACCTACCCTGTATCGCATGGCTAAACCCGTATCGCATACCCCGTATTGCATGGTAAAACCCGTATCGCATGCCTTTTTTTTTTTTTTTTTTTTTTTTTTAACTAAAGTCAGTTTTTTTTGGTTTTTTTTGCTTAAGAATTTTTTTTCTAAAAATAGGTAAATTTTTTGAATGACGTCATTTTTTGGTCTGTAACGTCACGAACATCAAGTTTTCATATATGTGACGTCACGAACATCAAGTTTTTACAACAAATATTTTGGCACACTAAATGCAACTATAAAAAATACAAAACACTCAAAATTATACAATAATAAATCAAAATATATTAAAAAAAAACAGATTGTAAGGTAATCTAGGTGCTTCGTATAAATAATTGAGCAGTTATTTTAAAGCTTTGAAACAAGACAAAAGCAGAACTGCAGGTAACCCAGTGCTATGGATCAGAAAACAGTTCATATAATATAAAACTCTCCTGTTGAAATATATGATAAAGCGTATACTACATGGCAAAATCCGTATCACATGCCGTATCACCCTCAACCAATATCATCCCTCGGGCCTAAGGGCCCTCGGGCTGATATTGATGTCTCGGGATGATACGACATATGATACAGATTTTGCCATGTATTATTCTCTATATATAAACGCGATATATATATACATGATATATGTATTGAGATTATAAACAGTAAACACCATAAAACTTACTTGCATACAGAACACTGTCTTTTAGGCTGTAGAGCAGTTAACATGACGATAACTGAATAATTCCTAGGTGCAGTTCTGACATACTGTTTAAATTTATCTCCATTAAACTTGATAACTGATTTCTTGTTGTTCCATTCTGTCATCTGTTGTACCTTGTCAGTCAACAAATCCTATAAGACAACAGGAAAATAATAGACTTTATGTCATCAAACATATTTTGACAAATGTTTGATATGGGTAAAATTTTAAGTATCAATTCATAGATTTAAATAACAAAAACATTGGTGTGATTCAAGCCTTGAAATAGAATCATATTCAAAACAGTGTGGTCCTGGCCATTGATTGACGACCTAAATTATCCCATTGACTGGGACAGATTAGGTGAACGTTTGTCGGTAACAATCACTGCTCACTATGTACTTGTTAAAGACACTGAATATGTGGGATCACCAAAGGTTCTCAACACCTAAATAAAGCAATTCGAAAAACGAATCCGGAATAATATGATGTGTTGATTTATATAAATATAATAAATCAAAACATAAAGGTTATTCCTGAATTTTTCGAACTATTTCATTATTAAAGGCGTTAAGAACCTTTGATGACCCCACAGTTTAAATTCTATAATAAGTAAGAAGTAAGCAATGGTCGTTACAGACAAACATTCACCTAATCTGTCCCAGTTAATGGGATAATTTAGGTCGTCAATCAATGGCCAGGACCACACTGTTTTGAATATGATTCTATATATATATTGTCTAGATAAGATACTTTTTCGTTGAAGACTGCATATTCATGTACATGGCATTGATATATATATATCATGTATCTGTATACAATTTAAAATAAAATATAAGGACATATGACTCTGAATATGAAAAACCCTATCGTATAGTTGCCTAGAAAAGCCCCAAAATGAATAATACATGTATTGAACAATTCAATTGAGAAAACTAACATCCTAATTTATGACAAATCAATAAACATGATTAACGAAAAATAAAAACAATTCAAGTGCTAATACTAGTTTTGATGTCTCAATCATTGTCTAATGTCAATTGCTTTATCTTATTCTTTTAGATTTGGAAGTGGATATGATGCGTTTGTGATTAGATAATTCCACAGACCCTAAGCCGTTTCTTGCCAAACTATTATATTGGCTTAACATAATAAATTGATACTTTAGAAAATCAACTATATGATACAATCAAATAGTGACAATTAATACAAAAACATTATTAGACCACAAAAAGACTTATTTATATGGATATACGGATATGGTATCAGGGACAAATTAAAATTATAATTTCAACCATTCAGGTACATGTATCCTCATTTCCATTGAGGATAAGGAGAATAGCATGACACGTTAGGTTGAACAGGTTGGGAACAAACCCCCTGTATGGTGATCATACCTGTATAGAGGGATAATCCTTCTTTAGAGGGTAAAAATTATCCCTCTATAGAGGGGTATTTTTGTTTGCACTGGATTTAAGGCAAATTAGGGCAGAATGGCATTTTCTAGTTATATTGGCCATAATCTCTAGCATGATATGCATCAACATATGCACTTTACTAAAAAATACCCCTCTATAGAGGAATAATTTTTACCCTCTAAAGAAGGATTATCCCTCTATACAGGTATAATCACCATATAAGGGGTTTGTTCCCAACCTGTTGAAGTATTAAAATTTGAATTTAAAACATTAAACTAGAACATTTTTCAAGATAAACTTGTATCACCTGGTATAAGAAAATGTGTGTCAAAAAACTTAGAACTTGTCATGCTTGTACAAAAATCCTATTAAATTATAATTTGTACAAACTTACATCCTGTTCACAACATATATATCATACAAATTTAACGTGGGTGTCGAATTGACTAAATCAAGGGCCGATTTAACAAGGTGCCAATTTGACTATACTGGGTGCCGATTTGACAAGGTGCAGATTTAACCATGCAGGTGCCTATTTGACTAGAATTCCTGAACAAACTCCCTATACCTTCATCTCATGAGTTTTCATGCTATAAGAATGCATTGTGATGTCAAAATTTCCATTGAAAAAAATATAGTACATTTAGTATGAATTCATGTGTACGACTTGATAGATGTTTGACGATGTTTCGACCAACATCTATCAATTATTAGTCCATTATATTAGCCTTTCAAGACGTCATAATTATTTGTTGAAAGGCTATTATAATTTTTTTCTTTGACGCCTTACTTCGATGAATTAAGGCATCAAAGAAAAAAATTGTAATAGCCTTTCAAGACGTCATAATTATTTGGACTATCAATTTATCATTCAACCATAACATTCATTTTCGTCAAAAGTACTGTACATAAAGCTAACATGCAACAGTATAAGTTGCGATCTCATCGTGCGACACCTGCTTCATATATATATAAAAAAAATTATATTCATGATATTACTGTATTTTATTAACTGGTAGGCCGGTATGGTAAACTCATGGAGAGTCATGAACGTAAGCCGGCAAGATTGTGTCCGATTCTCCGTTTTATAGCGCAGGGTTTCCTTTGCTGATTCTCACAAGAAAGATAATGCGTTATCAAAGAGACGGATTATATACCTGCTTATTCTTCTGCACAGCAAATGAATTCTGAATAAGGCTTAAACAGAAAACTGTCAGAAAAACTTTCAACAACGTCCACATCGCTGCCATATTGCACATCAATACTTCCTTTTACGTAGGATTGAAGGAAGAGTCTCGATGCGTCCAAAATGTTGATACGTGTTTGTTAAAACGTCTCTGATTGGATGATCAACATTTTAAGGCACCACCTCCATAGATTTGTACGGAAGCGTATTAGGGACATAGAGTGGGGGGCTCATATTCGCCGTGGACACAATTTCGCCGTTTTATCATTTTGAGGTGTAAAAACTTCAAAGGATGGTTGAAATGGAAGAAATATGCCGTTTAATTATATTTTTATAACAAAAATGATTATTTTGGAAAATGAGACTAAATTTCGGCACTTAGGACAAAGGACCGAAAATGGACAACGATTTTCAGCCAATTTTCTGAATGACAAAAACGATTTGAAAGAAGCATTCCTTAGTAATTCTTTGACTGATTGCCCTAAATTTCATTTTTTTACACCTTTCAAATGTCTGCTATTCGTCTATAATAAAATTTATTTGATAAATATTGTTTAAAGCTGCAGTTGTTTGGTTTTAAATAGATATGTAAAAACGGCGAATATGTGTCCCCCGTCGACAAAAAATTAAGAAATTACAAACACCCTTTAATCCAACTTTTCAGATGATTTTACTCAAAACAAACACGTTTTCAAGCTAAGAATATTTTGCATTTGAAGTTATCTTCATATAGAAATATCAGTATACTTCAAAAACATAAAGACCTGAACATAAACTGAAGAAAACATGGAAAGATATGGCGAAAATGAGCACCCCACTCTAGAAAAAATAAAATTGTCTGTAAACTTTTTTTTCCAAGTCGAAATTTTGACTTTGCAAATCTCGAAATTTTGACTTTAACTTGAAATTTTGTCTTTTCAAATCCTGAAATTTTGACTGAAACTTGAAATTTTGACTTTTTGAAAAAAAATTGAAATTATGAATAAAAGTATGTCGGAATAACGGGGTTGTCTTGATAGCTATATAGACATATCTGAAGTTTAGACTTGAAATATGTATTTAAACGTGTAACATATTTTATTTATTCTTCGGCAAAAACAAGATTTTCTATCTGGAATAACCTCTTTAAAATTGTTTAGTTTATTAAAATATGCTTATCAAGTTTCTGATGTATATTCTCCGCTTCTTTATATAAATGACTGTGAATGTGATAAACGGAAAACGCAGTTTGAATAGTCGAAATTTTGAATTTAAAAGAAGTCGAAATTTCGAGTTTTTAAAAAGTGAATTATTTTAGTTATGAGTCGCAATTTCGACTTTTCATAAAGTCAAAATTTCGAATACTTAAAGAGTCAAAAGTTCGGCTTTTTAAAAAGTCGAAATTTCAAGATTATTGAAAGTCAATATTTCAAGAATTCGTAAGTCAAAATTTCAAGATTTTGAAAGTCAAAATTTCAAGATTTTGAAAGTCAAAATTTCAAGATTAGAAAAGTTAAAATTTCGAATTGAAGAGTAGAAATTTTAAGATTTGAAATGTCAAAATTTCAACTTTGAAAAAAACACTTCACTGCCAATTTTATTTTTTCTATGTCCCTAATACACTTCCGTAGATTTGCAAAGTAGCACTCGCCTTGATTTTACCAATGTTGGCGGCTTTACAGCACTTACAGTTCCTTCTACCGCATTGTTTGTAACACCCAAATTTTGAAGTTTCTTGTTTCTTTACTTTTGATGTCACAAGTATGTCTTTGAGATTTTTGGGTCTGCGATAGGCAATAAGAGGAGGTGATGGAAAAATTTCTTTTAAGGACGAGTCATTTTCGATTAGACGCCAGTGCTTTCGGATAGAAGATGAAATATTTGTCAAATCGGGATGGAATGTTACAACAAACGGAATTCTATCTGCACGGGTCGCCTTATTTTTGTATTCCATGAGGCTAGCTCGATCTTTTTCTTTAGCTTTATCAAAAGCGTCTGTGATGTTTTTGGTTTTATATCCTCTTGATTTCAGCTGTGTTTTTAGTTGTCCCAAACGATAGTTAAGTTTGGATTCAGAGGAGCAAATTCGCTTTAGTCTGATGGCTTGACTGTAAGGTATACTCCTGGAGCAGTGTTTCGGATGACAACTTTTTGGAGAAAGGAACTGGTGTTTATCAGTTTTCTTTGTGTGGAGGTCAGTTGTCATGATCCCGTTTTTTACAAATGTGGTGGTGTCGAGAAAAGCAATTTTCTCGCTTGAAAATTCAGATGTAAATTTAATTGAGTGATGGAACTGATTACAATGATCTAAGAAATCTTGCAAATGTTCTGCAGTATCGTTCCATTTCATGTCAATATCATCAATAAAACGGAGCCATGACAAAGATTTGTATGGCACACTCAAAAGGATGCGTTCTTCGAGATCCCCCATAAAAATGTTGGCAAAAGAAGGTGCCATTTTTGTTCCCATACTAGTTCCGTCAATCTGTAAAAAGTGCTTGTCGTTGAAAATAAAGTTGTTATTTTCAAGAACTAGCTTGAGCAATTGAACTAGACAGTCAGTTTGGGGATGTTTATCCTTTCGAGTATTCCATACTTTTTCACACGCGGCTATTCCTTCATCTTTTGGAATATTTGTGTATAAAGAACACACATCCATTGAAACCAAAATTGTGTTGTTGGGTAAAGGACTTAAGGAATTCATTTTCTTCAAATAGTCAGTCGTATCTTGAATATGAGATGGTAGTTGTTGAACATGTGGTCTGAGATGGTAATCAACAAATTCAGAAATTTTTTCGGTGGGATGGCCATTAGCTGATACTATAGGTCTCCCTGGAATCCCTTCTTTGTGAAGTTTTGGAAGTAAGTAGAATCGACCGGCTGTGCACGTTTCGTCTGGGCGTAGATAATCGTACGTATCGTCATCAATTTGTTTATCTTTATTCATTTCTGAGAGGGCGTCATTAATTTTTTTGTTGATTTCTTTTGTTGGATCACATGTTAGTTCTTTATAAAATTTAGCGTTTGAGAGTTGACGATTTCCTTCTTCGATGTAGTCTGCCTTGTTCATCACTACAACGGCACTTCCTTTGTCAGCTTGTTTGATAACAATTTCGTCACGGTCTTTTAAGTTAATCATGGCTTGACTTTCTGACTTTGAAATATTTCTGACTTGTTTACCACTGATTGAAGATCTGACCTCAGCTTTGACTGATGTAATGAATGATTCCAAATTGTCGTTTTTGCTTTTAGGGGGATTCCATGTACTTTTCTTTTTAAATTTTGGGATGCATATGTCTCCTTCATCACTCTCATAATCAGATTCATTCATTCCGGCTTCTTTTAAAAAAATTTTCTGTTGTCTATTGAAATGTTCTTTCAACCGGAGACGCCTGGCAAATGCTTCTACATCTGTCTCAAGTTGTAAATTGTTGACGGTTGCTGGAGCTGGACAAAAATTAAGGCCTTTACTCAATAGTTTTTCCTCAGAGGTAGTTAGTTCTATTGATGACAGATTTACAACTAACTTATCTTGAACTGCGTGTTTTTGTTTTTTAAAACGCCTTTTCCTCGGTTGTTTTGATTTACTCTCTTTTAACAAGTTTAAAATTGGATCTTCTTCAAAAACGGAACTTTGTTGGTTTAAACGGTCTCGTTTGAATTTTTTATTTTGTTTAGCTTTGAAATTTTGTTTCTCTATTCTTTGAATGTCGAATAGTCGTCTTTGAATTACGTCCATATCTTCTGGAGTAACAGACAGAGATGTTTTAATATATGTTTCATTTATCTCCGAATTAATTTGTTTGTAGCCGTAGATGGAAAAGGAGAGTAAGAGTTGAAGAAGTCGGAATGAACAATTGAATCATGAAAATATCGTCCCAACGTTTCATAAATCTGATGGACTTGACGCCCGGTGTCTGAGGCGTTAATTTGATATTTAAACCTTTTGGTATCGTGTTGTTGTCTATGTACGATTTAAGATTAGAAGCATGATGTTCAAGCTGTATTTTCTTTTTCGTTAAACTTCTTAATTTACTGAAATATGTTTTGTTTTCCATGATCTTGCAAGGAAATAGATATGAACAGATTACACAAAATAGGATGTGTAATGCGTGTTGCCTGTGAAAATAGTATATAGTGTCTAAAAATAGCAACAATCAACATTCAATCTATATAGGTGTGGATCAGTTTGTAAATAAACTGATGCAGTTACTAAATTGAATTATATAAGTGTCTAAGAATGTAACTTTAACACACTAATGAGTGTTATAAAATTAGATGTTATATTTTATATATTATTCACGCAATATTTCGCTAAACAAATTAGCTTCATCGGGCGTGTGCATCTATCAAGGTGAAATCGGATGCATGACAAAAAATATCTTTGTAGCTTGAGCTACACAAAAGTTTAACATATTGATTAATGATCTGTATAAAACAATTTTTTGCCGTTTATTGTACATAAACAATTTTTTCAAAAATTAAAACAAATAGTTGTTTTAGTTAAATAGAAGTAAAATTGATGAGTTATTCCTTTGCTTTCGGGTAGAACTGTTTTTCATCCCTCTCATTAAGTCCATCAGGTTCAAGAGTACGTAGCTGATGCATCCAGAACCTTTCTCTCTTTTTTCTCATTTCTGAGTCCCAATTTTGGTTTACCTCAATTATTTGAAAGGTGATATTTTCAAAAGTATGTCCTGTTCTTAAGAGGTGTCTCGTAATTGGACAGTTTCTTCCTTTTGTATAAAACGACCGATGATTGTTTAGTCTGATATTAAATGTGGTTTCTGTTTCACCAACATACTGCAGCTTGCAAGTTCCACAAGTAAGAATATAAATACTATTTTCCGTTTTGCAATTAGATGTAACATAGATGTTGTATCGCTGCTTTGTTACTGTGCTGCTGAAAGAGTGGTCAGTTTTGGCGGCTTTACAGCACTTACAGTTCCTTCTACCGCATTATTTGTAACACCCAAATTTTGAAGTTTCTTGTTTCTTTACTTTTGATGTCACAAGTATGTCTTTGAGATTTTTGGGTCTGCGATAGGCAATAAGAGGAGGTGATGGAAAAATTTCTTTTAAGGACGAGTCATTTTCGATTAGACGCCAGTGCTTTCGGATAGAAGATGAAATATTTGTCAAATCGGGATGGAATGTTACAACAAACGGAATTCTATCTGCACGGGTCGCCTTATTTTTGTATTCCATGAGGCTAGCTCGATCTTTTTCTTTAGCTTTATCAAAAGCGTCTGTGATGTTTTTGGTTTTATATCCTCTTGATTTCAGCTGTGTTTTTAGTTGTCCCAAACGATAGTTAAGTTTGGATTCAGAGGAGCAAATTCGCTTTAGTCTGATGGCTTGACTGTAAGGTATACTCCTGGAGCAGTGTTTTGGATGACAACTTTTTGGAGAAAGGAACTGGTGTTTATCATATATATATATATAAGTGGTTGTATCGGCATTGACGTTTCCCAGTCATTTCTTATTGAAACACAATGCAAACGTAAAAATTGTTTTAGAACAAGAAGTTAAAGTTTTATGTCATGCATGATAAAAAGAAAAGCAAAAAAGAGAATCAAAGAACTAAATTGAAAAAAAAAACCGAAATGATCTGATTTGCTGTTCCTCTAATTTTATTTTTTAACTGAAAAAATGTCTTCAATGGGAACGCTCGAGCTGAAACCTACACTCTTTAGATTGACAGGGGGCAATACTCTGTTTTCAATTTTGTAACTTTTGAGCATTGGATCGTATAAAACTCTGTCAGTGGTTCAAAGTATTGCTTGTCAAAGACATGTCTTCTAAGTTAACTCAATTCCTTTTAGACTGAAATTTTGCAATTGTACATGTTTTACATAGAAAACACACTTTTCTGTATAAAATAGACATTCTACATTATAAGGTATCGAATTTTATTTAGTAATGAAACTTTTCTTACTTTGAAAAGTTTGAAGACTTAAACAAAAAAAGATTGCCACATATGTAATATGACGGACACGCCAATCTTTAAAAATAGTCCCCTTCTATGATGCCTTATCCTTAAAATTTCTAATATATTTTCTTTATTTAATGCTTTCCCAAAAATTGCTAACAAAATTTGTAAATAGTTCTGCTTTGAAATTCATTAATTCTTCTAAGATTCAAAATTATCGAATGTTGAGCTTTGTCATGTCCAGCGGTACATATTACAGTGTCATCCGGATTCATTGTTGTACGATGCGGGAGAAAATGTTATTGTCAGATTCAATTTCAAATAAATAGATTCGTGTTCAACAAAACTATTATCTATGTGTGAAAAGTCTAAGATGTACGACTATTGATGTATTCAGTGTTGGTCTTTAATGCCACTCCTTTCAGTATTTGCTATTTCATGGCGCCCAGTTTGGTTTTTTTTAATGTAGAAAGCTCGGACGCTCGGAGAGAACCACGGACCTTCGGCAAAGAAAGTGTCAATCCTAGTCAATTAAGATTAGAGCCGACCAAAACTACCACGTATAGGGTTCGAACTCTGAAATAAACAATGAAGCAGCAATTGTTACTAATGAAAGAAACTTGTTTCTCACTTTATCCAGTTTTCGCTTTTGAAATTGCCTCCGTTGAAATTTTGCAAACATTCTATAGAGCAAATTACATGGATGATTAATGTTGACCATTTGGTATATGACCGTTTTTTAAGAGTCACGTACATGCAGGTCATAAATTAATGTGTTGAATGCAGTCAATTAAATCTTTAACTACTAAATGGTGCCGTAGAAGGTCTACCAGCATTTTTAGCGAGGATTTCTTGGCATGTTACAATCCTACAATTTGTTGGAAACAAATCATTATAAGTAAATTATATACCACATGTGTCACAAAATAAAGTTAATTGTATCAGCCCACCCTGGGAGCAGTATATCTAACGTTAATATATATATGTCCATACCCCCATTTTCCCAATGCAGTATTGAAAAGTAAATCATTTAAAAGTTCTAAAGACAAAATATGTTTTGAAATATGCCCTGCATACTTATTTATATATAGACATATAGTAGTTATTGAACTACTGTGTGGCTTGAAACTAAAGGGTCTAAAGAGCCTGTGTCGGTCATCGTGGTCGATTTGCGTATAAACAAAGGTTACAGATGAATTCATGACAAAATTGTGTTTTGGTGATGTGTTTGTAGATTTTACTTTACTAAACATTCTTGCTGCTTAAAATTAGCTCTCTCTTTACGGAGTTAAAGTGTAAAATATTTTGTAAAGATTTATTTAAAAAAAATTGAAAAAAATTGACTATAAATGGCAATAACTCCTTAAGGGTTTAATTGACCATTTTGGTCATGTCGACTTATTTTTAGGTCTAATCTTTATGTACATTATTGCTGTTTACAGTTAATCTCTTTCTATAATAGTATTCAAGATAATAACCAAAAAACGGTAAAATTTCCTTAAATTACCAATTTTTACACATTTTTTAAAACTATATACCCAATGATGATTGTGGCCAAATTTGGCCGAATTTAAATTTGGCCCAGTATAGTTTTAGAGGAGATTTTTTTATAAAAGTTAACGACTACGGACGACAGAAGCCAAGTGAATAGAAAAGCTCACTTGGCCCTTTTGACCAGGTGATCTAAAAAGGGATTCCGGGAGGTGGGAACAGTTAAAAAAAGTGCTCAGCAACGAATCGTTAATGTATGCAGCATTAGACATGAGAGCATATGTTATAGATAGTCCAAAATATGAAGTTCACGCCTTTAATACGGCGTACGTCCTATATTTCATAGAACTATTGTTGTAACATGGGTTAATAACTGGTTCCAAATTATCCCGAATTGTCCGAGTTTATTAATAAAGAATCGGATTCGCAGCTCAAATCTCTTCTTGTGGGTCTCTGATTCTGCCCTCGTAATTAGTTTTTTTTCTATATGGTTTAGTCAAAATAATTATAACGTCCTGGAAGGCTTTTTATTCTTTTTTATGTTTGCCTTCGATCCTGCCACGTCTGTGAGGATCAAGAGAAGTAAAAAATGATTATAACATCAGAGTACGTCATGATTACATGTATCTGTATCTGGGGAAAGGGAGGGGGTATATTTTTATGTTGTTTTTTTTTATTTCAATGTATAGACTGTAGGGGATATTCTTTAAAAAGAGTTTTTATTGGGGGCGTTTTTGATAACAATAACAAAGTTGAACGTTGTTGCATATTTGATCTTGTGAAGTCAAAGGATTTCCCATTGTGCAAGATTACATATCAAAACCTAAAGGCTATAAAGAGCCTATGTTGCGCACCTTGGTCTATGTGGATATTAAACATATAGGACACATATGGATTCATGACAAAATTGTGTTTTGCTGATGGTGATGTGTTTATAGATCTTTCTTTACTGAACATTCTTGGTACTTACAATTTTTTCTATGTACAATAAACTTGGACCTTTAGATGTAAAAATTTACAAAAATTTACCAAATTAGTGAAAATTGTTAAAAATTGACTATGATGGGCAATAACTCCTTAAGGGATCAACTGACCATTTTGGTACTGTTGTTTTATTTGTAGATCTTACTTTGCTGAACATTATTGCTGTTTACAGTGTATTTCTATCTATAATCGTATTCAAGATAATAACCGAAAACGGCAAACTTTCCTTATCATTACCAATTCTGGGACAGCAACCCAACAACCGGTTGTCTGATTCATCTGAAAATTTCAAGTCAGGGCAGATAGATCTTATCCTTATTAACAATTGGTCGCCCGGTCACCGGACACATTTTTAAACTAGATACCCTAGTGATGATTGTGGCCAAATTTGGTTAAATTTGGCCCAGTCGTTTCAGAGGAAAAGATTTTTGTAAAAGTTAACGACGACTGGTTAAATTTAGCCCAGTAGTTTCAGAGGAAAATATTTTTGTAAAAGTTAACGACGACGGACGCCAAGTGATGGGAAAAGCCTCCGCTTACTTGGCCCTTTGGTCAGGTGAGCTAAAAAAAACTACTATGCCTATTGAATAAAAAATATTGCATAAAAATGAAAAGTTAAGCCAATTGAATAAAAAAAAAAATGCATTTGAATAAAATAAAAAAGCATTTAAAATAAAAAAAAATATAGCATTTAAATGAAGAAATATACCATTTGAATAAAAGATAATGCATTTAAATGAAGAAATATATACCATTTAAATGAAGAAAAAAATGCATTGGAATAAAAATATGATGTTTTATATGTCTCTGCATCTCTGAAAAGAAGAAAAAAACTTTTTCACTCTTTATTAATTATTATATCTTGTTAAATCATGTATCACGTTTCAATAATATTCATGTTATAAAATAAGTTTTATCAAAAATTAACATTATAAGTATATCTTTTTATAACATTCTCAAATCAAAACACCTATTTATCAATAAATATGTCACAAACTGTTAAGTTTATATGGCAATAAAACTTAGAATTAAATTGAATTAAAATTGAATAAATATAAATGAATGATTAATTGTATTTTTTTTTTATCTTTCTGATTCTTAAAGCCAAAATTACTTTATATAAAATATGGCCGAACTGGCCGTTAGTCCGAACCAACTGAGGCCGATTTGACAGAGTGGCCGAAATTGCCTACATCGTCCCTCGATTAACTTTCATTTTTATGGTGAAGTGCTCCATACAATGGAGGAAGATACAATACAAGTAAAAAGTAATTTTGAACCAATGAACGTACAGGTTACTAAACGCATTTGGGCTGCTGAAACTGAGAAGAAAAAGTTGAAAAACTTTCGAGCTTTGTAATCCTTTGTAAGTTATCAAAAACGAATTAATTAATAGTTTTTGTCCCATTTGCGTTGACGTTTAATGACAAAATCTGAGAGAAATAAGTCAATTGTTTTTATTAAATCATTTATAACAATGATATCCTACTGTAGTCTAAGATCGTTCATCTTGTCAGTTCGTTAGGTATTTGTGTTTGAACTTAACACACGGGGAATCTCCGCATTGATGTCACTACGGTACTTCTGGCGTAGATAAACAGTGCAAAATACGTTTTTTCTGCACTTTTGAATAAAAAAACATTTCTAAAGGTAAGTTTTTATTGTTGTTCTCAATTATTGCCAAAAAATGGGGTACTTATAAAGTGAGAAACGGAATCGAAACGAAACGAAATATAACGAAACGAAACGAAATACAACGAAACGAAACGAAATATAACGAAACGAAACGAAATGAAAAAATGAAGAAACGAAACGAAATGGAAAATGAAGAAACGAAATACAACGAAATAAACGAAATAGGCCTATATATAATATATCTTTTACATTGTTATAGGAGGTTAGGATTTTGATTTTAAAAAGGTGGTGTAATTAATTGGTTTTTTTTTATTCCAAGTTCCGAGGTTCCGAGTCCAAGTTAAGGGGGCTACCATTTGATTTTTTTTTTGAGTGGGGGGGAGGGCTATGATGAAATAAAAAAAAAAACCTGCACGACAGGGATTTGAGTATAAAAAAGGCAAGACATGATTGTTTAGTAAAAAAGAAGGCAGGATGAGCAACTGGGCAAAAAAAACGGGATAAATTTATATAAAAAAAGCAGGACCAAATATAGTGAAAAATAAAAAGGTAGGACAGAGATTACAACTAAATAAAATGCAGGACAAAAAAATTCATCCAGCTAGCCCATAAAAATCAAATGGTATCTCCCTAAGTTTGAATTGGCGAAGTTGTATTTGACAAGACATTAAAAATGTGAAATGCTAACGGCTGACGAGTAGCCATAACGAAACCTAAATTGAACTGAAAAAGAGATCTGAGGTGAACGTTCTGTGTTACTCCCTTTTTTACCAAACATGAATTTGAATGGAGATTTAAATTTGGAATGATTTTCTCCTGGGTTGGAGACCCCTTCAATCTTTTGAAAATGACTGGATCTGCTGCTGACGTCGATGAGAAAGAAAATCAACATACCTAGATGGTCAGAAAGAGTCCACCATGTTTTAAGTGATTAACAAATATCTACATCGTGTTGCAAGCTGATTATCTCAATATTGAAACATCTTACTGACAGCAATTCGGACTTGTGTGTGGATTAAACCAATATCTTTGGTTAAGTTGCTTTCAAACTGAACCATGAAATCATTACTTTTGAGTGTAGTTTAGTCCGACATATAGACAACGTTCTGTTCATCAGACTAGACTACTCTAAAGGGCGGGTGGATTCGTTTGAATTGTTTTACATTTATTATTTCGGGGCTTTTATAGCTGACTATGAGGTATGGTCTTTGTTCATTGTTGAAGGCCGTACAGTGACCTATATTTGTTAATAACTGTGTCATTGGGTCTCTTGTTGTCTTATTGCCAATCTCACCACATCTTTTTTGTATGTACAAAATCATTCCTTTCCCTGAAATCTAGTAGAACAATTGCTTAAAGTATCTCTGAAACAAACTCAGTGACATGACAAAAATTGGACTTTGACCAATGAACCATGAAAATCAGGTCAAGGTCAGATGACATTTTTTAAACGGCAATTTTCATCTTATTAGCATCATATAAACCAAATTATTGATAAAGTACACCCCTTATAATGAACTATAGAAATGAGGTCCAAGTCAGATGATACCTGTTATTTGAATACAGCAAATATAGTGCACCTAATGCTTAAAATATAGGCGATATGGATTTGACCACGAAAACTTAACACTGACGTGCATGCAGATTTTACAAGATACTTAATTGTGTATATTTTGTATGCATGCACCTGTCCTGGATTATTTAGGAGCCTGTTGTTCATGTGGTTGTTGTAGTTCATATGTGTTTTCTGTTTCTCGTTTTGTATATATTGTATTGTGTCGCGGATCATACATATTCTGAAGTGTTGATATTGTTTAAATCGCGTCTTTTTCATAGAGTTAATATTTTATAGCGTCTTTTTATTTTATAATGTTTAACTTCTGTCTAAGGTTAGGTTGAAGGTTGGCGAGCCTGTTAAACTGTTTAAACCAGATGCATATTCAATACTACTGTCAGTAACCTGTTGTTCAGTGGTTGGTGTGGTTCATAGGGGTTTCTCGTTTTCTATATTTTGATTTACTTGTTTAAAGTTTGTATTCAATGGCAATTTTGGGGACTTTATATGTAGCTTGCTGTTTAGTGTTAGCAAAGACTCTGTGTTCAAGTCGATGCTCATTGAACTGTTAACTTAAAATGCATTGCGACTTGGATGGAGAGTTGTCTCATTTGCACTCAAACCACATCTTAATTATAGCGTTGGTTTCCTGTTTAAATAGTTTTACATTGATCATTTTTGACCCTTTATATCTTGTTCGGTGATTGTTCATGAGTTCGTATTGAAAGGCCGTACTCTAACCTATAATTGCTAAGTTAAACTACACTGTGGCTTGGATAAGAGTTGTCTCATTCGCACTAATACAACATTTTCTGTTTAAAATCAAAATCCTAACCTCCTATAACAATGAAAAAGATATATTTTATATAGGCCTATTTCGTTTATTTCGTTGTATTTCGTTTCTTCATTTTCCATTTCGTTTCGTTTCTTCATTTTTTCATTTCGTTTCGTTTCGTTTCGTTGTATTTCGTTGCGTTTCGTTGTATTTCGTTTCGTTTCGTTATATTTCGTTTCGTTTCGTTTCGATTCCGTTTCTCACTTTATAAGTACCCCAAAAAATGCCAATTTTCTAATGCCCGTTTCAATCCCAACCAACTTCCGAATATTTAAAAACATTCTAGAACTTCACAAAATCCCATTTCCGGCCTCCATTTCTTTGTGTACATTCCATTCAGCGTCATCAATCTTGTGGCAGGCAATTCAGGTCAAGCAAATCGTATTTTTAGGAATTTAAAAATGACATGCTCCTTACCTCTTTCTCGATTTTCCCCGCAAAAAAAGCCCAACCAAAATGAAAGGAAAACTATATGAAAAAACGATGTCCATGCCATAATTTTGAACAGGCATATAGAGTTGGTTATTAAGAAACAATTTACATTTATTTTTCATAGAATTTTCTTTTTAGTCATTATAAAAAGATCGATATTCTGACCATCATGACTGTAGGTAAATATTCATACAAAATTCCCTTGATGTCAAAAGGGATGGCAAAAAAAGAGTTTTCCTGTTGAATAAAACCCAGAACTATTGCAAACTATTTTGGAGCAATATCCCAGAAAGAAATAACGTAATTGCCGTAGACTGAAAAATCCCCTTATTGACAGTAGAGCAATTTGATTTGATATAACGAATTGACATCACGTGATTTTGACGCCATTGAAATTTTAATGTAAACAAACAAGGTCAGAAGGTTCCGTATGGGACATCATTGTACATTTAGTTACTGACAAACAATTAGGAGTTATCAAGCTTGCCAATGCATGGTTATAAAAAATTAAAGCTAAGTCTACAGAAAAAATAAGAAAAAAATAGCCTTAGTATAACGACTTATCATTACACCTGGATACTTGTGCACCTGTATCATCTGAATCACATGTAATTTGTCATTTGTTTGTTGTATGCTGTCATAACTGCAAACAGTGTTTACTTTAGTTACACATTCGAAAAGGAAATTTTATTTTCCTTTCTTTTGGTATTCAAAATTTTCTTTTCAAAGGTTTACTCCAAAATGAAGTGAAGATGGGCAAAGGAAGAAGCAGGACATCAAATGATAACAGTAACCATGCCGACAGAGATGAAGAACTGATAGATGATAAACTACAACCAGTTGGAATTTATGGATGGAGAAAGAGATGTCTCTATGGATTCATATTACTGTTGGTTATCCTGACTGTATTAAACCTTGCATTGCTTGTTTGGATGCTGAGAGTACTTAATTTCAATTGGGTATGGTATATTGCTATAGTTATAGTTACATCAATTGATCTTAGTAATTCAACCTGTGTATAGTGGATTAATGTATAATTTATATAAAATCATCAGTCTAATCAAAAGAAGTTTTTGTTGTACAATTCATGCAAGTATTTTATATGTAAAAAAAGAGGATGTTGGCAATGGATATACATTAATTTAACAGAACTTTAAAAAACACAAACATCAAAACATCACACAAAGGTCAATATAAGTCTTTAAAAAAAGAAAATGTTAATACAAATTGTAGTGCTCTAAATCATAAATTATAATAGACAGTCAGGGATATAACTCTATACTAGGGTTATTACAGGAAAATAACATACATTTGTTATTGTGGACTAAAAAATCAAAGAACTGTGATAACATATGTATGTTACATGTTTCAAAGGGACAATATAATAATAATAATAAGTTTAGTTAAAATGTATACAAGTTCTATTGATATTACTATTGTCTTTATATGTATACTAAACTATTTGAAGATTCAACAGTTCATAGTATTCCAATTTTGAATAGTACACCTATATGTTATTACAGAAAAAATATGCCTGTAATAACTAAAGGGTGTTATCACGGATTCTCTATATCACTTCAAAGCATTTGCTCAGACATAAATCATGCTTAATTACAATGTATTTAAATTTATTGTGAGAAATAATGATCAGAGCATGTAATGAGGTTCTGCGCAAGTTTCTTAGTAATTCCCAAGTGTTTTATATAATAAGTTACATTCCTTTAATAACTAAGCCTTGTTATCACAGCTCAGTTAATCCCTTAACAGCCTTGTCTCATTGATTAACCATGGTTAATCAAAAATGTATTAATTCAATTTAAAATTAATTATCAAGGCTATGCATTTAGTTTCTGCGCAACGTCTCAAGAGTTCCCTGGAGTCCACTATAGATTAAATAATTTTACAAATAACAAACATATGTTATTGCAGATTTAGAAAATTTAAAGAAAAGTATCTGTAATAAAACACACAAGTTATTTTCTGTAATAACCCTATAGAGTTATATCTCTGACTGATAGACTGAAAGATCTGCTATAACACCTGAAATGCCAAAATAAAAAATGAGATGTAAGGACAGACAACCAATCACACATTTCTTTACTTGGAACAGGCACATGAACATGTTGCAAAGTGTATCGTTTAAATAATACATATGAACAGACACATGTCAGACCATGATAACATAAGTAATGTATTTAAACACTGAATCAATATAAAGCTAGCCAAAAAACAACAAACGAATCCTTCTCTCTACTTAATACTTGCAATCAAATGTTTATTCAATTACATGTTTCCATGATACATTTTTTCTCTTTTTGATAATATAATTGTTCAGATTTTGAAATAAATAATTGAATTTCATATAATATGATTTTGAATAAACAGATGATGATTGAAAGATAAAGAATTATTGGTATATAAACACTTACAAAGCAACAATACTGTGGATTCATTATTATTAATTGAATACCAATTTTCATGCTCCATGGATTCCTGGGTACAGTTGAACCACGAAATTAAATGTTCAACGAATGACCAAATTTCTTCAGGCTTGTTTGCAGACTTCGGCTAAACCACACAAATAAATATCCAGGAACATGGAAGTTTTCCCTAATCTACAAAAATTGATACTCACAAAAATAAATGAATCCTCAATAGTAAATTAAATATGATTTCATTGGTTTGACCTTCAGGATGGGATAAATAATGTTAAGTTCACCGAAGATGGTATGAGAACAGAAGGACGGGTAGAATTCCTAGATTCTTTATATACAGAAAAGATTCAGTCACTTCAGGTAAATTATTGTCAGAAAACTTCCTGTGAAAAAATTTAAGAGAAATAGAAAGCAGGCAACAAATTTCTTTTCATGAAATATAAAGATACACATGTAGATATTTGGAAAGAGAATGAAAAAAGCAAGTTATACACTGTCAATATTTGGGACTATATGTGTAGAAGAAATTAAAATGATGCTAACTATATATGTCCTCAGACAAGCAAGAGAAATTTGCTAGTAAAGAAATAAGTAAATAACTTACATTCCGATTTGATGTTTCTTCTTTTATTTTTACATACTTATGAAATACATTTCATTTTTTTTTCTTTTTTTCATGAGATTGAAAAACGAAATTCTGCAGAAAAAGTCAGATATGATTTAAATCAGTTGATGATGTTTATATTTCGAGTTAAGAACAATTAAATCTAACTAAGAACTACAACCTCAAAACTTAACATTTATACATATGCATTTTATTCATATTAGTAAGTAGAAGTTGTGTTTTTTCCAGAGTACAGCATTGAAGATTGATTCAAGCCGAGGTGTACATATCAGAGCCAGAAATGAAGATAATAATGTCACTAATAACTTTGTTATAGGTGAGATAATATTGAGAATGGAAATGGGGAATGTGTCAAAGAGACAACAAACCGACCAAATAAAAAACAACAGCAGAAGGTCACCAACAGGTCTTCAATGTAGCGAGAAATTCCCGCACCCGGAGGCGTCCTTTAGCTGGCCAGTGATAATGAACGCCATACTAATTTCCAAATTGTACACAAGAAACTAAAATTAAAATAATACAAGACTAACCAAGGCCAGATACAAGTATAATGTTTAAGAAGTTGTTTGTTAACTCCTTTTTAAACATTTAATCGTTTTGAAACCAAAACTTGACCTACAAATGATAAGTATGGAACAAAAAATCTAAAAATAAATGTTTCTTATAGTAAGAAATATAAGAGTACTTGTTTAAACAATATAATTTAAGAAAACTATTGTCAGATAAATCCTCAGTTATCTTTTTGTTGCATTTTGTTATTTTATTTTAAAGGGGAAATAAATATTTGTTAAATCCAGACTGAGTTGCATATAGTTATTTCAAGTTATCATGTGTGTTGATCATAAATTATGCATACCATATTTATTCTAATAAACGCCATGGGGGCGAAGACAATTTTCGAAAGGGGGGCGTCAATTAGAGAAAGGAATTTCGTACCTTACTTCATTGACCTTTACCTGAATTTTGTTGAAACAGACTATAGTAACATACACGTGTTTCTTATTGTCTCCATAATCTATAAATAGCGTTTATCGTTAATGTCAAAATTACAACCAGCTGATGATTGTTGGAATAGGCCATTTAAATCATATTTATCGGAAATGTATGACGAATGGTTATTTAATGGACCTGTTGAGAGAACCAAAGGTGGCAATAGATGGCCCAGCCCCTTCAAAGTCCGCAATTCTCAGTTGGATTAAAAAAGCATGGGATTCTATCACTCCAGAATTTATACGAAAATAGTGTGGGATCTCGAATGAGTTGGACGGAAGCGAAGATCATTTATTTTAAAATGACCATGATGATGATAATGATCCTTTCGAGGGGTTCGACGTGGAAGATGTCCAAATGGATGAGGAAATGTTGGCTAGCGTTTCAGCTTACGGCTAAGAAGCCATGGAAGTTAGCGAGAGTGCGGGTGAAATTGATTCTGACCTCAATGAGGCTACAGAATCAGACTATGATAGATAGCCCTTGTCACTGAAAAAACAATAACATTAACTACAAAATGGGGGTGTTTATTAGAAGTCAAAAGTTCTAAACACACTATTTTCGGTAGGGGGGGGGGGGCGTTAATTACAAGAGGGCTTTTAATAGAATAAATACGGTATAATACACTCTACAAACTTTTATTTAAGCATTTAAAACTACATTTTCTTTCGGATACTAATTTTAGAATAGGTGCACGAATAATTTGACAATTTTTTAAATGCTCCATATATTTTTATTTCAATAATATGTTTAATATTTAATCAAAAGGTTTCTGGATTATTATCAAGTTTCAAACCATGTAATAACTGTGTTTTCAGCAAACAAGACTGTATCCTCAAGATGTGAATTATTTGAGATCAAAAACAGTAAGGGTCAGACAAAACTCAGTGTGTCAAACAATGGAGTCAAGTTTGGTAATATGGATGTCACTTTCACAGGTATGGATACATTAAAAACATTCAAATCTGTCAATAAGTATTATAGAATTAAGAACTATTTGAAAAAAGTTTTCATCTGAATTTTGGAAAGTTTATGATTTTTTTTTTGCAGAGTAGTAATTAAACTAGAAATTACTTGAGAACCAAGGTCATTGAATCATTGTTATGCAAAACTTATTGTCTAGACAACTTGAAATTATTTATTTTTGCACACACCTTACACATGTAAAAAATTTAATGAAGTGTAATAAATTATATACTTGCTAATCTTGGCAGGATTGACATCAGAATTGATATTTGATTCTCTAGTAAATTGCAAATTTTCACAAATTGACAAATAATGATTATAATATGTTATATTTCTTTGATTTTATGTTCTTTCAACTAAGTTAAAGTTTGGCAACATTTTAAATGTTTTCACTACACATTAGAATAATTTCTTTCCATGTTTTGTTTTCATTTTGGTTAATTTTTTTTTCACTGTCAGAAATCTAAAATGTTGAAATAAGAAAATTAAGTTGTAGGAGCAGATTCAATATAAAATAAGGAAATGTTGTATGTTTGACAATGAGACAACTATTCACCAAAGATCAATTGAGCTAGCAATTATAGGTTCATGTTTTCAGGGACTATATGTATAAGTGCAAGAGGAGATATTGAATATGTAAATGTACAATTATCCCCCTTTGATTTCTGTTACACACAAATATCATTGAACATCACCTTTACCTGAAATATTCAAAGTGTACCAGTATATATTTCTTTTGTACGTTGCTTTTACACCTTCCCAATTTAGCTTTATTGTTTATGAATGAAATAATATTACTTCTGATGAAGAACATTAACAAAATGTTTATGATAGAAGGACACTTTAAATCTAAACTTAATTAATGATAATCACTGATATTTTTTTCTTTTTGTATATTTAGGTTCATCCAAAGTAAATTTTACAGGATCTATAGCCACACCTAATGTTAGAGGACCTGTGTCAGAACCATTAAGGTAACTAATCTATTAAACAAATGAGAGGTTAAGCTAGATAAAACCAGGTTTAATCCACTATTTTCTACCTAAGAAAATGCCTGTGCTAAGTCAGAAATATGACAGTTGTTATTCATTTGTTTGATGTGTTTGAGCTTATGATTTTGCCATTAGCATGATTAGAATTATCCTCAACTTTAGTATTTTTGTGATTTAATTTTAAAAAAATGATCAATTTGCTCTCTGTAAATAAAGCCTTTGTGTGTGCTATAGGTATTTAGTGCATAAAAGGTACATGCTAGTTGAGAAAATTGAATAAGATATTGAAAAGATAAATGATTTTGAATCAGAAATTTGCCATCCATAGTCTTGGTTGTCAATTTCCATGTTTTTATATGGATTGTGCTCTGATGCCACATAGCCAAGCAAGTCCTAAAAGAGGCTGTCAGATGTCAGAGCAGTCTTGGTTTAGATACAATATCCTATTACATATGTGTATACTTATATTTGTGTAGAAACCAATTAGAATATTGAATTCAGAGTTATAAAATTCTATGAAGTATTTAGTTGACAGAACAAAGTGTATACAACGAAAAAAAGTAAAGAATTCTGCTTACACCAATATTTGTGTTTGCTTATTTCTACATAGTTGAGGTTAAGATAATGATTTGATTAATGACTTAAGTTACTGCTATGTCATTTGTTTTCTTGTGGAGAGTTGTCGTATTAGCAATTATACCACATCTTCTTATTTATTTATTTTAGAGTAGAAGCTATAAGTACTCAATTGAGAGTAGTGGGTGACGAAGGAGTATATGTGACAGCTCCAGCTGGTAAAATACTCATTAAAAGTGCTAACCAACTCAGCCTGATTGCCAATAAACATGTGAGTAGTATTTTGTAATCATCTGGGTTTTCATTGCCATCAAAATATTAGTTTAAATAATGTTTGGGTGAATAACTCCAAGTTTTCTTTATAAGAAAGTGTTAAATTAGAATGAAGTAACTGTAAACCAACTTAGTTTTGTGAACTTTTTTAACGATAATTTATTTATACAAGACAATAAATGTTTGACAAATAAGCAAGGATTTATATTTTGTTAAAGAAGTTTTGATTTACTTCTTTATCTCATAAATCTGGTTAATAAATTGCTTTAGAAACTTATTTTGTTAAAATCATTGGAAAATTGTTAGAACAAAATTACAGTACATCCACGCATTTTCAACCTATTTTAGCAATATGAACTCATCTATGTATAAATCAATGTTTCATTGACAATTTTCTTTCTTCAGTATACAATAGTATAGGTATTAATTTACAAATTTAGGCATTGCATATATACAAAGATAAGTCCAAACATGGGGCCCTGATTTTAGCAGTGTAATGAGTTATAACTATGTTTTAACAACAACCAAACAATATGATTAGGATAGAGATAACTGTGTTGTATTTGAAGATTTAAGGACGTCCATCAGTAGTTTTACTGTCGCAAATTTAGTTTACCTGGCGACGCGGAGCGGAGACAGGTAAACGGGTATTTGCGACAGTAAAGCTACCGATGAACGTCTGAAAAGCTTCAAATACAATACAGTTATCTCTATTCCAAAACAAAAAAAGTTTATAATTAAATTTCAATCATTATTTCAGAGTAAAATCTTCATAATAGAAAATTCTGCGAAAAAATGTTATCTTCTTTGGTCCCTACACTAGGTGACGTCATATGTATGCTTCCGGCGTCAAACATAAACACCAGACATTTTCTGTGCCTCTTCAGAATGTAATAAAATTTGATAAAAAGAAGTTTTTTAGGCGCAACAAGTGAGTGTTTTGTTTATTATTGTAGAAATAACATGTCAAATTATTTCGAAATTCAAGTTGTCGGCTTCCTTAGTTACAGACAAGGAGATAGAGAATTTTACGCTTGCTGTCATCCAATCAGATTACTTGTCCTTGTTTTTTCATTTCTGAAGTGTTTGTTTTTGTAGATGTACTTACAGGCAAAAGACTATTATATCAAGAAGCCAAGAGTAAGCAGTCCACAGAGTGGGACTCCATACATTGGAAAGGTTTATGAGTTATGTATTTGTGAGAGTGGACGATTGTTTTTATCCAAACCTAACTTGGACTGTAAAGCAACCGAAACAATCTGTCAGTAATAATGGAAATATTTCCCACTGAAATTGTTTCTCACATAGATTGACATGTTATTAATGATATTTGGTAAATAACTCTTAGAAATCAGTAGCAATGTTTTCTTGAAACTGTTTATCAAGAGGAAGGACAATCATTTTACTACCAATTTTCTTTTTGGAGACTAAGAAAGGAGAGCATCTTATTTTCTCCTTTATATACAAGTAATGAGTTAAATTTAGATTTGAGGACACTCAACATTAAAACTGAATAGATTTTGGGTTTCATGAATGTTTAGAACTTTTTCCTTGGATTTGTTATTTTAAACTTTTTAATGGATGTTTCATTCTAGTAAAAAAAAATCACTATAAACCTGAAGAATAACCCTGAAATACTTTCAATCAATTAATATTTTATATATATTTTATTTTAATTAATTTAATTTCTAAGATTGATTTAGAAATTTATGTATCAAAAATATTACTTAATTTTTATATTTATATATGTTTGTAAAGTGACATGAATATTTATATGCTTTAATTATCAATTACCTCACTGTCTAGTTAATGTAGAATACTTGGCAGCATGCAAACTTGATATTGCTGTAAAATTGAAAAGTCAAGATAATATAGAAATAATATAGAAAATACTGCAATTTTTAAACAAACTTTGTATTTTTATACGTCATGATGTTACACATGTTACAGTGACAGTCATATCCAAGACTTATTTTTCCCCACCGATATATTTTTTCTTTTTTTAAATTAATCAAAGTTTTATTGCACTTTTAGCTGTTAACAATTTACTCAATCTACAGCTTCAATTAAGTATCTCTTAAATTAGTTATTGAATATTTAGGGAGAAATAATTTTTTTTTTTTTAAATTAATCAATATATATATATATTTTCAAAAGATTTTTTAAGCAACATATTGAATTTAATCTTAGCATTGTCAATTTATTGAAATGAGTTAAGTATAAGACAGTGACATATTTTTAAAACATTTTCATATCTTTATATTTATTCATAAATTATGATATTATTATTATTCCGTCCAAGGAAAGACATGGAAGATAGGTTGTATTTTTAATGTTGTTTATTTGTAGCATGTTTTTTTTAATACTGAATAAATTTTAGATTTTCATTTGGTCATAGACATTTTATTTTTGTACAATTATACAGTACTTTAGTAAGTATTTATTATTTTGCTAGGAAATGATTTATGTAAGCTTTAACAATTTTATACATATAAGTCTGTGTTTTAGTTGTTCTGTATCTGTCATGCAGGAAATGATACTATAGGAAATATTAATTTTGAATATAATGAACAATAAAATATTAAAATGTTCGGTGCTGATTGGTCCTATTAAATAATGTATTTGAAATGGTTTAATGTATGCTACATATCAAAGATGATTACTTGCATTTAGTTTATAAGCATTATTGAGAAGAAAAAAAATTGGGATTGCTATGTTTCAAATTTGCCTTGAAAAAAAAGGTCCATAACCATTTATATTTTCAAATGATGGCCCTCCTTAGAAAAATCATTGATCCCATATAAAGAATGGATGTACTTGCCTTTACAATTTGAATATCAGTGGTTCTCTTTCTAAAAGAAATGAATGGTCCCACACTAACTTGAACCCCTATACCCTCTAACTACCTCCTAACAGAACTGGTTATATCTATATGAACTAAATGACATGACCATTATCAGTTTCCTTCCATACTGTTTGTAAGCATACTTATTGTATCCTTTTAATGCATTTCTGTGCAATTTGAGGTCTATTGGTGGGCTGACAATAGGCAATTAGGGTTGTTCCAGAAAATACTAAGACCCTTCCAGTGATGGAACATTTTTAACTGCCACCATCTACAGAAATAAAAAACAAAACAAAAAAACACTCCCTTTGCATTTTGTATTTCAAATATTATACAACCATCCACATAATTTTTTTTAAATTGTCTTCTGTGGGGCATGGGGGCATAGTATTTTCTGGAACAGCCCTTTAAATGAAATAATCTAAATTTCGCATACTAGATAATTATAACTTCAAACTTTTTTTTAGCAGAAAATAATGCTCAGTCATAATCCTGAGGGTAAAAATTACCTAAATGTAAAAACTTTATTTCGTTTAAATACTTTTCTTTGGTGCAAACAACCTTTTTTTATGAATGAATAAAGGGTTGACCTCATGTGAAATTGTATATTACAAAAAAAATAATGCATTAATTTAGAACATATATCATTTATATATTTCCTGATGGTGCTATGAAATATTTATTGTCCTTATTTAACATTATAGATTAATGTCATTTTCTAAATGTTACTTTATATTATATTTTAAATTATGAAAATATAATAGCTACATATGACTGCTGAATATCCGAAAAAGAAATCTTATATACATTAACTTTAACGTTTTTGTTATCATTATTATTTTATATTTACAAATAGAATTATTTATTTTATTCAAATGTCTTTAATACCGAATTGATATTATTCTTTTTATTTTTGTTTCCTATCATATACTTGCATTTTATGGATTATTGTTTTTATAACAATCATTGAAAGAAACACTTTGTGAAGTCTTATGGTTGTAGCTAGGCCAACACATAATACATTTTTAAATATTTTTTTCTTAAAAACTTTTAATTTCTCAAATTTTCTTGGTTCAAGAATGCTTGATGAAATGGTTACACAAGGTACAGAAACCGAGTTATATTTTATTTTGGCCTCAGTAAACAATTTTAATGCATTGATTAGTGTGCTATGTGTGTTATATTATATTTGTTTTAAATGTCCATAACAATTGATAAGATTATCAATAATTTATATACTGTACAATAGAACCTTTACTGAATTAAACATGAAAAAAAGAATTATTTTTACTCTAACTATTTTTGCATAAACAAAACTTTAACCAATTGTAAACAATTGAACTCATTCACATGTCTGGTTGGATTACCTTAATGGTGTGACACAGGGATAATGATTTCCGAAATCCTACTTCTTTTATTTTATTTTTTTCCCACCTTTAAATTTTTTCCTGATCCTATTTTTATGCCCCTGATGTAGCTGAGGGGGCTCAAGTATTACAAATGTATGTCTGACTGTACTGAACATTCCCAAAATTGGTTTCTGTTCTCTAACTTTTGTTTGACTCTATCAAATGATAAAAAACTTATACACAATGGTTTTTACCACAAATTACAACTCATTGAAGTTTGAATTGGGTGGCATGACTTTTACCTTTCATAAGTTATGCCCCTTTATAAACTTGAAAATTGCTGAATATTTTATTTCTGTCTTCTAACTTTAGTTTGCCTCAACCAAATATTATAAAACCATTTTACTGTTCTGGAGTTTATATGCCCCTTTATAAATGGAAAGTTTTTTCATGCATATTTATAAAAGATGCATTTATGGCCCATAGACACATTCTCCATTTAATTTTTGCCTAATTACTCCTTATTGGTGACTAAACCATTTTTGCTCCTCTATTTGAACTAACTGAATATTATGTATGCCTATAAAGGTATGTAAACAAAACTTAGAAGATGGTATGTTCACCAATGACATAAATCCATCAGTATCAAAAATGAGCAAATCCCATACAATATAGAAACTTAATATAAATACACTTTTACCTTTTTGGAATTTTAGGTCCTCAATGATCTTCAGTTTGTACTTGTTTTGCTTTATAACTATTTTAATATGAATGTCTCTGATGAGTCCTATGTAGACAAAACACATGTCCGGTGTATTCAATTATAATCCTGGTACCTTTCATACGCTTTTAAAGGCACTATGTTTTAACTCTCAAAACAAACTTGCCTGATCATACCACTTATGTCATCTTCATATGATCTCCTATTTTGTTGCCATGATCCATCAACAGATGTTCACAAATTACTATGCATACATAAACATTAGCTGTCATGAAATAATGGCAACATTTTTATACAATGTTTAAAGCACATGCATTGATTTGAAAGATAAGAAATCCCCCCAAAACTGAGAGTATTACACAAGTTCCTTAATGAAGCTAGACCAGAAATACAGAATAACAGGAACGAAATTTTAACAAATTTTTATCTAGATACTAGCTTTTGATCATAAACAAGCTTCTGTACAAAATTGATACAAATCCAGGATAGTTAAAGAAAAATAAAGTTCTTCAGATTTTAAAAACTTTAACAACAGAGAGAATATAATATTTCCTGGCAGAAAAACTTAAGTCCATTATAAGTAAAATACGGAAAAACAGCTAATTTCTATTACAAAATTTATCTCTGCATAACATCTTGTGATCATAAGTAAGCTTATGTTCAAGTTTGGTAGAAATCCAGGATAGTTTAAGAAAGTTGATTAATTTCAAAAACTTAAACCACAGAGTGAATATTAGTTGACACCGCCATCGCCGGAATGTAGGATCGTTATGTCTCGCATTTTCGACAAAAAAAGATATGTTTATGATGAAAACGGAAAATGAAAAAAAATAACGATACTTTCAAAATGCTGCGATAATGTCTTTTTATCATAAAGAAGATTCTGCCCATATTTCATAAAGTTCCATGAAGGTTTATCAAAAGGATACTGGATGTATATCTGAATGTTTTGAACATTAAAATTTTATACACATGTTCCCTATTTTATGATCTTTATAATTTCAAAGCAAAATTTGATTTTTGAACCCAATTTCACAGTCCACTGAACTCAGAAAATTATAGTGCGAGTGGAACATCCGTGTACTATGGACATATTCTTGTTGAGTTGGGTATCAGTCTCTTTGATACAATAGTAATCAAAGGTACCAGGATTATTATTTAATATGCCAGACGCGCGTTTCGTCTTCATAAGACTCATCAGTGACGCTCAGATCAAACTAATTATAAAGCAAAACAATTACAAAGTTAAAGAGCATTGAGAACCCAAAATTCAAAAACATATGTGCCAAATACGGCTAAGGTTATCTATTCCTGGGATAAGAAAATCTTTATTTTTTTTTTAATAATCCGAAGTTTTGTAACAGGAAATTAAAAAAAAATGACCATATAGTTGATATTCATGTCAACACCGAAGTGCTGACTACTGGGCTAGTGATACCCTCGGAGACGAAACTTCCCTAGTTTTTGGTGGGGTTCGTGTTGTTTATTCTTTAGTTTTCTATGTTGTGTCATGTGTACTATTGTTTTTCTGTTTGTCTTTTTCATTTTTAGCCATGGCGTTGTCAGTTTGTTTTAGATTTACGAGTTTGACTGTCCCTTTGGTGTCTTTCGTCCCTCTTTTTTTTCCACCAGCAGTGGTATCGACCCAGTGGTGTAAATAGTAATCAAAGGTACTAGAACAAAACCAAAATAATGTATACGTATAGCAAGGATGTGTAATAAGTTTATATAAAAGTGCGTCTTCTATTAAGCTTAAGACACTTCCGGATGCACATGTTACAGGACACATTCGATTGCAGTAAGATACTGAATTCTCCTTCTAAACATCTTCGAAGTAAAAAATGGAATTCGGATTTATACTAATTTAATTCACTACAAATCAGAATTCAAATATCTACTTGTAACAAATGGGATATTCATATGTGTATCAGGAGGCTGGATTGTATCTTATTTAAAGTAGGATCCAATTGTTTATAACTTCAGGCTCTTAAAAGTCTGCCGCTCACCTACTAAAGTACAAAGCTTTCTGTGCATCTTCAACAATGAACATTCTACAACAGTGTCAAATAGAATATTATTCTTGATAGACTAAAATCTCTATTTTTATTCTTATATAGCTGATCATTATTTGTAGGTTGTCTTCTGAAAACCTATACTGACGGCTACTAAATAAATAACGTATGATTATATTTGAAAATTAATCTATCGGATTGCCGCGTATTTGTGTATTTTATAAGTGAAGCACTGAAAAAATTGTGTTCCCGGTTCGTTGAAAAACTAAGAAAATTTTGACGTGTGTACTTTGTGGTATATATGCAGCTGTAACTTGTAATTGTATTATTACCAAAAAAAATGATGCATAACTATTTATTACTATAGCAATGAACAGAAAGACACTGATGAAAATAACAAACCAATTTTAAAAAATGTGAAAAAACGAATTCTTTAAAAGTTTTTTTTCCTGGTTTAATACGTTAACGTACTTTCGGTCAAGATATGTAGAAGGTAAAATCACAAAACAAAAATCTGAACACCGATAACATTCAAATGACAAAATAAAAAATTCAAACACATCGAACTGATAACTTGTGTCATAGGAAAAAATTAAAAACCGAAACACATCAAACACACCAAACACATTGATAACAAGTATCATATTTCTGACTTGATCAGGATTAGTTTTGCATTAAAAAAACATATTGGAAAAAAACACGTGTAACACACACTATACATTAAAGTTGTAACCAGTATTATGAGTAAAATTTAAAGAAATTGATCAGCCGGAATATTGCAAAGCAACAGATACGCGAAAGGTCCGAAAGAGGGCTATACTTTTTTTGATTTTTTTTTTTGGGGGGGGGGGGGGGGGGAGGAGGGGGGTCTTCTTTTCTATTATACCTTTGGTATTTTCAATATTCTTTATTTGTTTGCAGATTTTTTTAAAAAAATTTTCACCATCATATATTTAAGCGACCGCTGATTTTATTTTTTTATTGTTGCTTATTTCTTCATAATTTATGTGTCGGGTACATTTATTTACGATTCTGTAATCCAGATTTGCATACAAATGAGTAAATCCTATAGTCGCATATTCTATACATAATAATTAGCTAGGCTATTAGCACCGATAAATGTATTTATCAGAAATTTATCTATCAGTGGCGGACCAGAAATTTTCATAAGCTGGGGTGGCACTGACTGCCATAAGAAGTAGCCTGTGATGCAGTGATTCCTTAAATAAACAGCAGCAAAAGGGGACGAGCACCTTTCCCCTTAATACACCTCTCAAATAACTACCCAGACAACATGAGTATGTTGGCCCAACATTGGCACAACGTATATCATTGCATTGGCCCATCGTTGTATTTTAACGTTGGCCCAATGTATAAGTGCAAAGTGGGCCTACGTTGGCCCAACATGATGGCTTCATGTTGGCCCAACGTTGTACGGTTATATGCAATACATAGAGCCAACGTTGGCCCATTGTATGAAAAAGGAAATCCATGTTGGCACAACGTTGGACCAACGTAGAAATATGTTTTCTTATGTTGGCACTATGTTGGTCCAAGGTAGGTATTTCTCATTTTTATGTTGGCAATACGTTGGTCTATTGTTTCAACCAAATAACAATGGATGCTGCATGAGGAGCTGTATATGATAAATACTCCGGAGCGCATTTGATCTTTTTTTTTATCCAAACTGCCAAAGTTTAAGGTAGCAAATCTGTATCATTTTTTTGTATTAACCATTGTTGTTACTGTCCTTGTTTTTTTTCATGAACTTTGCCTCTTTAATTTTATTTATTGTGTGACGCTAAGATATTTCTTTGGCAATGTTTGATGGATCGACAGATAAACTCTGTGTCATTTGGTAACTTGTAAAGAGTTGTCTCATTAGCAATCATACCACATCTTCTTTTTTTCAAATCAATTTCATTTATTTCTTTAACAGAACAAATGACGTATGGCTTATGGTTAGGCGATCGATACAAATAGTTTTTCGGAGATGTAATTTTAGTTGTATTGGTTTCAGATCCAGAATGAAAATAAAATAATTCAGAAGATGAAACTTTATTTATTTTAAATTTGATATCATTGGTCGTCACCACGAGTAGTGTCCTCCTCAATTTGAACTTCAACAGTCATGACAGTGTCATTATTATTTATATATGTTATTCTTTTTTCCCCTTCTCTGTTTCTTGCCACCTTCTCTGTCAAGGCTTAAGCGCCGCCAATTTTTAGCTGCATCATCTATCTCCTTATCCGAAGACTCTTTACAGCTATGTTTTTTTTCTAACCGACTCTGTAATAAAGTTATAAGTAAACTTGAATTGCGTATTTGTCTAATGCATGCGTGCGTAATCTCCCTTCTAGATATGTAATATAAATTAATGTATATTCTAAATAGTTTAAACACTATTTAATACAAAATAAAATCTTAAATAACCATTTTTGTATATTGGTTAATTATTTGTCTAATGGTCAGAAATTCATTAGTATTAGAAGGATATGTGGGTATAACAAACCCTTATTACTATTATTTCAGAATTCGGTATCATACTTTATATATTCGTAATATACATGATATATAAAGATTAATTTAGATGTGTATTAATGAACAGTTATATATTTGATATATAAAAACACTGTTACACATTCAAGTGTGTATATGATCAGGTCTCACAAATATATCGTATCTGTTTGCATGCGATTTAGAAATACAATAAAACTAACAAATTCATTTATATTTTAATGAAGTAGAAATCATTATACCACATTTTTGAAACATTACGGAATAAGGTACATCTTAAGACAATTTTATTCCATTAACTTCAGTAATGATCATACATGTTGTGGTTATAGATTTATATAATTTACCATTTGTTTGAAGATACTAATGTTTAGTGGCAAATTTTTCATGATAATTAATAGAATTGAAATGATTTAAAATCTAGAAAATATTTCGCCCGAAACGTATAAACTTCAAGATCAGCATTATAAAATGATAGAAATTAATATATGTTTTGATTTTTAACAACATCCCTCAGATTAAAAAATCATATTGTATTTGTCATTCTGAATCGTATATATATATATATCAGATTTTTTAAAGTTACAATTTACATGTTACTATCTTTCTCTTTGAATCTCAGATGACATGATTTTCTCTTTTTGTTTTCTTCGTATCACTGCTTTCTTACAAATACACAACAGGAAATAATCACAAAAGTGACCATCCCATTACATTCAGATTTCCTATAAACTTAATTACCATAGCAACTATCTTTGAAATTTGTCGAACATATGGTCAACCTTATCAGAATGGGCTTGATTAACAGAATGGCTGTATCAAATATCACTCTGCATATAATTGCTATTTTTATGTTTCACAAAGTTTAATGAATAAAGTTATTATAAATAATGATTGCAATAAATTTTTATTTTTAACCAGACAATCTATGTTTACGATATACATTTTTTTATTACAGTAATGATATTCCAGTATAAATTTTACCTGACTTATATATAGAGTATAATATATGATCACGCAACGTGGGCCAGCATTGGCCCAACATAGAGTTGTAAATGTAAATGCAGTTGATAAACACTTTCGGTATAACATTTATTTTCATAAAGCCTGCTGCAATCGAAATTATCCGCCTCCCAAGAGAAATAAAGCGTAAAATATTATATAAACAATTCTATTAACAAAATTTCATATCGGCCCTATGTTGCTACTAACATAATGCCAACATTTGCCCGATTATTTATAACCAACATGAGATAATAATATGAATTTACAACAACAGACCAACGTTGGGCCAATGTTGTGCAGCCGACACCAACGTGCGACCAATGTACCGACAATTTGCCAACGTTGGACCAATGTTGTGCAGCCAACATAAACTTGCGACCAACGGACCGACAATTTGCCAACGTTGGGCCAATGTTGCGAAGCCAACACCAACGGTCGACCATTTGCCAACGTTGGACCACTGTTAGTCTGCTGACTGGGTAAGTGCCATTGCTTCAATTGAGACGATTGAATCAAAATGATCTCTTTTAATTTGCAATCATTTTATCGTCCAAAACTTGTGTTTATATTTTCGTAACAGCAATATAGTTAAAGCAGCAAAAGCATGAACTATGAAATTCTTAAAAGTTGAGAGAGTGGTGTTGAAACTTAATAATTTATGGAACCAAAAATTTCCTCGCATGCTGTAATCAATACATCGAATTCCGGACATGAACATACATTCTCTTCAACAGAATGAGACCCAGAACCAGAACCAGATTTTGGTTTCCAATAATGTCCTTTTTCTTTTCCCTTTTTTCCCTTTTTCTTCTTGTGTCTAGTCATCAGTTCTTTAAATACACGATCGCCTCGTACTGGAACTCCTCGTTTTGTTCTCATCGGTACTTCCAAATTATCCAAGAAGAAATGGCAGAATATCTCAATTGGTGTAGGTATAATTATCGGAACACACAGAGAGTCTTCATGAAAGCAAGGGCACTCTGGTGGTATTCCACACTCAACTGTAGGGACTGGAACAGGTATTTGGGGTGGGTCAACGGGAACTGTAATACAAAAACATTTTGATAAACATATCATGCAAAATGATATTGCAAAAATATATTTGTTATAAATGTGTGAAATGACAAGTTTAAAAATCGAACCTTAATACATGTGTAATTTAAAAATGCGATATTTTAGAATTACTAGTATTAACATTGCGGACGAATGGCTCGAGAAGTTTATCATTGCAAGAGCTTTTAGTACTTATTTTCAATATCTCTTTTGCGAGTTCATACTACTGGTTTTTTTTCGTTTGGTGTTGTTTTGAAGAATAAGAATAACTTGCATTAATTACAAAAGCAATTCAAATTTGTTTTATACTCTCTCCCTTATTGTAAAATGTCAGGGTACCCCATCCCTCTTATACAACATTTAATATTTTTTAGGATATTCTGTTCTATGCAATATTTCCCTTAAATCAAATATACTTACTTTGTGCAGGGTCATCTGCATCTAAAAATATATTCAAGTTTATACATAGAATACTAATCAGTTTATATTTTACAATTCATATCAAGTAATTATGCCCTTTAACTTTATATTTTCATTTCATGTCACATTGAATACAGCAATACATTTGTGATTATCAAGAGGGAATAATCTACACCATCGTGTTTATCTATTAAAATTGAAAGGTCTGATTATTGGTTCAGACAAATAGCTGGGAAAACTGTTACGACTATTTTTGACATTACTTTTGTGAAAACACAATCTTGGATTTGGATAATTTAAATGTTGATTACTAACTTTTGAATTTGATTATAACCTAATGTTTTAAGAAATGCAATGTTTATGGCTACTGAAAGCTGCATCAAAAAGGCCGTCACCAAGGCCATATTATCAGAACAGGTCTTCAGAAACGTTTTAAATTATCAGTTCGGATATACCTTTAATTTGATTCTAAGCTAGCTTGGTCATAATAATTGGCAATGTCTGTCTATTCAAACAATTTAAAAAAAAAAGACACATACAAGGATACATGAGTTGAACATATCTGGGAAATATATCAAGGAAGCATTTAAGTTACACTGGTTGGAAAGTATTTTGCTGCATCACTATGGAAACATTAATGAAGAAAATAGGCAGGTCTACGGAAGGGACTAGACATTCCATGTAATGCAACTTACGAACAATTATATGATAATCATTATCACCAGGAACTCCATGGTGCATTTTACATATATCACATATATCAGGGTCATGTGATTCCGTCAATCTTGTAGATACACTACCTTTAGTTACACCGGCGGGCTGACTAGCTAAATCAAAAACAGTACACATTTATTGAAACAAATAGATGTATACATAAACTTAATCACATTATGAACATTGATTATATATTTGTCCCTCTAAATCAACAAAACAGACAACAAAATGCCACAAATGTGCATATATAATGTTAAAAATCAGCAACAAATTCATTACTTGCAAGGTTTTATGTGAAAGGAGCCAATAGTCTGTTTTTTGTATTTTTGTTTAGTATTTTTGTATTTTATATGTCATTTATGTACAACGCCATTGAATACATATTGTATATGTAGAAATAGGCGTTTAATTAAGTTTTCATGTTTCATGTTTCATTTACGAAACTTCGCCTAGTTAGTACGCAGATGTTTAAAATATAACATCAATTTCATGTATAAAGTAAATATGTAGAATGTTGTTTGTCTTTTTGCTGATTTTAATTTCTTTTTTTTTTGTCGTTGATGTGTTTTTTCCTAAGTCCCTTTAGTTTATTTTGTAGCTTTTTTACCTTCACTTGTAAAGTAAACAGCTGTTTACTTACCCGTTTCTCGAAAATAATACAAAACATATTTCCCAGTATCAAGTTTTGTTAGTTTCATGCACAGAAAAATATGTTTATGTTCAAGTTGATCTAGTATGGCATTCTTAGATCTACAATGAATATAAATTATGTATGTTACAAATCATCTATCAATAAAATGATTTTAGTTTTTTTTCTGTATCCGGTGAGGTTTGTAAAGAATTAACACGACATTACAATTAAGAAAACAAAACATTTTAAAATAGCGATGAAAAGGATTATCGCTTCTCATCTTTACAATTCACATTCGGCTACATTTGATTTTGATTTTTCAGCATTATGTTTTAATACTTTATTTTCAGATTGTCTGTCTTAAATTATTTTCAACTTACCTGAACACATAATAATCTCCTCTATTTTGTTTGCAGTCATATCGATCACGGCTTTCTGACTAAAACGTCGCTGGGAACGACCCATTATAGGTTACGTAGTCGGTGAAAAATTGCCCTTCAGACTCAGTAAAAGGCCAAGCAGACACACCAGCATAACTTCGAAAGTGCTGATTATGTAAGGCATTTGGTAACGAACATTGCCCTTCTGAAAACAAATGACAAATCATGATACATTAATTCAATGTAACGTAAAAAGGTTTTAAGTAGCCATATGCATTGCCCTTCTGATAACAAATTGACAAATCATACATGAATTCAATATGGCCTAATGCGGCTTTTAGTAACCATATACATTGCCCTTCTGAAAACATTGGACAATAATCCTACATTATTTCAATATGAACCAATGCGGCTTTAGTAAAAACATTGCATTTATAGAGAGACAAATATATATTGCAACATGAATTTAGAATTGTTATCTTTACAAAAAAATACTGCCACACATACTTGGTATCTTTATGGGTAATACTGCGGCATACAACTCGGTATATGCTTAACAAAACCTACTTAGCAAAGAAATACTGCTGCATAAATTGTTATTTAAAGTTATTATTCAAATATATCTATTTTAACCATATCTTTAAAGTGTATTAATTTTACTTTTGATATATATTTTAATGCAAACTTGTATCACCTGGATTTTTCTAAGAGATAACAATCATTATGACTTTTTTAATTTCCGCTTAGAAAAGAAGAAAGTAAGAAAAAACACCCTAGCGTACATTTTTTCTTACAAATCGAAATTTATAAACGCCGGATTTTACTGTATTATTTTTATTCCTTTACAGTTGCAAGACTTTAATTTTCATGATTTGTTGGTTTACCATTGTTCCAAACCAGCTAAAAAAGGCAGCGGGAAGAATACCTTGACTAATTTTTGAACACGTTCTGAAAAAATTTCCCTACAATGTTCTGTTTTAGAAAAGAACATTATGATATTGGGTTTCTTTCAAACAGTAGATACTATCATTATGCCAATACCAATGATTATTTGACAACCTTTTTAGACGGTTTTTCGTATGAAACCTTGAAAAAGGCTAAAAAGACCCCACCAGAATGCAGTGACTAAGTACCGGACTATGAATTAGAGACTATATTGATAGAGTTACTGAGTAAACATAGTCTTATTGTCACTTAAAAAAAAACCTAGCGTCACCTTAAAAAACCACATTATATATTTTTTTTAAATTCTCAACAAAAACAAAACAAGATTGCTAATTGAAAATACTTATGTGAATTTATATGTCCTCTTAATTGAAATATCATACTTTAACAATAATTTACATCACTTATTTGTTGGCGTAACATAACATATAACCATACAGCATAGGAATAAGACGGACGTCTTGTACATCTTGTGTATTGTTGTTTTTCTAATTCGTATGCCTCGTACAAATACTGAGGAATGCTTTATATACAAAGACTACTTAGCAACATTCATTGGACTGCGTTTTAATTCGTGGATACACATACGTTACTTTCATACTTTTAAATATGTCAAATTACAGAGTTGAATTAAAGAAAATAATAAAACTCCATTCAATTGATTACGAATAAATTTCACATATTGATAGACCTTCATCATGTTCATACATTTCATTTGGATAAAAAGATTTGCAAAGAAAACTTAAATGTCATAGAATGACAAAGGCGGGAATTTATGTGATATGAATGAGAAAGTACTGTTGCCTTGTTTAATACAACGAAATGTATAATCTAAAACTTAATAAATTACATATTATATATCTCCGTATGCAAATCATTTTATAGAAATACAAAAATCAGGATACAATTCAAACAAAATATCTCGAAAAAGGTTAACAAGGTAACGACAAATATATAAATCATTTTTTCTATTTTTCTGAACTGCACTTTAATTCTTAATTTTATTCTATAACTTGTGTTACCAACTATTCGATAAAATATAGTTAAGGCGTTTACTACAAACTCTTCCTCGGCTCATATTAGTGCGACTTTTATGAAAAAAAGTTTTATTTGGGGGGGGGGGGGGGGGGATAAGTCAAGTTTTTGTGTTTATTGTTTATATTGGAGGAGAGGGGGCTTGTAACAAATCTAACATCATCTTGTATTAAATGAGGTAAAGTATGAATCAATGCAACAGTAGTACTTCTGTGTTGACTTGCGGGTGATGTATATGCAAAACAGGAGACGCTTAATCTGTCAATGTACCCAGTTTCACTCCGTAGGACCTCGTGAATTTTCGTTTAATTTATATTCAAAATTACCTTTTAAGTGTACATTTTAAGTAATAGTGAATGGTGTGCGTACAAGATCTTTGTGTACATTAGTATAAGGTTGCCAACAATGTAATTTAGTATAAGCTTAGCGATTAAATTGTCTTAGACATACATTCAAGTTAAATATTATTAACAGAATTCTAATAGAAATAATTTGTCTTATTTTCTATCGTAATATTTTGATTGAAGTACAAAATATATACATTTTAAGCAATAATACTTGGTGTGCGTACAATTCTTTGAGTATTTCAATAAGTATAAGCCTAGCGGTTATTTTTCTTTTAGAAATACATATATCAAGTTAAACATTTTTAGCAGAATTCTAATAATTCTAAAACTTAATTATTTAGAAATGATTTCTTTAAGAGTGTAAATTTGTCAGTTTTCAATAAACCTTTCAACAATTGCAAACGGGTTGGAAAACCAGTATACCGTTTGAGCTATATCAAAATGCTTGTCAATGTACCCGCGCTCTTGGACAGTCTTTAGAGTTGAGTACGATCTCCTATATACCTTAATATAACACTGTTGACCGACCTCTGAGGCCTGCAGCTAATGACCCCGACAACAATGATAATAGTGTCATATACAATTGTGTAGATAAATCAATTTAGATTTACGGCATAATAAGTTGAAGTAGGTTTGACACAGAAAAATAAAAAAATAACGGAAATTCGGGACTGGGTGTCATTTTTCCAAAAAAAATAGTAACATGTAAGTACCTTGTGTTATATTAAGATTTATAGGATTTTTTTTTCTGAGCCAAGTGCCTGTGGTTAAAAAGCCTACAAAAAAGGATACAAATAATGTATCGAATGAAAATGATGTTTGAGATTATTAAAGGTATGCACAAGTGACTGTGACACTTTGATATATTAATAAAAATGTCAAGAATTATAGGTCTAAGTTGATTGCAAACAGAATAAAGCTAAATATACACAAATTAACAAGTATACTAGAACTTTCCAGTTTTGGTGTTGCTGATTTAGTTCCTAAAGGTACCAAATAATTGCTTGAATATTGTATAGACTCAATGCTCACCAATTCCAAACATACATTTAGATATGATTTTGTTTTGCGATGCAATATATCAATACGAAAATCACTACATATTTGTATTAACTTTTATTTTCAAAGTTTAAAAACAATTCAGTCCTAGGAACCGTTTATATCTTATGTATCTCATTATACTGAACTAACATCACCAACACGAGTATGTTTGATTCAAATCAAAATATCTTTCAAATGGCAAGTAAGGACAAAATATGACATATTCAACGATTTCAATTTTTTTCATTATCAATTTGCCATGTTTCCATGTGCCAAAGTGCCTCTCTCCATATACAGTAGGATGGTTCTGATCTTTAAATTTACCAATTTTCTATCATGATATTTTGATTTAATCTAGATTGACATGGCGTGTGATTTATGCATAACAGGAAACAGCTCTTTCGAAGCACCCAGTCTCACATTGTTAGGAGTTCATGCAATTCCCTTAGGTGTTTTGGGTATTTTTATTCATTTTTTTTTTAACATTGTAGGCAAATATGACTGCTTGTCTTACAGAATCTTTGGGTATCAAAAAAATTGCTTAAAGGATAACATTGTATTATATATCATGTATAAATATCAAGTTCACCATAATTCGTTATAATATGATTTCACTATTATGGAATTTAATCCGTCTGTTTTGCAAATAGTTTAATCCACCATTTGCTACATAAGGGAAACGCATGTACTTAGTCAAGAATGTTACAGTTGTTTTCTTCTTTCATTCGTGTTTTGGGGATTTTTAATTTGCCATTTGATTTTGATTGTAGCTTTGAGTTCTGTTATTTTGTTGCTTTACTTTTTAACTACATAGTAATAATCACAGGGCAAATTTATCAGATTTAAAATAAACATAAAAATACATTGCAACCGAGTGGGAAATGCCATATATTACTCCTGTTTTTCGCTTGATAAATTTCACATCTTTGAATTTATATTTGAGTGTGACCCCCCTCTTATAAATGACTCGATGATACGTAATATTTATCTCTAAATTTCAGTTAGCAACGGCATCAAGCAATAAGTATGCTTAAGTACTAAACAAATTTTAAAGTAAGATAAATAATTTGATCACGGAAAAAAATATATATGACGTTTTTGATGGTATGTATAAGTGACTGTGAAATTGAAATATTACAGAAAATGTCAAGATATATAAGGCCTAATTTGGTGGAAAATTAATGAAAGCTTATACAAAAATGAACACGTATATACAAACGATATTATTGTTAGTTTTCAATTTGTTGTTGTTGCTTATTTAGTATATGTAGGAATAGGTACTAGATCGTTGATGGAATATTTTATATTTTAAGACTAACCGATTCCTGACATGTACGTATGGTTTCTTTTGCAGATGCAATATACCGGAATGGAAAAAAAATATGTACTAAAACAACTTTCTATATATATACTTTCCATTTATCTGTGAAAGTAATACAAAGTCAATACTTGACTACATAAATGTATGAAGTTTAATTTACATAACGTCACCAAATAATACACTTTTTAGCTACAGATAATTGATTTTGTAAACAAATGCTAATAACATGACACAAAAATGTAGACTATAAACAGAAGAAATAAAAAAAAAACGCGCTTTTCTTCATTTAACTTCATCTGGGTAAAGCAGAAACCCGGCTATTGGAGAGCCTACGAAATTAACATTTGACGAGTTATTTGACCTTGAATAATAGCCAAAATTAGCAAGGTGAACTTTGCCTCAGTGAGGAAACCTTAGTTTTTTAATATTTAAAAATGTTGTAACTGACAATTTAAGATTTTTTTCTAAAATCATGTCAGTATCGGAAGGATTAGCTTACTATCAGCTGATGATACCCTGGAGGACCCATGAACCAACAGGAGCGGTATAGACCTTGTGTGGTAAACAATTAAGATAACATTTATAATGCATACCTCAGAAACACTTTTTTTTATTTACCGTCATCAGAAAAGCTCAAACCGAATATTTGAAACATTTTTTTCCCTAATGTTATAATTTATTGTAATTTTATACAAGATAAATAACTAAAACAAATATAATTAAAAAAACTCCTTGGTTTTTTTAAACATACTGTAGAAAAAAAAGGAATAAACGGGGATATTATTAGCCCAGTAGTCATCACGTCGGTGTTGATATGCATGTCAATTATGTGGTCATTTTGATAAATTGACTGTTTGCAAAAGTATTAACTGTTCGAAATACTACTTATCTTATCCCAGTCATCGATAACATAAGACGTATTTGGTTCTCAATGATCTTCAACTTTATTCTTGTTTGGCTTTTTAACTATTTTGATCTGAGCGTGACTGATGAGTCTTATATAGACAAAACGTGCACCTGGCATATTACATTATAACTCTATAATCTAAAGGTATCTGTTGGCAAGAAGGGGACATAGTTGGTTCCAATGAGAATGCCGATTTTGTGTTGTCAATGATTTTTTGGGTATCAGAATGATTTTTCCCCAAGTAAGATTCATCCCTGTCTTATAAAGACCGGATGCTTGTATCTATGATTTCTTTCAATTCTATGAAATCAGGCTCATCCAGTTTGTCATTAATCGGAAATGGAGAACACTTGTGTAGAAAGTCAAATGTTTTTAATAATCTCATCATAGATACCAGATTAACTATTGCAAGATGAAAGAGTATGGAATTGCATGTACTCATGTTAATGTCTATGTCATTTTGGGATAGTGTGGATAGTTGTCTCATTGGCAATCATACCACATCTTCTTTTTTATATCAAAAAAATAAATCGGGAATTTGTTTGTTTACACATCGGAATCGCCACCCTAGAATACATTATAGGTACATAGGTAGTTCTACAATAACTGTGAGGCTCGGCTTAAAAGGCTGATATAATTGATGTTAACAATATAGAACCTGTATTGATACATATTTCCCGACTATAGCTTATGATCTATCTCCCCTTTAAACTAGATTAAACCCTCTCTTTGAATTGCTTATGTATATATTAATACGCAGAATACCAACTTCCAACCTAACTTGAGCAATAAATATGTCAAGGTACCCCAATATAGGATACAAAACCAAATCAAGTAAAAAAGAGTCAAGACGCGTTTAAAAGTCGCTGTGAAATTATGATTAGAATTAAAAACGACAAGATATAAAGGTCTAATTTGATGGAAAACAGATTTAAGCTCAATACACACAAGTGAACAAGTATAAAGATACGATTTGATTGGTGATCTCTTTAAGTTTTATATAGTTTTTTTTCAATACGAAAGGGTGCCACTTCTATACGTTGTTCGAATTCTGTATATAAATTCTTCGGTAACCAATAACATGCAAAGGTTTGATTTCTTTCGTAGGTGTAATATACCATTGTAAAAAAGAAAAGCACTAAATTAACTTTATATTTTACAACTTCACTTAATTTATGCGTGTTCTTTTAAATCAAATAATCAGTCCCATGAAACTAACTTTTGAAAATGTTCACAAATCAAACATGGGTTTATAATCTGACGGTAAATATTCAAATATCAGCAGATTTTTTATATAGAAATGCATTGAACACAGAGCCAATAAACGGGTGTCTAGATGGGGTCTGCATTAAACAAAATTTATTTTATAGGCCATTTTTCTCTATTCTTTATTTTGCTGTTAATTATTTTAATATCTTCTTATGCCTAAGCTCCCTAATATTATACCCCACGAAAAACATGTGTTCTGTAGGTCATAATGTTTTTTACCAGTTCGGTTGTCCGTCCAGCTGTCAGTCTGACTGTCCGTCTGTCCGTTAATCTGCCCGTTCGGCTCTCCGTCAGTCCTGTTCATGTTATAGCAACTTTTCTACAACTACTCAACAGAATTTCACGAAATTGTAGATAATAAGGATATTCTATGTAGATGTGCGGATCGTCATGATTCAATTTTTTTCTAGGAGTTTTGCCTTTTTGACTGTAAGTTTGACCTTAGCATACTACTGCAACAGTCTGTCAATGCAACTCCTGTGAATATATAGATGTGTATATTTCTCTTTATGGCTTTTATCTCGTTATTCTTTTTATTATTTTGCGGCACAAAATTCTGTATTTTGTTATCCAAATCTAGACACACGTGTACGATTATAGAAGTGGTTTGTTCTCTTTATGACAAGACTATTCAACATGATTTTAAGTATCGTAGTTGTTTACATTAACGTAAAATTTTTCAATATTCTGAATAACAAAAATATTGTTTCTTTTTGTAGGTTCTGAACACTAAATTGGCAGATGGTATAAAGGAGAAGAAAACAAAAAGAAAGGTTCATTATTCAAAGGTACGGCAGACAAGTTAAGATCGATTTTTTTTCAAACGAAAAAAATAAATATCATCAAACCCAAGATCAGATGAAAGTACCCGCTGAATTCAGGCATATCACTATGCGGAGAAAATGTCACTTGGATTTGGATTCCCCTTGTAATGGTAAATAAAGCGTGAAGAACCCTGCAACGAATTCCGCAGAATTGTGCTGTATGATTGAGATTGTGACAATATACGGATCCCTTAATAAGACATAAATTATTACAATATACGGATCCCTTAAAAAGACATAGATTGTTACAATATACGGATCCATTATAAAGACATAGATTGTGACAATATATAGTTACGTTATGAAGACATAGATTGTGACATTATATAGATACGTTATGAAGACATGCATTGTGGCAATTAAGTTCAGAATTGTGTTAATATATTTAGGTGCAGACAAATCTTGAATTCTTTAAAAATTAACACAAATTGTATGCTTACTTAAATACTATAAAATAGTTAAACTAACACTTTATATTCGTAGTTCATGCCTTGCAAATAAATATTTTGAAACACATTTTAAAATATACGATTAAATAATAGCTGTTTTTATACATATACATTTGAGGCAGATAAGAGTATCTCTAACTACTTTTACCAATAATGATTCAGACATACTTTTTTCTTAATCATTATCTATAATGCTAAAAGTTAAAAAAAAATCTACTGACTTTTTTTGAAATTGTATACATCGCATCTCTTTTGTGTTAATGATTTAATGACTTGTTGACAAATTTTTAGAATTTAAAATAAGTATGATGGAAAGTTAACGAAACAAAAAATAGTATTTCGACAGATTTAATTTGTCGTTAAACATTTTGACGAACGTTCAATATACCGTATATACTTTTATTAAATGATGTCATTACATACATAAGTTCATGGAGGTATGACTATATAACTTACATGGAATGTTCATAGAAGGACAATTTAAAGTCATGTGATGAAGAAAATATTTGTATAATGCTTTAAATATTAAAGTGAAATAAGCATAACAAAAGTGTAAAATAAGATCACCCATGGACTACATAATTCCGAGAACGAGAGCCTTGCTTAAAAGGAAGCGTCAATAATTTTTAAAAGTTCCTTCTGGTAGAAAACAATACCAGGGGAAAATTATTATCTGGGTTTTTTATTTTGGAAAACAAATACGTTTTTAACCGCATTTTAGATTTTTTCTTATCTTTTTGAAAATAAAGATTGTTGCAATGTAGTGAACTAATTTTTGGACCAAATTATATTAAAAGTATAGTTAGTCTACCAGCTCTATTTCACAATATAAACATTTCCATGTTAGGAGGACTATAGTTCAGTTAGAAAGCATTATACATATTTTGTTTACGCTTTGTTTTAACTATATCAAATTACTACTCAACACTAGCATTCCTAACCAATTTTTAAGCATTTAATTGCGCAACATAAATTAATATTTTGATGTTAGAATAAATTTGCAAGTTGTACACTCATACTAAGTACTATATAAAAGAGGGACGAAAGATACCAAAGGGACAGTCAAACTCGTAAATCAATGACATCGAAAATCAAAGGACGATAACTGTGACTTCAGACCATATATTGTCATGATCGCAACATGTTAAATCCTGTAATATTGGTTGATGTACACCAACACGTTAATAAATCTATGAATTAAGCATTTTAGATAAATGAAGAATAAAGAGAAGGAGAGAAAATAAGTACCAAACCAATTTCAAGCGGAAATCAAAACATTGGAATTGCCAAGAAAGAACGAAAGAACATGATTGAAATGCAAATTTTGAAATAATTAAGGACAAATGATAAAATAATAACATGCAGATATTATTGATGAGTTTTTCAAACATTAAGATAAAAAGATAAAGATAAACGACATCACTCAGAGCAAGAAGGTAATAAAAGTACAAAAAAAGTAAAGCTACAGGAATTAATGCAGTGTCAATTATAGAAAGCTCACATATTGCTAAATATCAAATATTTAATGTAATTAGATTTCCTCCATCAAGTATAAAAGACAGAGAAATTTCAAAAGAAATGTGAACTCAGCTTCGCTATGATGGTTAATTCCTTCATTAGCGTAATTGTTAATATTGACAATACTATGGCATTAAAATGGCAGCGGAATAAACTGACAAATTCTTAGAAAGTATCAAAGTATATGCATTATAAAGGACAAAAAAATATTATTAAATAAAAAAATTGCAATGCATAGGGAATCTACAAATGACATGAATAAACATGTTTAAAAGTATTCACAAGACATTATATGTTATTTACGAACCTTGCGTTTATCTATCTATAGAATTTAACAAAAACAAAAACAAAAACAAATTATAATCGCCTGTAATTTTTTAAAGATTTTTGAAATTTTTTTTTTTGAAAAAGTTACATCAACAAATAACTGTTGTCAATTATTTTTTAAAGTTCATAAATAGATTAGGAAGACAGATCGATTTTAACAACCAAAGTTATGTTGGAAAAGAGGTGCGAAAGATACCAGAGGGACATTCAAACTCATAAATCGAAAACAAAATGATACACCATGGCTACACAATAGGAAAAAATAAACAGACAGACAGGCAGACAGGCAGAGAGACAGACAGACAAACTTAAGTACACAACACGAAACCCTAGATAACTACAAACTAAAAAACAAGAACCTCACCAAGAATTGGGGGTGATCTCTGGTGCTCCGGAAGGGTAAGTAGATTCTGCGCCATATGTGGCACTCGTCTTGTTGCTAATTTTAGAACAAACTTATAAAGGTATAAAAGTTTAAATTGGTATGTCACTTTCGGGAAAACGGGAAGGGTTTGTAGTTACGACATTACAATATTACAATATCCCCTATCATCGGTGAATTACAGAATCCATAACGGTCAACCAACTCGCGAAGGCGTCCGTCGAATGATGCGACATAGAAATGGAACGTTCACAATTGGGAAGCTGAAATCATCTCTTTTGTCGTAAAGTTTTGTTTTTAATCGACCATCATTGCCATTTCTAGATGGAAGTCAAAATGTTAGGTAGACTCAACTTTATATGTTGTATCATTTATCTTAAGTTCGATGAGATAGATTAGTTTAGTATAGTCACCAAATTTAGAATTATTTAGTGCGAGAACATAATATTATTATAAGCGGAAAGTAAAAAGTTAAAATTGAAGGATAATTTCTTTTTTCTCTTCATAAGAAGTTCCTGTATGAAGTCATTCTCCTAAAAATAAAGGAAAATGTCGGCAAGAAGAGGGACACAACAGGTTCCTATTGGAATATGGATAGTTTGTCGAAAAACACACACTCCTCACCTAACAAATAAGTTGTCAACCAAGAAAACAAGCATCTTGATAATGTCAGTTTCAAAATATATTTTTTTTAAATTAGATTGATTATTTGCAAAGAAGATTTTTTTTCCAAATGAAAGGGAAAATGGACCTATCTATTTCAACAATCACCCACTGACACTGCTATCTCAGTGGAGATCCCTGTTTTAACGATGTTAATCACTATAATCACTATTATAATTCATTTTAATCAGACAAATTCACTTTTATGAAAATATTAAAAGTAATAAACGGCAAGAAGCCAAATTTTAATCAAAAATTTTAAATTGATGCATACTTAATTGGAAATATGCTAATACAAATAAAATATATTCATCTGGAAAATGTTCAATTTACACATTTTAGTAAAACGAAATACTCTTAAGGCACATAAACTGTCAAATTTATTTTCACCGATTTGAATCAAATTCTTATTTTTCTATTTATAACATACCCTAAAGCGTATATCCAAATTATAAACTGTCTAAAAATCTGCAGTTATCAATGCATAGGCTTGATTCTACTTACAAGCATTTAGTGTGTTTTTCATTTTAGATGCCATCTAATTAACCATCGAGATGACATCCAAAGACTTCTTAGATATTTACAATTGAATTACACGTATAAATTAGAACAAAATGAAACTAATAAATATCTGAAAATGTGAGCGAACAAGGAATTTATAACCATGTTTTTTGCATTATTATGTCAATAAATAGTTCATAATGATTTTTTTTTATTTCAATCCCGTCTTTATCTTTTTGTTATGTTTTATTTTTAATTGAACGATACTTTAAATATATATTGTAAACATCACAATATTTTCCTGACGTAGGGAATTAGGTATGAAAATTAAAAAGTGACGTGATAAGATTGATTGTACAAGTTTTTGAAACCAGATGGCAAACGCTGTAAGAAACATTTCATTGAATTGTTAAAACGTCATAACTGCTGCTGAAACGTGAGATATCGCGGTTATACATTTTGTATGTACTCAAAAGATAAGTAAATATTTTTACTTTCTTTTTACAAACTTATAAATTAGTAATAATCAATTATTGGATATTTCTCTGTTATATTCATATTTTTAACTTGTTGGTGACGTAAGATTGATATATCGTGTAAATAAATATATTGAAAAATATAACAATACTCCCACGTCAAGTTTTATGTTTGTATCTTAAATATTTATTTACTGTAAACAAAAACAACTAGCTTCATTATATGTACACGATTTTACTACACTTAATGTCGAAGGGTCACAAATTATGACGATTTTCGAAGCAGGGTTGTTGACTCATCGAACTTTCCCCCAACTCTTGTAATTGTCAAGTAAAAGAAGGGCAAAAAAAAACCAGAGGGACGGTCAAACATATACATCGAAAATAAACTGACAACGCCATGGCTAAAAAAGAAAAAGACAAACAGACAAATAATAGTACACAAGACAAAACATAGAAAACTTAGTACTTAGCAACACAAGTAAATAAGCTTCTGGTCCCGTTACAGATTGTTTCAGATATAAATTGATGATCATATCATATATTTTCGTACGTCATATTCATTCGTACTATGGATGCGTTTTAAAGGAAATTGTAATGTCATTTTAACACACTCCTCTTGGCAATCTTCAGTTGTTAATTGCATAGGTATTTTAACTTATTTGCTCAAATGAAATGGTTAGGTATTCTAGCCATTAACTAATAGTTGCCAAAACGTTGTGATACATATGAACTAATTCTTTGGAATTTTGCACATCCAGTTGTCCACCTGATATAAAAAAAAATGCATACTTCTGAGTGGTTTTGCATGTTGAAGAATAGAGCAATTGACATTGCCATTCAGTCTTAATTTCCTAAAAATAACGTTAAATAAATACGCATCTTTACATAAATGATGACCCTTACTGGGTTAATCCAATTTTAATATCTATTTACACCACTGTGTCAATGCCACTGCTGGTGGATGTTTCGTCCCCGAGGGTATCACCAAGCCCAGGAGTCAACACTTCGGTGTTCACATGAATATCAATAGTGTGGTCATTCTTTTTTTTCATTTCCTCTTTACAAAAATTTAAATTTTTCCAGGAATAGATTTCCTTAGCCGTATTTCTCAAAACTTTTTGGAATTTTAGATCCTCAATACTCTTCAATTTTGTACTTGTTTGGCTTTATAAATATTTTGATATGAGCGTCACGGATGAGTCTAATGTAGACGAACCGCGCGTCTGGCGTAATAAGATATAATCCTGGTACCTTTCATAACTATTTTCATCTATATTTTTATCTTGAAAACCCATCGTCCGCAGCCACAAAACAAAAATAATAATTGAAGACATTTTTTCTTAAAGCCATTGAAAAATCACCAGAAATGTGGTAATGTTACTAGGAAAATTAAGACAATTTGCAAAATATACTATCTTATGTTATAATGGCTTTTTGCCATGTCAACTTATACGATTTTTGTTTATATAGAAGATATTATTGCTGTGAACTTACTTTTTCAGTTATACTAAAATAAATAAAAACCAACCCAGATCTATATAATTTGTCACTTTTGATAAAACACGAAATAAAGATATTAAAAGGACAAACACAGCAGAGTTAGAAATGATGAAGAAGCAGTAAGTAACATACCATTCTAAGTAGTTGATTTCACAAATTGTTCTATTTACAAAACATTTGATATGAATTTTTAAATTATACAAAGTGACCATGAACATTTGTTTTTCTATATAAAATTATCAAATTCAACATTGTTTAAATAAAAGGAATTAAATTAAATTAAACAAAAGCTGTGAAATAATTGCAATGTATACTTAACTTGACCAGCGCTATGTTTTCAATATTGACAATTATTAAATAGAAATTTACAACAATCAATATTTGCATAAAAACTTTGAATACAGAATCTCTGGCAAATATATTTATGACGAGCTTATCGCACTCTTGGAAAAGGGATGTCAGATTTCCACAATTTAATTCATCTGTGAGCGTCTTAAAGAAATTAAAAGCTGACCCGTTACATTTCACCCGCCTGCTTTTAAAAAGAAGAAGAGATCGTTCGTTTTAATATGTCTGTCTGAAGTTGAATTGGTATAAAGCTAATAGCAAGCGATGGTGTAATTATAACAAAAAATGATCAAGGATTATATACTATTTCTAACATTAGTTTTCCATTTAACAGAGACTGAAGGTATGATATAATCAAAGAGTTGATGATACTATCAAACGTTTAACATTAAGATTTGTTCTGATTTTAACAGCGTTATATTTGTTGAACTGATACTGTCGTGTTAGATTGAAGAACATTGGTGGATATTCACATGTTTTGGATTTGAAATCCATTAATACTTACAAAATCACAATCAAAATTTAAGTGTATATTGTTTTAATGGAAAATGTATGTTGTTTTTCCGTTTTGGGGTTTTATTTTTGGAGCGGGGTGGAAATGATGGAATGGAGGAATGAGCGTTATTTTTTGTCCATACTAGAACTCAATTCCTTAACTTACCTTTTTATATACTTATGAAAAGGTTTTGATATCCTTGATCATTCTTATACAAAGGGTAAAACACTTATTTTTGAATGACCTGATACAGCTTTTATGTTGTCGTCAGCTACGCTATTTCAAGTTTATGATTGATTGGTGTTTAATGCAATTCTCAGCAATATAACATTAGAGTCAAATTATAATGGTCGAGGAAATTTGAGTACACAGAATGAACCGCCGATCGTCGGCCGGAAACTGAAAATCCTAGTCAATTAAGATTCTACAGCCAGTATTTGTGCGATGCAACCTGTATTAAAGTATCATTCAAACTCCTCTAGCAAACATTTATTTGTGTTGTTCTTGTAATGTTAAGAATAAATCTTTACAAACTCTTAATCACAGAGGGGTTATATTGAACTGGCAACCATTGCGCTTTGTTTCATAGCAGTTTCGTCTTATGAGGAAGTGGTGACGTTTAATATGTTTACTCTAAAGTTCAGCTATGCTTTATATACCGATTGATTTTCGATATTTATTTTACTTATACAGGAGAACTTAATGTTGTTTGGGTTGATACAGTGGATGCTGGTGTGGTTGACACAGTCAATATACCTTTGACATCTTATTGGAATAACCCAACGCTTTTATCTGACTATGGGTATAACTCTCGTACAGAAAATGCACTGGTATTTATGGTAAAGGCGTGTGCTGATAGCTTTGTAGCCATGAAAACATCGACAGCATCGGCGGTATCCGACGACACGTACGAATTAGTAATAGGAAGCTATGGTGGCTCAAGAGTTGTTATGAGATTAAACGGTGATAACGAAATTAATTTAGTCAAGTCTGAGCTGTTAAGCTGTTTTTCATTTCGATCCTTTTGGTTACATTGGACAAATGGATCATGTTCACTAGGTAAAGGTTTAGATATAGGCGTTGATGAGCTTATCAAATGGACGTGGAGTGTCAACACGACAGTAAAAGACATCGGTATAATGACTGGATTTGGAGCAACTGGACAATGGATCTTCTTCTATGGCTGTAAATTTTGAGATAATTACAACATATATTCCAGCAATATTTTCTGTATGTTTGAACATAACTTTGTTGCATCTTCTCATTTCTTTTGACAGCATTTTCATTAACTTCGGTATTGTTTGACATTTTTGTTAAATTTAACAGAACATCTGCAGATAAAATCATTGTTATATCTGTTCAGTATTACTACAAGTATATCTTTGATGCTTTAATTTTCGATCAATGGATTGTTGTTACTGTTTCAGGATTATTTTTTTTAAATTCATTAACGCTTTCAAACGAATTTCGAGGTTTTTCATAGAGATTGACTTTTTTTTTTATATAGGGATGGACTTTTTCGGTTTCTTTTTTCTGTTTCTTATGTTTTCGTGGTTTGCACTGAACAGTACAAAATTTTTAACAGTATCATACACATATTCATTATATTTAAGTTTTAATGTTTTATTCATCAAAGAAAATAATTCAAATGTGAACTATATCGTCATTGCTTTTCCAGATAATAAAACTGATGTACGGGCTGGTCCTTTGACTTGTTCCTCGCAACAAAGTAATGCAGAATTAACTACTCCCAGTACAGACCGTACAGACGCCTCCAGCTACAACGGAAACAATGTCCGTACATACCATAAAATAGACAAAACATCTTTATCATCTTACATACGGAGTAAATCAAGTGCTCCTGATTCTCGAATTTCTGCTGTTTTAATGGGTGCTGTTGGTGTGACAGTACTTGTGTGTGTTGTTATAGCTATTGTCGTTATGGACATTATCTCTATAAAAATTGGCCCAACTGTTCGTAAACATAAATGAGTCAGTCAGTAACCAAAAAACACCGATGTTTGAAACATGTATATAAAATTTGTTATTGGAAATTTAACATAAAATGTAATTCATATTTTAAATGATGCGAACTCATATTTTTAAATGTATCTTAAAATGTGTCCGTTGTGAACTAGATGTTAGTCATTTTACAAGTTTTACACGTGAAAGATATAGGCTCAATTTCTCCTGAATTTATTCTACACGAGAAATTTCAGTATGTAATGTAGTCTCTTTTTTTATATTAAAATACGAGAGGATTTTTTATATCTGTCAAGATTTAGACAAAGTGAGTGACACAAATGCATTGAAAATTCGCCATGTCTGCTAGGTCAAAACGTATATGAAAACCTAGTTGATATTTCATAGATCATACATATATATAATAGCTAATTATCGTTATTTTTCAATTAGTTTTTCGTCAATAAACTGTGTTTATTGTTTTAAGTGATATTGCAAGTATACTTTAATTAATCACATAGATACTGTGAATTTACATTATCAAGCGACTATAAAGTCTTATACATTTAACAAACTATCAACTTTTGTAAAATCCTAATTGGTTATCAAATAAATACTGTATATAATTGGTTTAAACTCTATGATAAAATCATTCAGTTTGGTGCCATAATTTTAACATTTGAAAAATAAAAATATTCACAGAATATTGTTATATTTTAATGAAACTGCTTGTTTTATGTCATAGTAATGATAATAGATCTTGAGTATCGATGTCAAACTTAATTTAGGCAACATAACCTAATCGATGTTCTTATCTCATCAATCAAATAGAAACGCCTAAGCAAGGTAACACACACAAACTGAGGTAATCACAGGCATGCCTAAATAGTAAATCATAGAAAAACTTATCTCCGAGGAAAATTCAAAACGGAACGTCACTAATCAAATGGTAAAATCAAAAGCTCTTAGACATGGAAAACAACTGTCATATTTCTTACTTAATATAGTCATTTTCTTATGTATGGTGGATTGAACACGGTTTTATAGCTAGCTAAAACTCTCATTTGTAATGACAGTCGCATCAAATTCCAGTATATTGACCAACAAAACAAACATAAATAAAAGGTAAAAATGTCACAAATAGGGGTACAGCAGTTAACGTTGTGTCATATTCTTAATCACAATACAAACAAATATTTAACAAAGAAGGACAACAAAGCATATATCAAATTTAACAACCTCATTCATTGCTTTCTTATTTTTGTATTTTATCTATGTATGATTTATTTATTCAAGGATCGAGAATTAATACGTCAATAATTCAAATGCCTCTTGCTGTACATGCATATCCCTCCATACAAATTCATACTAAATCGAAATTTTCCCTTATCAGGAATAGAACATAATCGGTAAATTTATACGCCTTTACTTTTACTCGATAATTTAAAAACAAGGCAAAATGTCTGTCGCCAATGAGATAATACTCAGACACGTCGTCTCCAAATAGATAATACTGTTTACTTATAGAAATCAGTGTAGAAGATGCTAATGAAACAGATCTATAAATACTCTTTCAGTCAACCTTTATACTATAAAACATTTAAGATTCATGTATGTAGCATTTATATAACTAGATTGAAGATGTCTTTGATAACTTATTTGTCCACCTATCCTACATAGTCCTCCCTTTCAGCAAATCAATTTCTTACCCAATATAGATAAAAGAAGATGTGGTACGAGTGCCAATGATAAAACTTTCTATCTAATACACCTTATCGCCTGACCCGCGGGCCGCTTTAACTTTTGATGTCATACACAATCACTTTATAGTTGCTCGAACCATGTTAAGACAATGTGCAATTATATAGTTAAGGATTTGAATTAAACATTTGTACTTTCATCGATAAGTTAAGCATTGGATCAATTTGACTTCTTTTGCATTGAAATCGTCACCTATATTCATCTCTCAGCCATTCATAAGTCTATATGATCCCTTTCCTAATCTACAAAAGATTTGCGACTGGTATATATTTGTGTGGCTGACCTATTTCTGATAGCATTGTGGGATAAGTTATATTGTATATTGGTTTTTCATTAACTATTGCCATAGCTTTAAGAACAATTGAAGTATGGTAGTACTAATGTGTCTTGCTTCTTGAAACACTGAAATGAAAAGCGCTTTGTGATAAAAATACACCACGAAATTATTCAACAGCCGAATTGAAATTTGAGTATAATTATATTTAATTTTAGGTTTAAATGAATAGCAAAACACGACATTCTATTTTTGTGAGTCGACACTGCTGTCTGTTTGGTTATCACAACATGTGGTTGTCATTCGCCGCCCAGAAACCAGCACCTCAGTATGTGCATGATTTAAATGATGGATTCTGTTGTAACTATTCCTGGTTAAAAAAATACAAAATTAAGTTAAAACGTTTATATTTTGTTTGCACGAATTTTTATCAGAACTACTTATAACTCAAAACGTCTAACAAGTTTTGCAGACCAGAACTACTTGTAACGACTACAGAACAACTGCTGGGTCTTTGTATTTCACTATTCAAAAATAAACGAATCCTGTACGATAAGTCGATGGAAACTACACGTATTTCTAGGTGCTAAGGTCATAACATTTTGTCTAGAAAAAACGATACATGACATTTTGCAAACAACCTAGAAGCACTTGCAGATATTGCTGTCTATTATAGATATTTTATTACCGTCAGATAACGGTCCGTTAGCAAATAATTCATGAATTTCAACAAATGTTTGTGTCAGAATTCCAAATATTAAAGATTCATGTTTTCAATTTTTAACTTGCTTCATATTATATTTTGGACGTAGAAAGACAGAATTGACAGAGAAACACACCGACGTACTCACTTTAATTTATGTTTTTAAGTGGCACATAAAAAAGAAGAAACGTCCCAATGATTCACACATTAACACATTTGCACTATCTTGTTAAAATTGTGTGCACGTGTTAGGTCTGTCTGTCTTAGTTTTCGTTATAAATTTTATTGATATAAAAAAAAACATAGACGAGGGAAAATATCGGTCGCATGGTTGTTTTGCAATTGCAACAGTATTGATGCTTTCTTTTAAATTGGTTTTCTTAAAAGAGCCGTTTTGCATATTCAATGGATTTTGTTCTTTGATGTTCTGTATTTGAATTATCATTTTCAACCTTTACTTAAGCTGTGTAAAACTTTGATTCTTTCTTCTAAAGTCCTCATCCGTGTGGATTGATTTCTAAGACTCATTTTCAGTTTGTGTCATCTAGGATTTCAAGATTGACTTCATCTTTGATTCACTAAAAACTTTGGCTTCGGCTACTGAATAATGCTGATAGTCCGTTTCTCTGGAAATTGACTGTAACAGCTGTTTTACTCGTCGTGTGTTACAATTATTCTGTCTCGTCAACTATTGACAATACAATCTCGTGATACACAATTAACGTCAACCCATAATACCAGAATTCCACATCTCTGTCTATAGATAGTCTATGGTAGACAGACCTGTGAAAAGGAGAGTCCTTTACAGAAAAGAATAATTTACTCGAAGTTTTGATTATATAATTCCCTATAGTGCCGTCATAAATCCAATTCCACCTCTACTCAAACGGTGTGGGTTTGAACTTAAAATCTATGAAATAAAAAAGTGTCCGGGTATATCGTACATTTGTGTGTTGTTTGCTGTTTAAGGTGGTACCCAACACTTTTACTAAAATTAATTTGGCTCGTTTAATTCTCATTATATGTTGTCAAAGTATTTACTTTGACCTTTTAACAAAAATATAGAAAAAAATAAAAAAAATTAACCAACCGTTTTGTCAGAAAAGTAACACTCGTTATATAACAGTTTGACAATTACCAATTTTGATCATTGAGAAGCTTGATATTCCCTTTACAACACAACGTAATTAAAACGTTTAGCTGCTTTTACAGAGTTATCTCCCTGTAGCGTTAGGTACCACCTTCAATACACATCATAGTATAGACCATATTATTGATTACTTTCAGTGTAACATAATTCATAAGACGCTTTATAGCACAACATGCACAACTCAATACACGTTGTTTTACCTCATTAAAATACACATTTGTTAGATGTTTGATGTTTGATATTAAAGCCAAATGATAGGTTTGTTAATCTTAAAATTCTTCTTGCTTTTTATCAACATGATATTAAGTGTTTCTGCTAATTATGTCTTGAAGATAAAATATTAAGGATAACTAGATCTATTCTATTCTGAAAGGAAAGAGAAGATATCAAATCTGTATATATTAAGATATTCAATGGTGAAGCAGTATAATTATCATCTGAAATTAATGAATAATGTATGTTTCATTCCACCATTTTCTACATAGGAAAATGCATTTACCAAGTCAGGAATATGACAATTATTGTCCATTCGTATGATGAGTTTGAGCTTTTGAATCTGCCATTTGATTAGGGACTATCCTTTTTTAAATTTCCTGCGACTTCAGTATGTTTATGATTTTACACTAATCAGTGATTGGATTAAAAAAATAAGTAAAATGTCAAAACTCTTAACTTAGTAAAAGAAAAGAGGGACGAAAGACACCAAAGGGACAGTCAAACTCGTAAATCTAAAACAAACTGACAACGCCATGGCTAAAAATGAAGCTATTAAGCTATTATATACACTTGAAAAAAGGTATCACCTCAGCCTGAGTTTTCTCACAAATCGAAACATTATAGTTATATTATCAAATCTTGATCCAAATGTATATAGATTTTGCCATTTTGCTTTTTGATCAAACCATAGGCATAAAACCTAAAAAGATGAAGAAAGAAATTTTTTTTATTTAAATGAATATGTTGACAAACAACAGGATGTTTTGGGCACTAAAATTGAAAGTGTTTAACTTTTGCTGCTTTCATAATTTCCTTTGTTCGGAAACGAGAATAGTGATCAGTTGTGGCCATAAAAACGACAACTTCAAATAGCGAGATGAAGCAGCGTTCACAAAAGTCATCGAAACTAATTGTCATCTCATCACATGGATGAAACGTTGCATTTGTTGTTGTCGTTTAATTTTGAATACCTGCTTTAATGGTTGAGATAATTCTAAACTGATCATACTCGGTCACGTTCCATGGCGACGACTGATCATGTCCCAGATGTGCACAGTAGATTAATTATCACAGGATTGCCATCAGAAAGGGAAAAAACTCAAAACAACAACAATATCAGGAATCGAATCATGGAATGAAAAGACAATTGGCATGATCGGTGATTCGCCAGAACGGTAGTTCACTCGGGTTTGTTTGTATTTAGTGTTACCACTGATTGTACTATTGAAATTTTCTACTTTTAAGCACTCATAGTTACCCATTCTTAATTTTTACAAACCAAATAATATCTTCTTGTTTCACGAAATATTTACGAATTATGTTCTATAATTTTCAACCAGTTTGTTTTATGTATGTCATAATTTGTGTCGATAACAGAATCGCATAATTTTTATACTTTTTCAGCTATATCAAAACTTATAATACTTTCCTTCGTGAGAAAATGCAGTGTTACACAATACTTTTAAAATGTGTATATTTTTATGCTTTTGTTTCTTTGAATTTTCCATGCCTTTATTTTGGGCGAAATATGTCAGGAAAATGTAAATGTAATTAGCACACAATCATTGAAGGCTCATTTTGCATCCGTAGCAATAGGTTAAATCACAAAAATACTGAACTCTGAAGAAAATTCAAAACGAAAAGTCCCTAATCAAAAGGCAAAATCAAATGCTCAAACACAGCAAACGAATGTATAACAATTGTCATATTCCCAAATTTGCACAGGCATTTTCTTATGTAGAAAATGGTGAATTTATCAAGTCATTAATGACGTGGTAAGAGAAGATACTAAACTGTAGATAATCTACTTACTCTTTAAAGCATTCAACAAACCTGGCTTAACAATTATTCTCCACCTTTTGACATTCAAATTAAAACTCAATACCCATTGGAATTTATGGAAATAAAAAAAATATGTATGCCACCCTAAAACTTAAATCTTCGGTGTTGTATAATTTCTTGAAATCAATAACCAATTCTAAGGGGGAAAAGTAAGTTTATGCTACAACAATCTTTTTTTTCTTCATTTAAATCTTTATTGATTGATCTCATGATGCCATACAAGGATAGTTGATACCCTTTATTCAAAGGATACATATTTTAGGTTTAACAATGCCTGTTGTTTCTAAAGATGAAAAAGTAAACGGGAAACATTATGAGATAAAAATATCAATTTGAATTTTTTGAACGAGTTCGGAATGCAAATACAGGTCCCAACTATCACTGACTCATTGTATCCATTGAAAAACTATTCGCATATATATATATAATACATGTTCTATATCTTTTGGAAGATTGTCAATACATGAAATCGTGTCTAATAGCGCAATATAAATTTTTGTTGCACCAAACGGGGCATGAATATAATTGTCAATTTTTCCAATCTTTCTACCAGCAATTTCAAAATCTCTTGTTGACCACGGGTATATGATTAAAGCGTTTGAATGTTATCATAACACAACTTAACTAGAGGCTCTTAAGAGCCTGTGTCGCTCATCTTTGTCTATGTGGATATTAAATAAATGACAAAATTGTGTTTTGGTGATGGTGATGTGTGTGTAGATCTTTCTTCACTGAACATTCTTGATACTTCAATTTTCTCTATCTTTATTAAATTTGACCATTTAGTTACAGAGGAAACATTTTGCAAAAATTTACAAAAATGTACCAAATCAATGAAAATTGTCAAAAATTTACTATAAAGGGCAATACCTCCTTAAGGGGTCAACAAACTATTTTGGTCATGTTGACTTATATTTCGATCTGACTTTGCTGAACAGTATTGTTTTTAACAGTTTATCTCTATCTATAATAGTATTCAAGATAATAACCAAAAACGGCAAAATTTCGTTAAAAATTACCAATGGGAAGGAGGCAGCAACCCAACAACCACTTGTTCATTTTTATCTGAAAATTTCAGGATAGATTGATATTGACTTGATAAACAATTTGACCCCTGTCAGATTTGCTCTAAATGCTTTGGTTTTAGAGTTATAAGCCAAAATCTCATTTTACCCCTATGTTCTATTTTTAGCCATGGTTGCCATTTTGGTTGGTTGGCTGGATCACCACAGACATTTTTCAAACTATATATCCTAATAAAGGTTGTGGCTAAGTTAGCTTACATTTTGCTCAGCAGTTTCAGAAGAGAAGATTTTTGTAACAGATTACAAAAAAATACCCCAAAAATGGTAAAAATCGACTTCAAATGGCAATAACTCCTTAAGGGATCAGCTGGCCATTTTGGTCATGTTGACTTCTTTGTAGATCTCAATTTGCTGAACATTTTTGCTGTTTTCAATGTATCTTTATATATAACAAAATTCAAGATAATAACCAAAAAAAGTAAACATTTCCTTAGAATTACCGATTTAGGGGTAGCAACCCAACAACCAGTTGTCCGATTCATCTAAAAATTTCAGAGCAGAAAGATCTTTTATAAACATGTTTTCTCAGCCATGGTGATCATCTTGGTTGGTTGATCGGGTCACCAGACAATTTTTTTTAAACTACATACCCTAATGATGATTGTGGCCACGTTTGGTTAAATTTAGCCCAGTAGTTTCGGAGGAGAAGATTTTTGTAAAAGTTAATGACGCCGGACACCGGTCGCCGAACGCAAAGTGAAGAGAAAAGCTCATTTGGCCTTTTGGGTCAGGTGAGCTAAAACAACTTTCAAATAGTTTGCGTTACCAACTTTCATGCAATTTAAAGATTTCTTTTTTAAGGTACAAATAAATTGTTTATTTCAAAACAGTAAATCCGTAGTTTCCAGCAATTTGAATATCCTGCCTAACCACTGTTCAGGCAATTTAAACATTTTGTTTTTCTTATTTTCGGAACAGATCAATTGTATGTTTCAAAATTGAAAACTAGAGTCAAAAACATTATTTACCATAATTATGTATAAAAAGAGCATTCTTTGATAATCTATATCGATTATATTGAATACTTACAACTCTTGTGTAACGTAAGCTGCGTGTCTGATTATCTCAAATTGTAATATTCTCGTTCTGAGTTAACAAGTTTCATCGTAAGTTACAGAATATTACTTTTATAAATGAGGATCATTAATTGCGCAACGGATAAACAAATATGTTTCTAGATTCTTTCGCTGTTTTACTAAATATGGACAGAACAATTGATTGTCATTGTGAATATTGATGTTTAGATTAATGCATGTTTTTTTAAATCTGTTATAAGGTTGAACCAATATAAGTAGTCTATCAGCATCAGCTACAAAAAGGTGTTTTCAAAGTGAAATGAAGAGTTTTTACCAGTAAAGAGTTTTGAATGTATTTGTATTATTTTATTACAATTTGTTACTCGATGTTTTTGTCTTACACCAGATCGGCAGTGGGACTTCGTATTGTGTTTGTGGACACGGAGAATGCTGGTAATATTGACAGTTTCAAAGAACCGTCGTCGTCTTATTGGAATTATTTGACACATTTATCGGACTATGGATACAGAAGTGAAAAGGAAAGTACACTAAAATTTATGGTAAGGTCATGTGGGAATAGTTTTGTATCAATGAACACATCAGACGGCACATATGAAATAGTTATCGGAAGCTACGTGGGAACACACGTTTCTTTCAGATATAACCGTACTTGGCTGATGGACATTCCTGAACCTGAGCTGTTAAATTGTTATGGATTCAGACCATTTTGGATTTATTGGACAAATGAGTCATTTTCTATAGGTAAAGGTTTCAATACAAGCAGTGGTAAAATTAAAGAATTGTCATGGATTCAGTCTCACATAGTTTCAGAGGTGGGAATTATGACTGGGTTTGGCTCAACAGGGGAATGGATAATCTACTATGGAGGTAACACATTTTATCATGAAGATATCATGGTTTTTATAAATATCATGTATTATAATTTGTTTGTGTTACTAACTTTACTTTTCTTTACCTTTTTTTAGCTCACCTGGCCGGAAGGGCCAAGTGGGCTTTTTTCATCACTTTGCGTCCGGCGACCGGTGTCCGGCGTACGGCGTACGGCGTACGGCGTCGTCCGTCGTTGTTAACTTTTACAAAAATTTTCTCTAAAACTACTTGGCCAAATTCAACCAAACTTGGCCAAAATCATCATTGGGGTATCTAGTTTAAAAAATTTGTTCGGTGACCCGGTCAACCAAACAAGATGGCCGCCATGGTTTAAATTTCTGATGGCGTCCATTTTTCTGGAGGGATGATCTTATTAGCAGTGTAAGAATAGTATGATTTTTGAGTAAATTTCTTTTAAAACTGCGCAGATATATACAGGGTAACACCGTCTTTATTTTGTCCAGTGCCCTCTTAGCTTAGTTGACTATATGAACTATGTCTTGTGAGTCTCTCATGAACTGTTTACCTCACAGTTTTTTAAGTACGTATGATTTAAAAACTGCTTCCATTTGTGTATCCACCAAAACTGTATCTTCTGATATATGTGAAATAACAAAATTTGGATATAATGCAACTAGAAATGAAAAGTTTTATAATTCTTTTTTCGTTGATTTTGGCTATCGACGAACTTCCTTGCGGTCACATATTTGCACCATCCCGATAACAAACAAAAACCCGTCATTCAATCAGCAGCTGATTCTTGTTATCATTATAATTATTTTGACAAACTGTTTATCACTTTAAATTATCAATCTCATATAATATTCTATTTTATTAATTAAACTTTTACAGATGACCACGTAGATATGCGAGCTGTTACATGGTCTTGTTCCTTGAACGAAAATAGTACGGAAACTACTGTTAACCAGAAGGAAGTAACAACTAGTGCTAGTAGTTACCACAGAAAAGATCTTCCCTCAGATTTCAAAATAGACAAGAAATCTCTGTCGTCGTACAAAAGAAGTAAAACGAGTGCTCCTGATTCCAGATTTTCTGCTTCCTGTATAGGAGGCGTTGGTGTAGCAGTGATTGTGACAGTCTTGGTGTCCGTTGTCTTTATTGACGTTTGGTCGGTAAAGATGAAGACGTGTAGACGTAAACAAGTCCAGTAAACAATGGAAACATTTTGTTTGAAGAGGCATATAAAAGCCCATAACTATTCGGTCTTATCTCTTTGTCTTTATAGGTAGATTTAAGCTAATCGGATATTTTAAACCTTGCCCTTTAAATGTACTATCTAGTATATATGTGATTAGTTTATTATTGTTGTTCTTCAGTAACAGCAAGGACATTTGTATGTAACTGAATTAACAGGGCAAAGTAACTTATAGACTTTTAAAATATTTCCCTTAACATTTACTTGTTTAACATCTATTGAAAATCTCAGTTGTATTTTGATTGAAATTTTTTTTTCGAAAGGAATTCAAGATCTTACTATGTAATATACGTTATAGCACATGTTAATTATTTATAAGCAAGAAAACAATTTTTGTTTGATTGGAACTAGTTCAAACGCACTTTAAATTTCTAAAATCTGTTTAAATCAACATTGGCATTACTGTGGTATAAAACCCTGCTAGTGACGAAGTTTATTTGATTCTTATCATAATTGAAAACAGTTAGCAGTTTCCTGGTGAAAGGGTGTTAGTTCCCGTGTTCACCCATTAAATAAAAAATGGCCACGGGTGCTCAAACTTACATGAAAGCCGTCCAACCAACTAAGAGAGTTAATATATGTCCAAGAAAATTAAGCCAACAGTATTTTATCGATGTTCAAATCCTTTAAATAAATTAAATGTAATATTTGAAAATTGATAGTATCGCTTGAACTCCAAAATAAGTGTAAGTCAAATGGGAAACTTAGTATTAAAAAATGGGAAACTTAGTGTTGTGTCATGTGTACTATTGTTTTTCTGTTAGTCTTTTTCATTTTTAGCCATGGCGTTGTCAGTTTGTTTTAGATTTACGAGTTTGACTTTCCCTTTGGTATCTTTCGTCCCTCTTTTAGTATTAACTGATATTCCCAACTGATATTAAAAGTATTTCCACTGAAAATGGAAATCCACGATAATCTACTTTACTTATTTACAACTTTTATCGTTACCTTGAATGGCAAAGAACACTATTGTTGCTGTCAGATCTTTTTGATAAAACAAATATCACGGAATCAGAAAACAGGAAACTTTGTATAACACAAAAATAATGCACAAAAATATTAAACTCGGAGGAATATTCAAAACGGATAGTCCCTAATCAAATGGCAAAATTGATAACAACTGTAATATTCCTGACTTGGTTCAGGCATTTTCTAATGTAGAAAATGGTGGATATAAATGGTTTTATAGCTAACTAAATCTTTCACTTGTATGACAGCCGCATAAAATTCTATTATATTGATAACGATGTGTGAAGAAAACAAACAACAATAGCAATGTATTTATCGAAAACCTCCGACATTTAAATGTTTCGTTTCTCTTTATCTGCCGATTACCCCCCTTTTTTATAAAGACAAAGGATCATTGATTTGTAAAAGAAAATCAGTACGAGCGTTCTTTTGTAAAGGTTGGCCAAATTTCTGAAAGCTTAAATACCGAAATAATTGATGAGCTGTATAACTAAACTGTGATAGATTGTTTTCACAGGAAGTTAAAATCAATGTTAGCTCACATTTCTTATTAACAACTACTATCGTTAATAGTTATCAAAGATACCAGGATTATAATTTAGTACGCCAGACGCGCGTTTCGTCTACATTAGACTCATCAGTGACGCTCAAAACAAAATATTTATAAAACCAAACAATTACAAAGTTGAAAAGCATTGAGGATCCAAAATTCCAAAAAGGTGTGCCAAATACGCCAAAAACGTTGTTTCCATATATGTTTGTTAATCAACATATTTTACAGTATCGGAAAAAAGAATAGTTTTTTGTTCGTTTGAATACAAAATGTTTTTGTAAATACTCTTGCAATACAGTTTTTAAAGTGGTCATTTAACTTAGCAGCCGGTTTTGATCTGAATATTATTACCGTTCATACATAGTATTTTTACAAGACCTATAAAATTTATGGAAGTAAGTATTTACATGTTTACGTCAGTTCAATTACTGAAAGCGCAGTCACCTACGACTTAAATTTATGCTTACGGGTGATCATCAAAGCCATTCTTCTATCGAGAAACTCTTCCTCATAATCACTTCCTCTTTGATGTTGCTTATTCAATATTTAAAATAGTGTCATTCTCTCAAATGTCATATAAATTGTAATTCAAAGAGCATTGCACTTTCCATATCCGACGCAATTCTTATAATAATTGATTTGTTTGGTCACCAGAAGCTTGAAAAAGATTAGACGAAACTAATGCACTGTCTAACTTTTTAAATAAAGCTTAATATGTTTGCAGATATTTCTTGAACATGATTTTTCAATTGTTAGTTTAATTTTCGATTCCAAATCTTTATTTTCCATGAGCTTACTATTTAGATAATAATATTCATATTAGAAGTCAATGTAACTAATGTATTAATCATACATATTCAACCAAAAAGTAAAGAAAACACTTCAAGTCCCACCCAAATGTATAATAATTCTATATTTGTAATATGCATTAAAACAAATTTTAGTTTATAGGCGGAAATTCGAACAGTTTTAGTTTTATGATTTTAAAGGTCAAAGAATCAAATAGTCATTAGTTTTAACTTTCATTTAGGGCATAAGGAACTTATATTAATAAAAAGGAATTAATGTGACATGCGGTTACAACAGTGTGTGTCACTCTCATTATTTACTCTAAGGGGTTCGTTATTACGAACTTGGGCGGACGTTTGATAGAGTATTAATTGAAGGATTGATATTGTAATGGGTGGTATCTAGATTTTATGATTTGCTAACTACTTACATGACTATTAAAGTCACATAGGAACACAAGTTACAACAAACCAAGGACATTTATTGACAATGATACGCTCAATGTTTCGATACATTTGAGGGTAAAACAGCAAATTACCAGGATTACACATTGTGGGAAAATTAAGATGTCAATCAACACTTCGAGATACCTACCCAAACATACAAACGCTCACATCCAAAACAAGCAAACATAAATTTGACTAAAAAACAACAACTCTTTATAATCATGTTTTTTGTGATTTGTTCTGGTCCACTCCAGTCCATATTTTAGTATTTACTTTAAATAGTTATCAAAGGTGCCAGGATTATGATTAAAAACGCCAGACGCGCGCTTCATTAATGAAAAAAATGCATATCAATTTGTGAATTGTAATTATCTTTGATACTTTCAATATCTGAAAACAATGAATTGATAACAATAAAATTAACGGTACCAATTGTCTTGCACCAGATGCGCATTTCGACAATACATGTCTCTTCAGTGATGCTGAAGATGAAGAAATGTACCAAACTTTTAATTTACAAATGATGATTCCAATAAAAACTTATCTCTTTGTATACAAAACTATTAATATAAAGAGCACTGACGCAATTTTCCAACCTAAGACAGGTGGCAATTCAGTATCTTCATATTAATCAAGTATGGTCAATATTAAGATTATACAATGACGCCTTTAAGAGGTCTCAAGGTAATAATATACGACAGAAAGTTCCACCTAATTATGTCAACAATAGTGCATGGGTCCTATATTATAATTCTTACTGTATCATACTAAATGCTTTTTGATCACCCTCTCCATTTTAAAGTAACATAACTTTGACGGAGATGAAACGGTAAGTCCATTTTATTGTAAAGAAGTCTTTGAAGTACATTATTTAAGGATTGAATAAATGTCGCAACGATAACTAGAGGCTCTAAAGAGCCTGTGTCGCTCACCTTGGTATATGTGAATTAAACAAAGGAAGCAGACAGTTCATGACAAAATTGTGTTTAGGTGATTGTGATGTGTTTGTACATCTTACTTTACTGGACATTCTTGCTGCTTGCAATTATCTCTATCTATAATGAACTTGTCCGTGTAGTTTCAGTGGAAAATGTTAGTAAAAATTTACAAATTTTATGAAAATTGTTAAAAATTGATATAAATGACAATAACTTCTTAGGGGGTCAATTGACTATTTTGTTCATTTTGACTTATTTTTTAGTCTTAAATTGCTGTACATAATTGCTGTTTACAGGTTATCTCTATCTATAATAATATTCAAGATAATAACCCAAAACAGCAAAATTTCCTTAAAATTACCAATTTAGGGGCAGCAACCTAACAATTTTACCACTTGTCAAATTTGCTCTAAATGCTTTGGTTTATGAGATATTAGCCAAAAACTGCATTTTACCCCTATGTTCTATTTTTAGCCGTAGCGGCCATCTTGGTTGGTTTACCCGGTCACAAAACACAATTTTTAAACTAGATAGCCTAATTATGTTTCTGGCTATGTTTGGTAAAATTTGGCCAAGTAGTTTCAGAAGAGAAGATTTTTGTAAAAGTTAACAAAGATTTACGAAAAATGGTTAAAAATTGACTATAAAGGGCAATAACTCCTAAAGGAGTCAACTGACCATTTTGGTCCTGTTGACTTATTTGTAAATCTTACTTTGCTGAACATTTTTGCTATTTACAGTTAAATCTATCCATAATAATATTCAAGATAATATCCAAAAACAGCCAAATTTCCTTAAAATTACCAATTCAGGGTCAGCAACCCAACAACGGGTTGTCCCATTCATCTTAAAATTTCAGAGCAGATAGAATTTAACCAAATAAACAATTTTCCCTATGGTCAGATTTGCTATAAATGCTTTGGTTTTTGAGTAATAACCAAAAACTGCATTTAACCCTCATGTTCTATTTTTAGCCGTGGCGTCCATCTTTGTTTGATGCTGGGTCACCGGACACATTTTCTAAACTTAATACCCCAAAGATGATTGTGGCCAAGTTTGGATTAATTTGGCCTTGTAGTTTCAGAGAAGAAGATTTTTGTAAAAAGATCATGGAGATTTACGAAAAATGGTTAAAAATTGACTGTAAAGGGCAACAACTCCTACAGGGGTCATTTGACCATTTCAGTCCTGTTAACTTATTTGTAAATCTTATTTTGCTGAACATTATTGCTGTTTACGGTTTATCTCTATCTATAACAATATTCAAGATAATAACCCAAAACAGCAAAATTTCCTTAAAATTACCAATTTAGGGGCAGCAACCTAACAATTTTACCACTTGTCAAATTTGCTCTAAATGCTTTGGTTTATGAGATATTAGCCAAAAACTGCATTTAACCCCTATGTTCTATTTTTAGCCGTAGCGGCCATCTTGGTTGGTTTACCCGGTCACAAAACACAATTTTTAAACTAGATAGCCTAATTATGATTCTGGCTATGTTTGGTAAAATTTGGCCAAGTAGTTTTAGAAGAGAAGATTTTTGTAAAAGTTAACGAAGATTTACGAAAAATGGTTAAACATTGACTATAAAGGGCAATAACTCCTAAAGGAGTCAACTGACCATTTTGGTCCTGTTGACTTATTTGTAAATCTTACTTTGCTGAACATTTTTGCTATTTACAGTTAAATCTATCCATAATAATATTAAAGATAATATCCAAAAACAGCCAAATTTCCTTAAAATTACCAATTCAGGGTCAGCAACCCAACAACGGGTTGTCCCATTCATCTTAAAATTTCAGGGCAGATAGAATTTGACCAAAAAAACAATTTTCCCCCTGGTCAGATTTGCTATAAATGCTTTGGTTTTTGAGTAATAACCAAAAACTGCATTTAACCCTCATGTTCTATTTTTAGCCGTGGCGTCCATCTTTGTTTGATGCTGGGTCACCGGACACATTTTCTAAACTTAATACCCCAAAGATGATTGTGGCCAAGTTTGGATTAATTTGGCCTTGTAGTTTCAGAGAAGAAGATTTTTATAAAAAGATCATGGAGATTTACGAAAAATGGTTAAAAATTGACTGTAAAGGGCAACAACTCCTACAGGGGTCATTTGACCATTTCAGTCCTGTTAACTTATTTGTAAATCTTATTTTGCTGAACAATATTGCTGTTTACAGTTTATCTCTATCTATAACAATATTCAAGATAATAACCAAAAACAGCAAAATTTCCTTAAAATTACAAATTCAGGGGCAGCAACCCAACAACAGGTTCTTCGTTTCATCTGAACAGATAGATCTTGACCTGATAAATAATTTAACATTGTCAGATTTGCTCTAAATGCTTTGGTTTTTGAGTTATAAGCCAAAAACTGCATTTTACCCCTATTTATTATTTTTAGCCATGGCGACCATCTTGGTTGGTTGACCGGGCCACCGGACACAAATTTTAAACTAGATACACCAATTATGATTGTGGATAAGTTAGGTTTAATTTGGCCCAGTAGTTTCAGAGGTGAAGATTTTTGTAAAAGATTACTAAGATTTATGAAAAATGGTTAAAAATTGACCATAAAGGGCACTAACTCCTTAGGGGGTCAATTGACCATTTTGGTCATGTTGACTTATTTGTACATCTTACTTTGCTGAGCATTTTTGCAGTTTACAGTTTATCTCTATGTATAATAATATTCAAGAAAATAACCAAAAACAGCAAAATTTCCTTAACATTACCAATTCAGGGGCAGCATCCCAACAACGGGTTGTTTGATTCATCTGAAATTTTCAGGGCAGATAGATCTTGAACTGATAAACAATTTTACCTATGTCAGATTTGCTCAAAATGCTTTGGTTTTTGAGTTATAAGCCAAAAACTGCATTGTACCCCCATGTTCTATTTTTAGCCATGGCGGCCATCTTGGTTGACCGGGTCACCGGACACAATTTTTAAACTAGATACCCTAATGATGAGTGTGGCCAAGTTTGGTTTAATTTACCCCATTAGTTTCGGAGGAGAAGATTTTTGCAAAAGTTAACGACGACGGACGACGACGACGACGACGACGACAGACGACGACGGACGACGACGACGGACGACGACGGACGCCGGACGCAAAGTGATGAGAAAAGCTCACTTGGCCCTTTGAGCCAGGTGAGCTTAAAAATCTACGGTCGTCATCACGAATGGATAAGAATGTAAATAATGTCACATTCAGTGCATTCCCTACTTCGCAAATAGGTATGTTTTATCCTATAAAAGACAAAGGTTGTGTTTTTTCTTTGTTGAAAATTTAAAAAAAAAACATGCTTTCGATTATTTTTTAATGTTGAAAGAGCTTGACAAAATCTACGAGAATTGAAAAAAGTCAAACACTTTGAAAGCCAGGAAGGATAAGTATTTGAATACGGCAAAGAACTTAATGATCAAAATGGACCAGTTGACTTTTCGTCATTTTACTGTCATTTATTTTTTTCTATTCATTGCAGTCCTAGATAAACGAATTTCAAGGTATGAATCAAACCTGGAATACTACATAAATAGTTACCATGATAATAATATATACGTAAATTAGAATACAAGCAAGAATGAGTTCATAGTACACGGATGCCCAACTCGCACTATCATTTTTATGTTCAATGGACCGTTGAATTAGGATCAAAACTCTAATTTTCCATTTAAATTAGAAAGATCATATCATAGGGAACATGTGTACTAAGTTGATTTGACTTTAACTTCATCAAAAACTACCTTGACCAAAATCTTTAATCTGAAGCGGGACAAAAAGACCGAAAAACATAATGCACATAAATGGGACAAGAAATACATGTATGTATGCAATATTTTTTAAATATCATTGGTCAGGTAAGCTATAAGCTTCCTATAAATAATCGAGGTTTTCTAACATGCTGATACATGTATCAAATATGTTAAGCAGTCATTTTACACGTAGGGCAATACAGAATTAAAATATATACCGACCAAGACGGACATATTAACCAATGTTATTATTTTTTTCATTTTCAATCAAATGAGATTTTAGTATTTCGTGAATTTTCCGTTTTAGATATACATTACTGATTGTTCTGGTTTGTGTATTGCCATGCGTACTAAATGTACCAATCAGAAGTGATTGTCATAGCTTACGAATCGATCAAACGCATCCAATCAGAAGCATCTTACCAGTCAGAGTTGGAATATCAACAAACAATGGAAACCAACGACAAAAACGCTCAGATTTGATTTCAATCAGTTGTATGACACAAGCGTTAGCAATTTTGAATCAGACAAATATTGACGCAGCTAGACCAAGTGGGAGATGGGGATAAGAAAATATATAACATGTCTGAAATACGTTCGTTCAGAAGGACAGGAAGTAATATGAAAATAAAATGAAGGAATTTTTTTTTATTTGTTATCAATCCGCGGGATTTCTAGAATCAAAATGTTTCCGTGTTTAACAATCAAAATTGGAATTCATTGCAGAACTCACTTAAAATTGATATTTCCAGGATATATCTACGTTGTTCCTATCATCTGCTTTATATCAAGGCTTTGCTGTGAATTGACTCAAAGTCTATCTGCAAAATATATCATTTTCCCGACAGGCAACTAGAACCGTTTGGTTTGAACTTGATGAGGGAAAAAACCCATGAAGCTCCTTCTCTGTCGGATGTCCTGAAATTCCACCAGATTGTTGCTTCTTCTAATGATGTAACGCTTGCGTTGGATGCTCTTATTAAAATGTTTTTTTTTATAATGTTACTTTCTTTTAAGGGGGTTCGCAGGTCTAAATCATTTATATAGGATTTCTCTATATTTTTCTATAAATGAACTTTATCTTGTAGTTAAGAGAAAAATAAAATAAAAAAGTGGGGTCACCATTCATTTGCGCTCACAATCTACCTTCGAAAGAAGCATACATTTTTGTAAAAGTGTTTTTTTTCTGTTGAAATAATAGGAGAAATAAAGTTATTATCGAAATAAAAAAAGAAATTTATTACAGAAATCGGTCAAATTTTACAATGATTTAGTTTAACTACAGCTTATATGGAAATTATATTAAAAAATATAGGTCACCGATGAGTTGAAAAAGATATTTCAATTTTAAAGCCAAAAAATGGCATTTTTTCACCAAAGGGAGATAATTTGGAACTTTTGATGTATACATTTTAAAAGTCATCTGGGGCCAACACGAATTGATTGTTTTGAATGTTTTTTTGTACCATATGATAAAGTAACAACTACAAAAGGTAACATATAAAGTTTGTAATGAAAATTAAATGTTTATTTTGTTTCTAAAATTTTTATACCCTCGAGCCTCCTTAAGTGATTATAAATGGTACATTCTCCATAATAAAACAAAGCAAAAAATACAATCAGTATCCTAAATCGATTCATTTCTTCCTAGATTTACCTTAAACAAATCACAAAAATAAATGGAATGAACCCTTCATTTTTCTCATATCATTTATATCTTTTTAGAAAATACGCTTTGATATTTCACTTAATTGGTATGTCCTTGTTATCTCATCGATAAAATCCCAAAGGGTGACTGGGGTATAGAAATATGGTCACTTGGTCTTCTCCCGACCGGTAGTAAAACGCTTGCCGAAGTGGGGCGTCCGTTTGGCTGTGCGGGTTATATCAAGTTCGCAGTCACGTCCGGTCAGAAGGGGGACGTTAAATCCGATGCCTCGTGTAAAAAGAGTGCCACGCTCTTTGCACGTTAAGAACCCTTGCATGAACTCTTTGAGGGGTCCGTAGGTGGACTGTTGCAAGGCAAAATTTCTGTCCCTATCCAATATACCCTCCTTTTCCCGGTGGCAGTCCAAATTTCTCCGACCATCATCCCAGATGGCCTCTATTGTCTCAACCTACACATTGTATTTATTGTGAACTTGTTCTCGTCCTGTATATGCATGAACTATTTGCCACTGGACGTTAAGCTACCTACAATCAATCAAGCAATCTCATCGATATAACACTAAAAGAAGTTTTGTGTATAAATTCGACATATGTTTGTGGACAGTTGTTATCTATTCGTTTGGTGTGTTTGGACTATTGATTTTGCCTTTTGATTAGGGACTTTCCGTTCTGATTTTTTCCTCGGAGTTCATTATTTTTGGGATTTTCTTTTTGCAAGGATTTGAGCAAGAACTCAGTAAAAAGTGATTATTTTTTTTTTTTAGAGTTTTTACTAAAATATAAAACACAAAAATGTAAATAAAATAATGAGGGTTTATTCCTCAAGTCGCTGTGGTTTTTTTCTCTCTCTAATAGCTATAGAATATCATTTTAATTGCTTGCAGTGAGTTAATAATTTGGTATTTATATTTTGAGAAATGTAAAATGTTACGACAAGCTTATTATTGTGTAAAATTAATTTAAAATAAAGTTAATAGTTGTTTGAACTGCCTTAATAACTTTGACCTAAATTTATTATCCAAAGTACTCAAATCGAAATCAAAAGTGAAGATACAAAGGTGAGAGAACGTAAACGAAGCATGGCTTATTTTGAGAACGATATCTAAATATGACACATCTCCTATGATACGTGTTTTTCTTTTCTATTGGCTTTTAAGACTTTTTCTTTGACCTTTCTCCTTTCTTTAACGTTGACCCATGTATCAACTGGCATCCCTCTTTAGATTATATTGCATATACCTTAATGTTTCTAGGAAAACATTGTTTGCAAGGTCATATATGTTGTTAATATCGTTGCTCTTTATATTCCTGTCACTTATAGCTGAGAAAGTTTTGAAGAGATATTTGAATTTTTTTTTTTTTTTGTATTTTTAGCTTCCAAACGTTGAACTTTCTTCTTTTAAACAGATGTGGTATGAGTATAAATGAGAAAAATATCCACCAGAGATTGAAAATAACATTAGGTCGCCTCACTTCCGTCAACAAAGAGCCCAACCCATACTTATAATAGCTTTCAAATATCATGTCAGTACAATTTGTAATACAATAAAAACCTATAAAACTTGTTGGTCTGATTTATTTACAAAACAATAACCAATAGTGAAATCACAAAAATTCTGAACTCCAAGGAAAATTCAAAAAGGAAAGTCTCAAAGCAAATGGCAAAATCAAAAGTTCAAAGACATCAAACAAATGGAAAACAACTGTCATATTCTGGACATGGTACAAGCATTTTCTTATGTTTTAAATGGTCGATTGAACCTGGTTTTTTAGCTAGCCAAACCTCTCACTTGTATGACAATCGCATCAAATTCCTTTATCAAATGATGAATATGATAGACAGCAACTAACATCAACTACTGAACAACATGTTGTATTTCTAAATATTCTTACACTAAGCTGTTCTAAATATGATTTTTTTTAAAGTATGTATATGATCATTAGACTTTGGTTTACCTAACAATGTTACAAGAAGAATTTTATTCAGAAGATACAGCTACTCTTTGAATTTTAAGTTATAGGCATATTAACACTAATTTGGGCAAAAAATACTATGAATACATATTTATTCGTTGGATATCAATTTTCGAGGATTTAGTGGATACATGTGAATCATTAATTCAAATTATGATTTTTTATTGGTTTGTATGCAGATGTCTGCAAAACCACTTAATATTAAATATCCACGAAAATGCAAGTTTTCCCTAAACCTCGAAAATGGATCCCACAAAAATAAAAGAATCCTTAGTATATAAAATTACAATTGGAGGTCACATTTGCCCTCATTATCAGAACAGACGTACTATTTTTTGTACTACTAATCATCAGGGAACAAGTGCTCTCTAACAGACAATTAATTATTTTTTTCAAGTGGTGTTTTACGCGTAGTGTAACATCTATGCTACAGGCACTGAACTGGAAGACACTACAGGAAAGCTCAATGTAAGGTCATCATGTTTTACAGAGTAGTGCCCCAACTGATTGCCATACCAACTACAGATTTACAGCCAGTATCATCATCAGTAAGAGGACACAAAGAACGATTCCTAATTCCTTTTGCTAGGACTCAAGTATATCGGTACTCGTTTTCCCAGATACCATCAGAATCTGGAATGGTCTTCCACAACCCTTAGTAAAATTTTACGGACGCCATCACGAGTTGGTTGACCGTTATGGAATAACCGTTTCACAAATGATATCGGATATGTTCCTTACGTCGTAACTACAATCCCCTTCCCTTTCATGAATTTGACCTACCGAATTAGACTATTTACCGGATTTGTAATCACATAAGCAACACGACGGGTGCCGCATGTGAAGCAGGATCTGCTTACCCTTCCGGAGCACCTGAGATCACCCCTAGATTTTGGTGGGGTTCATGTTGTTTATTCTTTAGTTTTCTATGTTGTGTCATGTGTACTATTGTTTTCCTGTTTGTATTTTTTAATTTTTAGCCATGGCGTTGTCAGTTTGTTTTAGATTTATGAGTTTGACTGTCCCTTTGGTATCTTTCGTCCCTCTTTTAGTAAGCTGTATCACCCTTAAATCATTTTAAAGTTTAGGTAAACAATTGTAAAGTAGGTATTGTGCAACAAGTCTTTACATTCCTAAATATATGATTATATTTAGTGACAATTTGAATGTTTTTATCGACTAATAGAAGTTACGATATATTTTTCTTGCACAAATGAATGAATGTCAACTTTAGAAATGATCCATGTAAACTTGTTGCTCCTTTAAATAAACTTATTCTTAAAGGTAACCTTTTCAACACTGTAATAAGATCATTTAATATTGTTTCTATTGGTATAAATATTGACTTTGTTATTAGTAGATTAAAAGCTAACTAAATATTACTAGTATGTTATATACACATACATTTTCATGGATCTACAATCTGTCGATACCTGTTACTTGGCATTGCACAAGGTCATGTTTTTCTCTGGCTGTTTATGACGTCTTTACACTAAATCCATTGTATGTTGGATGTGTACGGATTGATTGCTTAGTCTTAGAGGCATGATTTTTTTGTTAGTTGTTAATGGCTTTGAACTAGCTGCCAGGTAACTGCGAGTAATCTCAGATCTGTTCATTGTGTCTTTTTGTGTCGGGATGTATAAGTACCCGACCACGTCCACTTGTCTGTTTTGTCTATCTGATGAGTTAAGCCTTTTTCAACTGATTTTTATAGTTCGTTCTTATGATTTACTGTTATACCACTGTAAGGTAAGGGGAGAGTTGGGATCCCACTAACATGTTTAACCCCGCCACATTATTTATGTATGTGCCTGTCCCAAGTCAGGAGCCTGTAATTCAGTGGTTGTCGTTTGTTTATGTGTTACATATTTGTTTTTCGTTCATTTTTTTACATAAATAAGGCCGTTAGTTTTCTCGTTTGAATTGTTTTACAATGTCTTATCGGGGCCTTTTATAGCTGACTATATTCGGTATGGGCTTTGCTCATTGTTGAAGACCGTACGGTGACCTATAATTGTTAATGTTTGTGTCATTTTTGTCTTTTGTGGATAGTTGTCTCATTGGCAATCATACCACATCTTCTTTTTTATACAATAAACATATATTAATGCAACTGCATGAAGAAACACACAAATGAATTGTTACCATTCGATAACAGTGTTTGACATATACAAGACACATTGTAAGTAAATAATTTACCGATTTAGATTATGGAAAAGAGGGGGTATTTTTTTCTATTTGTAATGACATTTCTATCGCGGAAAAGCGGGTTTTTTTTTAAACAATTTTACTTTTCTATCCCAAATTCATGTACTTGTATTTAGCTTTGATGTTATATTTGTTGTTCGTATCGGATTTTGCCTAATGCTTAGTTCGTTTCTGTGTGTGTTACATTTTAATGTTGTGTCGTTTTATACTCAATGCGTTTCCCTCGGTTTTGGTGTGTGACCCGGATTTGGTTTTTTTTCTGTCGATTTATGAGTTTTGAACATCGGTGTACTACTGTTGCCTTTACTTAATTGAATCGAATGAAATATTCAGAAAGATTGTCTTTTGATTAGCAATACATTTTTTAACATATAATGAGGATATGATTATTTATTTTACCTCCTTTACATTTGTAGGAATATGATTGGTGGAAACAGTGTATATTTTCTATTATGTTAGTTGGGAGGCGGGGCTTATTTCTTACACGGTTAGTAGTGGAGTTACGTCCCTTTATATTCTTTATAAGGTAATAAGGAGGCGGGGCTTATTTCATACACGGTTAATAGTGGTGTTACGTCCCTTTAAAAAACAAAACAGTTATGAGAATAAAATCTCAAAGGTTTCAAAAGACGAAGGAAATGATGATAAAGTGACATAGAGTAGAAGGTGTACATATTTTTTTTTTCTAAAAGTTAAAAACTGACACGAAAACGAATATAACTAGATTTGCGATTGCAAGCAATAGCGGATGGCACCCCTCCCCTATTGCCAGGTGAGTGGTAGCCATGGTAACGGCGGCCATTTTGGACATTCCAAACTCAAAAGTCAAGTCTACATTAGCTGAGCAACATTTGTTATAAGTTTTAATAAATTTTAAGCATTTTGAAGTTTTTCGTATTTTTGCTGTTTCCATGGTAACGGCGGCCATTTTGAATATTCCAAAGTCAAACCCCCCGCTGCATTTTTTCCCTCCATAATCATATACAATCATATACCATTTAATGTCTTTAGAATAAATTAAACATTGATGTTCTAGAATGTTCTGTGAAAATTCAAAGTTTTGACCTTTTTGCATTGTTTCCATGGTAACAACAGCGATTTTGGAAATTCCAACGCCAAATTCCACATTTTCCAATGTTGCTCATCGTTACTGAGAAGTTTCATTAAGTTTGGAACATTTTGAGATTTTTGAATTTTTTGGAGTAGTTTCCATGGCAACATAGTAGTTCCAATCAGTGCCAAAATCACCCAACACCTGTATATAGTGGACACCTACATTGTATTAAAATATAATGGTTCTGAGTTCAATCATATCCCAATAGTTCACCTAAACAAAAACCTGGATTTTTTCACATTTGTTTCGTTTCCATGGCAACGTCAGCCATCTTGATGATGCCATACCCCGTTTGCACAATTTCATATAGTGGACTACATTATGGCATAGATTCATCAATATTGTTCAAGCCAATTCCGAGAAATAGCATGGACAAAAAAGTGTGGAAGAATAAATATAACTAGAATTGCTATTGCAAGCAATAGCGGATGTCACCCTTCCCCCAATTGCCACTAAGCGGCAGACATTTCAAAATTGTTAAACAGTGAATGCACATATATGCATGGCAATACATCTTTTTGTAAATTTTCAGTACATTCAGAGCATTTTAGAAAATTTCACATTTTTGCTGTTTCCATGGCAACGGCAGCCATTTTGAAAATTTGAAAGTCAAAAGTCTCATCTGTACATGCCAGTTTACAATTATACTAAGTTTCATTAAGTTTGGAGCATTTTGAAAATATTTGTTATTTTTGCAGTTTCCATGGCAACGGTGGCCATTTTGGAAATTCCAACTTCAAAAGTCTCATCCAGACTTGCTAGTCAACAATCATATTAAGTTTCATCAATTTTGAAGCATTTTCAAATTTTTGAAATATTTAACCCTGTATCCATGGTAACATAGAAGTTCCAATGATTGTCAAAATCACTCAAAACCTGTATATAGTGGACAACTACCTTGTATACAAATTTTATGATTTTAAGTTCAAACATATCAAAGTTCTTCACCAAACCAAGACGTTTTTGGAGCATTTTGACCTTTTTGCATTGTTTCCATGGTAACGGCAGCCATTTTGGAAATTCCAACGCCAAATTCATTATCTATCAAAGTTGCTCATCGTTATGCTAAAGTTTCAAAATAATTGGAGCATTTTCATATTTTTGAAATTTTTGGTGTAGTTTCCATGGCAACATAGTAGTTTCAATGATTGTCAAAATCATCCAAAACCAGTATATGGCCGGCACCTTTACTGTATCAAAATATATTGATTCTGAGTTTAAGCATCTCCAAATTATTCACCAAAAACAAAAACTGGAATTTTTCACAAATGTTCTGTTTCCATGGTAACGGCAGCCATTTTTTAGTTCCAAAGTAAGGAAATTCAGGGTTCCTTGTTATAGTGCATCATCATTCAGATTGGATCCTTTAGCTCCGAGAAAGCGGGAGGACAAAATTAGGTGGAAGAAAAATAATAATAATAATAGGGAAAAAGAAACAGAGGAAAAGCAATATGTCACCCGACATTGTCGATCGGGTGACATAATAAGAAAAAAAGAAACGAACAATAACAATATGGCACCCTCAACGATGTCACCCCAACTCCGTTGAGGGTGCCATAATTATAGATAATCTTTGATTATCTCAACGAGATTGATTTTCTCGCTTGAGCTGGTACAGCGAAAGTGAGAAAAACAATCGAGTTGAGATGACCAATGATAATCTGTTTATCGCTATTTTACCTATGACGATGTTGTCAATTTCATTGTCAATTTCGTTAGCAACGCCACGTAGCCTCCTTAGTTTCTAGCGATAATTTTTCCATCTCAAGCGAGAAGCATGATATGAAAATTATATAAAAAAAAAGATCTAAGGAAAAATGCGCAAAATAGCGATAACTACATTTAGATCACATTATTCAGTTTGTATTGTCCTGAACATGCATGAAAAATATGCCACTGGACGTTAAGCAAGCATCCAACAATCGATCAACGTCTTCAGTGTGACTCAATAAGATTTTTAAAATCTTGCACACTAATATGTTAAATCTGGCTTTTTTTTATGAAAGTCATAAATTAACAAAACTTAACGTTATATTTGTTACTAAGATTGAAATGCAAGCAGTGACAATTTCTTTTACACCTGTCACCTATTAAAATTTTAAAAGATGAATTCACAAATCGGCAATTAAAAACTATAGGACGAATATAATTTTGAAGTAAATTATAGGAATGGATTTTTATCAAGGACAATAATGACCTGACAACGGTCATTATTTTATGCTTTTGAGCAAATTTCATTAAAACATGGTATCGTCCAGGTTGGTTCTGAGAAAGAATGAACTATGGTTCTGAAAGAAAATAACTCCATATAGGTATATAAATGTTATTACACATCCGGTAAATAGCACCTGTTCTAAGTCAGGAAGCTGATGTACCGTAGTTGTCGTTTGTTTAGGTAATTTATACGTGTTTCTCGTTTCTCTTTTTTTTATATAGATTATACCGTTATATTTCCCGTTTGAATGGTTTAACACTCGGGGCCCTTTATAGCTTGTTGCTCGGTGTGAGCCAAGGCTCCCTGTTGAAGGCCGTTCATTGACCTTTAATGGTTTACTTTTTTGAATTGTTATTTGTATGGAGAGTTGTCTCATTGGCACACACCACATCTTCCTATATCTATATAATTTGGTCGGTCACATCCGTGAAAAGGGAAGGATATTATATTATATAATCATTATATGCACAACAGATAACAAGATTAATCAAGCTTCACAATTTCTTATAGACAGAGCATTCAGTTACTATTACAAGTTGAAATCACATTAACACCAACTAGAGCACTTTAGTTATTAAATAAACAGAGACACCCTTTTTGATACGTTAATTAATTTTCAGCTTCATAGTAAACGCAGTATAACATCTAGGTCACTCGTGGTTTAGTTCATTTATCCAGCATGTATGAATACAATATCAAAGGTATGTGTATTTTACGGGTTGCATCAACTGCGGCGGCATTTGGTTTACTCCTTGTAATTATTATCCTGGTATTAGGAGTGAACGACCTGGTAGCGGGCCGTAGTCTCCTGGAAGACTTGTGCATCTACTTTTATACATCTCTCCCACCAACGTCTCGTGCCCCTATGGAGATGGTGGGCAAATTACGTTATGCTGATTAGATGCTGATCTCAGGGCATTAGGTCACTGGCGTCAATAAACACAGTGATGCAAATGTAGGCAATCGAAATGTTGACATTCTGTCGAGTCGGGAAATGGACCAACGGGACTTAACAAAGCTTACTCTTCTCACGCATGTGCTCCGGTTACAACATTCAGGCCTTACGCTAATTAAATAACAAAGTAATAAAGCTGGAACATGTGAAATAAGGTATAAAGAAGGTGGGAACATTCGTTTAGTCAGGGGACCCCCTCTGGTGAAACAGTGAAGACGGACTCTATATCATTATTCCCAGAGATCTTATTCACAATTTTTCATACAATAACATTAAAAGTATACGTAACGTTCGTCAATTATAAAAGAGAAGATATGGTATGATTGCCAATAAGACAACTCTCTACAAGAGTAAAAAATGACACAGAAACTAACAACTATAGGTCACCGTATGATGTCTTCGAAATGTCTTCATATACGCGTTGGCTAACTGTAAAACGAATGCAAAAATAGAAGTGAGTGTTTACTGAGTAGCTCGATAGAGTCGTATGTACAAACCTACAGCGCATCTCCTACACCGTAACAATACACATATTATGTATCTAACTTAATTTACTCTAGATCTTAATTGCCACCCCCTTATAAAAATAATAATAATAAATTCTTTTTTTAAAGAGGGTAACTCAATTAGACCTAGTCTAATTTCCATTGAGATCCTCAAACAAATCACATGCATACATTTAACATTCATACATTCAAGCATTAAACTACAAAATATATTACTAGTAAACACACAATTCAATCATTCAAATATACAAATGGCTAAATGTACAATGTATCTTCCTCAAATTAAATCACATTGATTGTAATTACTTAATTTATACGACTGCGAAATCAAATTCAAAATTGCGGACAATAATGATCACGAACGATTTTGTAAAAACCTATTTTATAAATCAATAATAATATATTTATTTTTTTTGGTTGAAAGATAAAAGTTGAAACTTTGGAATTTTCCACAAATGAAAGAATGTTAAAGTATAATTTATGTAATTTACGCAACCAATAAACGAACTATTTTGCCTTCTTTCTTTGAGCATGTAATTCATTGAACTTTTTAAAAACGAACGTCATATAAAGCTGCCTGTCCATTTTCTCTATTGCATATCAATACCAGTTTGTGATTTTCACTGTAATAAACTGCTTTTGGATGTTCCAAATAATAGTCTCTTCCAGTCACGTTACCAAGGTCAGTATTGCAATCTTTTGATACCGCTATGAGGAGGACATTAAACTGATCCCCAACTGCATATACATTTCCTTTCTGGTCCGTTGTGATGCTAGCCGAGAAACCCTTGTGATGGCTTAGTTTATCACTAGAGTAATGCCAAGTCTGGCCTTTAGCTGCGCCTAAAGAAATATGTTTGCCTAAATGGTCTGAACAAATAATATTTCCAAAATTATTCACGAGATGAGATACCTTATCGACATCTACTTTAATTTTCTTAATTATCCGTCCATGAAGATCTAGAACATGTATTCCTTCACCATATGATACAATATACAACTTCCCATTATCGTGTGATATTCCCCAACAGCTCTTTTTCACACCGGTTTCAATATCCCGTAGAATTCTATCAGATTTGGTGTCGACGATGGCAATATTTTTGTGATCAAAAAATGTAACGGCTATTGTATGATGATTTATGATGGTTGCATCATATGGTTCTAAGTTAACCGCGATGTCACGATCATGTGATCCTTTCTCATTATAAATCATCAAACGTTTTTTTGTTTTGTCCAAAATCATTATTTGTTTATCTTGCAATATCAAACAGCTAGTTATTATGCACGGTTTGCATTTCAGATTAATCCTTGTTCGTAGCTGTAATTCGATACTATCTACACTATTTACAGTCATGGAATTGAGTTGTGCCTGTTCTACATTTGGTTCGACAAACGATGCGCAACCTTTTGTTGTAGCCATAATAGTTGTGCCATATGTTTTTATGTTCTCTATACTTGTTTTAATTGTCAAATTTGGTTCAAATTCAAGAGAACACAATGGAAGGTGAGTAATTAAAGAGTTAACTGCTAGTTTTTCCTCGTCTAAACCTCCTCCAGCCATCATTTTCACACCGATAAAGGATTGGACATCAGATAAACATGTCTTCATCTGAAGAAGTCGATCCTTCACATTTCGTATCTGTGTTTGTTTTTTTATTAATGTACTTTTTGATGACGATATTTCTTTTTGACACTCTCGGAATTGTATTGTCACCTCGGTCAAGGTTTTTTCAAGAAGTCTCTCAAAAAACTGAATAATTTCTCGATGTCTTGCCTTTGTTTCATTTTTTATACTTTCTTCGCTTTCTAAAATATCACTCAGATTCTTGTCTTGGATCTTAATTCCATTTTCGATATTGTCCAATAAATTGTCAATATTTTGTTCCAAGTTGGATAATGCAGTAGATGTTTTAGCTCCCTTTGCTGCATTCTGTAATGACAAGGGATCCGGGCATGTACTATGCTCTGACTTAACACATAAAATACAAATCAAGCTGTCATGCCCTGGACAAAAATATTCAAACACTTTTTGATGAACTTGACACACCTGTAAAATGGCCAATTGTTCAACCTTCTGATATTCTGTAACTGCTATCAAATGGTGATGTCTGGACATTTTTGCAGCTTTATGCACTCGTAAACATTCGTCACAATACCCCTCCTCACAATCAGAGCACCATTTTGATGCAAACTTAGTTGTATCTTCATACTCACAAGGTCCACAGTAAATTGTTACTTTGTCGGAATCCGCCATGTTCTTAGAACTACAACAAAATATGCATCCATCCATCAATGTTACATTATATGTATACATATTTCGAACCATATTTTTTTTATTGCGCATAAAATATTTAAATCGGTGTAGCGGTGTGTTAATTCTAGCGTATATATATACATACATGGTGCGCTTTATATAATTAGTTTTGTGAAATTGACCTTCATTTTTTCTCTATATGTTTTCATGTTTGTTATTAATGTTGAGTTGATTTTTTAAACTCAAAGATATAATTATGTGTTTATCGGTAGAATAAATAATGTCTTGATACATTTAGGTGAAGTGGTGTGTAAATTTTAAGCGTATACATATATAGAACGCTTTATACAATAAGTTTTCTGAAATTGACATTCAATTTTTCTATATATGTTTTTATGTTTGTTAAGTTGTATTTCAAACTCAAACATATAATTATACGAATATTGTGTGAATGCCTTGTTTTAATCAAAATGTGACACTATAATACACAATTATTTTTTTTTAGTCTATTATGTGTTTATCGGTAGAATCAAACATGTCTTTGTACATTTTTGTAAGCTAAAATTCTCAATTGCAAAACTTATCAGAATTTAAGTCATTTCTATACTAAAATCCTTGGTATAATAAATATAACAACACTGTAGGTATAGGTCTAGCTGCTCGCAGATACTTTCTCTTTCATACCAAGTATTGTTTAATAACATTTTAAACTAACCTATCATAACATCAATATCCAAAGTACAAACAGAACTGTCTTATACATTTAAATGGACTTAAATCAAACTTGATATTGTAATGCGACAAATTACTAAACTGCAAACTGACTGTCGTAGTTACAGTGAGTTGAAATGACACCAAAAAATTATCTTTATATAATATAACAGAACCCCACTTTTTAATCGCTAAATCATTTCACGTGCATATATTACCCATATATATTTATAACCAAGATCAAAACCCCGTTATACAACAACTCACACTGACCAGTTTTTAACTTATAAATACTATAACACAAGTCTCATCGAAAAGAAATTTAAAGAAAATTATCCTTCGACATACTATTCCAAATTTAAAACATTTCTTCGCTAAAATCCGTGGTATAAATAAAGCCAACAGTAGGACATCGCTTTTTGAAATAAGAAATAAAACAAAACTCTACTTAAAGGCTTAGTTGTCCGCAGTTACTTCGACCTATCAAAGGAATAAATGAAATATAAATTTCATGCCAAGATTCAAATAAACTGCCATTTGTGATTGAATGTTATCGTAAGTGTAACCATCTTTATAGCTATCGGATGTCCAATGAGCATAAGCCTTCAGTAATCTCTTCGAAATACTAAAATAAGCTACAGTAGAATTCACACCACTTCTTAAACTATGCATATGTCTGTATATGAAACTGGAGATTTTTTACTGCATAATGTAGCTATCCCAGGAATAGATTACTTAGCCGTATTTGGTACAACTTTTTATTAATTTTTGGTCCTCAATGCTCTTCAACTTTGTACTTGTTTGGCTTTATAACTATTTTGATCTGAGCGTCACTGATGAGTCTTATGTAGACGAAACGAGCGTCTGGCGAAATAAAATTATCATCCTGGTACCTATTACGAAAACCTCGTATTTTTTAAATAACACAATGCGATCAATTGTACTGTTTCAAATCAAGCTCCATATTAGTCAACAATAAATATTTTAACCACCACTTAACGGGATAAAGAGTTTTTCCCGTTTCATAAACAATAACTGAACTACCTCACCTATAAATATCGGTTTTACTCTTTTCTAAATGGATAGACATATAACTATCAAAAACACATGTAGCAATATTTTTCTTTGATAGCTGTTAATTCACTGTATCTTGAGAAACATGAAAAAAATAGTAAACATAACACACATATTCTCAAACAAAACAAATCATAATCTATACCATATTTAAAAATAATCAGTTTTCAAATCTCTGGTGTGACCGGTTTTTCTTTTATTTATAGGCTAAATTAAAATTATTTAACCACCCTCTAGATTCAAGGAAAGAAATTTGTCTGAACAAGAACTGACTGTTCTTAAAGTTGTATCATGACTCCAAAACTGACACACTTATTCCTTGTCGAATAAGTTCATCAATATAAAGCGAAATAGTAGTTGATATAGTTGGTAAGAACTCTAGACCGAATGAAAGACACCATTTCCGATTTTTTTCAAAATAAATACGATATTCATTTTTTGTATAATATTGGCGTTAGAATATTCTATAAAAGCCGGTATAACCACAATCGCACTGGCTAGTCTTGGATCATTGACTGAAACTTCAAACTGTTTCCATTGAAACTATAAACAGAAAATAAAACAAATTAAAACTAAAAATTTAGAATAATATCTGTAAACATAAATCTAGCTATAAAATATATGATGGTGCACTGCGCGAGCAAATAAATCTCTCCCAGCGAGCTTATAAATAATGTCCATACATTGCATATTCTTTAGTTTTGTATGGTGTGTCATGTGTACTATTGTTTGTCTGTTTGTCTTTTTAATTTTTAGCCAGGCGTTGCATGTTGCAACTAATATTAATTTCTTTCCACTTGGGGGGGGGGGGGGTTGATACCTTGTAGCTGCATTATCCTGTTATTTTTCTAAATCTACAAGGGTGTCTTATACGTGCAAGAAATATGGCTCTCTTTTAACACGGGTCCTCTATTTGTCGTTCCCGTCCGACGAAATTGCCTCAGACAAACAATTAATTCCATTTGTTCGTGGTCTGGGAATACAGTTTACAATTATTATATGGGTTATTTCTTCCTTAGTAATATGTCTACTGTTTTTTATGAATTATTTACTTTTTGAGTGGTCCTATCAGTTGTATATATATGAAAATAAATAAAACATGTTGAAAGTGAAAGTAGTGAATTGGTCAAAATGAAAGTACGGTAGAAATTAGCCTTCGTCATTTATTCAAGATTCAAAACCTACCATTGACATGATAATAGGGCTCTCAAAAGAAAAAGCACTGATGGATTGTCCTTGGACAAGCATATTTTATCAAAATAATAATGGTCCGTAAGCAGTTAAATAAATTTCATGTTAGAAACAGTGCATTTTTTTTAATTCAACATGACTTTAACCAAAATATGCATTGTAGCCAAGGGGAAGAATAATCATGTTCTAAGGCCAAAGGAGGTACGAAATATACCAAAGGGACAGTCAAACTCATAAATCTAAAACAAACTGACAACGCCATGGCTAAAAATGAAAAAGACCAACAGAAAAACAATAGTTTACATGACACAACATAGATAACTAAAGAATAAACAACACGAACCCCATCAAAAACTAGGGGTGATCTCAGGTGCTCCGTAAGGGTAAGCATATCCTGTCATCTGTCAACTGTCATTTTTCTCTATACCATATTCGCAAATGGTGTTAAGGGATAGCCCAATATTTAGTTCTTTAAATTGTAACCACGGAGAGGGGATCGAACTAAGAAACTTTGTGCTAGTAGTCCGATGCACTAACCACAACACCATCTCACCTAAAATACTGTTCATACATAACAACAGTTCATACTCAATATCAACACATGACTGTTAAAAGGCGGCTGTTTGTGTAAAAAAATCATGTGATCCAGCCGCAAAAAAAAGGTTCTCATATGAAACAAATGGCAGACTTCAATTTCGGTACTACTAAAACATCTTTGGTCTAATACATCTGCGGGGGTTTATCAAACCTTGTCCTTTCCACGAAAAGCCTAATCAGTTTTAGTGATCCTCGTGTATACCAATATGGTGATAACCCGACTTAAATAAAAATTTTAACAATATTCATTAAAACCTTCATAAACACCCTCAAATGTCACCTTTTCTGTGTCAACATATTGATTAACATGACCTAAATCAAGTACAAATTATCTCATTTTACCTGAACTTTGTACAGATACTTTAGGAGGATTTAAAGCAAACAGTAGGCATGTGACTTCTTTAAAACAATGTGTGTCAAGTAACTCCTATAATGACCTTTCGACAAAATCTGTAGATTTAATTGCAAACATAATATTTCATAAAAAGCCAAATATGGTTCACTAACAAATGGTATTCTGTATTCTTATTTATTGTATTAATGATAAAATCAATGCACATAAAACATTTTTCCAGAACTCAACATTTTTTCTTAAATTGCCTTATAAAAAGTGTTTTTTCCCGTTTCATAATTATATCAAAATTATACTCAACTTCATTAAGAATAACTGGTGATTGTTGCAGATGGGACTCCTTTAAAAGGACAGACTCTAGCGAAGTGAAAGAGCTGATTACGGGAGAAACATTGTTGATTGGAATTTGCTGCTTAGTTTCCCACGGTTCCTGTCATAGACGCTGAAAAGGCCATGAACAAATGATTTGGTATTGAATGTTTGTACCACTGTTGTCTGGGCGGCCGCTATCATTTGTAAATATTTCCACCGTACGATCATATGGTTTGGAATTCCGTCTCATTGAATTAGCTCTGGCAATTGCAGGACGTAAATTGACTGCATCGTCCTTATTGTTAGCTAAAGGACTATCGAGATACTCTTGAACACTATCCCAACCATGCTTATTGGCAATTTTAAGAATTTTATTTTGTTTTCTTAATGTCTCTTTCATTACGACAATAAAGCGTGATGCAGTGTCCAACGAATCAAACTTAATATCACTGTCAATTTTGTACAATTTATAAGAACGTTCAATATTGATACTATGTTGTATCCGATTAACTCTGTTTTTAAACGAAAAATATGTTGCATCAACTCCAGTAGCCTTCTCCGACTTATTGGCAAAACGGCTCTCAAAATATTGAGTGATGTTGTTCTTTTGTTGCTTTAAGGCGTTGCTTAGATCAGTAGAAATGAGTTAAACTGCACTGTCTGTCTACATTATCATCACTATATTCTGTCGGATCTCTAACATATAGGTCTAGATCAGAGTTTGACATACATATTCAGGAATAAACTACAAACTGATTGTCGTAGTTACTGTGAGCACTTTCGATGAAATGACACCCGAAAATTCTCTTCATGTTCTATAACGGAACACCACCTTTTAAACCGTCGAAGTATTTCACGTGCATATGTTTCCCATATATATTTGGCAGTGGCTATTCTACCGGCTCTGATTAAAATATCTTCATTCAAGCCGGCAAAATAGCCTATTTCTATAGAAATGGCTATTTTACCAGTACACGTAATATATGTTGCTATTACTGGAAAAATAGAAAATATGTTATTTTGCTTGCATAAGGCAAGTCGAAACCAAGTTAAAAACTATTTTATCTACAAATATGCAATTCAAAGGATTGACTATTATTTCAAAATGAATTTTAATTTAAATAGGTTTTTATTTTTATTTTTGTAGCGATGTAATTGATTCTGTTATATTATTTTTAATGTTTTATCAAATGACGAGGTACTATAAGGCCTGTCTTTGGCACCCTTATTTTCTTATTTTTCAAATTCTGTTTTGAAGGGCAACTTATCATGTTAAAATATTCTCTGAGTTTTAAAGTTTGTTTATATGAACTTCAAAACAACTAGTTTTAGCAACTGGGTGAGGTGAGGGGTAAACTATTATTATTAAAATATTGTGATTATGATTCACTTTGCAGGTGTTCCGTACAAGAATTATTAGTTTCTAAGTGCCTGCGCCACCTTGACCCAGGAATTGTTTATTTCCACTGTCATGCGAACTGTTTTTGCTGTCTCAATCGCTTTTATTTTCTCCGGATCACGTCGGCGCACGCTATTCAGAAACAATGGCCATTATTTGTATGTTTTCCCTTTTTTTTTGCGTTTTTGATGCCCTTTACCGCCCCCCCCCCCCCCCCCCCCCCCCCCCCCCCCCCATCATCATTTTACAGTAAAAGTTGAAAGTAGTCTAAATTTACTATCATGTCATGTCATTTCTTTATTTGGCCATGGAATCTAAAATAATAAATTGTATTGCAATAGAATGTCTTTTTCCTATTGTTCACTCACCTGAACTCGCCTACAAACAACTCTGGTGGGAACTCTGAATTGAAACTACATGAAATGATATGCTATCATTGCAAAAAATGAATGCTCGATATTTTTGTTCACTTGTTATACATTCTTGACAATTTAAAATTGACTGATAAATGTTTTTAAACGATTATATGTGTCTCAAATGATGTAACTTAAGCTGTTTTCCTTTTTAACTACTTGTATATCAGTAATTATTTGATTCCATTTATTTTATGTTAACAGTGCACATTTTCATTCAACTTTTCAGAAGTAACTATTTATTTCACTCTTTACAAAGAAACGGTAAAATAGCCATCTCGATAATAATAGGCTATTTTTGCTGGTCTGGATAAGGATATTTAACCAGACCCGTCGCAATAGCAAATTTGCTATTTTCCGGTGCCGGTAAAATAGCCACTGCCAATCTATTTATAATCAATAACAAAAAAAACCTTGATACAACTACTCTAACTAATCTAACTAATCAGTTTTGAGCTAATAAATAGTTAAACTATAACACAGGAAATCCCAAAGATTCAACGAAAAGAAATATAATTACTTCTACACATTTAAAACCAATATGAATAAGGGAGATAAGGGATGGTAGTAAACGTCACGGGACCAACAACCCAGCAAAGCAAAACAATATAGAAGTAATCAATATATCAACAGTATTTTGTCCCATGTCTTCAAAGAAAACCAAAGATAGATCTAATTGAAAACAAGAAGACGTAAGCCAAAATGTGCCGATGATTTTACTGATCATGATGAATTGATGTTGTAACTCTCAAAGAAAAAGATTATGCAACAAGTATGACATATAAAATCAACATTATCAATTATCCATCTAAATAATCCCATCATAGATATAGGAAGATGTGGTGTGAGTGCCAATGAGACAACTCTCCATCCAAACAACAATTCAAAAATTAAACCATTATAGGTTAAAGTACGGCCTTCAACACGGAGCCTTGGCTCACACCGAACAACAAGCTATAAAGGGCCCCAAAATAACTAGTGTAAAACCATTCAAACGGGAAAACCAACGGTCTAATCTATATAAACAAAACGAGAAACGAGAAACACGTATATATTACATAAACAAACGACAACTACTGTACATCAGATTCCTGACTTAGGACAGGTGCAAAAGAGTTTTAAACCAGTTTTAAAAGAGATACGAGTCAGGGAAACTTCGCCAAACAGAAATATGTTACACCTTTTGGTTTTTAAATATGAAAAACATACATATTGGAAAATGAGGTTAAGGTAAGTTTAACTATGACAGATAAACATTGATGCTTAACAATAATTCCTTTCGCCACATGTATTCTATCGACTGCTTATTGTAGCGGACAAACTGACATAACCATGTACATAAACTCATCATAGATACCAGGACTACATTTAGTTTATACACCAGACGCGCGTTTCGTTTACAAAAGACACATCAGTGACGCTCGAATCCAAAAAAGTTAAAAGGGCCAAATAAAGTACGACAGAACGCTGAATTTTAAACTATTAAATGGGGTCAGTACCAGAAAAACAGTGATATACACCTTACAATCATGTTATACACTAATAAAGTAGATACGGATCCTAAATCGTTGTACATGTAGATACACTTTTACCTTAGATAACTATAATTCTTTTCCTAGGTGTTGCACAATTTATTTAAGCTGAATTGACATGGAACACGTCAAAATCTAATAAGGGTTGATCAATGACAAAGACAAGGCAGCTTTTTATTTTATATATACGTTTTTCAACATCAGTTTTAAACTGAATATTATTTAACATTCACTTATCTATATTATATTAACTATGACTTACTGTAACGTATTATATAGTTTTAACTACTTCAATTATCACACTGCGTCCTGTGGGAGGAAATCTTAATTTGTTATCATGAGTGATGTCACGTCATGTGACAAATAGAAGAGATAACACATATGGTGATATTTAGGTTTAAACGAACTTAAATCCAATATATTTCTAGTGAATTCGTTTGATAAAGGATGTTCTCCTCTGAGACCCAAAAATTTATAGAATTAAACTATTTTTTTTAATATGATTCGGAGTTTATATGACTGTAAAAAGATAATTGGTGAAGAATAAATCATATGGTAGTGCACTTCATTTTTTACAACGGCCCTTCAAAAGTTTCGAATTTTGAGTATTTTCCGATTTTTCATCATTTTTACCCATTTTGGGTCTATCATCGTTAAAAAAATCTCAGTTCCACAAATAAACTTTTTTTCATACTTTCAATAAAGATGAGGTGGACCAATCTAAATAAATTTCACTTTAAAAAACTATAGGTAGGTGTTGATATAAGAAAGTTTTGTCATATTTTGATGCTTTTCGTGTCAAATTTACCATGCTGTCAATTTTGTTAATGTGTATTTTTTCTCTGTTTTAAAAACAAAATGTTTATTATTTCAACTTTCCTTCCTTGTAAAATAATTTCTTGTACCTCTCACCTTTTTTCACAAAGTTTTGGCAAAAAAAAACTGACCTGATTGGTAAGAACATTTGAAAATTTAATTACTCAAAAACTGTTAGTTGTAAATACACAATTTTGGGACAGAGTTAAATTTGATTAAAACATTTAAAAAAATTAATGATATTTTCCGCTTGTATCACATATTTCGGAAATAATTCCAGAACGAGATTTCAACGAGACTGAAACGTCCGAAGATTACTTCCTTAAAAGAGGGACAAAAGATACCAAAGGGATAGTCAAACTCATAAATCTAAAACAAACTGACAACGCCATGGCTAAAAATGAAAAAGACAAACAGAAAAACAATAGTACACATGACACAACATAGAAAACTAAAGAATAAACAACACGAACTCCACCAAAAACTAGGGGTGATCTCAGGTGCTCCGTAAGAGTAAGCAGATCCTGCTCCACATGTGGCACCCGTCGTGTTGCTTATGTGATTACAAATCCGGTAAATAGTCTAATTCGGAAGGTCATATTCATGAAAGGGAAGGGGATTGTAGTTACGACGTAAGGAACATATCCGATATCATTTGAGAAACGGTTATTCAATAACGGTCAACCAACTCGTGATGGCGTCCGTAAAATTTACGAAGGGATGATTTCAACTTCACCATTTGGAAGTCTTCGTTTAATAGCTTTCTTGTGAACAGAAACCCTCTATCAAGAAAATCATGATAGGAAATGCAAGCACGGGAATATCGTATCAATTGGGAAATATATATACCCCGTATGCAGGTGCTGCTGGAATGTTTCTACTTAGAAATGGAAAGTTCACAATTTGAAAGCTAAAAGCATCTCTTTTGTCGTAAAGTTTTGTTTTCAACCGACCCTCATTGTCAATTTATAGATGTAAGTCAAGATATGAAGCCGACTGAACTGTATCTGTAGTATCCTTTATCTCCAACTCGATGGGATAGATGCGTTCCACATAGTCACCAAATTTTGAATTGTTTAGTGAAAGAACGTCATCTATATAGCGGAAAGTAGAGTTAAGGATATTGCTTACTTCTTATCTTTCTTCCTAAGAAGTTCCTGCAAGAAGTCAGCCTCATAATTATAAAATAACAAGTCGGCAAGTTGAGGGGCACAGTTTGTTCCCATTGGGATGCCGACAGTCTGTTGACAAACACGTCCTCCGAACGTAACAAATATGTTGTCAATCAAGAAATCAAGCATCTTGATAATATCGGATTCAGAGAATTCTTTGTTTGAATCAGAGTGATTCTTTACAAAGTAGGATGTATCCCTCCCTTAGACAAGATACTTGTATCTACGTAGGCCATTCTTTTTTATGAAGCAAAGTAATACCAACTCTTTCAATTTGTCTTTTAGTTTGGAATGTGGAATACCTGTGTAAAGAGTATAAAAGTCAAATGCTTTAATACTGTTACAAGATGAAAGAGAGTTAGATTGTAAATACTCTAAAAGATCTGTGGAATTTTTAAGTATCCACATCTGATTCACGTCACTTCTAGAACAGGCAGTTTCACAATAACTTTCAAGCCCGTCTTTGATTGCTGATAAAAATAGATGTTAATAATTTAGAAAGAGGTTTCGTGGAGCACTTTGAAGACCCAGCAGTATACCGTTGTTTGTAAGGACACTTGTGTAGTTTAGGTATCCAATACAGTGATGGAAGATCCAGTTCTTCATCTTTGGTTGAAATACCAAAGGAACAAAGAACAGACCTATGATTATCCAGGATTTCCTCTTTGGTAAGTGTCATGATGGTATATGTTGAGTTTCCAAGTGAATTGTCTATACCTAATTCGTTTATCAAGCAATTAATGTCATGACTTTTATAGACAAAAACGATGTTATTTGGGGCTTTGTCTACGGGGACAACAACATATTTATCATGAAGTCGGATAGGTGTTTAGCAACATTTTGGTCTTTAAAGATTGACGTAGCATGGGCATTGATGGACCCATTCAGTTTCTTAATTATGATTTGTATTAACGACCTCACTGTCTTAATCCTTTCGGGTAGAGTGTCTTCGTCTTTCTTCTCGCGCTTAGCCCATTGCCTGGCATAATCCCCGACTGAATCCATCAAAATTTTAAAGTTGTAATTCCAATTGATGGATTTAGGCTCACGATATATCGGACCTTTCGATAACACGTTTCGTAGATAAGTGTTGTTAACAATGTTAAGGTCACCGTAATAACGTGGCCAGCAGGATTATATGTGAATTGGGAACTAGCACAAGTGCAATCAGAGGTATTAAAGTGTATATTTAACGTTGGGCAATTATCTGTATAATTGTAAATGTCTTGCATTATTTGGATTTTTCTATCATAAATATATTATTGTGACACCACTATCGTAGGAAATGGGAAGATAGAGAGCGCACAAACATGTTAATTCACGGCATAATATGAATTAATACCAATAAAAGAGGGACGAAAGATACCCGAGGGACAGTCAAACTCATAATAAATCGGAGAAAAAAAAACTGACAACACCATGGCTAAAAATGAAAAAGACAAACAGACAAACACTAGTACATATGCATAACATAGAAAACTAAAGAATAAGGAAGACGAACCACACCAAAAACTAGGGGTGGTCTCAGGTGGTCCGGAGGGGTAAACGATCCTGCTCCACATGATGCACCCGTCGTGTTGCTCATATTATAAAATATCTGGTAAATAGTCTAATTCGGTAGTTCACATTCATGAAAGGGAAGGGATTGTAGTTACGACGTAAGGAACATATCCGATATCATTTGTGAAACGGTTATTCCATAACGGTCAATCAACACGTGGTGGCGTCCGTTAAATTTACGAAAGTACGATTTGAATTTCACTATTTGGAACTCTTGGTTTAATAGCTTCCGTTTAAGCAGCAACCTTCTATCAAGAAAATCCTGATAGGAAATGCAAACACGGGAATATCGTATCAATTGGGAGATATATACCCCGTATAAAATATGCATAATCTATAACGGCTTTGATAGCCTTTATATGTTTTGACCTTCTTTCTTCATAAAAGATCTTACAGCTTACTCTTTTTCTGGCTACTTCAACTAGCTTTTGTCTTAATGTTCAATGCTAATAGGGCCTTGGTGAAATATCTGACCATACGATTTTAATGTCAGACGCGAAAACTTTATTTTCAAATGAGATTTGATGTTCTTGATTAATTCATTTGACATTTTTAGCGCTAACTCATTTGCACCTAGATGTGTAAAAATATAATTAGGTACTGGCCATTTTTGTTATATCCGTTCAAAAGATGAATCCACAGGCATAAATAAATTGAAAAGGTTGGTGAAAAATAAGGAATCTTATTACTCCATTTGTTGACATACAAGAAGATGTCTTACTTTTGGATGATTACAAATAGAAAAGTTTGAAAGACAATTCCTTTTGTTAGGCAAACAAGAATGTGTGTCACTGGCGACCTGAGATCACCCCTAGTTTATGGTGGGGTTCGTGTTGTTTATTCTTCAGTTTTCTATGTTGTGTCATGTGTACTTTTGTTTTTCTGTTTATCTTTTTTCATTTTTAGCCATGGCGTTGTCAGTTTGTTTTAGATTTTTGTCGAGCCTTCGACATAAGTCGAAAAAGCGAGACTAAGCGATCCTACTTTCCGTCGGCGTCGTCGTCGGCGGCGTCCACAAATATTCACTCTGTGGTTAAAGTTTTTGAAATTTTAATAACTTTCTTAAACTATACTGGATTTCTACCAAACTTGGACAGAAGCTTGTGTATGATCATAAGATAGTATCCAGAAGAAAAGTTGTAAAAATAAAATTCCATTTTTTCCGTATTTTACTTATAAATGGACTTAGTTTTTTCTGCGGGGAAACATTACATTCACTCTGTGGTTAAAGTTTTTAGAATTTTAATAACTTTCTTAAACTATCCTTTGTTTGAACCAAACTTGGACAAAAGCTTGTTTATGATCATAAGATAGTATCCAGAAGTAAATTTTGTAAAAAAATAAATCCATTTTTTCCGTATTTTACTTTTAAATGGACTTAGTTTTTCTACAGAGAAACATCACATTTACTCTGTGGTTAAAGTTTTTAAAAATTTAATAACTTTCTTAAACTAGCTGGGTTTGTACCAAACTTGGACAGAAGCTTATTTATGATCATAAGATAGTATCCAGAAGTAAATTTTGTTAAAAGATATTTCCATTTTTTCTGTATTTTACTTTTAAAGGGACTTACATTTTCTTCCAGTTAACATAACATACAGTCTGCAGTTTAAGTTTTCAAAACATTAATTAGATTCATTAACTATCCTACCTTTTTAACAAACTTGGACAGATGCTTCTTACAATCAAAAGGAATATTTTTATTGATTTTTTTCCTCCTTTATGTTGAGCCTGCGATTTACAGCAAAAGTAGGCGAGACACTGGGTTCCGCGGAACCCTTACAATTTTTTGAGTTTTACTGTCCCTTTGGTATCTTTCGTCCCTTTTTTATATTCAACACGACTACAAATAGTGAGTAAAACCACCGTTCTCAAAAGTAGAAACTAATTGTCTTCTCCTCCCATTGATAACACATTGCATTTGGTTGCTGTGGTAGTTTTTTTTAATTACTGTTGCATTGCTTGAGATAATTCTGAAAAAGTGTAACTCTCTCATTTTCCATGACGACGACTTATCATGTCCCATATATGCACAGTAGATGGGTTGTCACAAGATTTGCACATAGAGAGAAAACAACTCTACAACATCAATGCCAAAGCTCAATTCGTAGAATGAAAAGACGGTTAGCATCGGTGATTCGCCAGAATGATGGGCTCTCGGGGTTTTTATTTTTGTATTTATTGTTACCATTGATATACGTTCCAGTTTTCCTGAAAAGGTAATTGTTCTATTGAAATTTTCAACTTTTTAGCACCCATCGTTACCCATTTTTATAATTTTCGAACCAAAATATATTTTCTTGTTTCACGAAATATGTACGAATTATACTCTTTACTTTTTCAAACAATTTATTTTATGTATGTCATTGGTTGTGTCGATAACAGAATTGCATCATTTATATACCTTTTCAGCTATATATGATATCTAAAGTTATAATATGTTCCTTCTTGTGAAAAAAAACAGGGTTATGCGAAACTTTTATTATGTGTATATTTTTTGTGATTTTAATATTAATAGTTAATTTGTTTCTTTAATAAAAGAACATTTTCAATGCTTTTTTTGGGGGGAAATATGTAAGGAAAAATTTAATTATAATCAACACACGATCATTGAAGGCTTATTTTGCATCCATAGCAATAAGTTATATCACAAAAATACTGAACTCTGAGGAAAATTCATAACGGAAAGTCAATAATCAAATGGCAAAATCAAAAGCTCATTAGAGCATTCTTGAATAATCTATATTAATTATATTGCGTACATACAACTCTTCTGTAACGTACCTGCGTGTCTGATTATTGTAACTTGTAATATTCTCGTTCTGATTTAAAAACTTCTCATCGTAAATTACAGACTATATCTTTTATAAATGAGGATCATGCATTGTGCAACGGATAACTAGATATATTTCTAGATTCTTTTGCAGTTATACTATCTATAGACAAAACAATTGATTTTCATTTGAAAATAGTGATGTTTAGATTAATGCATGGTTTTTAAAAGTTGAACCAATATAAGTAGTCAGCATAATCTACAAAAAGGTGTTTCCAAAGTGAAACGAAGAACAAGTTTTTACCAGTAAAGAGTTTAGAATGCATTTGTATTATTGTATTACAATTTGTTGCTTGATGTTTTTGTCTCACACCAAATCGGCAGTAGGACTTCGTATTGTGTTTGTGGAAACGGGGAATGCTGGTAATATTGACAGTTTTAAAGAACCTTTGTCGTCTTATTGGAATCATTTGACTCTTTTATCGGACTATGGATACAGTAGTGTAAAAGAAAGTACACTAACATTTATGGTCAGGTCATGTAAGGATAGTTTTGTATCTATGAACACATCAGACGGCACATATGAAATAGTTATCGGAAGCTACGCAGGTACACAAGTTTCTTTCAGATATAACTGAACTTGGCTTTTGGACATTCCGCAACCTGAGCTGTTAAATTGTCATGGATTCCGACCATTTTGGATCTATTGGACAAATGAGTCATTTTCTATAGGTAAAGGTTTCAATACAAGCAGTGGTCAAATTAAAGAATTGTCATGAATTCAGTCTCACATAGTTTCAGAGGTAGGAATTATGACTGGGTTTGGCTCAACAGGGGAATGGATAATCTACTATGGAGGTAAATTTTTTGATCATGAAGATATCATGGTTTTTATAAATATCATGTATTATAATTTTTTGTGTTACTAACTTTCCTTTTCCTTACCTTTTTTTTCATAATCCTTGCATAGTGGATTCATTATTATTCCTTGGATACAAATACTCGTGGATTACGTGAGTACTGACGAACCACGAAATCAAATGTTCAACGAATAACACATTTTTGATAGGCTTGTTTGCAGACTTTTAAAAAACCACGAAATTAAATCTCTACGAAGATGCAAGTTTTTCTTTTCCACGAAAATTAGTACCCACGAAAGTAAATCAATCCACAGTACTTGCGTATTTCAATTTATTGTACCTTATCAATCGCATATCAACAACACATTGTAAAATAAGGCTGTCGATCATGATTTGTTTTTGCCGTGGATTTGTATACATCATTATCATATACTTATCGAAAAATGGTATAATTGTACCCCTTGATAAAACTAATTTGAACATAAAGTTATTCAATCAATTAGAAGAGTTGCCTAAGCCGTGTGAAATAACTTTTGTTATCAACTGCTTCCGGTATATATCAACTACTTCCGGTTTATATCAAGCTGCTTCCTGTTAATATTGCGTGTTTTTCGTTAACGTTATCGCAAAGCATTTCGACGTCAATCTGCAAATTCCGGACTATAAACTCAGTGTTACATTTTTGCAAAAACATAATTAAGATAAAATAAAACAAATATTAGGAGACAGGAAAATATATCATTGAAAAATGTAAAACAAATAGTTCAATAAATTAATTAAAAAAAATTCTTCTTTGTATGTCTTCTGTTGAAGTATATGGTAAAAAGAACATAAAATGTCATTTTTCATATCAGAGCCCTTACCAGCCCATGGTAAAAATCTGACCTCGAGCCTATCGGCTGTCGGTCTGATATATTGATCTAGGGCTGATAAAAGGTATGATATGAAGAATGCCATGTTATAATCTATATATATATACAAGAGGCAATAGAAATTAAAAAAATCAAAACAAACTGAAAGCCTTGGTAAGATACGAAAACAACTAAAAGACAACAACAAAACAAAAAAAACTCTATAGAAAACTAACAACTAAGAAACACCAACACCACCAAAAACCAGGGATGATATCTGGGGCTCCAGACAGGTAAGCAAAAGCAGAACATCCTACACATATGTCACCTGTCTTGTTTCTCATGCATGTAAGTACATAATTGGTGATTAATCTAATTCAGTAGTTGATTTTCGAGGAACATAGGACTTGATTGTGGTTACGACCATTGATCGTATCCGTCGTTATCTGTGCAACAGATATTCAATACCAGTCAATCAATTCCTGATGGCGTCCATTAATGAAGGGATGATCTTATTAGCAAGGTAAGAGTAGTATGACATTTTAAACACTTTCCTTAGGTGAATTTCAATTGAAACCGTTGATGTATATACAGGGTAACACCGTCTATATTTTGTCCAGTGTCCTCTTATCTGAGTTGACTATATGAACTATTTATTGTGTGTCTCTCATATACTGTTTTACCTCACATTTATTGATAATACGTATAATTTAAAAACTGCTTGCACTCGTGTATCCACTAAAACTGTATCTTCTGATATATCAAAGTTTGGACAAAATGCAACTAGAGATGAAAAGTTTTATAATTCTATTTTCGTTGATTTTGGCAATCGACCAATATCCTTGCAGTCACATATTTGCATCATCACGATAAGCAGCAGCCGATTCATTATTATTAATTTCGACGAACTGTTATATCTCTTTAAATTATTTATCTCATATAAAAGCATATTTTATAAATTCAACTTTTACAGATGACAACACAGATATACGAGCTGTTCCTTGTTCTTGTTCCTTGAACGAAAATAGTATGGGAACTACTGTTAATCAGAAAGATGAGATAACTAGTACTAGTAATTACCACAGAAAAGATATTCCCTCAGATTTCAAAATAGTCAAGAAATCCCTGTCGTCGTACAAAAGAAGTAAAACGAGTGCTCCTGATTCCAGATTTTCTGCTTCCTGTATTGGAGGCGTTGGTGTAGCAGTGATCGTGGTAGTATTGGTGTCCGTTGTCTTTATTGACGTTTGGTCGGTAAAGATGAAGACGTGTAGACGTAAACAAGTCCAGTAAACAATGGAAACATTCTGTTTGAAAAGGCATATAACAGCCTATAACTATTCGGTCTTATCTCTTTGTCTTTATAGGTAGATTGAAGCTAATCGGATATTTAAACCTTGCGCTTTTAGTGTACTCATAATTAAATAAATCTCATAAACATGTTTCACCCCGCTGCATTTTGGCGCCTGTCCCAAGTCAGGAGCCTCTGGTCTTTGTTAGTCTTGTATAATTTTTATTTAAGTTTCTTGTGTACAATTTTGAAATTAGTATGGCGTTCATTATTACTGAACAAGTATATATTTGTTTAGGGGTCAGCTGAAGGACGCCTCCGGTTGCGGGAATTTCTCGTTACATTGAAGGCCTGTTGGTGACCTTCTGCTGTTGTTTTTTCTATGGTCCAGTTGTTGTCTCTTTGATACATTCCCCATTTCCATTCTCAATTTTACTATCTAGTATACATATGATTAGTTTATTATTGTTGTTCTTCAGTAAGAGCAAGGACATTTGTATGTAACTGAATTAACAGGGCAAAGTAACTTACAGACTTTTAAAATATATCCCTTTACTTTTACTTGTTTAACATCTATTGAAAATCTTGAAAAAATTTAAAGTTGCCTTGTGAAAGGGTGTTAGTTTCCGTGTTCCCTCATTAAATAAAAAATGGCCACGGGTGCAGACCATTACATGAAAGCCGTCCAACCAACTAAGAGAGTAAATATATAGCCAAGAGAATTAAGCCAACAGTATTTTATCGATGTTCAAATCCTATAAATAAATTAAATGTAATATTTGAAAATTGATAGAATCGCTTGAACTCCGAAATAAGTGTTAGTTAATTAAATGGGAAACATAGTATTAACTGATATTCCCAACTGATATTAAAAGTATTTCCCCTGAAAATGGAAGTCGACGGTAATTTACTTTTAATTACTTATTTACAACTGTTATCGTTGCCTTAAATTGCAAAGAACACTATTGTTGCTGTCAGATCTTTTTGATGAAACAAATATCACAGAACCAGAAAACAGTAAACTTTATATAACACAAAAATCGTGCACAAAAATATTAAACTCGGAGGAATATTCAAAACGGACAGTCCCTAATCAAATGGCAAAATTGATAACAACTGTAATATTCCTGACTTGGTACAGGCATTTTCTGGTGTAGAAAATGGTGGATATAAATGGTTTTATAGCTAACTTAATCTTTCACTTGTATGACAGCGCATAAAATTCTATTATATTGATAACGATGTGTGAAGAAAACAAACAGACATAAAAGGTAAAAATGTCAAAATAGGGGTACAACAGTCAACATTGTGTAATATTCACTATGAAAAAAGTATGAAACAAAAAACACAAACGGCCATAATAATAGCCAAAGACAAATTAAAATAAAAAATTAAATACCAAAGCACAATAACACAATAAATGGATGTACAAGTACCGTGCCACGATAAAATTGTTTTCTTCTCTTTGGAATACCAGCTGAATTCGTAAATACTCTTAAAATGCAGTAGACATTTAATAAAAGAGCCGTTTATGGTATAAATATTGGTTAAATGGTACCATTGCTTCAGTACATATTTACTATATATGTCAGTACTATTCGTGGCACCAACAGCACCTACACAAGCGTCTTTATTATCATAGACGATACAGTAGAGAACAATGCAGTTACGCAGTCAAATAACAATAGCAATGTATTTATCGAGAATCTCTGACATTTAAATATTCCGTTTCTTTTTATCTGCCGATTCACCCCTCTTTTTATAAGGACAAAGGATCATTGAATTGTTAAAAAAAAACAAAAACTAAATCAGTTCGAGCGTTCTATTGTAATAAATAAGGTTAGCCGAATATCTGAAAGCTTAAATACCGAAATAATTGAAGAGCTGTATTGTTAAACTGTAATAGATTGTTTTCACCGGCAGTCGAAATCAATGTTCGCTCACATTTCTTATTAACAACTACTATCGTTACCTTTAAATCAAAATGAACACTGCAAATGTTGTTTCCATATATGTTTGTTAAGCAACATATTTTACAGTATCGGAAAAGGAATAGTTTATGTTCGTTTGAATACAAAAAGTTTTTGTAAAAACTCCTACAATACAGTTTTTAAAGTGGTCATTTAACTTAGCAGCCGGTTTTGGTCTGAATATTATTACCGTTCATACATAGTATTTGTACAAGACCTATACAATTTATGAAAGTAAATATTTACTTGTTTACGTCAGTTCAAATATTAAAAGCGCAGTCACCTACGACTTATTCTTAATTCTTACGGGTGATGTTGTAAGGTGCACTTAATGCATGTACTAGTCAATCATCAAAGCCATTCTTCTATCGAGAAACTCTGTCTTCCTCATAATCACTTCCTCTTTGATGTTGTTTATTCAATATTTAGAATAGTGTCATTCTCTAAAATGTAATATACATTGAAAGAGCATTGCACTTTCCATATCCGACGCAATTCTTATAATGTGTTCGGTTTCCAGACGCTTGAAAAAGATTAGACGAAACTTATGCACTGTCTCACTTTTTTTTAATAAAGCTAAAATATGTTTGCAATTGTTTTATTTTGTTTAGCGTATAGTTACACAACCGTAATTATTGCAGAAATTTCTTGAACATCAGTTTTCAATTGTTAGTTTAATTTTCGATTCCAAATCATTATTTTCCATGAGCTTACTACTTAGATAATAATATTCATATTAGAAGTCAATATAACTAGTGTATTAATCATACATATTCAACCAAAAAGTAAAGAAAACACTTCAAGTTCCACCCAAATGTATAATAATTCTATATTTGCAATATGCATTAAAACAAATTTTAGTTTATAGGCGGAAATTCGATTTTAAAGGTCAAAGAATCAAATAGTCATTTGTTTTAACTTTCATTTAGGGAATAAGGAACTTACATTAATAAAAGGGAATTAATGTGACATGCGGTTAAAACAGTGTTTGTCACTTTGATTATTTACTCTGAGGGGTTCGTTATTACGAACCTGGGCGGATGTTTGAAAGAGTATTAATTGAAGGATTGATATTGTAATGGGTGGTAACTAGATTTTATGATTAGCTGATTACTTACATGTCTATTAAAGTCATATAGGAACACTACTTACAACAAACCAAGGACATTTATTGAGAATAATACGCTCAATTGTTTGAAACATACGAGGGTATAACATCAAATTACCAGGATTACACATTGTGGGAAAATCCAGATGTCAATCAACACTTCGAGATACCTATCCAAACATACAAACACTCACATACAAAACAGGCAAACATAAATTTGACTAAAAAACAACAACTCTGCATAATCATGTTTTTTGTGATTTGTTCTGGTCACTCCAGTCCATATTTTAGTATTTACTTTGAATAGTTATAAAAGGTGCCAGGATTATGACAAAAATACGGAAGACGCGCATTTCATCAGTGAAAACATTGCATATCAATTTCTGAATTGTAATTATCTTTGATACTTTCAATAACTAAAAACAATGAATTTATAAAAAAAGAAGTAACAAACTTTAAATTTACAATTGATGATTCCAATAAAAACTTATCACTTTGTGCATAAAAAGGACAATTAATTTATGAAATACATTGAATCTGGTTTTAACAAAAAGTCGGCCTTTTGTATGCAAAACTATTAATATTAAGAGCACCGACCCAATTATCCAACCTAAGACAGGTGACAATTCATTATCTTCATATTAATCAAGTATGGTCAATATTAAGATTATACAATGACGTCTTTAAGAGGTTACAAGGTAATAATGTACGACAGAAAGTTCCACCTAACTATGTCAACAATAGTGCATCGGTCTTATAATGAAATTCTAGCTGTGTCATACTAAATGCTTTTTATTCAGCCTTTTCTTTCTAAGGTAACAGAACTTTGACGGAAATGAAACGGTAAGTACATTAAATTGTAAAGATTTTTAGAATCTTTGAAATACATTATATGAAGCTTGAATAAGTACGACAACGATAAAAATTCTACGGTCGCCATCACGAATAGATAAGAAAATGTAAATAATGTCACATTCAGTACATTTCCTACTTCTCAAATAAGTATCTTTATCATATATATTTCTTAAGTTATGTTTTTTTCTTTGTTTCGATTAATCATGCCACACTTGCTCTTATTTCTAATTGACTATGCATGCAAGTGTTGGCATGTAGGAACCAATAATTTAATGTTTCAAGTTAACTAAACAGAGAGTGTGAAAATAGTTGAAATTAACGATAGTGTCATTTATTTGTTAAATAGACCATTATTGTTTTAGCCTAAATAATGTTTGTTTTTTCCGATTCGTATCAGTCCTATTAAAACGAATTTTGAGGATCAAATCAGAACTGAAATACTACGTAAATAGTGTACTAAGTTTCAAGTTGATTTGACTTCAACTTCTTTAAAAACAACCTTGACCAAAATGTTTAACTTGGAACGGGACAGACAGATAAACGAACGAACGGACGCACAGACCGAAAATGGGGCATAATATACATGTATGTCTGCAATATTTTGTTTCAATACCATTAGTCGGTAAAAAATACATGGCTCTTATTCGCAGTTTTTCTGAAAAGCTAAACAAATTAATAGACATGGTATATGCAAGGAAAATGTTTGTATATTATCAGTTACAAATTATCGCATGGAATTGTTTGGCGAGTGCGCGAACAGCAATAAAGTTGATATTGAGTCGAGATACTTTTATTACAGTTACTTAGGTGCTTGATACCTGAAACGCCATCTGTTTTATTAATTTTAATGTATTTTTGATACGAAACAAAATTCTTATCAGAAAAAAGTTTTGTCAGATTTCAATAGCAACATCGACTCGTTTAGGTTTGTCGGGCCAGTACACAATTACGACGTTCATGCTTCAGTGTCAAACTTGACATGATTTCGTCGGATAAAATATTTTGCGACATAACAAAGTCCATATTCTAGGTTTTCCCATATGTTAAGCAGTCATTTACAAGTAGGTCAATGCGAGAGAAAACAATTCACCTATCAGTGCCAATATTTTAACCAATAACAATTTTTTACTTCATTTCCAATCAAATTAGTTTTTAGTGTTTCATGCCAGTATTTTGTATTTTAGATATACGTTACTGATTGTTCTGGTTTTTGTATTGCCATCTATACTCAATGTAACAATCAGACGTGACCGTCATAGCTTACGAATCGAACAAAAGCATCCAATCGGAAACATCTTACCAGTCAAAGTAGGAATAACAACAAAAAATGGAAAACAACGACAAAAACGTTCAGATTTGATTTCCATCAGTTGTATGACTCAAGAATGTGTAGATCGTCTGACTCAAGCTTTGGCTATTTTGAATCAGACAAATATTGATGCAGCTAGACCAAGTGGCAGATGGGGATGAGGCAATATATAAAAAGTCTACAATACGTTCGTTTAAAAGTGAAGGATAGGAAGTAATATGAAAAATAAATAAAAGAGATTTTTTTTCTTTATTTGTTATCAATCTGTGAATTTTCTGTACTCAAAATGTTTCTGTGTACAACAATCAAAATTGGAATTCATTGCAGAAATCACTTAAAATTGATATTAATTCTAACTTTTTCCAGCATATACCAACGTCGTTCCTATCATCTTTCTATATCAAGGCTTTGCTGTGAATTGACTCAAAGTCTGTATGCAAAATATATCATTTTCCCGACAGGCAACTAGAACCGTTTGGTTTGAACTTGTTGAGGGAAAAAAGCCCATGAAGCTCCTTCTCTGTCGGATGTCTTGAAATTCCACAAGAATGTTGCTTTTTCTAATGGTGTTACGCTTGAGTTGGATGCTCTTATTGCTATGGTTTTCAGACATCTTGCTTTTGTCTATGCTTTTAATTTGTCTGTTCTGAATATTCTGGTGAAATATTCCTTTTCTTTTCATAATGTTAATTTCTTTTAAGTGTTTATAAATGGTACATTCTCCAAAATAAAACAAAGCAAAAAATACAATCAGTATCCTTACTGGATTCATTTCTTCTTAGATTTACCTAAAAAAAAAAAAATCACGAAAATAAATGGAATGAACCCTTTATTTTTCTCATATCATTTATTTCTTTTTAGAAGATACGCTTTAATATTTCACTTAATTGGTATGTTCTTGCTTTTATCCCTTCGATATAACACTAAAAGTAATTTTGTGTATATATTCGACATATGTTTGGGCTATTGATTTTGCCTTTTGGTTTGGGACTTTCCGTTTTGAATTTTTCCTCGAAGTTCAGTATTTTTGGGATTTTCTTTTTGCAAAGATTTGAGCAAGAACTCAGTCAAAAGTGATTTTGTTTTACAGTATTTACTAAAAAATAATACAAAAAAATGTCAAAAAAATGATGAGCAAGTCACTGTGGTTCTCTCTCTCTCTCTCTCTCTCTCTCTCTCTCTCTCTCTCTCTCTCTCTCTCTCTCTCTCTCTCTCTCATATAATGTCATCTTAATGGCGTGAAGTGAGTTAATAATTTGGTATTTTTATTTGTTAGAAATAAAAAAATAAGTTGTAAAAGCACCATAAGTTGGTCCTTGATCACTTTGGCACTGGGGCAATTGGATTTGATAATTCATCGGGGTCACCTCTTCACAGATATATCATATAAGATGTCACAGTTAAATCATATGAACATTTAAAAAAATGTGGTACAGCAACTAGACGACACAACTAAAAATACATGCAATATTAATTACATCAGCAATATGTTACAATGATATGATGCAGATAGTGACAAAGTAAGACATTCTATCGTCCAATCATTTCAAAATAAAACTGCAATCAAAACAAGATAAATATAGACCTTACCTTTCAAAATGTTGTACAATATTCAATACCGTTAAACAGGGAAATGCATTTTCCCATCTTTTATAGATGGAGCATGATGTAGAAATAATCCGTCCGCCTTTTTAGACACGTAGAAGATTTGCTCTGACCACAATTCCTTATATAATCACTTAAAATTTGTTTGAACTGCCTTTATAACTTTGACCTAAGTTAATTATCCGATGTACTTCAATCGAAATCAAAAGTTAAGATACAAAGGTGAGAGAACGTAAACAAAGCATGGTTTATTTTGAGAACCGATATCTAAATATGACACATCTCCTGTGATGCGTGTTTGTCTTTTCTGGTAGCATTTAAGCCTTTCTCTTTTCTTTAATCTTAACCCATCATCCTCTGACATTCACTTTTTTAAAATTACACTTCATCTACCTTAATGTTTACTCGCATGTTTCAAGGATTACATTTTTGCCAGGTCATATATTGTCGTTGATATCGTTGCTCTTTATATTTAGGTCACTTATAGCTGAGAATGTTTTGAAGAGATATTTGAAATATGTTTTTGTATTTTAAGCTTCCAGACGTTAAACTTTCTTCTTTCAAAAAGAAGATGTGGTATGAGTACCAATGAGGAAAATATCCACCAGAATTCAAATAGAAAAGTTGAAAGTAACTATAGCTCGCCTCACATCCGTCAACAAAGAGCCAAACCCATACCTATAGTAGCTTTAAAAGGCCATGACAGTACAATGTGTAAAACAATAAAAACTACAAAACTAATTGGTCTGATTTATGTACAAAACAATAACCAAAAAAAATATCACAAAAATACTGAACTCTAAGGAAAATTCAAAAAGGAAAATCCCCAATCAAATGGCAAAATCAAAAGGTCAAACACATCAAACGAATGGAAAACAACTGTCATATCCCTGACTTGGTACAGGCATTTTCTTATGTAGGAAATGGTGGATTAAACCTGGTTGTATAGCTAGCTTAACCTCTCACTTGTATGACAGTCGCGTCAAATTCCATTATCAAATGATGAATATGATAGACAACCACTAATATCAACCACTGAATAACATGCCATATTCCTAAACTATTCTTACAATAAGCTGTTCTAAATATGATTTTTTTTTTAAGTTTTTATATGATCGTTAGTTTACTTAACAATGTTTCAAGAAGAATTTTATTCAGAAGATTCAGCAACTTTTGAATTTAAATATAGGTATATGAACCCCTTATTTGGGCAAAAAATACTATGGATACATAATTATTCGTTGGATTCCAATTTTCGAGGATTTAGTGGTACATGTGAATCCTGAATTCATATTACAATTTTTGATTCGTTTGTATGCAGATGCATATCCACAAAGATGCAAGTTTTTCCTAATCATCGAAAAAGGATACCCACAAAATCAAAGAATCCTCAGTATGTAAAATTATAACTGGAGGGCACATTTGCCCATTTTATCAAAAAAATCATCAGGGAACCAGTGCTCTCTAATATACAATTAAAGTTTCATGAATTTTCAGCACAGTCAGGATAGGTTAATTATGCCCCACCTACAATAGTAGAGGGGTATTATATTTCTGGTCTGTGCGTTTGTTCGTCCGTCCGTCCGTTTTGTTCCTCCATCTGGTTCGTTTGTCTGTCTGTCCCGCTTCAGCTTAAAACTTTTGGTCAAGATTGTTTTTGGTGAAGTTTAAGTCCAATCAACTTGCAAACTCAGTACACATATTCCCTATAATATGATCCTTCTAATTTTAATGCCAAATAAGATTTTTTATCCAAGTTGAATGGTCCATTGAACATAGAAAATGATAGTGCGAGTGTGGCATCCGTGTACTGGGGACACATTCTTTTTTTTTTAATTGAAATGACTGTCACTTTATTTAAACTTAAAAGTTTAATTCATATCTATTCCTCCTTTTTTTCTTTTGATAATATTTTAATTGACTCTCAGATTTGAACGCAACCTTGCATGGCTATATCATAATGGACAGGTTTTATTGGTGGAGGAAGCTGCAGAGAACCATAATTTAAAAGAAATTTAGCAGATCAGTCAAAGCAGGGTATTTCTTATATAATTACACCTTATGTAAGAATCCTGGGTTTTGTTTGGTTGATAGCCAGTGTATTTTTCACCAATTTCCTAATATAAAATGAATATCGTTCATTTTTTAATGCCACCGGGGTATATGCTAACGTCACGATCATCAATGAGTTTTTCAACGTTACCATTCGGTGTAATTAAACAGATATAGCATGTTCTTCCGGGGTATTCGTGAAAAATACTAGTCTTCAGAATGAATTTCCCTCAACTTAGGGATCCTGAAATTTATCATTCTCTTGGCTGGTATTTTGGCAAACACCCCTTATTAACATGATATATCTGTTCATAATTGCACCTTATATAAGAAAGCCAGATTTTGATTGGTTGATAGCCAGTGTATTTTTTGCCTATTCTAATATTTTTTCTCCATTTCAAATGAATTTGCCTGTTTAAATTTGTCATATGTATATATCATGTTATGGAGGAGTATTCGCAAAAAACCAGTGTTGGCCTAGTGATGAAACTCAGATAGTCTATTTTACATTTATTAGTCACATATAAAATATATATTTGTTCACAACTTAACAGAACATGTACATAAATGGATTTGTATATATCACAACCAATTTGAAAATGATATTATATATAATGAAACTGTGTAGTAAATTATAATGGGAAAATGTGGACACACAATAATGTCAATCTGCATTTTGAAAATGACTGATCGAGGTGAACCTAAAAACTAAACCTGAAATGCACTACTGTGGATTTCTTAAATTTCATAGGTACTAAATTTTAGTGCATTGAGAAAAAAATATATTTACAAGGATATTTCCTTTAATGGTTTTGAAAAAAATGTGTATACAAGTCTATTGAAAATTTGTACTTCATTGCAATTGAGCATTTAAATTTGTGGTAATCTTTATCCACAAAATCAACGAAAATTGATATCTCATGAATAAAAAGAGTCCACAGTACATGCTTGCATAACAACATATATAAAAATATAAATAATAGTTGGAATGAACTTTGACAATTTTAATGGAATGATTATTAGATAAATTTGATTTAGATTTCAATAAACATCTTAAAATTATATGGATAATTTATGTAATAGCAGATTCTAAAAACTTTGTATTTCTAAAGAAAAAAAATCATTAATTATTGCAATTGATAACCAAGCACCTTTGTAAAAAAAAGTTATTTTTAGAAATTGTCTTATTTACTGAAAATAAAACTATATTAGTACAGGTAAAGCTACTGTTAAATTTATTCTACAAGATATAAAAATAGGGTGGAAACTGGAAAGTATGATTCCATCAAAATCAACCCTGTTTTAACTGATCACCAATATGTGTTAGCACTTTATAAGTTTACTATTTACATAAAAAATAATAAAGAGTTCAATGGTTTATCCAAACAATATTAGCATTCATATTGTTCTACAGAAAAAAAATACATAAAAAAATTAGGAGTACCTCTACTTTAGCGGACCCCATAAAAAGTACGGGAAACTATAGTAAGTACTAGTATATAGGAATTGGTCCCGCCAAAAAGTTAAAAACGAAAATAGGCCAAAAATCAAAAAAAGAAGGTCAAAATCGAACTCCCCAGGTCAAGTTTTGTTTAAAAAACTGTTGTTTTAAACAGTTTTTTAAATGAAAATTACAAAATCTAGTAGAAATACGTCTTGGTAAGTGTACAAAATGTCTACGCTTCCGTAACTCAGGTAGGTATATCACGTGATAAAAATTCCATTATCTGTGACCTCTATGTCATGAATATTCATGAATAAGTGACGTCATAGTCAACCGTAACGTAAAATCAGCTGTGTTTACAAACACTATTACAATGTAAATACGGAAATGCCGATCAAGTTAAAAGATTTGTTTATTATTTAAAGTGTTGAGAAAATTATTCAGTGGTGTTTTTCACTAGGATTAATTCTAGATTTATCTGGAGAGGTATGTAAAAAGTGTAGCCATGGACATTTCAGTTCAAGAAAAGACAGTTCTTTTTCAAACGACACTTTTTATTGGAAGTGCAGCAACAAAAAATGCAATAAAAAGGTCTCCATCAGAAACGGATCCTGGTTTCAAGGACATAATTTAAGTTTGGAAAAAATATTATTCATCACTTATTTCTGGATTTACAAAATAGACCAAGAATTTGTTAAACATCAACTTTCTATTTGTAATCAAACAATCGTAGATTGGTACAATTATTGCCGTGAAGTTTGCATAGAAATTTTGGAAATAGACAGTGAAAAAATAGGTGGAGAAAACGTTATTGTAGAAATAGACGAAAGTAAATTTGGAAAAAGAAAATACCATAAAGGGCGTCGAGTTGAAGGACAGTGGGTCTTTGGAGGTATAGAAAGAGACAGCAAAAAAAGTTTTTTTGCATCAGTAGAAAATCGGACAAAAGAAACACTGTTAAAATTAATAAAAGACAACATAAAACCAGGAACCACAATCATCAGCGACTGTTGGAAGGCATATGATTGTCTAGGATCTGAGGGTTTTGAACACTTAAAAGTCAACCATTCTGTAAATTTTGTAGACCCTGAAACAGGAGCGCATACAAATACGATTGAAAGTACTTGGCGAGCACTTAAAAAATCACTTCCAAAATACGGCACAGTAAAATCCCTTTATGACACTTATTTCAGTCAATATTGTGTACGAAAAAAATATATTATTGGCTCTGACGACCCTTTCCTAGCATTTATTAACCTTATAAAAAAAGTGTATAATCCGGAAAAACAAAAACAAGCCCTAATTACGACAGAAACCATCACCGTCAGTGTACCACAACCTGCATCTAAAAAACCAAGAGTACTAAACGAAATAACAAACACACTAAATTCTAGTATGGATGATTTTCAAGCTTAAATGGGTAAGTGCATTAAATTTATTTTTAATTGTTCAGTGTCACTAGTTAAAATCACTTTTTAAAAATCATTTACATCGACGTCTTTCGAAGCGGTAAAAAAAATGTCCGCTGTTTATATTTCAGCATAGCAACGTAACTCGGGGTTATAGGTCATGCGCATAAATTGTGCATCTTCCAACTTCCGGGGTCCGCTAAAACAGATTCTTCCCAAAAATTATATTACATATGTTAAACCATTCAAAAATTGATAGAGACATATTTTTTTTTTAACAAAATGCATTTAGGGAGTTCATCACTTTTATTTGGATATGCAACAAATTGATATGTATGTTAATGAAATATACACCCAGTGTAGATATGTATTGTCTGATATGTATAATTAATGTTATATGAATGATATTAGCATTCTCTTTGTAAAATGAGATTAAGTGACTTTTTTTTTCAAAAAATAATTTGATGATTTTATATTGATTGTATGTTCACTTATAGTCATGACTTGAGAGAATTTGATTGAAAAATTTTGTTTTATGCCAAGTGGTATATTTTTATAGTTTATTGATATCTCTATCCCTTACCATCACCACACTTTCAACCCTAAACACTATCATTTCAAAGGGCTAAAGCCAAGTTTATACTATACACAAACTTAACAGAAGATCATCCAGTCAAGAATTTTACAATATCAATCTAAAATAAACAATAGCGGACATGCGTCCATAAAAAGATGTTTTGATTCTTGTAAATAACAATAGATGTTAATATATCTTTACAATTAGTTTTTGTTAATTAATATGCCCACCATGCTCTGTTATCATATGTAAATCTGCATAAACTCAGTTTCTTCGAAAAATAAATTCTTATTATAACAAGTATAAAAACAATCAAGAGTAAGGAAAAGATACAGAACACAGGGTTGGCATAGTATTACCCGCCCGGGAATTCCCGGGTGGGAAAACCCGGGTTTTCCCGGGCTGGGCAATACTCCCAGAAATTGGGAATACTGGGCATTACTGGGCAATATGATTTTTTAAGCTTATTTTAACACAAAATAGTAAAGTTTTGGTATAGTTTCATAGTATTACAGCTTTATATATATATATATATATATACTTTTTATACAGATATTCATTGACAGTCATTTCTAAAAGAATGAAAAATTTAATTTCATTCTCTTCTATGTAGCCGGTATACAAGATTTGCTTATTTAATGAAACCTTGTTAATTACCAAGCATTGTTTCAATAATCCATACTTTGAAAAAAAATTTATTGCAATGTTTAAGTGAATTGATAATTCAAATGTTTTACACTCATACATTTGTCATATTGCTAAATAAACATGTCATTTATGTTAAACACTATAAAATTGAAAGGGCTGATTATTGTTACATAAACAAATCTGCATTTTAATCAAAATAATTACTAATTAATTAGTGACTAGAGTTGTATACATTTTTTAAATGGAATTTTTCTTACATGTAATTGTTATACATGTTATATTTAATTTTAAAAAAAAATTTTGGCTTTATGATTTACAGTTTTACCAATCCAGACAAACAAAAAAGGTTATAATATATCTGAAGTGTATAACATTTGTGTTTGATCACTGAATCCTCTGAAAAATTTAGGCTAGTATTTTATATTACCCAGTATTACCCACTAAAACCCAGTAAAACCCGGGGTTTTCCCAGAATTTCCCACTGAGCTGGGCAATACTCATAAAACATGGGTTTTTGCCAACCCTGACAGAACAGCTTAGCAAAATTATTTTGTGCCTGGTCTTTAATGAAAAATATAGACATTGACAAAAGCTATGGAAACTTAGACCCTTTACAATATAATTTATAAATATTTTTGTCTGTTACCCAAGTATTTGGGAACAAGTTGTTCAAGAAATTCAAGACTTTGAAATTATCCAGCTATAAAGTTATTTGATTAACTAGTAAGAAAAAATGCTAAATTTATATAAAAAAAGAAATGTTTATAGAATACCCACAATCAATCCAGCATAAAACTTATTTGATCTATAGAAAAAAAATTAAAAGTAAAAATAAGCCTCATAAAAGCTTATGCAAATATAATATACTGATTAAAATGGCACAATAAAATGTCTATGACTTCATTCATGTGATGATGAAAATACACATTATCAAAACATGCAAATAAATTACATAAAATTACATAAAACTTATCAAAAGTCTAGAAAGAGTCAGAAGAGACATCATGAATATTTATGAGATAAAATGTGAATTTTAATGAGCTGGGTGGGCTGTAAGCTGTCATCTTGATCCTCCATCACGACTGTTAAGTTCTAATTCTTCCATGTCCACAGCGTCACGGTACTCTGTTAGCTCTTTGGAGATCTTTAATCGTGTGTAGTTTGTGGCAAGGGTTAGAAGAAAATTTGTCTGAAAAAAAAAGAATATAAATATGCAAAGTATCAATAACATGTCCCATGTCAATGATAACATTTAAAGTACAAATAAATAAAATCTGAATTTGGTAAGTTTATCATTTGGTTAGGAATTATGGTATGAGGCCAAATGAATACAGACTATGACCATATTATTTTTTTACTCTTTTTCACTATAAAAATAGTAAACATGTAAGCCTAATACAATGTATTCATGTGTAAAAAAATATTTTTAGATATTGCTTGCAATTTCCCATTTCATTTGATAGAAGTAGATTTTTAAATGTATAGTTCACTTCATCAGGCCTTGCGATAAAAAAATAATCGAGCTAGATTATCGTACTCCGACTCCCAATCAAAATAATGAAATCTATATTTTCAGCATAGATTCGCTTTAAACAGTTTTACACTTTTACTTTTCCTATCACCAAACATCTCCAGTATTAGATATAAATATACTAAAACCTTGAAATATTTTAGAATGACTTAAACAATAAACTTACCATTCCCATAATAATTACAATAGCTCCAGCACATGCCACACAAAACAAAGGCCCTGCTTCAGCAATCTGTGAAAGTTTAAAATAGCATAGAATTAGTTACCTATAAATCCTAATATTCTCACAGTAATTTTTAAATAAAAGTAATCAGTTCATTTATAAAACTCAGAACTACTGAAAAAAAACTGTTATGATGTCTTATAAGGGAGACAACTAGTTTTTACAACTGATTTTTAATTTAAATAAAAAAAATATTATAATTACATATTTAATAACTTTAAAATAAATACAGAAACCATCCTAAGAGAAGATAATTCAGATAAAAACATTTTTATTTTCATTCAGATCTACCTACAAGGAGATGACTCAAATAAAAAAACATTTTTAGTTTTCATTTAGATATTTAATTCTTATAGGAAATAACTCATAAATTTTGGACTATTAATAAATATATCAGAACAAGTAAATTCAATTTTTTTTTAATGAAAATCATGTATGTTGATGGCATTTCATCTGTGTGTACCTAATCACAGAAATTATGTAGCACCAGTTTTATTTCAAGTCACATAGCAGTGTTTTATCAGTGTATACATGTACTTGCAAAGCATGAGTTATAGTACTCTTAGTATGTACATTAAATACAAGAATGGTGGCCTACAATTTTATGATATTTCTTCAATACATTTGTACCATGAGATAACTTTTTAGAAAAACATTTACAAATTCCATCATTTTCTGTTGGTATACCATATACTGTCTTGTATATATTTTAATATAAATAATATGAATGAATGTTTATCAATTATGGATTTTTGACAAGATCAATATGTCATATATGATCCTGTTAGATTATATTGACTGAAGAGTCTGAGTGTCAATATAATCTAACAGGTCCATATATTACATATTGACTGTGTGGAAGTCCTTAATTTCTATATTACATATGTAAATAATTTATAATTATACTGACGTTCACTGTTCTTTCTGTATTTTTTAATTGTATTTTGCAAGAATTTTAACATGTTGAAAATTATTTTTTTTACAAAATCCTAGCTAGTTCCATTTGCATTCTTGCATTCTTATCTTATGCATTTAACATAAAAAAAATATTGAAATCTCCTGATATAATTTCAAATGTTTTTTTCTGAAGTGGTGCTTCTTCCGTGGTTGTTATGTGTGACGTCGTTAATCTAAATTTAACAACATTTTTCTTACATTGACCACCAATATACACATAAATTGAAACATAGCCTCAATATACGTAAAGATTGAAACAAAGCGTCAGTTACGTAAAAGAATCTTTGAAACATAAGATCGTCATATCCAATGAAAACACTAGAATGCTACACCATATATATGTAATATTGTTCAATATACCTTATCACATAACCTCCTCAGGTCATTAGCGTCACAGATACTTTCTTTTCCTGGAGGCAACTGTCCAATAGCAATGTAACTTTGATTCCTATAAATTCCTGTAAAAATATCATAATTTAATTTATTTTGTAAACAAGCAGTACATGTATACATATTTTGTTGTCAAGATGTGTTTTTAAAATAAACCCATAAATGTATGTAATTCACATGTTATACATACACAAGGTATGATATTTTTGGCCATTCCTGAATGTTGTTAAGATTTTTTAGCTTCCCCAATCAAATAATATACAAAAAAACATTTATAAATCAAAGGGATACATGTATCTATTTCTAAAAAGCATTGCAATGCATTGTCATTGGTTCATTTTGTGTTCTTTTTAATTTAATTTATATACATGTGTATCATAACATTTAAGAAATCAACTGTTTATCTATTCTAAGCTTTAATTTCATCTCTGATTGAAAATGATGTTTTCAGGAAATTTAATACAAATAAGCTTACTACTTAAAAACATGTAGTGCAGAACTTAACGAAAAACAGACAATTTTTATTTAACATCTTAGACAGTCTATTTTATTATTTCAAATCTGTTTTCTTATTTTAATATTAAAGCTCTTGAGTTATTGACAAGCACATATATCCATTTGTTTCAAAAGCTAGATATAGAGTAAATTAAGGTAGGGGATCTGGTTGCTCATAATACAGCTTTAGACAATAGAAATAAATAAGGCAGTTGCTTAACTCTCAAGTATTGTTGATGCATAATATTTTATCTGTACTAAAAGGTGATGGCATACATATTTTCCTCTGAAATAGGTTATTTTTTTTATCAAACTATTTTACTAAAGTAATCGAAATGTAATCGAAAAGTAATCAATGATTACATCCAAATTTTTGCTGTAATCGATTAAATTACGATTACATGTAATCGAAAATGTCTTCGATTACAGATTACTGTCGATTACTTGGAAAAATGTAATCAATTACAATCGATTACGATTAATTACAGATTACGATTACCCCATCCCTGATTCCTGTTACCTTTCTTATATATAACTACATCTTCTTTTGCATATCAGATCAAGTAATAAATTTAATTCCTATCAAATTAAATTGGTTATAAATAACATCACATACAGAAAACCTATATTTTTGTGACAGAAAAAAACTGCCAATAATAATTAAAGCAGATATTCATAAGTAAATGTCATATATGTTTATTTAAGGTACAAAGTCAGCGTTCTCAACAGAATTTTCAAATAGCACCATGGAAATTAACATAGCACTGGTTTCCCAAAAATTAAGCACCTTGACCCCTATACATTAGATTAGAAAATCATCCAAGATAGCACCATGGTAGAAAATATAATACCAGGGTACCAGAGTGCTTCAACGCTCTGAGGAGAACATTTAAAGTAAATCAAAAGAAAATGTTCTTATTTCAAAATGTAACATACCATAGTGGTTAAGATTGATACATGTCCCTTGACCAGTCTGATATTTGTTGTACACACTATTATCACACCTGGATGACACCATCAGGTATGCCACAACAGGGACGACGCCCACTCCTAACATACCAATCCATACCAGATTTAGTAGGTATGATATACTCATAAACTGTCAAAAAAGATAAATTAGTGTAAATACAATGGTGTTTATAAAATTATGATATAAACCTAAACTGTAAAAGATTACCGGTAAGTGAATATACAATGTTGTTAAAAAATGATATACATTGTACATGAATATAAACTGACAAAAAGACAATATTGTTAAAATTTCAAACAATATATCACATTACAAAAGAGTTGGCTATATAAACTAAATTTATCTACTGAAATAGATAATAAATATGTTTAAAAAAAAATCAAAAAAATCAGATCTACTTTTTCTAGATGTAATTCAAATTCTAGGCCAAAATTAGATCTTAATAACCAGATCTTCTCTTTTCCTAAATGTATGGTTTTATATACTAGAACATGTTCTGCAGCTTAATGATTTAAAAAAGATCATAACTACCCTGGATTAATTATAATTCTTTTACAAGTGTCAGTCTACCTAAGAATCTCTATCAGTTTATAAGATATCTCTATTAATTAATAAGATATCTCTATTAATTAATAAGATATCTCTATTAATTTATAAGATATCTTATATATAGTTAATAATAGAGATATCGTATTTACTTAATAAGATATGTCCTTAAGTTAATAACATATCTCTATTAGTTTATAAGATATCTCTATTAATTAATAAGATATCTCTATTAGTTTACTTCTTTATAAAGATATCTTTTAAATACATACTTTATAAGATATCTTATTAATAAATAGAGATATCTTATAAACTAATAGAGATATCTTATTAATTAATAGAGATATCTTATAAACTAATAGAGATATGTTATTAACTTAAGGAGATACATGTATCTTATTAAGTAAATACGATATCTCTATTATTAACTATATATAAGATATCTTATAAATTAATAGAGATATCTTATATTTTAAATAAGATATCTTATATATTTAATAAGATATCTTTATAAACATTTTAATAAGATATCTTATTTAATATATAAGATATCGTATTTAATAAATCAGATATCTCAATTAATATATAAGATATCTCATTTTGTTATTAAGATATCTCAATTAGTTTATAAGATATCTTATTTAAGTCTTTAATCTTTATGTCATTTGTCGCGTCGTGTTGATCCTCTATTTCCTTTATATGTTTTAGTTTATATTGCTCAATTCATAACTGAGAATACAATTAAACTATAACCACAAAAACAGTTGTTTCAGTTTATGTTTTCTTTATTCATTTATAGTTACAGAATCATTTTTTTCCTCTTGTGCCAAATAAAAATAAATATGTGGTTTCAGTTACCCAACAATTAGTCAAATGAATGAATGGTTCATTAAAGTGCAACCTGTATATATACAAAACTAAATATCTAGTACACAAAACTAACTATTTTTTACATTATATTAAGTAAAGATAAAGTAGCAAAAGTAGCACAAAACAAGAATGTGTCCATAGTACACGGATGCCCCACTCGCACTATCATTTTCTATGTTCAGTGGACCGTAAAATTGGGGTCAAAATTATAATTTGGAATTATAATTAGAAAGATCATATCATAGGGAACATGTGTACTAAGTTTCAAGTTGATGTAACTTTAACTTCATCAAAAACTACCTTGACCAAAAACTTTAACCTGAACTTCGCACTATCATTTTCTATGTTCAGTGGACCATGAAATTGGGGTCAAAACTATAATTTAGCATTAAAATTAGAAAGATCATATCATGGGGAACATGTGTACAAAGTTTCAGTTTGATTGGACTTAAAATTCTTCAAAAACTACCTTGACCAAAAGCTTTAACCTGAAGCGAGCAGACGCACAGACGAACAGACGGACGAACGGAGGCACAGACCAGAAAACATAATGCCCCTCTACTATTGTAGGTGGGGCATACAAAATCAATTTAAAAACTTTTTTTTATCATGTTAATGAAATTCATTGTTTCATGGCACTATGAATTAGTCCCAGTTGTTTCTTATCTTTACATCAAAATGATATGTATTTTTAACAAAGTTATCTAACAAATAGTCTGTTAATGCGTAGTTTTCTCTCTTGGTATATTTTTTCGGTCTACTGTCCATCTGTTTTTGTCATATCTGGTCCGGTTCCGACCTGTAGTTTACACCAAAATGTGCAATGGCGGCCGTAGAAAAATTTACGAAAATGAGTTTGAGAATAAACATTGTTTGAAAAGATCAGATTGTGAATGAATAAGACGTGTTTATAAATGCATTAAATGAATTTAATTATGATTACTTTTTAAAGAGGTATTAAACTTATTTTAGCTCTAAACCAAAATTCTCGCTCTCGTATTACCGGATGAGAAAGAAAGTAATTTTTGGAGAGTTGCACAAATAAATGACCTTTTTAAAAAAAAAAAAATCGTTTCAATCTTTGAAATTTCATAATACAAAACGTAGATTTCGAATCGTTTTGTGATTGCATTTTTCCATGTCGAAATTGGTGATTGCAGACACATGCCTTGGTATTAGTCATGTCACAAGCGTCAGCTTGGGATATTCGCATCCAAACAGTTATCACCCTGAGGGCAATTAACACCTGGCTATTTAATCTCTTAATTGCCTTTATTGTCTGACTTAAAGGGATTACAATTAAAGGTGATATAATTTTTATCATCATAATCGATAATAGATGAAAGTTCAAAATTGAGGACAAGTAAAATAGCATATTCAAAATAAGTATAGTGCTGCCGGAATTATTTTAGCATCACGGTGAAAAAGTATAGCATCGCTAAAACGGCCTGGGGAGAAAACTGATATACAGAAATTATTTGTTACTTATTTACTGTTACAAAAATGTACATTGTACTACATAGTACTTACAAATCCAGCAGATACTCTTCCACCCATAATGCATTTGTTACCAGAATAAACATTCTTTCTGGTAGCCCCTGTTGCTAGGAAACCAAACACCAAAAGGAGAATTGCAAACATTCCCATGACAACACCTATGACAACAAAAACAATCTGTATGACTTCTAGCCTGAAATGTAAAAAACATGAATACAATGCATTTTATTATCACCTTAAATTTATACTAGAAATACTTAAAGACAGCTGTTATGAACTTATGGAAGCTGATTCCATAAAAAAGGTTCACTCGTCAGTATGCTGCTAAAAATATCTCCAAATGTATGCATATCATTAATCTATAACCATTGAAACCCCATCCAGACCCTCAATATCATTAATATGGCAGAGAACGTCACATTGCTCTATAATATAATGTTGAATACTGTTATATACATTGTATGTTCCAGTCAAGAAATTAAACATGTTAAATCAAAGGAAATGTTCAACGGTTTAAAATAGAATTTAGAATTAAATTATAAGAAATGACTGTAATAATTTTCTGTCTATTCGATATCTAACATAAAAAATTTGGTGCACACTGTTAAATAACCCTCTACGTGCGTTATTCAGAGTACACCAAATTTTTTATGATATTTCTTCACAGACAGAAAAAATATTACAGTCATTCCTTAAATGAAACAGCAACCCAAAACTAATAAAAACAAATAGACAAAAGACTGTCATCTAGAGGTGACAATGGGGCAATTTCTGGTTTTGTTGTATATAAGGGTTGCTGTCTCATTGACTGTATACTGACAACTAACATATATTAAAGTGTTTAATTCACAATTGGAAAAAGAAAAAGTTAGGACATTAATTTTAAATTATATTTTACCATGGTACATTAAATCCAAATATATCCTCCAGAATCTGTGTAATAAAGATCTGTAATGCTCTGTACAGTGTTCCACAGTATACACCAACTCCAAAAAATACCAGTAATGCTGATATCAAGGAGGCAAAGGCACAATTGCCAATGTTCTCACAAGCTGTAAATTTAAACATAGAGTAAAAACAAATAGTCTTTATGTAAGACTTCTTTTTTGTTTGTCTTTGGTGCCTATTTCTTCATCTTAATCATGTAACTGATTCTGACACTTCATGCTGCATTTTGTTTTCAGGTGTAATACCACCATTGATTTTTGCCTATAAGTCTTTGTTAAATTTGCACTTTTCAAAAAAAATGTGCAGAATGTATCTTTGTTTCAAATAAAGAAATACTTGGCAGGAGTAAGGTTTTATTCTGTCCAGTACTATAAAAAACAATTCACATAATATTTCATTGCATATAAGAAAATAACCATCATTGGAAGTTAACCAATCAAATTTGTTCACTTATTTTACCTGTGTACAAGGTTTACAATCTCCAGCGCAGAGCTCACATATCCGTTCCGTTCAATACTTTGTAACACTACACTCAATATGACCTCTGCCATACCTTTTTTTGCGTACTTTTTTGTTCCCAATCTCTAATCAAAATCATATTAAGTGCAGTATTGCAAAGCATGTATGGAACGGATATGAACTCTGCGCCGGAGATTGCAAGGTTTAGTCACCATGTAACCTCAACTCAAGATTACAAAATTTTCTATAGAAATCCTAAATAAAAATAATGGTGTTTTGAAATACTCAAGACATATGTTTATGACACAGAAATATTTTAATTTTACTGCAATATAATGTATGATTAATTACCTACAACTGTCAAATTCAAGGGAATATTTTTTTCGACCTACTTTCATCTACAACCGGATGTGACATAACATGATTTGGTGGTACAAAAATGTATTACACCTTCATAATCTGTAGCATATAAGCTCAAGCTTGGTGACCTATCATTTGAATACTGGAACCATGGTAACATTAGTTTTTGGAACAAATCACAATATACAATGTATTATACTACATTTACTATGTACAAGAAGTATGATATTTTTTTGAATTTTTAATTTTAAGACCCATTTACACCTTCAGCTTGATGATAAATCATAAATAAATGTTGCTAGCTCTTTTAAATGTATGATGAATGACTTGTACAACCAAAGGTTTCATATTACTGTCAATTAGACCAATGTATAACATGTCCATTGAAATGTTGAATGATATAAAAAAAAATATGACAGCACCAATGTACAATGTACATGTATGCCTGTTTTAGTTGCATTGAAAGATTGTTATATGTAATCATGCAGGCCAATAGCCAGGAATTTCCAAGAACGGGGGTTTCGTTGGACTTTCAAACTCGACACAGGTGAGTGGTTGTGTTCGTATGCTTTATTACATTGTACTTATTGTTTTGGGGAAGGTTAACTTTCTGGTAGTAAGACCCGTCACGGCCAGGCTGGGAAACTGAATAGGCAAATGCTCACATTAAATCTGTAACGATACAGTGTGTTAAATGTCTTCCTTTTTACACCATAACCTATGGTGGTGCTCCTACTAAAGGAGGAAGATACAGAACATACATACATACTTAAACAGTCACAATTCGAACAGAACTTTGATTTTAACAGTGCTTATTTGTTTTCAAGGGAATTTTTCCAAACCCCCCTGGCTACTGATATGTCAAGGTTATGCTCAGCATTTTACCAGCTTTCTTAGCATGCTTAGTTTACATTTTAAATGCTTAATTTAGCTGAAATACTTTATATGCTTTAACCTTTTTAAATACTTAATTATATGCTTTAAGCATGTTCTACTTTTAGCATTTAATACCTACATTTGTATTGTACACAGTGGCTTAGTTATCATGCTTATAATTTGCTTATATGGGGACGAAGTCTCCAATTACGGTAGAAAAATCGATAAAAAAAAAAAATAATAATCAGGAAAATGTTCCCGAATTTTTCATTCTACTAATGAACTCAAAATCATTAACTTTTTTATTCAGATCTACTTCCTGTTCCAGTCTTGTTGCTTCCTGTTTCTATCTTGTTGGCATGAGACTTTGAATAAAATGTATATTTATCAACATATCATCAAATATAGGAAGGAATTCAACACCCAATATCATTTTTAATGATTGTTTGAAATGAACAAAAAAAAACTTACCTGATAACAGCGTTTCTTTGTTTACATTGAATATGCCGTCATAACTTAAATAACGTCACAACTAACTCCCTACCAACAGAACCAATATCGGAAACGTTACGGTATTTACGTTTCTTTTATCAACATGTTTGAAAAAAAAAAAATAATACAGACTTCGTCCCAATTCACAGGTTATGCCTGCCTCATATTACCACCATGATTATAATTACTTCATTGTTTGATTTATTTATTTTTTAATTTATTGCATTTGTATATATTATGTCATGTGTATGTGTTGTTTAGTTGTGTCTTGTACTGGACACTTATAATAATGCCTATACTCTAAAAGAAGCTTATTTATAATGTATGCATCATTGCACCAAATTAAACACATGAAGGATTGGTGTTTGCATAAGTTTAACAGTGTACCAAAATATTAAAGGTGGGCTAAAAAGGATATGATAATTCCATGTCTTACTGTTATAGCCTATAGGTACATGCAGCTATCATTTGCAAACATGTAACACTTACCCATATTTTAACCTTTCACGAATTTCTCACGGGTTTCTCCGATAATTAAGGGTTGTTAATTAAATTTGTAACATTAAGAAATTCCAAATTCGCTCATTAATCATGTTTCCTGTACAGGTGTCGCTCTAGTTCCAGGTGTGTTTACATCTGTGTACATTGAAAGCTTTAAACTTAAACATATAAAGTTGTGCCTCCCTTTTAAACGTTGTAATGATCCTGTTCACAGGTGCAAAATAGGCAGGTGTACAAAGTTTTGGCCACATTCATCTCTCATGAAATTCTTTGTAATACGACTAAATAACGAAATAAATTTAAAATATATTAAACCACAACGAACTTAAAAGGATAGACAATATTTCAATAGCAGTACATTTATGAAGTTTTTATGACGTATATAGCATTTTCTTTAACATAAAGTCACAAACACTTGTTTTATAATTAAACTTTTTTTAAATTTGAAGTTTCACCATATGACCTTCCTTAATCAATTTTGATTATATAAATGTGTCTAATGATTCTGATGAATTTAAGTACCGTTCTAAACTGTATACCTCCATATTTTGATAACGCAGAGCAACTTATAATTTCTTATTGGTATGGGGAACAGTATTCAACCGCAAAGTGGAAAGGGATTAATATAAGTTGCAAAACTTGTTTCCCAATCCTAGATATGGCACAAAATGTGCACCTGAATATAGGTATCTTGTTTTGTTACCCCCATTGAAGCAATGGTTACATTGGTTACATTGGTTACACACATGGACCTTTAGTAACTGATATGCAATGCTGGCTTTATCTGTTGCAAACTGTACATGAATGGCTGTCCATGGGGAATCCAGTAAAAATTTGTAACCAGCCTGTGAAAGTCTGGTTACAATGGTTACATGCATGGGAAATCAGGTTACACTGGTTACATACATGCAGAATTGGGTTACAGTGCAACATGCATGGAGAAATCAGTAACAATGGTTACACACATGGGAAAGTTGGGTTAAAATGGTTACATGCATGGAGAATCAGGTTACAATGGTTACATGCATGGGAAAGACTGGTTACAATGGTTACATGCATGGAGAATCACGTTATAATGGTTACATACATGGGAAAGTTGGGTTACAATGGTTACATACATGGGGAATCAGGTTACAATGGTTACATGCATGGGGAATCTGGTTACAATGGTTACATGCATGGGGAATCTGGTTACAATGGTTACACGCATGGAGAATTAGGTTACAATGGTTACACGCATGGAGAATTAGGTTACAATGGTTACACATATGGAGAATTAGGTAACAATGGTTACACGCATGGAGAATTAGGTTACAATGGTTACACGCATGGAGAATTAGGTTACAATGGTTACACGCATGGAGAATTAGGTTACAATTACAGGCATGGAGAATTAGGTTACAATGGTTACATACATGGGGAATCAGGTTACAATGGTTACATGCATGGGGAATCTGGTTACAATGGTTACATGCATGGAGAATTAGGTAACAATGGTAACACGCATGGAGAATAAGGTTACAATGGTTACATGCATGGGGGAATCTGGTTACAATGGTTACATGCATGGAGAATTAGGTTACAATGGTTACACGCATGGAGAATTGGGTTACAATGGTTACATGCATGGGGGAATCAGGTTACAATGGTTACATACATGGGGATTCAGGTTACAATGGTTACACGCATGGAGAATTAGGTTACAATGGTTACATACATGGGGAATCAGGTTACAATGGTTACATGCATGGGAAAATCAGGTTACAATGGTTACATACATGGGGGAATCAGGTTACAATGGTTACATACATGGGGAATCAGGTTACAATGGTTACATGCATGGGAAAATCAGGTTACAATGGTTACATACATGGGAGAATCAGGTTACAATGGTTACACGCATGGAAAATCAGGTTACAATGGTTACATGCATGGAGAATTAGGTTACAATGGTTACACGCATGGAGAATTAGGTTACAATGGTTACATACATGGGGAATCAGGTTACAATGGTTACATGCATGGGGAATCTGGTTACAATGGTTACATGCATGGGGAATCTGGTTACAATGGTTACACGCATGGAGAATTAGGTTACAATGGTTACACGCATGGAGAATTAGGTTACAATGGTTACACGCATGGAGAATTAGGTTACAATGGTTATATACATGGGGAGTCTGGTTACAATGGTTACATACATGGGGAATCAGGTTACAATGGTTACATGCATGGAGAATTAGGTTACAATGGTTACATGCATGGGGGAATCAGGTTACAATGGTTACATACATGGGGAATCTGGTTACAATGGTTACACGCATGGAGAATTAGGTTACAAGGGTTACATGCATGGGGAATCTGGTTACAATGGTTACATACATGGGGAATCAAGTTACAATGGTTACACGCATGGAGAATTAGGTTACAATGGTTACATACATGGGGATTCTGGTTACAATGGTTACACGCATGGAGAATTAGGTTACAATGGTTACATACATGGGGAATCAGGTTACAATGGTTACATACATGGGGAATCTGGTTACAATGGTTACATGCATGGGGAATCTGGTTACAATGGTTACACGCATGGAGAATTAGGTTACAAGGGTTACATACATGGAGAATCAGGTTACAATGGTTACACCCATGGAGAATTAGGTTACAATGGTTACATACATGGGGAATCAGGTTACAATGGTTACATGCATGGAGAATTAGGTTACAATGGTTACATGCATGGGGGAATCAGGTTACAATGGTTACATACATGGGGAATCTGGTTACAATGGTTACACGCATGGAGAATTAGGTTACAAGGGTTACATGCATGGGGAATCTGGTTACAATGGTTACATACATGGGGAATCAAGTTACAATGGTTACACGCATGGAGAATTAGGTTACAATGGTTACATACATGGGGATTCTGGTTACAATGGTTACACGCATGGAGAATTAGGTTACAATGGTTACATACATGGGGAATCAGGTTACAATGGTTACATACATGGGGAATCTGGTTACAATGGTTACATGCATGGGGAATCTGGTTACAATGGTTACACGCATGGAGAATTAGGTTACAAGGGTTACATACATGGAGAATCAGGTTACAATGGTTACACCCATGGAGAATTAGGTTACAATGGTTACATACATGGGGAATCAGGTTACAATGGTTACATGCATTTACATGCATGGGAAAATCAGGTTACAATGGTTACATACATTGGGAAATCAGGTTACAATGGTTACATGCATGGAGAATTAGGTTACAATGGTTACATACATGGGGAATCAGGTTACAATGGTTACATGCATGGAGAATTAGGTTACAATGGTTACACGCTTGGAGAATTAGGTTACAATGGTTACATACATGGGGAATCAGGTTACAATGGTTACATGCATGGGGAATCTGGTTACAATGGTTACACGCATGGAGAATTAGGTTACAATGGTAACACACATGGGGAATCAGGTTACAATTGTTACATGCATAGAGAATTAGGTTACAATGGTTATATACCTGAAACTTTGGTGAATTGTTTAAATCATATGTAAATTTAATAACATATTATATTCATTTCACTGTTTAGAAAATTGTTCATAAGCCTTGTCAAAAGAAAATCTATTAAATTTTAATAATATTTCTTTTAAAAATGCAAACTTTTTTTTAAATAAGTTTTATGTCCGGTCTTATATGATGTCGTCTGTGTTGCCCAAAGACACATTTGGTTTTTAAGACAAAAAGGTTTAATGAATGCATCTCTATAAAATTTTACTAGAATGTTCAATACCACAAAGAGAAAGTTTGGATTGATTTTGGGGTTTGTGGTACCAAAGGTTAAGAAATAAGAGACCAAAAAGGGGACCAAAAACAAGCATTTATATTGTAGTTTCAAGGAACCACAACTTGTGTGTTAGTGTATGGATCTCTCTGAAATTGTAACACAAGGTTCTATATCACAATTGGAAGACTGGGTATGAGTTTGTCTCAACATACTATGAATGGACTTTTCAAGGTCGTAACTTAAAAGTCTGTTGTTGTCCCGACACATTTATACTTTATGATAAATCTGTTTGAAAATGTCTGGATATGCATGTACAAGTATCTAAACTGACTTGGTGTCTTCTGTGAGTAAAATAAATTAATTTTTTTCTGCAACAGACCTCAGAGACTACTATAACACAGTAGTTTCAGGACCAACTTAGTCAAGGTCATTAAACTCCACTAGAAGCAGGACTTTGTTAATGTCCACGTCAAGATCAATTAATTTAATATAACATTCAGCCTGGGATTATTCTTTTAAATAATTGTTTTATCTGAATTCACGAATTTTAACTGATTATGATGGTGTGTTTTTTTTGTAAACGGACAAAGTCACAGGACAAAAATTCACAGGACATGCAGTCACTAATTTGGTAGGACAAAAAGTCACAAATAATTTATTGACAATTGTTTAAATATAAAAGACAAATATCTTGAAATATTTACTTTTTAATACATATATATTCATATTAAAGTTTAGGAAATGTGTCATTATACTTGAAAAGTCAAGACTTATTTAATTTCAATCATGCTAAAGATATATTTCTTGGCACCATGAAGCCATTTAATTTATTATTTAGTGACAAACTACTTTAACATTTTGTTTTTTTTAACAATTATTTGATCATCCTTTATATTTTTTTGATAAATTTGTTTACAAAGTTGGTTAATATATAATAGTTCAAGAAAAAATACAAAAATATTGGCAGCAGTCCTTTTGCGCCAATTACTGTTTTTTAGGGGTATCATTTGCGCCAAATTTTGTTTTCCAAAATGTATCAATTGCGCCAATATTCGGAACTCATTTGCGCCAATTTACTATACAGATATCTACCACAAATATTAATGATTAATATTATTTTTGGCTTAAAAAGTGTCATATGTTCGGAGATATGAAGATGAGCATCTGGAGAGAAATGAAATGACTTAAAATGAACTAGACATTCCATGCACAGACAGCGAAAAAAACTTATTGCTTTGCTGAATATTTATTACAAGTTATGCCAAAAGAGAAGGAAAAAGAAGCTTTTGCTAATAGACCACTTTCGAGTTCATCCATCACCGGAAAAAACTCGTCAATTATACGCGCCTTTATCATCGTCATTTGTGCGTTTAGGGGCATCGTCACTTCCTTCCAATGTTGAGCGAGTGGTTGAAAACTATAATTCTATATTGTACGAATTATTCGGCAAATTGAATTCTCAAAATTGACAATCAACACTGCCGTCATTAGGGAATTGTCAGTAAGTACCTACAGAGCAACCATTATTTCTAGTTTATCCTACACAAAGACGATCACTAAGACGCTTGATGAACGTAAATAGTGCAGGGATACAGGCGACCCCCTCTATCTGGTAAATGACGTCATAAAGGCGTGCATAATTGACGAATTTTTGCCGGTGACGGATGAACTCGAAAGTGGTCTATTACATTTTATCCACATATATTGACACAGTGCTTTGGTCCCACCATCCGTAAAGGCTGAAACTCTATCTACCACAAGACGTACCAGTAGTGGAGCAGAAGCATGCCACCGAAATTATTATGAACTGTTTTATGCATTTCATCCTTCAATATTTGTACAAATGTATGTTTCAGAAAAAGAAACAATCAGTTGCCGTGTTAACTGCTGATTCAAAGTCCGAATAAAGGAGGAGGGAAGTCATTTTTCTTCTAATTGGCGCAATCGCATGTTTTATTTTTGGCGCAAATGATACCATGCAATTTTAAAAACAGGTGGCGCAAACGTAGCATTGGAGAAAAAATGTTGTGGCGCAAAAGGACTTATTTTTGGCGCAAACGGATCTCTCCCAAAATATTTTTGTAAAAATAATCAGTTATTATTCAAAGAAAATAATCAGAAAAAATGATTTGTGACTTTTAGTCTGTGACATTTTGTCCTGTGACTTACTGTCCTACATTTTTTTTCTCTGTGTGTTGACAATGACAATCCAAAAAAATAAAATAATATGATGGTTGTTAATCTTGAACAGTAAAAAAAAATACAAACAACATCTTCTACTCTTTATTTTAGTTTAACTTTATTATATTATGCTATTCCATTTTTAAAACTTGCCTCAAATTTAATGAATCAATAAACATCTTCCCCAATGTAATATTAACTTTATCATGTGTTTACAACTCACAATCCAAACTCTGTTTATTACATATAATTTAAACTCTGGGTATAACTTACAATCTTAATCCTGTTAATTACTTTTAATTCAAACTCAGATTAATACCTAATTTATAAATGTTAACATCTTGCGTATTGTCTATTCTAGTCACGTATGATTAATTTCTGGTGTCGTTTACAAGAAGGAAAAGAGAGCAAAATATCATGTTTATTATATAAGCTGTTATATGTAAATTTTAATAACTATGGTTATGATAGTAAATGGATATTATATATAAAGAAAATTTTTGATGACTGTGGAATGTCAAATATATGGCAAAGTCACAACTTATTTGAGAAACGTTGGGTTGTATTGAGTGTTCAGCAAAGATTAAGAGATCAGTTCATTCAAGAATGGTCAACAGAAATGAACACTTCGCCCAAGGGGCTGTGTTATAGATTGTACAAAAATGTTTTTAAATTTGAACACTATTTATCAGTTCTACCATTTAATTTATTAATAACCTTATGTAAATTTAGATGTGGGAATAACCGTTTGCCCATTGAGACGGGAAGGTGGCGCAACATACCAAGATCTGAAAGATTGTGTCACCTTTGTGGCTCAGCTGACATTGGTGATGAATACCATTATATCATGTCTTGTAATTATTTCAAAGATGAAAGATGCAAATACTTACCTCATTATTGTATTAAAAATATAAATGTTATCAAATTCAAACAAGTATGTTCAACCCAAAATATTGTTGAACTTGAGAAACTTTGTAGATTTATTAAATCTATTTCTGTGAAAGTCTATCCTCCTGGTTAATACAACTATATGTTTATTTATCATTTGTGTAAATATTTATCATATTAATTTGGTATTTCACACATGCTATATCTTATATATGTTATATATATTATTGTAATATCTTCTCTGTAACTATGTATTTGGTTTATGAGAATAAAGATCATTCATTCATTCAGAGACATATTACATATGCATTATATGTCTCTGTTATTTCATATTTCATATTTGCATGGCATATATCTATATAATTATTTGTTTCAATTGGAAAGTTGTAAATTTCTCCAACATGTTTAAAGGTAAAGAAACAAGACATGTTTGAAAAATAAATATAATATCAGAATTCTTGAATTAAAAATAAAAGTGTGTCCTTGTATTCATGTATATATATTGACAAATAACTTAGTATTTAAATAAACCCTAAAAAAAAAGGTTAGACCTAAAATGTAAAACCCTGCCCTTTATATATTGAAAATTTAACATACATGTAAAATGTGTAACTAGCAAAATGTCGGAATTAGAATCTGTCAACTTAAGACATTATAATGAAATTTAAAATTTGTATATATCAGAACTATAAACATGATACACACAAGTCATGTAAAATTCAACAAGAATAAACAGATTGTTGAAGAAGTGGTTGATAAGATAATCTATGTCTTTGTCTCTCTGTCATAGAACTTTATTTTTATGTCTTTATTATTATTTATTAATTTTTGGGCTTGATTTTCTAAAATAAACGATTAAAAATATAGTTTACATAAAGTTCCCACCATATGAAAATGAAAATTTAATTGTTTTAATATCATGGAACAGAGATTATAATGTATTATATATATCTGGTTAAAATAATGAAAGTAAATAAGACTGCATTGAATCATTTCATAGCATTATGAATGCGATCTCCTTTAAGAATGTAGGAAAGAAGAAAGTCACAGGAATATTTTTTGAACTTGTTAGAATAAACCTTAAACTATACAAATCCTTGAATAAACTGGGACTTAAACATGATGGGACTTGAAAATCTTTTGGTGGTATTTGGTGCTTACAAAACAGCAAAGTACTTGTCTTTGGTGCACCGGAAACAAAAGTTTTGAAACTTATGACCACAAATCAGTGTTTTAGAAGCACAGTGTGCATATATATGACATATTTGAAATCATATAGAAAGATCTGAGTGTCCAAATAAAAATAAGGCAGATCAAGGAGGGCCCGCCCTTCCCTTTTGTGAGAGAAAAAAATAGTTGATTATATAGGGAATCACTGTAGCATGACTGGAGCGGGGTCCCCTTAGGTCAGTCAGGGTCCCCCTTTTTTGAAAAATTCTGAATCCCCCGCTGGTGTCATTGTTCAAATTGCTCACTTGGTAAAGTTGAAGATGAGCTTCATTTTTAGTTACAATGTACTCTTTATAATATTCATAGGGAAGATGTTTGTCAATACATTTCTCACAATTGTTATAATTTAAAAAATTTAAATAAATCTTATAAATTTTTATGGCTCAGCCTCTTAGTAGATGCATGATCTTGACCCAAGAAAAATTTATTTCTGTTATATTTGTGACTGTTTTGAATTAATAAGGAGATCAGGCATGAATATTGACACTAAGTCAAGAAAATGATTTGAGAATGCATGCATATAATCAGAGACATATAATACATAATGTATTTTATCGCTATTTTGTGCATTTTTCATTTGATCTTTTTTTGTGATAATTTTCATATCATGCTTCTCGCTTGAGATGATAAAATTATCACTAGAAACTAAGGAGACCACGTGGCGTTGCTAACGAAATTGACATTGAAATTGACAACGTCGTCACAGGTAAAATAGCGATAAACAGATTATCATTGGTCATCTCAACTCGATTGATTCAAAATCAATCTCGTTGAGATAATCAACGATAATCTATAAATATGTCTCTGATATAATGTAATTTTATTCTTTTATTCACAATATATACATTGTATGTGGTTTTTGGCTCTGATTCTTACCAATGCTGATAAAATTACTAAATATATATTTACAAGTGACTATTATTGTTGTATATCAATTGTATCTGATTTTATTCTTGAAGACTGAGCTATGGTTGTTAATTTTTGTGTTATTTGGTCTCTTGTGGAGAGTTGTCTCAATGTCGGAACAAAGCACTGTGTCAACAACATATTTGGCTAAAACATAATCAGCAAAAGCTTCTATTTTCTTCTCTATTGGCAAATCTTTATTAAATATTCAGCAAATTTTGGTGCAAATGATATCCCTAAAAAACAGTAATTAGCGCAAAGGAATGCTGCCGTCTAAACACTGATAAGGGCTCCTTAGTGCACTAACGACTATACATTGCCACTAAGGACTAAACGGAGTGATGTTGTGTGTATTCTTTTTACATATTATGTTAGAGATTGTTATTTAACAATGTTTAATGCATAAATTTCAATTTTTATAGAAAAATAATCATAAATAGACAAGACATTCAACATTATTTTTCTTTGATATGCCGAAAATCAATGAACTGTTTGACACGTACCCCAAATGACATAACAACTGATTAAACAATCATAATCTTTTTTATTTTAAGTAATAAACAATTATATCGAAAAAGATTTATACAATTAAAGTGTTTGTTTTCATTTTGATTTCGACAAAGATGCGTGTATGTACAAATGGTTTCACTAAAAATTGCAATTGAATTCAGAAAAAAAATCATTTGGCGTCCTTGGGGTTTATCAAAATCACTAGTTTTTGACCAGTTTGATATCATGATTGAGTTCAATATTGTAGCAGCTACGTAGCTGCTACAATATTGAACTGAACCCTGTTTACAAAGGCTTCATACAATACTTATTTGTTTGTATATGTTAGACATTTTTTTCTTCTTCTAAAAGTATAAAAGAAGTTGAAAAAATCATTTCCCCATTTTTTAGTCAGATTAAGTTTCATTTTCAAATATATAAAAGAGACAAATTATTTTTTTGTAAATGTTCCACAGTTTTTAGTACAGTATTACGAAAAAATTTCAGTATGTGTGAATTTAGAGCTAAAAATATAATTTTGACAGAGAAAGAGAATGCTTGCCTTCGTATGAATGCCTTAAAAATATGCCTTTACTACATGATGTGTAAATACTTTTTTTGTAATACAATATGATTTTATTATATTATTATTTGAATATATTAACCTAAATCAGAGACATATATATGTCTCTGCCTAAATATATCACATGAAAAAAATGAAAAAGCCGACAGAAATATTCTCAACTACAACTTCTTTAAATCTTTTTTTTTCTTACATTGCTTAATGTCTTAATATATTAAAATAAATTTTGAAAAGTGCACCACAAGAAACAAGCGAAAGTGTTTCAGCTCCATTGCAGTCTATTCAAACGCATGTCCATCGTCGCCTGTTATCACATTAAAGCACACTTGCAAGTAAAAATAAATTGTATAGAGATACGGGTACAAAACACATTAAAGCTAATGTGTGCTAACCAATGTCTAAATAATGTTGAATATTTCGTTTATTTATGATTATTTTTCTATAAATTTGTAATTTATGCATTAAATATTAATTTTTACCATAATATGAAAAAAAATACATGTAACAGCACCCCATTAAGTCCTTAGTGCACTTAGGATGCGTCTGAACACTGCTAAGGAGTCCTTAGTCCTTGGTGCACTAAGGACTCCTAAGCAGTGTTTAGACACACCCATCATGCTAGTAGTCAGAGTCTCAGTTATATGACAATAAAAAATATTATAAAATTTTGCTGTAATAATTAATAAATCAATTATGAAAATATGCCATGTATGTGTAATAAATATATGTTGAATATATTTATTCAATAGAGAAATAATGAATTGCCTAAATTTTATTAAAAATAAGTCCTAAAAATATTATCTCAAACATTTGTTAAACAACATTGAAACAATATAAACAATTTTGATTTTGGAAAATTAATTTTAGAAACACCTTTTCAATAGAAAAAGACAGGCATTGTGAAAGTTTGTATTATCATATGAAGATGACATTCATTTAATCTTCAGTTGTCAAAAAGTACGTGTAAAAAATAACATTTATATGAATTGATAGAATTATAGATTAAACACTCTGTTTCAAATGTCTCTGGTTCAACTGATTTTTTTATTTCAATTTTTTTGTATTTTTTTTGGGATCATAATCACAGTAATTAAATTTGACAAACACATATATTTTACCTGAGACACTTTACCTGTATCAAAGTTATGTAATTTTAACACTTCAATGCAGACATGAATTCCCTTTATCCAGAGACATATATACACATGTATATATGTCTCTGCTTTATCCTTGAATACCTTGTGTATTAATTAGCAACAGGGGGTAAAATGATGGACACATAGAGCCATCCTGGTGGACATAGTTTTATGGCCACCAATAAAAAGATAGTCACAAGTAGTGTAACCATTGTAATCTGACTTCCCATGTATGTAACAGATTGTAACCATTGTATCCTGATTTTACATGTATGTAACCATTGTAACCTAATTCCCCATGTATGTAACCATTATAACCTAATTCTCCATGTATGTAACCATTGTAACCTAATTCTCCATGTATGTAACCATTGTAACCTGATTCTCCATGCATGTAACCATTGTAACCTAATTCTCCATGCATGTAACCATTGTAACCTGATTCCCCATGTATGTAACCATTGTAACCCGACTTCCCATGCATGTAACCATTGTAACCTGATTCCCCATGTATTTAACCATTGTAACCCGACTTCCCATGCATGTAACCATTGTAACCTGATTCCCCATGTATGTAACCATTGTAACCCGACTTTCCATGCATGTAACCATTGTAACCAGATACCCCATGCATGTAACCATTGTAACCAAACTTTCCCATGCATGTAATCATTGTAACCAGATTCTCCGTACATGTTACCAGATTCCCCATTTTGTAACCTGATTTCCCATGTATGTAACCATTTTGTAACCAGATTCCCCATGCATGTAACCATTGTAACCAGATACCCCATATATGTAACCATTGTAACCAGATTCCCCATGCATGTAACCATTGTAACCAAATTCCCCCTAATTCTCCATGAATGTAACCAACCTGATTTGTCATGCAAGGGTTGCCCGGGTTGCCATGGTAACAGAAATTGCATGTGTGTAACCAGTGTAACCAATGTAACCATTAGGTGAAGGAAAGTTACAAATAAACTGGAGAAGTTGTGAATAATAAATGATAGTTTGTATGGGTGTAACCAATGTAACCAATGTAACCATTATGTGAATGGGGGTTACAAAACAAGATACCTATATTCAGGTGCACATTTTGTGCCTTATATGCCCAATCCACTATAAATAATTAAATATGTTTAAATTAAATTAAACTAATTAAACTAACAGTATTTATATAGAACTTTTTTTTTTTAAGGCAGTGTTTTTTTTGCCGGAGACGACAAAATAGCGATTTAAATAGATTTTTGCTATTTTGCCAGTCTTAACTAAGATTAGAATATAAGTATATGAATTAAGAAAAGACAAATATAGAAACATACACTTAAATAGGAAATTTTAAAACACATATGTCTTCTTTAAAATTGAGAATGGAATTTCTTTACTTTAATAATAATTCTAAAAAAACACTGATGTCTTTTAAAACATAAAATGATTTAAAAAAAAGCATAGATACAAATTTCCTAGTGGTTTTTTTTCTTTAATAGTAGTCTGTTAATGTAAAAAAGTATGTCTTTAAAAATATATTTATTGCATATAAGCAAAGTATGCAAAACATGTAAACCCATAAAAAAAATTCGACATTCCAATTAAAACTTTTGATAAAAATATTCTTTAAGTTTTTAAACAATAAGTGACAATTAAAAACGTAACCAATGCAATCTTCTTTTTTTTTTTTATTAATCTAGATACATTATTGCACTATAGTATATTATAAAAGTGTTTTCTGGTTTTCGTGAATTTTATAGTCCTCGTTTCACGTTTAATTCCGGCCACAGTTACACGTCATAGTTTTCGCCAAGTTTTCAAAGTGCTTCAAAACCTGCCGTAGATCTTCATATAAGTAGAACTTAAAAATGTATTTCATATAGTCTGACTAAAAATCTGAAATATATAAGACCGGCAACAAAAACAAAACTCTATGTAAATCGCTATTGTGCCAGAGCCGGCAAACTGGCGCCAAGGAGACTATTTTGCCGCAGCCGGTAAAAAAAGCTACTGCCTTTATTTAAGTATACGTCAATTCAGTACATCAGACATCTACGATAACAAAACAAAAAAAACAGAGAGTGTTAAACCTCTTAAATTTTTTTTGAGATTTGAGGATTTTAAATTTCAAAACTTCGACTTTGAAAAACAGGTTCAATACCGATTTTATAAGTTTTTCTATGTTCCTGTTATATACGCTTCCTCTGACATCAGTATATAGTTATCAATGCCTATTGTCATGTAATTACAGGGACCTCAGCTTCGTTTACGACCGAGGGTTTTACACTTTCTGGAACTGAAAAATATTGTTAATTATCGCATATCACATTTCGAAAAATGGTTAATAATGTAAATGAATAAAACTGAAGAAGTACGTTCATTTCGAGATTGAAAACAATATTTAAGTATTCACAAAGCCTTTATTGTTCCAATCGGCCATCAAAACCGCCAACAATGTGATGGTCTTATGACTTAAATGAGGTGCAGATCCCGAACTTCGATGTACGGACGGGGGTGGGGGTGGGGATGTGGGGGCACCATGAAACCAAAATTATATATTTTTTTAAAGAGATGTATATATGAGTGTGAGTGGGTTTGGTTTTTGGTTTTTTTTTCGGAAAGAGGGGGGGGGGGGGGGGGGGGGGTCAGATCATCGTTTCTATTTTTATATCTTTTATTTTTCTTACTATTTAACTTGAGCCTTTATTTTTTTGATCTTTGTTATATTTGTCTTAAACATACGTAAAATGTTTGCCACTGGACGTTTAACAACCAACAATCTATCAATATTTTATTTATATTAAATCACCGCTATATTCTTTTATCTATATTATTATTCCAAACTTACTTTTTTGCACATTATTCTATTCTAATATCTGTAAAATACCTTCATATCATTATAAATGGTGACCTATCCATAGCCTCGTTTATGTACATGGTAATTGAAACAAGAAAAATAAACAAGTATATCTGTATTTCTGGGCTTTTAGAGAAAATATAAGTCCCAGATTCTGATACAAAGAAGAAATTATGAAGAGAATATAGCATTTTATTTATGGTTATTTATTAGTAAATGTCAATTCATATTTCCTGGACCAGGAAAAAGTTTGGGGGGGGGGGGGGGGGGGGTCGTAAAAAAATTTGATGATTTCCCATTTGAAAATAAAAAGTGAAAAACGTATAAAGCAAGAGTATTTGATAGATCATCCGTTTCAGAATCTATTTTTTTTGTGTCAAGGCTACAGGTTGATTTTATAACATCAAAAACTTAAAAAAAATACTAAAAGATGAAATAAATCAGTGGTCAAGTGGAATGCCTTTCCAATGAATCACAAAAAAAAACCCCAGAGTAGGTGTGTTCGAATAGCTAATTTATACCAGAAGTACCTGACGACAGTCTTTTAAGTTGCCCGGTCATGAAAATGCATATCTTTGAGAAAAAAAATCTTTTCGTGTGTGTGATTATTAAGGTTTATAGTCTTCAACCACTGATATTTTTTTTTCAGTCTGCCCATCCACGAAATATTTAATTAGATTCATTTTTAAATGTTTATCATAATTTTTCGAAAATTCACCTGACAACTGATCAGACATATGTTTTGAGTTGAATCAATGCAGACAAGAACATTTACTGATGCTTATTTTTCACAGTCCCTGATTTATGTTAAGAATGTTGCAATCGTAAATTGACCCAACGCCAACGGAAAAAAACCCGAACTTGTGTCAGTAAGTTAGAATTTTCAAAAGGGAAACAACTCCACTCCGGGCGGGGAATCGTGGATAAATTCATTTTGCATCGATAAAGAAATAGAGAAACTGTGAATCATTTAAGGTTGTCACAGAGTAACGAAAAGGTATTTATATAGTATACGAATTGTTGTTCTGTTTTCTTACATGCCGAATGTACATTTGTTTAATAAATGCATTGCAATTTAGATCCCAAAGTCGGATGAAAAGTAAAAATGGGAAACACTTCCGTGTGTCAGGACTCTGTGGGCTGTCATGAATTGACTTGTACAATATTTTATTATCTAGTGTCATATTGCTGATCTTAAGTTTTTCCATTTAAAGAGTAAAATCTAATTAAAAAAAGATAAAATACTAGAAAATAGAATGGTTTACAAAAAGAATTTGTACAAAAAGGTTGGAAACAACCCCCTGAACTTGAAGGGAGAAATCCCCTATATGAGGACAGTTATAGATTGGAATCATCTGCTACACCAAATAGTGTCATACAGTACTGTGTGTAGAGGGAGTAAGCAAATATGATCTCAGAATCTGCTCTTAGATGTATAGTTCTTTTGCCAGTTTTGGAAAAGGTTCTTCAAATAATAGACAAAAAAATGTAAATATGTGCCCTTTTGTACGGTATCAGGTCCGTTCGCGCCCAATATACTTTCGCACCCTACACGTTCGCACCTCGCACGTTCGCACCCAAGGTCCGTTCGCACTCTTCACGTTCGCGCCCAATTTTAATTCAAATTCTAGTTGAATGATTGAAAAATCAGGATTGTTGTTTTGTAAATGCTAAATGTATTTATAGCTTGGTATGAGTAAATGATCGAAGATTTTAAATGAAAAACACAATAGATAATTGTTTTTAACAGCTTGGTCCCTTTGATCTAAAACAATGAAACAATGAAATATAGCAATACACTATTATAACCTCGGATTATAACCAAACATGATCAAACATGATAAGATTTATTCAACACACACAAAAAAACGTAGTCAGAATCTCACTCCATTTTGAAACAAGTCAATGAAACAAAGTTATAGCAATACACTAACCAAAACATGATTATAAGAGTTAAAATCCGACACAAAATAAAACGTTGACAGAATCCCACTTTATTTAGAAAGGATTTTTTTTTAACAATACACTATCCAAAACATGCTTAAGATTTATTCAACACAAAAAAAATGTTGTCTCACTTTATTTTGAGACAATGACAACAAATATAAGAATACACTTGCCAAAACTTATTTACAAAGCTATAGTTTTTAAACAGAAAACCAATGTAAAATTGGGCGCGAACATGTAGGGTGCGAACGTGAAAGGGGGCGAACATGAGTAGGTGCGAACGTGAATGGGCGCGAACGGACCCGGATACCTTTTGTACACAAAAAAATTGATAAAAATGATCACTTGAAATGTATCCCTCATAAAAGGGATAGTTATAACATCGAGGGGTTGTTCTCAATCTGATCAACAAAAAAGGAAAAAAGAAAAAGAAAATCATTTATCATATTTATGGTTGTCACATGTACAGTGTAAAGAAAAATATTAAAGGTATTTTTGGCGGGTACACAACAACTCGTACTTTCGGCAACTTGTACTCAACCAACTCGTCACCTATTTTTACCAACTCGTACCCATGCTTTATTTGTTATTATTATATGCATAGTTGTTGTAACAAAATTCTTTGGTATATCATTATATACATGCAGCAACATATAAATTAAAAAAAAACATTGTTAATAAGATCAAGGATTTGTATAGTAAGACTATACAAATCCTTAATCAGATGCAATCATAATTGTTTTAAATATATCAAAGCTTATCAAATGCTAATCATTATAATCATTAGTATTCCTTCGAATTGATTGTTTGAAATTGTTTGGACGGCAATTTATTTGATATGCACATTGAAATAATTATGAGTACACAATATACTAATCAGTGGTCATTAGTGGATAACAGACCTACAAAAGTAGAATGGATTTGTTTAAAGGAGAAGGGGCTATAAGGGGCAAAATTGGCCCCACTTCAGAATCTATTGATATTTCTTTCAATTGATATCTATGATATGGAGCTTATAAAACACCAAGATTTTTATAGTCATCTCTTGCCGTTTTCTTATTATGACGTCATGAAAATGGTAGGCCGACTAAGCTAAAATATCAGATTTTTACGTATTTTATCCTTTTTTTTATGTATTGTGTACACTTTACAATAGATTACACCTTAATAATCAACGTGAAAACAGTATTACTAGTGAACAATTGTATTAATACATCGAAGAACTAAATTGATGTAAAGTTTAACTATTTAATATCAGTAATAGTTGCTATGGTAACAATAAAGTTAACATTCATTCTATGTATGACTAAATTATAGAAATGTTTCACAAGAGGAAATCTAACGTTATTGCTTGTATAAAAAAGATGTAGTATGATTGCAAACGAGACAACTGTCCACAAGAGACCAAAATAACACAAGACATTAACAACTATAGGTCACCATACGGCCTTCAACAATGAGCAAAGCCCATACCGCATAGAAAAGGCCCTGATATGACAATGTAAACAATTCAAAAGAGAAAACTAACGGCCTTATTTATGTTTTTTTAAACTTGAGTAACCAAAATTAAATTTGTGTGAACTTTTATGTACTCTGCTGATAAAAACACAAGAAGGTAGAACATATTACGTACTAGTATACATATAATATATGAAAAGTTCGCAATTTCATAAACTATACATTTCAACAATTACTGGCAACCTTAACTAAACTGAAATATTGTTAGCCCATTATTTATCTTTTATTTTTTGTTGTTATGGTGTCTTTACAATATCATGATAATGTGATTTTAAACGACAAAAGTAAAAAATACGCAACAATGAAAAAACAATTGGTTCTGATGAGACTCAAACGTACACCATTATGCCCGTAGCGTAGCGTGTGTGCGATTCAAACCACATTGACACAGCTATTAATTGTAGTTAAAACAACTCATATTTATTCATAAACGGTAGGAACAATTTTGTTTTGTTTTTATTTCGTTACTTCTTATTCAACTACATTGTTTACATCAATGATATGGCCATTTCATTATTGTTGATTTATATGTCATGGTCTAAATTATTTTTGTTTTACCAAACAGACGTTAATAGGCGTGCCGTTAATAGTGCAAAATGGAAACTGAAGTTTTCGTCGGGGCATGTTTTATTGGTCTCTTCTGCACATCACCAGAATGCCTTCTGCTGTAGAGTCAAAGAAATTAATATGGACCTCTTCTTGAGATATTCTACGGGAGATCAATAAAATAAAAATTCATCTTGAAGTCGAATATAGAGTTTTGTTATGCTGGTCGACATAAAATAAGTTTTCGATGACTTTTTTTTTTAGGAAATTAAGATACGTCTGGTAGACATGCATGCCTATAAAAGTGTGCTCTGTTCGTTACAATTTTCTTTGTGCTTTCCTTTAACTATTTTTTTCTAAACAAACCAGACTTAATCTTCCGCTATTTGATTTTTAAAAATAATCTTAAACTGCACGAAAAATCGTCAATGTTTGTCTGGAATATGACTGATCAAATAGTACATCTCAGTCTATCCATTTTTTTTAAAAAAGTAACCGAACTGGATTTTTGTTGTATAAAACTAAGATATCTGAAAGTTCTAAAAATCGTTTTTCTATGGTGCTCATTGAAGAACATCTTCTGGTCCTTACTATTATTTCTAATGCAAAATTTTGATGGTCAAAACCTTCGGACTACCATTTTTCTGAAACTTTCATTGTACATGTATATGGATCTATATGTGAGTGTACAACGTATACCAGACGTTTCTTAATAAATAAATCAGTTGGTTGTATACTGATTGATACTTTAGTCTGGGAGAAGAAGATTTATCTCAGTACTAGTTGCAACTAGTTTTGAACACACTTCCAGTAATTGTAAATACTCTTAGTTGGATGCTTTTAGTCAATTGTCTTAATTCTAGATAGCTGTTTTTTTTTGTGTGTGTCTCGTTCCGATATTTTGAGTTAATTTAATTGCAACTGATTTGTGCAGGTTGTTTTCATATTATACTGCTACGCTACTGTTTCAGCTTCAGGGAGGATTGAGCGCTCACAAACATGCTGTTGTGCTGTTACAACACTGTACTATAGGTTAGGGGATGGTTGGGATCCGCGGCTTACATGTGTATCCCCTATGTAAAAAACTATATGCTTTTCCCAAGTCAGGAGCCTGTAAGTCAGTGGTTGTTGTGTGTTGCTGTGTTACTTACTTATTTTTCGTTGTCCATCATTTTGAACATTATTTAGGCTGTCAGTTTTCTTTTTGGAATTGATTTACATTTGTGATTTCGGGGCCTTTTATAGCTGAGTATGTGAAAAGGGCTTTGCTTATTGTTAAAGACCATATGATGATCTATGGCTGTTAATTTCTGCGTCATTTGGTCTCTTGTGAGAAATTGTCTAATTGGCAATCATACCACATCCGAGTTCATTTTAATATTAACCCCTACCATATTCTTTATGAACCTGTCCCAAGCCAGGAGCCTGCAGTTTAGTGGTTGTCGTTGGTTCATGTCTAAACTCATTTTTGATTTTTTTTAAATTGATTTGTTATGTATAATTAGATCATTTGTTTTTTCGTTTAAATTGTTTCACACTTTTCATGGACTATTATAAACAGCTTATCAGTATCAGATTTGTCATTATTGAAGGCCTTACGGTTGGCTGTAATTGCTTACATCCACTTTATATTTGAACTCCGGTGGACAGTTGCCATATAATCAATAATAACACATCACTTTGTTTTTATTTTATATATATATGACGTTTAATCTCGTGTTTCCTGAATATGCATGAAATATGTGTCACTGTGTGTTAAAAAATAGCATAAACTGTAAGTTGTGTCAAATAAGAGAAAACCATCTGATATTTATTAACTTCGGTTGGGGTTGGGGACAGGAGTATTTCGTATATGAATATGGTTACCTGGTAAGGACTGAAAAATAGACAGGATTAGCGACAGATTAAAATGATCAATAATGCCCTCTTTCCTTCTTCATTCCTCATCTAAGGAATTAAACTGACCACTAGCCAAATCATGAGTGTTGCATCAATGTAGGGTTTAATTTACACCAATAAATCAACATCCCTTCCCTAGAATTTCAAATAGTTGGTTCTTAACTTATATTGTCCATATAATTCTTATATTCATCAAGCTTATTGTCCTACCGAGATGTCCTACTAAGGCCATGAAGGCTGTCGTACCATAAAAATATGTATAACAAAACTCACATTCTAATATATATACATTCATAAATTTATCACTGTCATTTCGACTATACAACCCATTTTCATTTTGTGTTTCTGCCGTCTAAACCACCTATTTAAAAAGAAGAGGTAGAAGAGAGCCAGAAGATCTTCCCAATGCCAAAAAAACAACAGAAATGGGCCTCTTCTGGCTCATTACAGAAGAACAAAAAAATACGCCCCTGCTGTGCCGTGGATTTTTTTACGTTTTTAGTTATATTAAGTTCTTTCAATTCTGTCTGTTAATATCAAGTACGCTGATTTCTATTCCGCTATAAAAAAAAAAAAAAAAAAGGCTTCTTTTTAAACAACAGCCCCAGTAAAATTCCGTGTGTCAGTTCCGTAATCACTTACAATAAATATAGACGACAAGGGCTAGGCTGTACTTGAGAGGCTATGTTATACTCTAATATGAAGTAAAACATTTTATAATTTACTTTCTTTAACCAAACTTTATTATTATCAACTATTGACCAAAAAAATGTCAAAAAATACAACTGTTTCTGGCCAACCTTTAGTCCGATACCGGTATACATGAAAAATGGCCGATAATTTTAGAACTTTGATGCCGTTTTTTAGCAAGTTTTTAATGAAAATTCAGTATGAGCGCAGCTTTGCCCCATGGAAATATTTCAACATGAGACACGTTTTGTTGATATTCTTGCTCTGACAAAATATTTCGTTGGGGCAAGAATGCGCTGGTACTTTTTTCGTAATAAAACGTAGTGAAATTTATAAATGAGTAAAAAATTACAAAAAGCCAACAAATATGCATGTGAAGTATTGTCAAAACACGGCATTGTGACGTCATAACTACAAAAAAAACATTTTTTTCATAAAATGAACATATCTAACAGAAAAAGAAAGCCATACTCATACGAATAAGTAGAATTTGAAAAATTCTCGAAATTGAGGCCAATTTTGCCCCTTATAGCCCCTTCTCCTTTAGATTTGAATAAACATAGAGAAGTATATGAAAACAAAAATTGGGTATAAGTGCGGCACTATGAACATCAAAGGTCGTTGAGTTATACCTAAACAATCATCATCCTCACCGAATTTTTCAAGGGTAAATTTTGGAAAATATGAGTATATACTCGTCAATCATGTAATAGTGAAGGACAGATTAGAACATACCAGAAATATTTATTTAAAAAAAATTACGCACTTGTAGACCCTTCGTTTATATGCCTCATGGATAGAAAGTTACGGACTATAGCGCAATTTAAAATATATACATGTTGTATTGTTATAAATCTTTTATGCCCAAGGGATGTGAATATTTGAATGTAGGACATAAAGTCACAGGACAAAAAGTCACAAACAAAAAGTCACGGACAAAAAGTCACAATTTATTTTTTAAGAAAAAAACGCTTATTTTTACAAAAATATTTTTTTTATTTTATTTAAACTATTGCGAAAACTAACTGCCTTATTGATATAAAAAATGAACGAAAAACAAATATGTAAACCATCAACAAACGACATGTCCATCTCAAAATTCAGTAAAAATGGATCCTCAAAATAATAAAATATGCGCCTCAGGATGTACTTGGATACTCCAAGGTGTTAAAATATCCATATCTACCGATATGAATTTAGATAACTTATATTGTATAATGTTAAAAAATATTCGGTACGACTTAGTAGAAGTATGATTTGGTCATGTTGGTAGAAAAACGAGTTGGTAGAAATACAAGTTGGTAAAAATAGGTTACAAGTTGGTTGAGTACGAGTTGCAGAAAGTACGAGTTGACATGTATCCTTTTTGGCAAACTTTTGAAAAATAAGATTGGAAATGCTTGGTGTTTTCAGTTGTTTTAATTGGTTTTGTGTCGGAATTATGAAAACCATGTTAAAAAAGAAAATGTGTAATTGCGTCATCATAGTACTTGTACCTAACAAATCACAAAACTTACAGGGAGGTCAGATGGTTGTATGCAAAACAATTGACTCAAGTGCTCTCCTTTTCTTGGAAATATATGACACATCTAAATGTTGCAATTTATTATCCTACATGTACATAACATATATAAAGCAAGCTTGTTACAGTGATAACATGACTGATCACAAGTTTTAAGAAATTTTAGCATAAGCAATCCTTTCTCTCCATACAAGTTCATACATTGTCATTTAATGTCAATTTTTGTGAAGCCTGCACTTTGTCACAGAATGCTCCACATAGGGATAGTGATCAGGCAGCAGCACCTTTTACCTTCTTCTTAGAAGCTTTATATTTTAGAAGGTGGAAAACGTAGATGCTACATAATTTGTATATAGATGCCTTATGTTGTGAAGTTTCCATCTGTCACATTTCCATGGTTCAATGACTACTTAAAAAAAGTTGAGTTGTTTTTGTTAGGATAATTTATCTCTCACGGCATGGATTCATTTATTTTGGTATGTACATCAAAATGTACCAATTCTTGTTTTTTGAGGAAAACTTGCATATTCATTGATATTTAATTTGTGGTTATGGCAAAGTCTGCATAAGTTCCTTAAGAAAAATTGCAATTCGTTCAATATATGAATTTATTGTTTCTCTACAGGTCTACGAAATCCACAAAAATTGGTATCCAGCAAATATTAATGAATCCACAGTATTATGGGTAATAGGATAACTATCTTTGATATGTGCATAACTTACAAGGTCCTAATGCCTGGCAGACAGTTTTCACTTGACCTCAACCTCAATGTTAAGTTTTGGTGGTCTAGTCCATTTCTCAGATATATACTGTTAGCAATAGGTCTAGTTAATTTGGCGTAAGGAAGGATTGTAAGGTGTACATGTCCAAATGACAGGTGTCATCTACCGTTGACCTCACTTTCATGGTTCATTGGTTAAAGTTAAGTTTTTGTGTTTTGGTCTTTTTCTACATTTGTACTAAATGCAAAAGGTGAACTATATTTGGAGTATGGAAATAGTTCATGATGTTCATGTCAGTCTTCCAGCTTCTATTTGATCTTGACCTCATTTTCACGGTTAAATGCTCAGTTTTAAGTTTTTGTGTTTTGGTCTGTTATTCTCAAACTTTAAGCAATAGGTAAACTATATTTGTTGTACATGTTGTATGGAAGGCCTGGCATGGTTCATCTGACCTTGACCTCATTATAATTTTATTGGTTAAGTCTGTTTGTTAGAGACTATACGCATGATAAGCAATAGGTCAACTATGTTCATGATTTTTAGTGTATTGATTGGTGGTAAGGTGTACATGTATTTCTCGTTTGGTTTATATGACCTTGACCTCATTTTCTTGAATCATGTTATTTAAGTTTATGTGATAGTTAGTGGTTAGTAAAGAAGGAGAGACATCTCAGTGTATGCTCTCTTTGTGTCATAAAGAAATTCAGTAATTAAATTCCTTGTCTGAACGTCCTGAAAAGGTATTGATAAGACAAAAAATTAGATAAAGATCTAAAGTCAGTTATTCTTGCACTTAAAACATGTGATTCTTCCAGCAGGAGTTACTCATCTCCCGATTCTCAAGCCCATAATTCTGTCCCTCCTGTTCAAATTTCAAATGGTCTTTTTATGCCCCATCTAGTAAAGGGGCATTATGTTTTCTGGTCTGTGGATCCGTCATCAGTTTGTTAGTCCGTCCGTCTGTGGATCCGTCATCAGTTCGTTTGTCCGTTGTTTGTCCCACTTCAGGTTGAAGTTTTTGGTCAAGGTAGTTTTTGATAAAGTTGAAGTCCAATCAACTTGAAACTTAGTACACATATTCCCCATGATATGATCTTTCTAATTTTAATTCCAAATTAAAGTTTTGACCTCAATTTCAAGGTCCACAGAACATGGAAAATTATCGTGTGAGTGGGGCATCCGTGTACTATGGACACATCTTGTTTTTGGAAAGTTTGCGATAGCTTGTTATAGCAATAAACTTTCTTAAGTCATCGGCCTCTAACCGGAAGTGAAAGGTTATCTTACTTTAGGAAGTGTGTCCTACTTCTAGACAATGTAGTTCTGGTGTTTGAAAACTAATAATAGAAACATGCTTTTGAAATTTTGAGCTTTCCAATTTTGATGGCATACAGCTTGAATTGAAATATACTGAATTTTTATCGATAAACCAAATAATTCAATTTCATTTTGACGAACAAACAATACTTCGCAGATCTGCGCTTCATGGAAAGTAAATCAATACACACATGAGACGGGAGATTCTACGTTATGCTTTTATCAGTATTCTCCAGACATGCGTCAGATCCATACATGTGTGCTTCCAGACGGGAGTACTATAATCCCGGTTTCAAAGGTTTCTCCGGTTAAAGAGAAAATTAAAACTGTGTTTAAAATATTTCATGAATGAACGTTTTTCGACGCTGATTACGATTTTTATAAATGTTAATGCAATACCTAAAAGCCAGAGAGTATCGAAAGAATTATGGTATATTGTCTAATTTCGTCCCACAACAACCTCGGACTATAATAAACTCGGCCTTTTACATATTCGGCATTTCAAAATGGGATTACAACTGATTTCGTAATTGAACTACATTGTACTTGATATTAAAACTCATAATAAAGTTTTTGCTCAGTCTTCTTATTTTTTTCTTGGGGTTTATTTAGGTGTATTTTGAGGGGCCAACAGAAGGGAGTAACTGTCTATAGAAGCCTATGGGTTTTTTTTTTTTAATTTTCAAATGACTTTAACTTGAAAACAGTAAGTGGCGGACACATATGGTTTTCAGTAATGTTCACAGGACTATAATATAAATCAAGTTAAATTTAAGTTGAGTCCATGGGGTCACCCAACCCAACTCGTCATGTTTGATAACTTGAAAACAGTCATGATATCCACCCCTAAACCATATATATGCTTATTTATATAGATTAGACCGTTGGTTTTCCCGTTTGAATGGTTTTACACTAGTAATTTTGGGGCCCTTTATAGCTTGTTGTTCGGTGTGAGCCAAGGCTCCGTGTTGATGGCCGTACTTTAACCTATAATGGTTTAATTTTTAAATTGTTATTTGGATGGAGAGTTGTCTCATTGGCACTCACACCACATCTTCCTATATCTAAATAATTATACATTACCATAAAACAAATCAAATGAAATAAAAGGTTAGTCCCCAGGGGTTACTATTTTTGGGGGTCAGCCCCACCCCCTCATGTTTGAAAACTTGGAAACAGTCAAGATCCCCATCCCTAAACCATATATATTTTTGTATGGGGCAACAAAACAAATCTAATGATATATAGCGGGAGTCCCTCTAGGTCATTCCCACCCCCTTATGTTTGAGAACTTTTAAACGGCTGAAATCCCCACGCCATAACAACATATATATTCTTGTATTGGACAATATAACAAATCAAATGAAATTAAAGGGGTATACCTAGGGGTCACTCCCACCCCCTTGTTGTTTGAGAACTTTTACGGTTAAGATCCCCACCCATAAACCATATATATTTTTGTATGGGGCAACAAAACCAATCAATTGAAATGCAATGGGAGTCCCTTTAGGTCAGCCCCACCCCTTCTACTTGAGAACTTGGAAATGGCCAAGATCCCCACCCCGTAACCATATATATTCGTGTACTGGACAATAAAACAAATCAAATGAAATTGAAGGCGAGTCTCCAGGGATCACTCCCACCCCCTTTGTTGTTTGAGAACTTTTAAATGGTTGAGATCCCCACCCATAAACCATATCGTCGCTGTTATGCAAAAACCTCGTATCTAAGGTTTTCATAATTTTACACCAGGCAATAAAAACTGATTTTTTTTATCGATTATTTAGAATTAAATATTTATGTTCCAATGTATGCAAAAATATCCTGATCTTCTAACCAATCAATTACCAAGGCAAGCAAAAATTTCTGCACCTATATTGTATTTTCAAAGCTTTTCATTATTTCTAAGCTATACATATTATATTAGACAAAAAATTGACAAAACTGTACCTGTTATAATCTCAGCTGCTAGTGCCATCTTTTTTTTCTTTTGAGATATGATATTTTCGCACAACAAAATGTCTCACCAATTCGACTACACTTTTTTCGTCACTTGTCAGAATTCGGGTTAATGATTGGTTAGAAGATCAGATATTTTCGCATTCAGTGGAACATACATATTTAATTCTTAATAATCGATAAAAAGATTTCCGCAAAAAATTGAGATACGAGGTTTTTGCATAACAGCGACGATATATATATTTTGTATGGGACAATAAAATAAATCAAATGAAATATAGAATAAGTCCACAAGGCTGACCCAAACCCCCACCCCCTTTTTTTGTTGAAAACTAGTAAAGGGTCGAAATCCCCACCCCTAAACCATTTATATTCTTTTATGGGGCAACAAAACAAATCAAATGATATATAGTGGGAGTCCCTCTGGGTCATCCCCTCCCCCATATGTTTGGGAACTTTTAACGGCTGAGATCCCAACACCTTAACCATATATATTCTTGTATAGAACAATAAAATGAATAAAATGAAATACATTTATAATTAGAGTCCCTAAGTGTCACCCCACCCCATCCTTTTTTGAGAACTTGTAAAAAGTCGAAATCCACCCCTTCTTTTCGAAAACTGAAAACTGTCGAAATCCCTACACTGAAACTACATATATTCTTGTACGGAATAAAAAAACAAATCAGATGAAAAAATGGTAAGTCCCTTATGGTCACTCTTACCCCTATCTCCTGCCTGTTTAAGAACTCGTAAGCTGTCTAGATCCCCACCGATAAATCATGAACATTACTGTACAAGATTTCAAGAATATTTGAATGACATACAGGTGTAATACCTAGACGTCACTTGTGCATATCACTTTACTAGACCCGACCACTTTGCCAAATGTTGGAATGACTAATTTTGAGAGCTTTGTTTGGGAGACTTTCAAGCAGCATCCTGTTTATTTCTTGATAAAGTTTTATTTTCTTTCAAATAAATAACCATGCAATCTACACATTTACAATCTATTTGAAATATTACAATCTACCGTTGCAAACTTTCCACAGGTGCTATCCAGCACTTTGATTGAATATTTCAATCCCCCAAATTATTGTCAGTCTCTGTTTTTTTTTATATTCTTAAATGAAAATAAAATGAATTAAAATTTTGTTTGAGAGAAATTTCTATGGTTTTCCAGAATAAGATCAATCTTCATTCTGACATTTTCAAAATGGAGAAAGTATTCATCAAAAAGTATATTATGAATTACAGAATAAGATTTGTAATATTTACCATATAATAATATTAAGGTTTTGGTTATTGTAAAATGACTGAGATAGATTCTGCATATTCTGTTCTAAAGTGACATCAACCTATGACAATGTACATGTATGATGTATGTACAGTTATGGGTAGTATACTAGCCACATTTTATATCGGTTATTACCTTTTAGACTTAATATGGAAAATAACGATTTGAAACTTGCTGCTTCATATTTCCACAGATATTCAACTTCAAATGGAATAAATGCCATTGAATATAAAATTGTTTTATCCCCTTTTCATACATGTACATTTAACAAAAAGCCTTCAATTAAAGAACTTAAACAGTAAATCTTATCGTTATAATAATAATTACGTATCAAGGTATTAATTAAGGATGGAACATTAACATGTATATATACATATATATACAGAATAGTTCCTGTATAAATGTTATTTGTTAACTGGCGAAACTTTAGTTTGTCTGCAAAGTTCAAAGTCATGTATTTTTAGCTAGTTTATATATTAAAAAGTAAAGAGTTTACAATGTTTACCTCTTCAAAATAAGAATAGCCAAAGGGATGTTAAAACTGTTTAAAAGTAAGATTATCAGGACATCTAAAGTACTAAGCATAATATACACATGCATTAAATGTACTTAAAGGAAGTCTTCCTAATAAAGGGATAATATATTATTGACATTGTTAGATAAATAAGAGAGAACTTAGGTAAATAGTTTCCTGTATATCACTTCCTGTACAAGGGTTTGGATTGGAGAACAGACTTTGTACATGTAATCTAAGTTGTAAGTTTTATTTTCTACTTTCAAATGAATTTATGTGTATATTATTATTTATATATATTTCAAGTACTATTTTAATATTTTGTTCATAAAACATGTTGAATCTTTTTGTGTGTGTGAAGAGATACAAATTTGTATCCATTTTAAAATATTTTTCTTTTCTTTTTTCGTAAAAAATGTACCTAGCCTTCAAAATTGGGCTAAACACCACAACAACAGGGTGTATGTCAATCTAAAAGGTAACAACTATTAGATATCCCCCTTAATTAGAGGGAACGTAAATTTAAAACTTTGTGAATGTGTTTATTTAGATAAAAATGTAAGCAAAAAGGTCATGAATTTTCCCTTTATGACTAAATATCTTGAGAGTGAAGGGTTGACTTGTTGTGGCTCACCTAGAATATTATAGTACATTAAAGAATTTTTTTTCAGTCTGTACATCTGTCTTGTTAGTTTGTGTGTGTCAAGTGTGTGGTTAAGGTTATCGTTTGAAAGTACATGTAGTTCAATTACTACGAAGTTGTGGTCACAATGTTTACATGTTCATTATAACATGTATAATGTGTACTTTTAAATAAAAATATATGACCAAGATTTTGTAGCCAACTTAGCTAGGCTGGGTTGATCCTGATGCACACCCCTTACAATTATTTTTTTGGTGTACAAGGCATCTCTTATATAGCCTCACTCGACTTGACTTTATTGTTAGGATCTCCCTCTACTAGAAACCTTAGCACCTTTTATGGTGTTTAATGCACACATTTTTTCCTCCAAATATTGAAATAACCAGTTTAGAAATTTCATCTACATAATATTTTTAAGGACTCTCAAGTAGTTTGTGAATTCTCTTCTGGTTTTTCCCAAAGTTGACTTATATACACTTATAAATGTAAAACACGTTTATATTAACTTTTATTTTCAAGTAATTATATATGACAAATCAGAAAAGTGTTCCAACAAAAATAATTAGCGATGCACTTAGCATTAAAAGGATTTGAACAAATATAATTGCTGTTCCAGTTAAATACATGCATTGTAAAGTAGTCTTAATAGCTGAGGTCAGGAATTAATCAATTATAAGTGCATAATGCATTTATAGATCACATTCCAGGAAATACTATCTTGTGTAAAACGAAAAGTTAAAAAAAGTACATTCTACGATAAAAGGGTATGTGATATTTTTATTGATTCCTTTAATATCTACCTCCTGAGATGAATGTAAAAGATAACAACACAGTTTAGTCATGTTGCATATCAAAATTTGTATTCAAAAATTTCTTGATAATACATTAAATAACAAAAAAAGGGTAAAAAACATACTTCTGAGTAATTTCTAATAAAAAAAGGGGGGGGGGGGGGGGTAAAATTAAGATCCATTCCAATGTAAAAGTTTGAAAACAATATCTTTGTCACCCATTTTGGAATTTGATTAACATGGAAGCAGAAGTGCCCTGATAAGAAAATCAGAAATGAGAATCCAAGAGTAAAAATTAGGAAATGTTATATTTTTAGCTCACAGGGCCCTTACACCTGAAGTGAGCTTATCTAATGGCATGTCGTCAGTCATCTGTGAACTTAAACACAAATCTTTTGTCTCTGAAATCAAACTTGGCAACATTCATCATTGAGGCATTAAGTCGTAAAAATGTGTCTGATGACCCCTGCTGCCAACCAAGGTTCAACCAAGTATAGAACATAGGGTGGGGTAGAATGCAATAGTCATGTACTTTTCTTTTTAATATAAAAAAAGATATGCAGGTATGATTGTCAATGAAACATCTGTAGTGGTTAGTGCATCAGACTACTAACACAAAGGTTCCTGGTTTCGATTCCCGTTTGGGATGAAAATTTCAGGAACTCAATTTTCGGCTCTCCCTTGACACCATCTGCGAGTATGGTCTTGAGGAAACGATGATAGTTTGTCGGAAAGGGACAATAAATGGCTGACCCGTGTTAAGAGAGAGCCACATCTCTTGCACGTTAAAGACACCCTTGTAGATTTCGAAAAAGAGTAGGCTAATGCCGCTATAAGGCAGCACTCGCACCCGCAAAGTGGAAAGGGATTAATATAAGTTGCAAAACTTGTTTCCCAATCCACTATAAATAAATATGTTTAAACTAATGAAACAACTTTTCACTCAAAAATTAACAGCTATGTGTGACATATCACCGTACAGGCTTCAACAATGTGGAAAGCCCATGCTGTATTGTGAATCAATGATTTGTAATTAAGCTCACAAATCTCTCAATCCTCTTTCCATCAGTTATTTCATTCATTTTGATTTTTGATACTAGTATCATACTACTGATCCAATGAAGTAATTTGAAATTTAAGTATTAAAGTAGATTATATGGAGAAACATTAAACATGTACACTCAGAAACTGTGACAAGTGTACATAATTGATGCTCTTATAAAAACAGATAGAAATAAATATTGATTTGTTTTTAACAAACACAGAGCTAGATTACTGATATTTTAGTACATAAGCCTACATTTATAGAAACCTTTTAATCCTTACTTATTAATAACAATATAATATGATATACAATGGACACTGGACATCAACATGAGCTGTTGATCTATGTAATAAAACCTTGTCATGAACAGATGTTGTCATTATAAAGGCATATTATTTTATTTTATAGGACAAATCAAGCAGTGAATTGAACTTGAAGATTAGAAAGGAATTGTGTTTCGTCCTTACACAGAAGGTTTGTACATGCACAGATCTTAATTTTAATTGATTAAAATTTAATTGTTATACAAAATACCAGCTGCGTTAATTATATTTTGTATTTTTTTTGGAATTCTAATGCATATTTCATCAAGGTCACTACTTAAAAAATATTGTACATTTTGAAAGTAACGGAGACTAATTAGGGCAATAAAATAATGCCTTTGTTTCTACTACATGCTGAAAATATAAACGATTCAAGTTGTAGCAAAGATCGCAAGTTCATGTACTGTTGTAAGGCGTGAAAAGTAGCTAGTTTTTGAAAAAAATTGATAAAAAGTTCAATAGATTTCTTATCAGTAGACTTAATGCAATAGTCCTTATTATCTTTATTCCTGAATTTGATATACAGTGAAACCTGGCTGAACTGAATCCTGAAAAACATGTTCTAAAGCACCGTCATACCAACTTAAACCAAAAATCGGCCACAACTGAACAAAATCTTAAGTCCTGAAGTGGTTCTGTTTAACTGTATATATATGTGAAATTTGATATCAGAGTCCAGTTATGTAAAGATTGCACATAGATTGGCAGTTTTGACATGCATGTAATTTAATTTCATTCCTCATTTTAACCATGAGTAAACAGTGGATTTTCTTTGTATTATCCTCCTCTTGTATAATACAAAATGTTTATTTGTCAAATTTTATTTGGTGTATATATCTAACATATATCCTTTAATGATATTTTGTATTTCTATCTTCCAGAAATAAACAACATGAATGTCTATCGCCAACCAGCGCAGTGGGAAGACAAACGGACCAAAGATTTACGGAATCAAGTTACACTACTGAATACACATCTTGGTGTACAAAGGTCAAAGTTGTCATCAACGATACCAGAACTTGTGCAATACTGTGAGAAGCACGCCGTACAGGATCCTTTCCTATTTCCTATTAGAGACAATCCTTTTAAACCAATAAGACGACCGTGTTGTATTATATAGGACGGGATCAAAACATGTGTGAATGTGATAAATATGTGGTAATTATCATTTATACAATATTTAGTGCACAGTAACAAGGAGTAGTAGATATAGGTATTAGAAGATGTGGTATGAGTGCCAATGAGAAAACTCCACCAAGTCACATTTATTAAGTAAACCTCTTCTGGTTAGAAGTACACTCTTTAACATAGAAGAGCCTTTAATTTGCTCACACAAAACAGCAAGCTATAAATTAAACTTACAAGAACCCTAAAATTACATGTGTAAAACAATTCAAACGGGAAAACAAACGGTCTAATCTTTATAAAAAAAACCAATGAGAAATCATGAACCACATTAATGAACGACAACCAATGAACAACAGGTAGTGCAATGAACAAGAATCTATCTGTTCTGTTTACGGTTAAACAGACAAAGAGAAATAACTCCATTATCCAAGTTACCAATATTCAATGCAATTGTTATAAAAAATAAGTTTGCAATGCTATCTTGACCATGTTTACCATTCAGTGCTCTCAACCACTTAGATTAATGATAGGATAAGATATTTGATGGTTTAGATGTATCTTACTGGATCAGTAAGTTTCCAATGATATGCTCATATAAATAGTTTTTGACATTTACCTTTCTAAAGCTATATATATATGCCCTTACCAAACCAACTTTACTGTGTGTATTGTTGTGCGTTTGTTTTTTCTACATTGGCTAGAGGTATAGAGGAGGGTTGAGATCTCATAATCATGTTTAACCCTGCCTGCTGTTTTCATGTGCCTGTCCCAAGTCAGGTGCCTTTGGCCTTTGTTAGTCTTGTATTATTTTTAATTTTAGTTTCTTGAGTGTAATTTGGAATTTAGTATAACATCCATTTTCACTGAACTAGTATACATATTTGTTTAGGAGCCAGCTGAAGGACGCCTCTGGGTGCAGGAGTTTCTCGTGCATTGAAGACCCATCGGTGGCCTTCAGCTGTTATCTGCTCTATGGCCGGGTTGTTTTTTCTTTGACACATACCACATTTCCTTTCAATTTTATGAAAAATTAATAGTGTTTTTTTTTCCTTTCTTGATGATGATTTAAAAAAGTTCCACTTGACCAATTCAAAATACATTTGTAATACATTGCTTTGAAACATAAAATATAGGTAATTTTAATTTCAGATAAAAGATTTTTTCTACTGGCAAGGGTAGATGCGATCACTTGATTGCATGCATGCTTCTAGTTTCTGTTGGTAAATTCCATACAATCTTATTATTTATAATGAGGTAAATATAAATGTGCATGCATAAAATAAATATTGAATTACATATTTTTTTTTCAGATTCAACAAATGATAGAAGTAACTGTAATATATATATTTTCCATGAAGAAAAAAATTCTGTTGTTGTAGCTGTTTAAATAGTAAATCGTCAGTGGCATAGCTGTTCAAGATGTTTATTGTCAGTGGCATAGCTGTTCAAGATGTTTATTTTCAGTGGCTTATATATAATGCTATTGATTGCCTTCAAAACTCTGTCAAAATTATTATAGTGCCATCGCTAAATAGAAAACCAAGAAAATCTTTTGAATTTTTTTTATACTAAAAATTGTTAAAAAAAAATTATATATATTTATTGCTTAAGAAATCATGCCAAACTAGATATTTGCTTGTGTGCCTTTAAGTGTGGGTGCTAATATAGACATATTTGAGATCTTTATTGTATTCCTATAAAAATTTGTGATTTGTGTGCTGTTTATATTTTTTTATATAAATGTGATTACTTTTTTTATGATAAATCATCTTTTTGACTATTTACGCTAGTTAAATTGCTTCTAAATGATATTACAAAAAAATAAATATTTCATCTTTTTTACTAGCACTAGTAATATATACCAGTTAAAAATTATTAATGGTATTAAAAAGTAATATTTTTTTTGGTATCAAATCCAATATTTATTCAAATTTAAATTAAGCAATTCCTTAATGATGATAAACCATAAGATTCCATTTTTTGTTAACTTTAATATGAAAATTGTATGCTAAAAATCCTGATTTATTAAGACCAAAGATGATTCCATTTGGGAAGATTTGGGAACAAGGCACATAGTAACTTTGGACAGCAAATTTTGCTCATTCTATTTTGTGAAATATTTTTGCATTTAATTCGTTGAATGTCACTGAAAGTACACAATATTAAAATGTTGATTAATCATCTGATCAGCTTTCCTTTTTTTTCAATACAGTAAAACTATTTATTTATGTGGGTTTTGAATTTTAGGGGCCAAAATAATTTCAAGATTTTTTATGCATTTTTTTTGTCTTTTATTTCATAAAGATCAAATGAAAATTCGTGTATATTTTCACGATGTTGTCTTTATGGAAATGTGATTAAATTTTGGATGTAACATCTTCTGATTGGCTGACATTGTTTTGGTTATCAGCTCATAGATATAATTTTGTCATGTGACCTTGACGTTATCAAGGTTTTTCAAGGTTTACTCCGGTTTAAAATGGAATTTTGAATTAAATTATAAGAAATCACATATATATGTTTTGGAAGTGTCAATTATCATGATACTTGTAATTATTTAATCACTTTGATCAGCTTGAACACTTTGTAATTCTAATAGCTAAAAAGAAAAAAAAATGTATTTAGCTAATCTTTTTTTCAAATCTAATGATATAATATATTGCAATGAAATATAGACATACTTTTTAAAGGAAATCATTTTTTTCTCAAAACTGTGGTTGTAATTTGGCATTTCAAATCTATATTTTATTTGTTCAGTAGAATTATACACACATCAAATTTCTATTGGTTGGTTTATAGATTCTTTGTCCGACCCATTTATAGAATCTATGTAGGTATTAATGCAGGTTGAAATCAGTTTTGCCACCTTTAAGTTTCCTAAGTTTATTTTCAAGAAATAGTGTTTATGAAACAATAACTATGAATATTTCAGCAGATCTTATTTGAACACGAATAGATGATACTGTTTATTATTATGCTGCTACATTTCCATTCTGTTGGGCACATTGTTATATATTTATATGGTTTGTATATGAAAATTAATATATACTTAAATATATATGTTATGTCATTAAAATGCTTTTATTGTCATTTACATTTTTGTTGGTACAAAAGAAGGGGAGAAGGACTTTTATATTTCCTTTTGCTATGGATTTTTTTTTTACAAGTTATATATCTTAAAATTTAAGATATTCTATTTACTTTCTGGCTTGAAAAACATCTTTAGAATACTAGACAAAATTAATTGTGTTAACAGTAGCCTGGGGTTCAGTGACTTTAGTGAAAAGAGCCCCTAGCTCACTCCCTTAACAGTAGAAAGCTTCAGTTCAGATTAGTGCTGAAAATAATCACATGATATCATCCTAGCCTGGCTCTGCTAATACTAAAAACACTACGGAGATTAGACCATGGTACCAGGCTAATAAAATGTAAAGTTAAACTTCACAGTCCTAGTTATCTTTCTTAAATCAGATAATTTTAGGATGTAGACTACATTTGAATAGGATATTCCAAAATAACAGTTTATAAGGGTTTTTGCAGTTTCATATAAGGTAGATTTTAGAGATGCATATTGAAAACTATTTTCAAGTTAGCTGATTTTCTGAAATTAATCAGTTTTTCAAAAATGATATATATGGATGGTGAAGGGTGTTATATGTAATGTACAAGAAATAATCATTGTTTATTTCTATAAATTTGCAACTTGATTAACTTCACAACATATAAATACAATGTATTTGTCTTAATACAGTCATGTTTTTGTAACATATTTTATTATCATAACATGCAAAGAACCTAATGATACGGAATCAAAATATACTATAGCAAAGAGCTTACACATGTGCAATGTTGTAATTCATATTTGTAAAGGACTACTGTGCAATGTATATTTATGTGTAAACAATTTTTCTGATACCTTTTTGTTCGAAAGTCAAATTTTACAAGTGATCTGTTTTACTCTGATTTTCTAGTGTAACATTGCAATTCTTTTACTTTATCTACATTGTAAATTCAACTTGTTAAATGATAAATTGTGCATGAAGTAAAAACAACATCCATCTGATTTGACCACATTGTATTATTGTAATTTTAAAGTACACTAGAAAATGATGATATATGCACAAATGACATTGTCATAATGAAACTACAATGTCATAATGAACAAACCACAATGTCACAATGAAAAAACACAATTTCATATTATATTTGTTGACAATAACCAGAGTATTAAAAGTACCAATGATTGCCTTGTTTGATTATAGTGATTAAAGTAATACTGTTTATCTGTTGGCATGTTTTTGTTTCTACTAACTGTTAAAGTTGTTTTGGACTATTGCAGGAACCTATGCACACATATGTTATTCAGGCGAATTCATTAAGATGGATGGGGGAGAAGGGGAAGGAATTTTTAATTTTGGAATTTTGTCTTTTTTGATTGATATACATTCATTTGACATATTCAAATTACCAATAGTAATTTGTAGGGAGAAAGGGAGGATTTTGAAAGTTTCTTTCTTACACTTTTAATACATCCTTTTTTAAAGGATATACATAATTCCAAAATTGATGCAATTAACAATGGTAAATTTGTTGCTAAAATTGCAAAGGCTCGACTAGTTAGTAGGTCATAGGTTCCTGGAATAGTCTTTTCCTTGTCTGATTTCAAATGAAAAAGAGAAGTTTGAAAATCAAGCAGGTTATAGTTTTAGTTATAGTTGACTTTTATTTTTGTGAACATTCCGATCAAATATTGGCTTCAAAATGAATTTTATGGAATAAGTATAGTAAAAACGCAAACAAAATTCTCCATACCTTTAGAAATTTATGTATTTCTTATGCAAAATTAGAGACAGGATATTTCTGAATAATTTGAAATGAAAGTCAGCTGTTATTAAAAGTTTATTTGTTACAACCATACAGGTAAAGTCATTGGCATTTCAATATGCTGAGGTCTAGTTTTGCATTAAAGTGGAAATAGCAGAATTAATCTAGTCAAATGAGATGTGGAGTATATATCAATGAGACAGCAACCTAACAACATAAGATTAAAACAAGAACACATTCAAGTCTATTGTGTAGACATCATGTTAAGCTCTGTTATTGAGTGTAAACTAATTGTGAGGCATCAAATATCAGTTATTAACAATTCAGTTAAAAAAAACACCATTAGGACTTTGAGAACAAGCAGGTTCCTGATTTTTGAAGAGGCACTTTTATAATACAAGGTCACATAAATATTGAGCATTAGATATTTCTTGTTTTAGCTTTAATAAAAGGGGTAAGAAATATGGACTAAAGAAGACTGTGGAATCATTTATTGTCGAGCCTTTGACTTTAGTCAAAAAAGCGAGACTAAGCGATCCTAATTTCCGTCGTCGTCGTCAGCGGCGGTGTCCACAAATATTCACTCTGTGGTTAAAGTTTTTGAAATTTGAATAACTTTCTTAAACTATACTGGATTTCTACCAAACTTGGACAGATAGAGCTTGTTTATGATCATAAGATAGTATCCAGAAGTAAATTTTGTAAAAATAAAATTCCTTTTTTTCCGTATTTTACTTATAAATGGACTTAATTTTTTCTGTGGGGAAACATTACATTTACTTTGTGGTTAAAGATTTTAGAATTTTAATAATTTTCTTAAACTATCCTTGGTTTGTACCAAACTTGAACAGAAGCTTGCTAATGATCATAAGATAGTATCCAAAAGTAAATTTTGTAAAAAAAAAAATCCATTTTTTCCGTATTTTACTTTTAAATGGACTTAGTTTTTCTGCGGGGAAACATTACATTCACTCTGTGGTTAAAGTTTTTTGAATTTTAATAACTTTCTTAAACTATCCTGGGTTTGTACCAAACTTGGACAGAAGCTTATTTATGATCATAAGATAGTATCCAGAAGTAAATTTTGTAAAAAGATAACTCTATTTTTTCTGTATTTTACTTTTAAATGGACTTAGATTTTCTTCCAGTTAACATTACATACAGTCTGCAGTTAAAGTTTTCAAAACATTTATTAGATTCATTAACTATCCTAGATTTTTACCAAATTTGGACAGAAGCTTCTTACTGAATCCACAGTAAACAATAAATATCAGACCTGAAAAACATGGTACACCATAAAATTGGAGGAACAGACAATTAAAATACAACGATACTGTATTTATTGAAGTAATTTATCATTATGTGCATGGAGTTAGTAATACACTGAAATATCTTTCATCCTTTTGTTTATCTGCTTTTTTGTCTGTCCATTTATTCTTAACCTTAAAACTTTTGTTGTTTCATATTGAGCAATTGTACGATATTTGGACTGGAACTTTTTAAATGATTTTCAGTAAAACAAGCAGTTTGATGATATTTACAAATTAATTTATACCCACTGAAGATAGAATACTTTATCATTGTCTGAAGAACATGAAGTTGTCTACTTTAAACAACATAATGTGCAATTCAAATTCTTGTTTAATAGAAAGAGGATGTGGTATTATTGCCACTGAGACAACTCTTTACTAGAGACTAAATGTCTTAAAAATTATCAACTAAATGTTATTCAACGAAAAACTACTGTGGATTCATTATTATTCGTTGGATACCAATTTTTGTGGGTTTCATGGGTACAAGTGAACAACAAATTCAAATATTTGAAGAATTACAAATTTTCTATTGGGTTTGTATGCAGAAGTTTGAAAAAACGACGATATCAAATATCCTCGAAAATGCAAAATTTTCTCAATCCACGAAAATTGCTACCAAAGAAAAAAAAATGAATCTACAGTATTTGGTATTAACATTGGGAATTCTTTAGATTGTGACAAGACTTACCTTTATTGATAATTTAATGTGTATTGTAAATATTGTCACAATGCCTATGTTATTACGTCACAGTAAGAATCGGTTGTTTGATGATGTTGTTAACACCAATTTACCTCCGATCAAACTGTAACTCATTTATTAAAAAAAAACAAAAAAAACTTGAGATTTGTGTAATAGTTCTTAATGAATAGTAATTTTAAGTTTTACACTTATAACAAATGTAGATAGAAGCTGTTGAATTCAATAAATAACCTCCTGACTACCCTCTACAGGTGAAGGTCATTATGATCAACTCAATAGGTAAATTGAATACTGGAATCAAATAAAATAAAGAAAATATTTTAATATGGAGAATAGCTAGGTTTAGTCCTAACTAGATGGCAACTAGCCAATATGATACCTCCACAAACTCATAAATGTTACTGCTTTAGAGCTATAAAAGGTCCCAGATGAATTTGGAACAATATTAAATGGAAATGATTTAGTTATCTCTTTAGAATCAGATTCTATAAATGATCATAGGTCTTAGGGCATGAACATCTCTTTTTCTACATATAAACTACACTGTAATTGTAAGATGGCATAATTAAGAACTAGACAAATTATTAAAGATCTTTTATTGAGTTGAAAAAAATTAAACACAGAAAAAGAAAAAGGAGGGTCCATGACCAAAAAGTTAACATATCTGATAGAAAATATATTTTATGCAAATTGGCTTAATTTGAACAATTTTATGAATAATTGGTGTAAACCAAATAACGAGTGAAACTATAGTTATTTTATGCACACTGTAACAAATATTTATTTCAGTGACAGTATATACCTATAAAAAAGTTCAAAAGAGCTCTTGGTAGATTTCAAAGTAAACAGTTTCTAGAAGTTGGTTATATTACCGAGAAAAAAACTGATAATTGGATGATGGTAACAACTGCTGGACTAGAACATGAATGAGGTATATTAACAATATTGTAGTACCATGATAACAATGGAAAGATATACCGGTAGTAGAGCTATGTAAAATGAGTATTTATTTTCATGGAGGGATTTTTTTGGGTCTAATACCATGAATTAGACAAACCATGAAATATATCTTTTGGTAAATTTGATCTTATAAAAGGAATTATCAGAAACAAAGTTAAAAAAACACATGAAAGCTCATGAACTTGCTTGGCCTTGGAAAACACTTAACAGTACCTCTTAGTAAGAAATAGTCCCTTTCCAGTATATCTGAGATGTTACTTGTTTTGAAATCACTCAAAAAATTTATGAATCATATAAATTTCTCAGCTTTGTGATGAGAGATTAGCTGTCTGATAAGACTTATTTGATTGGCTGAAGGGATGGACATTTATTGTAATTGACAAGCACATGAGACATCAAATTCTAGTTTTTGGATATTATTCATAGCCGCTTGTTATCAATCCATGGCAAGATCTACTATCCTATATATGAGGGGTAGTAGATCTTGCCATGGATAGAAAACAAGTGCCTGTGATACGTTTTCATTGTAATAGAATAATTTAATTTTGGATGTAACGCGTCTTCTGATTGGCTGACGTTATTTTGTTATCATTCCTTAGACATAATTTAGTCATGTGACAGTGACCTCATCAACGTTTTTTCATGGTTTTCTACAGTTTAAAATGGAATTTGGAATTAAATTATAAGAAATGACTAATATTTTTTCTGTCTATGAAGAAATAGAATAAAAAATTTGGTGCACACTGAATAACGCTCATTCCTTAAATAGCATTAACCTTGAACTAGCATTTTATAGTGATCATTACATTCACATCTGGATAGTTTGAAACTTATTTGAAAAAATCCTTCAGAAATGTATTTTGATGTCAAAACAAATCAATCAAATTGCTTGAAACGTCTTTCTATCATTTCACTCTAATGTCAAAACATTTCAAGAAATGTCCCATAACTGTCAATATTTAACAAGTGGAAGATAACATTTAAAATATCTTGCTTTAAAAGGTTAAAAGGTCATTATTTCCATGTTGTTCAAAGGCTAATCGGTCTGTTTTTATAATATTTTTCTATAACATTTAAAATATCTTGCTTTAAAAGGTTAAAAGGTCATTATTTCCATGTTGTTCAAAGGCTAATCGGTCTGTTTTTATAATATTGATTATTTATATCATCTAGATCTTGGTGATAGCTCCTATTAACAAGGGCAATCATTCATCAAATTGTTTATGGTAGATTTCATTATAATTGTGTCTTTTCAGGTCAATTATGACGAAAACTTTGGTGGCAGGCAGCATACCAAAATGTGACCGATCACATGACAATTTAAATGGATTGAGGTGGACGATCAACGGTTGTTTGTACTCATCAACTCCAGACCTCTTTTATCTATATTAAATCCATTGTCAATTATAGAGATGTGTCCTAAATGATTGGCCAGTGTTGATGTAGGTTTGATATACTCACATTTTTAAGTATAAACTTTAAATTCAGAAATTATTGCATGCATTTATTATTGCGATTTTGTAATTTTAACTTAAATGTGATTTTAATTTTTACAATTTTTGAGCAATCAAAATGGGAGTTTAAATTATTGCATTTACAACTCTGTCACATTTTATTTGCAATAATGAAATCCTCACAATAATTTCTGAATTTACAGTAGATCTATATAAGAAGATGATGTGGTTTGAATGCCAATGAGACAACTCTTCATCATAATCCTAATGTGTAAAAGCTAACAATTATAGATCAAAGTATTACCTTCAACACTGAGCCCAACAGCAAGCTATATAAACAGCTCTCAAAAAACTATTAGTACTTGTGAATAAAAATATGAGGAGGCACACTACTGACTAAATAACTGTAATTGATTAGATCAGATTAAGAATGTACATGTCAAAGAAAATGATGCATTGCTGATTGATTACCATAATGGATTAATGGCAATAGGGTCATGGTTACAAATTGCAATTATCATTTAGAAAAATGACATTTAACAAAAAAAAATAAAAAATAATCATGACCAAAATCACTTGGGGACAATGACATTTATTTGATACCTGAAGTAAATAATTTAACTCTACAAACTTTTTACACATCTACAAAATCCGAGGTGCATATCAAATTGAGAAATCAAAGGTCAATTAGAACTAGAACAGTTGTACACAAAATCGCATTAATTTATATTTTATCAAATTTATTAAGTTACAATTAACGCTAAATTGTTTTATTTTTGGCAGGGACAAACCAACAAATTGTGAATATAGACATTTTGTGAGGGTCAGATATATATTCATATGGAATTCCTTTTGTACTTTAATTAATATTCAGGTAAGATTTTAAAGATTACTGCACATGGAGTCAGTAATTCAGTGGGTTACCAATTAATTTATGAGAATTTTCGGGTTTAGGTAGCCATAAATTTCAATGGTATACCCATAATGACCACATTGTTTGGTTTATGGAATGATTGTAAGATGTACATGTCTGTCTGGCATGGTTCATCTGACCTTGACATTATTATGTGCCTTTTATGGGCATTATGTTTTCTGGTCTGCGTCCATTCGACTGTCTGTCTGTCTGTTTGTTCCTTTGTTTGTCTGTCTGTCTGTTTGTTCCTTTGTTTGTCTGTCCCGCTTCAGGTTATAGTTTTTGGTTGAGGTCGTTTTTGATGAAGTTGAACTCAAATCAACTTGAAACTTAGTAAACATGTTACTTATGATATGATCTTTCTAATTTTAATGCCAAATTAGAGATTTTATCCCATTTTCACGGTCCTCTGAAGAGTGAGGATAGGGCATCTGTGTACTTGGGACATGTTTTTATTTATCATTGACAATGTTTAGTTTACCTTATACTGTTACAATGTAGTAAAATCTTCATATTACAGAATTTCAACATGAATACCATGCATTCTTAAAATTGAGAATAGAAATGGGGAATGTGTCAAAGAGACAACAACTCGACCATAGAAAAATTTTTTTTGTTTGATTGATCAGTATCTCTAAAGGTCACCTCTTAAACAAAAGCCTGTCTAAGTAGGTAACATCATCTTATCCTTCTAAAGAAAATGCTATGCAATTTTAACTAACTGTAATTCTAGGTCACCTCTCATAGGAGGTTAGTTTTCTCAGGTCCTTTTTCTCATGTGACCCTTACATACAGGTTTTAAGAAAGCATTTTTGTTGAGGGTCCAGCTGAAATCAACCTCCAAATGCCCGATTTTCTCACTGTTTTGAAACTCATTGGTGGCCTTCCGCTGTTTTCTGCCCTTTATTTGAGTTGTTGTCTCTTTGACACATTTAATATTACCATTCTCAATTTTATTAACTACAACATATGTGGGTGTAAATGAACCCAAAGAGATGACAGGTATATAAATTTTGATTAGATATCATTCACAAATTTCTCACTTGCAGCAATATAGTGTTAAGGTGGTACCTAACACTACAGGGAGATAACTCTGTAAAAAATCAGCTAAACGTTTAAATTACGTTGTGTTGTGAAGGGAATATTAAGCTTCTCAATAATCAAAATTAATGTTTGTCAAACTGCTATACAACCAGTGTAATTTTTCTGATAAATTGGTTTGTACAAATATTTTGAAATTTTTATATTTTTGTCAAAGGGTCAAAGTAAATACTTTTTCAAAATTTTATGAAAATTAAACGAGACAAATTGATTTTAGTGAAAGTGTTGGGTACCACCTTAAAAGAGCTTCACATTCATTTATTTTTCACAAACTATTTCATTGGATCAGTGCTACATTCTTTTCGTGCTTAGAACCCTTGTAGTAACTCTTACAGGGGTCTGTAGGAGGCTGTTCAAAGTCAAATTTTTTGTCCATATTTGATATAAAACTCATTTCCAGTGGCAGTCTAGATTTTCCTGACCTTTCTTCTGGACAGTCTGTACAACACAACCTTTCTATTGTATTTAATGTCAATTTGTCCTTGTCCTGAACATGCTTGAAATATTTGCCACTGGACATTTAGCAAAAGCATTCAATCAATCAATCATTGGTTGGTTTTATATAAATTTTGCTCATGAAAACAATAAAGAAGCATTGAACTGTTATTGATCTCCTATTTACAATAAAATAAATTTTCTTATAAAACTATTTCTTAAACCTGCCTCATTAACCCTGGACATTTTTATTACTTGTCTTTTCAGATTAAAATAGCTTTGATGCATACAGACATTAAAAGAAAATTGATGGATCATTTGGGAGTTTAAGAAGAATAACCAGCTTTATTGATTGGATTATATAGTTTAATAGGTATCTATAAAATTTACAGTTTGGAATAAAAGCTAATTTACCAGCTTGAGAATATACATGACTAATTTTATCATGGGAAAATTTAATTGATTGAATTTTCTAAGCTATTTCATTGATCTTAACTTTTACTAATGCAGTTCAATTTAGCTTATATATTGCTTAAAGTACAAATACACTAAACTATTTATTAGCTATTACAAAACACATGAACATTTTACTGAAAATAAATATAATCATTGGCAAGCACATGGAAAAAAATATGCAAAAAAACATAAAAAAATAAACACATAAAAAATAACGGTTGTATTACTGGCTTAGTAAATTTGCATCTGTTATGAAATGTTTGAGACCCAGGGGGGGTTGGGGTTGGGTTACTGACTTTCCTTTCGTGTATAACTGTGCTAACAGCACTTGCCAAATCATACCCTGTTCTAACCAGAAAACATTAAAAAACATACCCTGTTCTAAACAGAAATATCGAAAAACATACCCTATTGAGACAGCAGTAAATGTATCCTGTTCTAGAACGTATTATATAGATGCATTTCTATACCTTGGTTCTAGACTATCCTAAACAGCTAAATAAGCAGTCCTGTTCTAGGCAAACACTTGTTTACCTGTTCTAACCAGCAGGACATGCAAAAGGGACCCTGTTCTAACCAGCAGGGCATGAAAAAGTAACCCTGTTTTGCTGCACACTCATACCACTAACAATATAGGAAGTAACCCCCAGGCTTTGAGATACCTTTACTGAAATGTTTTATCATAAATATGCTTGAAATATTTTCCACTGGACATTAAACACAAAACAGTCAATGATCAATCTTTTTATTTAACACTAGACTTATTACATTTTGATTGACAGAGTAATCCATTTATTCATAAAATTAAGAATGGAAATGGGGAATGTGTCAAGTAGACAATAACACAACCAAAAAGCAGAAAACAGCTGAAGGTCACCAATGAATCCTCAACACAGAAAGAAAATCCAGCACACGCATATATCATTACACATTCTAATAAATAAAAATGCATCTTCAAATTTATGATATATTGAATCGTAATTGAACAATAATATTAATGTGAAGTTTTATTAAGCTATTTGTTCATTATGAAAGACTGTACATCAGACCATTGTCCAATTGACAGTTATTAGAAGAATTAATAAAACTTAATTGAATATATTGTGATTGAAGTAGATAGAATTGTTTGATGGTCTTTCAGCGCCATAGGTTAGCATGGGGTTACATTTATATATATTTAGAAATCAATAAAACTGGACATACAATTTTATATCATAGGGATATCGGTCATTTAATTCTTAATATTTGTTCTGTGTTTTTTCATTTTATTTATTTGCACAGATTTAACTTGTTGAAGACAATGGTATAATATGACTGGATGTTTTGATTTTAACAGTTTAAGTTGTGTGTAAGAACTGCTTTAACAGTTTTAAAGGTATGTGTTTTTATTTCACACCATTTTAGTTAAAACCAATAAATTTAATGACGATTCAGGATATCTTCAAACTAAATGGTTGGTTGAGGCAATTTTTTTTTGTGCCTTAAATTTAAAAAAAAATAAAAAAAAGTGTTATATATCTACCATATGACATCCTAAAGATAGCGTTTTGCATTTGCATCGATCTGTAATTCAATTGTTCTAATTTTTCTTACAATTGCCCCAATAATTATTTAGAAAGAAATATGTAGAAATGTGTCAAAGAGTCTTACTAATGCTAATGTATGAATTATAGACCCTTGTAATACTTTAATGAATACGCAGACAACTCTTTTAAGGGCATACGAGACAGTTTTGATCCCATATTGAAATTTTGATGAAGATTTGCATATAGGCTATTTTTGCCTGATTAAATAAAATATGTAATAAAAAATATACCATCATGTGCTACTTTTTAGCTCGCCACTTCAGGCAGCATGTGAGCTTGTGCCATGACTTGGCGTTGTTTCAAAGTTAAATCAGTTTGAAGAATAAAAATCGGTCGAAAACTGCATTTTTCCCTGACAAATCACAGTTTGATGTTGTGAAAATAAAAATTGACGTTAGCAACATTATTACCTCCCCTGTAACTGTATTGTATGCCCTTAATGTAAACTTAATTTGAAAGGATAATATTTGAAGAAAAAAAGACAGAGTAATGTGTGATATATTATATTTTATATTTTAGAAAAAGAATTTTAAAAGTAAAGTTGAAAGAACTTCATTTTATCAAAGCCAGTACAGGATTTACATCAAGCAAGAAGCAGGTTTATAGAAATATGTTTCAAAATAGATATTGTAGAAGAAAAACAATAATAGGATTTTTGTGCACACAAAACACATTTCCTTCCATTAGGCGTCAGGCCAAATGTTTGGAAAGCCAAAATAAATAAAAAAAGAAAGAAAATTTAATGGCTACTATAAAAAAAAAAGAGACAATACAGGGACAATGAAAAAAAAACGTAGTAAAAGAAAAACCAACAATAGCATGGCTAAAAATGAAAAGGCAAAATAAAAAAAAAACATTAAGAAAACTAAAGACTTCAGCCACACAGATAATTATAGCTTACAATATTAATAAGTATTACTAACCAAGGACAATAGACATGAAAAAATGGCAATTAGGCATGTTGTTGCAGTAATTTAGCATTTTAATTTTGATATTTGCATTAAACTATGAAAATATCATAATGGCAAGACATATATCTGTGTCAACAATTTGTTTTTCTGTTAATATAAGTCTCAATCTACAGAGAAAACTAAGAGAACCCTGCACTATTATTCAATGTTCAAATAAATTTCAAACTTTTGACTTTGAACACTGATTTATATGTTAAAATAATGACCCCATCCTTACATTTAACCCTTTCCTCCATAATGACGCCTTTTGATGCCACCCCCTTTACTCCATAATGAAGCCTTTTGACGCCTGTGTAGTACCTCAGTTGAAACACTTCGACTACAAAGTATCTGCAGTTGACTTAATAAAGTTTGTATCCAATATGAAAAGGAGTATCATAGGAATATCTGACTTAAATTTATTTGATGAAATAGTTGTTTTTCACAATGCTTTAATACTTCAAATCATAAGTTAAGCATTTTATCAAAAAAATCCTATGCGAATCAAGTATCAAAAAAAAAATTTCAATGGAGAAAAGGGTTAATGACAGAACCGACATTTTAGCAGCTCTCACAATAAAGGCAACACAAAAGACTTTCTACAATGTCACACGTAATATTTGTCAATAATTAGAACACTTGGGGTTATCATTTCATGTTTTATCTGATTTTTATGAGATTTCTATACATAAGTTGCTGGTAGGCTGTTGAATTGGTGCCAAAGAGCCTGCTTACGACCAGTAAGAATACAGTCAAGGAATATTAGCGCATTTTAATATGGTTATCCAGTTCTGCAAAGAATTTTGAAAATGGGTAAGTGTTTTTTTTTTTCATGATGTTTTATTTGTTGTACTAAGTTTGATATCTTTAAAATTTTGTATAAAAAAAAAGAATGATAAAAAATTATACTTTGATTACAGTACAAACATAACTTTAGTCTCAAGGGGACCTTCCTATATACAAGGTGATAGGATGTGCGGCTGTAATAAGTAACTTTTTCCAGTTTGAAAATATGGGAATAGGTGGGGAAAACAGTGAAAAATATATGATAAGGTCAATAAAGTTCCAATAAAAGCCCTGTCATTTTATCACAGCTGAAAAATTACACACATAATCTTAGCTTTGATTATACCACTTTTCCAACACACCCCATGAAACCCGACCAATATGGGAAAAGGTTACAATTTTCCACGCAATATATAAGAAGGTATCCATTCCTTAGATCTATATTAAATGAAAAGGGTTGTGTCCACACCCTGATCAATTTAAAAGTATTGAAGGACCCCCCAGAGATTACAGTATAACAAATTTAAAGGATGTAAGAAAATATATCTGACATCCTTAAAACATTTAGTCTTTAGACAATTTTAAAGAATACTGAAACATTCATGGAAACTTCAAGTTGTGAATTTTTCAATGTTGAAACCTTTGCGTCCAGTCATAAAACTTTACTCAGCACTCTTAAGTACATAACTGGTGCCCTAAACATCAAATCAGTAATTTGATTGATTCATTACAATCTGAACACAATTATCATGCCTCAATTTTTCATGACAGCAAGGTCTCAATTCATTAAATTTTAGAATTGTGAGTCCCAAGAAATATTCATAGAATTAGTTTTTGATGATGGGTCAAAATAATGAGTCCTAAATGGGGTTGATACCTCCAAAATTAATTTTTGCATTATTTTTTATTTTGAAAAATTTAGGTCACAAGCATATACATGTATTTGAAAAAGGTTCATCCATTTATAAGTTTTGGTAGATACAGTGAAACCTGTCCAAACCGAACACCCACGGGACTTTGCGTTTTGTTCGGTTTTCACAGGTGTTTGGATTGTAGAGGTAAACGGAAGTCGACACCAAAATAATTTTGGCATTTACTGACAAGGGATAATAGGTGACACAACAGACGACAGTTTATGTGTGTGTTGATTTAGATGTAGATGTAAAAAAAAAAAGAAGAAGACCTCGGGATGAAGACATAAGTTTTGCTACAGTTTTGTTCATAAATAAAACGCTCTGCCAATCAAGCTCGTCATTGGGAGATGTCCGACGTGGAGCGATTTTGCTTTTATAATTATTTTCTCATCCGTTAATTCACTAACCAATTCAGATTAACTGTCACTGTCAAATGAATGTCAATGAACACACAAGTTCTCGGACTAAACTGGTCACCCGCTGATTGATAATTCGACATACGATAACAGTGAAACAACAGCAGGGGTCCAGTTTATTCTCGGACTTTATCGTTGCTAAATAGCTAACGGAAGTCGTCGGGAGCATTCGAATCAAATATATAGGGCCTCTAAAGGGAATCCAGCAATGGAAATGCATTGACCTTGTTGTGTTGCACGACTTCTTAATCCAGTGAAAGGCTTTAAAACTATTTTCCAATTAAACAGTTAAGCTATAGAATGCAGTTACGATTCTTTGGCCGTAATTATTTGAGTAAGGTGCACTTAATTAATCTGAGGGAAAGTTCCTTTCTTGTCATTATCGGCGATGGGGGTAGCTGACCAGATTAAAGTTTCTTTACCATAAAATCACTTTATACAAGGACACAGACATGTTAAAATTAGTTTATAATAACAACTCACAAGTTCATTAAACCTAAAATACCCTCGGGATATTCTGCCATCCTGTGTTTGTTTAATTAAATCATGCAAATCATTAATAATATTTTATTGTTTTGATTGGTATTGATCGGTTTAGACAGGTAATTTTTGGATACAAATTTACTAACGAGCCTTCAAAAAGTGTTCGGAATTCGGTGTTGACAGGGTTCGTTTTTTTCAGGTTATATTAACGTTAAATGATAGAGAAATTTTGTGGGACTTTGAAAATTGTTCGGTTTAAACCGAAATTCGGTTTTATCAGGGCTCGGTTTACCCAGGTTTCACTGTAGTTCAGAAATCTTAACATTGATTTTAAACTGATTTCGGAAGAAAAAAATGGTTAATTGTTTTGGGGATGTACAATTGGTGGGTGGATGGTCATGCAGCTGCTTAATAAACTGTCCTGGCATTTGATTATTAACTGTTCAACCACAGAATATGTTGTTTGATGACAAAAATTAGAAAAATTGATGGTCCTAGAACACAATTAATTTGTAGTGCATTTCTTTTAGAACATAAATGAAAATTAAAAAAATCCCACCTGCGCTTTCTCAATGAAATTTTTACAGTGTGTTGTACTACTTTTAGGACAAATTATATCAAAATTATAGAAAACTTCATCGCCTCTAACTCAAAATATGGACAATTTTGTGTTTACTGGGTGTCTTGAAATCTTTTGACAGCTTCCGAAGTGCTAATTTTTAACCTTTTTCAGCTGGACCAAATCACTACTTTCTTGTAAGATTCTGGACCCAAATTTTTTTACAGTGTAATTTCACCCCCCTACTTACAATTTGAGGCATTTAAAAACATGATGAAATAAATTTGGAAGGGTATAAAAATTATTGGCAAGTAACCCACTGTTAACACTAGGGACTATATTCGTGAACAACAAAAATCAAGGGACGACAATTTCGGTCTCAGACCTGATGTCAAGTTTAATATTGATAATTTTCACTTTCACCATTCAGGAATTTTATATGGTTCTTGGAAAGATTGAAAAACAGCCATTTGAGTCCTGTCAGTGTTTCTAATCATGGTTTTAATGACCCGCATCATTAACAATGATTCAGGTTGCAACTTTTTGTGACAGACAACTCTCTTTGTTTTGTGATAAATGAGGCCGTAAGTTTTCTCGATTGAACAGTTTCATATTTTTCATTTCGGGCATTTTATAGTCGATTTTATAGTCAACTAAACAGTCCAGGTTTTTTTCTCATGAATGCATGAAGGCTGTATGGTTGCCCATAATTGCTTACATCCACTTCATTTTGTACTTTGGTAGATAGTTGTCTCATTGGCAATCTACATATTTCTATACAGTTGACTCTCTGCAGTTTTGTCTTTTCTGTTTTAGATGTTTTTAAGGTTTTATTTTGTTTTAAAAAATTTGAAATCTGGGGCTTTCCAAATTTTTTGATTTGTTGTATTCCGGATAATGGGTATTTCAGAAGCATGTGTTGTGTAAAAGAAAATAATGACTTTATGCCTAATTAACATTTAATTCTACAACTGCACATGTGTTTACCGTTTAACGTATTTATCAGCAATTAGTAAAAAAAAAATCTTTTGATCATACCGCTTATTTTTTTGTAAGATCAAGGATAGAACCTGTTATTCAAACATATGAGCAAATGTAGTTGTGTAATAATACAGTATTTTCACTTTTCAATTCATCAATGAAATATGCATGCATTAAATGCATGCAACTTCTTTCATACAAATAGACAGTTTTCAAACATTTTGTACAGGTAAAATAGATTTTTTTTATTACTTAATGTAATTTCATATTATACACAAAAACAAATTATTAAAAAAATTTGACAAGAAAGTGAATAATGATTTGATACTGACTTCATCAGCTCAAACATCAATGAACATAGGCTTGCCCTTTTATTCTTCAAATGCTAAGAAAACAAAAATTTGGAAAATGATCTGAAAAATATCATCAATAAATTTTAAGGTGGTACCTAACACTACAGGGAGATAACTCTGTAAAGTCAGTGAAACGTTTTTATTACATTGTGTTGTAAAGGGAATAATAAGCTTCACAAAGATCAAAATTGGTGTTTGTCAAACTTCTATATAACCAGTGTAATTTTTCTGACAAACAGTTGGTTCAAATTTTTTGAATTTTTTATATTTCTGTTAAAGGATCAAAGTAAATACTTTGTCAAAATTTTATCAAAATTAACAAGCCAAATTGATTTTAGTGAAAGTGTTAGGACTACCACCTTAATTGTATATATTTTTTTCTCCATATTTGCCTATTGAACTGCATGCATGTTCGAGTTAATTTCCCACCTTGTGGAAAACAATATTATTCATATAATCACCTGTAGATCATTAAGTTCAGAAGAATCAGCTTTTTCCTGTTGTTTATAGATAAATTCATTGCTACCAAAAACAACAGACATTTGAGCAGATAGAGAGAAAAAGATTTATGTGTCTGTAAACATTTTTGTGGGAATAAATATAGGTTGCATTGGCTGTACTGATTGTCAGATGTTTTCACAATTAATGTTTCATACAATTATTACAGTATAAAAAGCTTTAATAAATTTTAACCTGTGCAGCAGGTTACGATTGTAAAACTAATTTACTTCATACCATATCAGCAGGAAACTATATTAACTAAATGGAATGATTGTACGGGAAAGATCTGTTTGCGCCAAAAATGCGTCCTTTTGCACCACATCTTTTTATCTCCAATATTCTACGTTTGCGCCACTTGTTTTAAAATTACATGGTGTCATTTGCGCCAAAAATAAAACATACATTTGCGTAAAAAGAAGAAAAATAACTTCAGTCCTCCTTTATTCGGCCTTGAAACCGACAGCTTACACGGCAAATGTCTCCTTTTATGAAGCATACTTTCTTCTTACTGCCGCTGCATTGGTACTACCAATTTAATGTATGTAGTAGCTTGTAACTTCACTTTATTGCCCAAAAAGACAATCATTGAAGGATGAACTGCATAAAACAGTTCATTATAATTCCTGTGGAATGCTTCTGTTCCATTACTGGTAAGTCTTGTAGTAGATAGAGTTTCAGCCCAAACGGATGGTGGGAACAAAGCACTGTGTCATTAAAACATGTGGCTAAAACATAATCAGCAAAAGTTTCTATTTTCTTCTCATTTGGCAGATCTTGTATTAAATATTCAGAAAAGCAATAAGTTACCTTCTCTCTCTGTACATGGATGTAATTCATTTTAAGTAATTTCTCTCGAGATGCTCATCTTCTGAAATATCTCCGAAAACATACATGGATGATACTTTTTAAGGCCAAAGTACGAATGAATATGTATAAATCATTAATATTTATGATAGATATGTTTACAGGTAAATTGGTGCAAATGAGTTCCAAAAATTGGCGCAATTGATACATTTGGAAAACAAAATTTGGCGCAAATGATACCCCTGAAAAACAGTAATTGGCGCAAAAGAACTGCTACCGATTGTACAGTGTTACAAGCCCTTACAGTAGATTGACCTCATTTGTATGTTCCATTGGTCAATTGTATAGTTTTTTTGTTGTGATCTGTTTCTCGGATACTAAAAGCAATACGTAGGTCAACCAAATTTTAAAGATGTATAAAATGAGATACTTATCTGTCTTACAGATATTATCTGACCCTAGATGCATTAATGATCTTTTAAAAGTTACTTCTCCACAATCCTTTGACTTACCTGTGATTATATCACTCACAGTCTTATGAAATTATATATTCAAACATTTTTATTCAGACAATCTGTCCCAAGTCAGGAGCCTCTGGCCTTTGTTAGTCTTGTATGATTTTAAATTTTAGTTTCTTGTGTATAATTCGGAGTTTAGTATGACGTCCATTATTACTGTACTATAATGCATATTTTAGGGGCCAGCTGAAGGACAACTACGGGTGCAGGAATTCTCGCTACATTGAAGACCCATTGGTTGACTTCGGCTGTTGTTTGCTCTATGGTCGGGTGGTTGTCGCTTTGACATATTCACCATTTCCTTTCTCAATTTTAATCTATATCTACTAAAATATATTTTAGGGCCCTTTATAGCTTGCTGTTTGGTGTGAGCCAAGGCACTGTGCTGAAGACCATACTTTTACCTATAATGTTTTTCTCATACAAATTGTGACTTTGACAGAGAGTTGTCTCATTGGCACTCGACATACCACATCTTCTTTAATCTATGTACTGTAGTCAACATTTTTATCTAACAGATAATAATTTATTCTTGAAAAAATACGAAAAAAATACATCATTATAAATGGTGAGCCACATGTTTGATTGAGATTCTTATCAAGTGATATGTTAGTATGTACTTTAAAATATATAAAACAGGATGCCTTTAGTCAATAATGCTGTTATATTATTATTTTATTTTATAACAGATAACGACTATATTTCTAAAGAATATAAAAATTATAATTATTTGAGAATTCTTTTCTTTGTCTTTTAAACAACTATAATTAAGTTCTGAGACATCTGTGTACATTTAAAGATATTCTGAGTGTTTATCAATATTTAGAAGAAACAGTTGGTGTCTATACTTAAAAATGTTGGATTTCCCTTCAAATGTAATTTATACATGTATAATGCATCTTCAGTGACCTTATTAAAAAATCAAACAAAAAACGGCAGACGCTATAATGAGGGCAATAAAAAATTATAAGTCCAGGTAAAATGAGGGGGGATAGGACCTTTATCGGGACTCCAGGATCAGGTCTTTTTAAGCTCGGGATTTTGGGATTGACCCTTTTGTGATCCGGGAATCCTTTTTTTTTTCGGATTTCAGGATATCCGGATTTACTTTATTTAAATTTCAGGACTACAGGGTTTCGTTTTTTTAAGTTCAGGATTTCGGGATCAGGACCCCTCCTATCCCCCCTCTAAAATAGATAACTCAAAGAAAAAGGACAAAAGGACAAACAACTGTCTACAAAAAAAACCACAAAGAAAAGTAATGATAAAGCAAAATAAACCACACTTAAAATAAAATGGAGATGAACTCTAAGAAATCTAGGCATTTCTTGTTCCACTACATGTAGTGGCAACCCTCTAGTGATGCTCATTTAAGACCCTCCTTCAAAAATCCATGTTAGATGTTGCCTACCCATGTCTTAGAGGGTTGGATAGATAGGAAGGGTTTTTTTTGGCCATCAAAATAAGTTACATGTTTTAGACCAGAGAAACTTTTTAAATATTTTAAACGATTTGAATTAGAAAATGTTCAGGTAGGTTGCTTTTTAGGAAGTGGGAAGGTAGGGATATCAAACAATCTAAATTATATTATGCTAATCATCATATAAATGTAGAACTTCTTCATGGTTACAATAATTTCTTAAATTATTTTATTAACAGTGTTGGCAGGTATTCTAAAATTTGTTGCAATATTACATGTTTAAGTGCAAAGTTGCATAACTCAATATAAATTTTTTATGTTGTTGGCTATAAATATTAAAACATTAGATGAAAAAAATGATTGTCTTTGAGTTAGCATCATTTTACTTCAACATGATTTATCAAGGATTAGTTTTGGAGTGACTATCATTACATATTTTATCAAGCTTTACTGCAGCTAGATTTGAATGACTAATTGACAATGTTAGGCATCATCGAATGTCATTAAAATGGCCGTAAATGAGGATTAATATCTTTGATAAGGTCACTATGGGAATAGTGTAAATTGATAATCTTTTCAAATTTAGGTAGCACTTAACCAATATTATATTGATTATATTTGAAAGCTATAAATATTATTATTTTACATACAGAAAAATATTGCATTTGCTGAAAAACAACATGACCCTAAGATCTTTATTGACACATTTATTAGAAAAAACAGTTTAATTTGATTAAGTGTATAGAAATTAATCTTATTTGTATTGACAAACTGTCACTTTTGTATTCTGATGGGTCATTCCTCTGGAGACCTGGACAGGGAAGCAGGAGAAGCTGTCAGAATTTGATTGGTCAGTTCACATTGAGGCTGGATTTGTAGTATCACATGAATAGCTAGTAGAATTGGTGAAAGTAATGAAAGAAAAAAGGACACATCTTAGTGTAGCAAATAAATGTATGAACTGAAAGATATTTGTATGAAATAAATAGAAGAATGAATAGAAGGATATCTGTATTAAATAAAAAGAAAAATGAATAAAAAGATGTTAGTAGGAAAGGAATGCAAAAACTAATAGAAAGATGTTAGTAGGAAAGGAATGCAAAAACAAATAGAAAGATGTTAGTAGGAAAGGAATGCAAAAACAAATAGAAAGATGTTAGTAGGAAAGGAATGCAAAAACAAATAGAAAGATGTTAGTAGGAAAGGAATGCAAAAACAAATAGAAAGATTTTAGTAGGAAAGGAATGCAAAAACAAATAGAAAGATGTCAGTAGGAAATGAATGGAAAGATGTTAGTAAAAAAATAATAGAAAAATGAATAGAAAGATGTAAGTAGGAAATGAATAGAAAAATAAATGGAAAGATGTTAGTAAAAAAATAATAGAAAAATGAATAGAAAGATGTAAGTAGGAAATGAATAGAAAAATAAATGGAAAGATGTCAGTAGGAAATAAATGGAAAAATAAATAGAAAGATGTTTGTAGGAAATGAGTAGAAAGATGCATACATAGATTTTAGTAGGAAATAAATGGAAAAATGAATAAAAAGATGTTAGTAAAAAATGAATGGAAAAACGATTAGAAAGATGTTAGTAGGAAATGAATAGAAAAATGAATGGAAAGATGTTAGTAGGAAATGAATAGAAAATTAAATGGAAAAATGAATAGAAAGATGTTAGTAGGAAATTAATAGAAAAATGAATGGAAAGATGTTAGTATAAGGAAATGAATAGAAAAATAAATAGAAAGATGTTTGTAGGAAATGAATAGAAAGATGCATAGAAAGATGTTAGTAGGAAATGAATGGAAAAATGAATAGAAAGATGTTAGTAGGAAATGAATGGAAAAATGAATATAAAGATGTAAGTAGGAAATGAATGGAAAAATGAATAGAAAGATGTTAGTAGGAAATAAATGAAAAAATTAATGGAAATATGTTAGTAGGAAATAAATAGAAGAATGAATAGAAGGATATCTGTTTTAAATGAATAAATGGAAAAATGAATGGAAAGATGTTAGTAGGAAATGAATGGAAAAATGAATAGAGAGATGTTAGTAGGAAATGAATAGAAAAATGAATTGAGAGATGTTAGTAGGAAATGAATGGAAAAATAAATAGAAAGATGTTAGTAGGAAATGAATAGAAAAATGAATAGAAAGATGTTAGTAGGAAATGAATGGAAAAATGAATGGAAAGATGTTAGTAGGAAATAAATAGAAGAATGAATAGAAGGATATCTGTTTTAAATGAATAGAAAAATTAATGGAAAGATGTTAGTAGAAATGAATGGAAAAATGAATGAAAAGATTTTAGTAGGAAATAAATTGGAAAAATGAATAGAAAGATGTTAGTAGGAAATAAATAGAAGAATGAATAGAAGGATATCTGTATTAAGTAAATAGAAAAATGAATAGAAAGATGTTAGTAGGAAATAAATGGAAAGAAAAATCTAAGACATTAAAAGGAAATGAATGGAAAGATTTAAGATACAGTATGAAGGAAGCAAAGAATGAACCAAAAAAATAAACTTAGGAATAGATGGGAAAAAATGGCAATATATGTGTACAATAAATGGAAGAATAAATGAAAAGGTATTGATATGAAATGAATGGAATATTGAATAGAAAGTTATATAATGATTTTAACAGTTTTATCTCAATTAATACTTTAAATTGAAATAAAAGTATTTGATCAATTACAATACATTGTACAAGACATTGTGACCGAATATTTAAGTTCCATTCATGGAAGTTGTTGATGACCTTTAAGTGCTGTTGTTGACCTTGGAATTCTGTTGATATGACTTTTGGTCAATAATAATGTCTAGCGGATTTCAATGTCATATTGTTTTGCCTTAAGTAGTTGGAAGCAAGTTTTATTAACATTGCCAAATATCTATTCATCAGTGGTATATTGTAGGATCAGTTTAGAATGGTCAACAATAACTATAGACATAATCATAAAGTTGTAATCAATAACGATAATTGTTTGAGGTTCTACCAGACAGTACTTTATTTAACAAAGACAATTTATAGAGTGTGATAGACTGAGAGGGTCAGTAATGTTTAGACAAGGAAATTATATCATGATTTGTTTGGATTAGAAAATAACTTTTTGGGATAATAAATACAATTGGTGTTGCCAATTTTTCATTAGTTATTGACAAAGCTGAACTTAATCAATTTGACCGTCACAAATCATGGTAGTGAATGAATTTTCTTGATTTCTGCAACACCATAGTTCTCTTACCTTAAGTTTAGTCCTTATCTCAGATACTATTAGTAATAGCTCAAATTTCATTTTGCATTCATAACTTTTGTTTGTATGATGCTTATAGAAAAACCTTTATCTTTAGGACTTTCAACACAAAATCAATCATGGTCAGTTAAGCAGGTGAGACATTTCATTGTGTGCTTTCTTGCTTACAAATATGTAATTTGGTCTCTTGTGAACAGTTGTCTCATTGCCAATCATACGTACCACATCTCCTTATTCATACAATGATATGGTTTTGTATTCTTTACTAAGTAGATAAGTTATTAAACTTTTTCCTTTTATATCCTTAAGGTTTTTTTTTCAATCCAAAAGAAATATATTATCCAGTAAATAGATTTTGTTTATTTGTGTGCTTAGGTTATTTTCTCATTGACATTTACTCCACATCTTCTTTATTAATTGTGATAGATAGAATTAACTGTTGCAGCTGTTTAGCAACCTATACCAATCAGAATTCTAGTGACCTTAAATGAGATGAGTAATTGTAAATATTGTTCATTTTTGTATAGAATGGACTGCCTTTAGGACATTAAAGTGAATTTATGCTTGTTTCTGTAACATACATCAACAAAGTATAACAGTTAGCTGCTCATGGCAATGTGCATATGACTCTGACCTTGAATTGCTATTGGTTCTGCTTGGGGTCATTGGTGCATTCTTGGTACGCTTATTCCTCTACAAATAAAAACTCTATCTTGATATAGCCATTAGTCTGCTGAAAGTAGGACTTAAAAGTTTATTGGAAATGAATAAAAGTTAAGAATTTCGGAATACTGTTTAGATAGCAATACAAGAGTTTAGTATGATGTCCATTTTCACTGAACTAGTACACATTTTTGTTTAGGGGCCAGCTGAAGGACCCCTCTTTGTGCAGGTTTTCACGCTGTGTTGAAGACCAATTGGTGGCTTTCTGCTGTTTATTTTTTACTCTTTAGTCAGGTAGTTGTCTTTTTGACATGTTCCCCATTTGATTTCCATTCTCTATTTTATGTAACTTTAACTTGAACTTTGTTTGAACAGTATTTAAAATTTAAAACAATATAACAGTACAATTTTACATATTAATTGGATTTACAAACACTTTTTTATAAATCCTTCTGTTGTGATAATCACTCTATTTAAACTTAATACTGCAAGACCAGTAATTCTTTTTTCAAAACAATGTTTCAATGAGCTTTTTCATTTGTTTTATTTCGTATTACATAACTATTGTGAAAAAGGAAAAAAGTGCAGTACTGTTAAATTACGGAAGAGATGCTTATTCAGAAATTGAATTAGAATGGATGATAGGAAATGCACAAACAAGTCAATAGATTTGATCGAACTACTACAACATCTAAAAGAACATTCAATTTTACATTTAGATTTTTGCATGTCAGTTCACAGTAATAGTGATATTTTATTAACTACTCAGATTGTCTATGTCCCAATGCACTTCTCATATTGCATGTAAATGGTTATGGCATAAATTGAAATATTCTGTTAGAAAGGAAAATGCATTTATTTTGCAATTAAGTCAATGTAATGTAAATTTAATTCATGAATTAAAATTGATTTAAGAACAAAGAGAGATTAGATTTATCTTAACTTTAATTTGCGTTGGAGAGCTAAAGTTTGTTTACCCCGCAAATAAACATGTGAAATTCTAGTTAGAAATGAACGTATCTGTATATTGCATGCCATAGAAAATGGTGATTAAATGGCAGCAAGGGGTAAATTATCTGACAGTATAGAAGAAAAATCATACAGAGCAAAAATCCCACCAGATGACCATGTAGTTTTATATAAATGGTGTAGCTCATCAATCAGAATTCTAATCTGAGATTAAATGAAGGGAGATTTAGTAAAAAAAAAAATGCCACTTTTACTCAATGTACAAAATTTAACAAACAAATAAATGAAAAAAAACAAATCCTTTAATAAGGATGTGTGAAATGAGATGTGTTGTATTCTTAAATGAGACATAAACCTAAAAACACAAAGAAATCAAAAGAAATCTTAAGTATATTTCTACCAAGATGTTGAAATTATACCATTGATTATAAATCTTTAGAAAATTATTTACTGATCTGATCCTTCTTCATAATTAAAATGGTTGATATTTTGGTTTTTAAATGTATTAAATAAGGTTAGTCACTAGTCATGGCTTTTTTTGTACCCTATTGTGGTAAAATAGTTTGTGGAGTATTTGAATTTCCCTTGATTTCAAACATTTGTTTTTGCTTGTTTCGAAAAATCCACAAAACATGCAAAAGTGCTTTGGACACATTAAATTTATAAAGTGTTCCTAATTTTTATTGATGAGTAATTAATAATGAAGATCCAGATTAAACCTGTCAAATTACAATGCATTATTTTAAGATAATAGATACAACAATGATTGGATTTAACATATTGTAAGTGAAGTACAGAGACATGGACATTTTCATCACATCATACTGTTTTTGTTTTATTTAATAATATTAACTAATCCTATAAAATCTCAGAAACAAGTCTGTAAAATTACATTACTAAAGCAATTAATTGAAATACAAGTCTAGTCTAGCCAAGAATGAAAGCAGAATTATGAATCTTAAGTCAGGGCGACAGAATTTAATAAATATTCATTGTTATTGTAATCTGACACATGTATGTAAACGGGAGACATTTTATATGAGTTTGACATACGAGCCATAGTTCTAGTGGTTGTGATTAGAGCGTTTAACCAGAGTATGATTTGAAGATTCCGTCCATGATTTATTTCAATCGTTGGCATTAAATCGATACCATAAGCTAACTAATGATTGTAAATCTCATGGGACATAATGGTTATGCCCCCTTTTGGGAATTTTTGTACTTATAGAATTGACAAAAGTATTCTTCTTTCGTCTGACTAATTTGGTTAAGTGAGTTAATTGAAAGTGTAAGTAGAACTTACTTTTATCAATGACAGTTGTAAATGACTTGGTTTTTATCAATTTAGAAAACAAATTTTAACTGTTATTAGTAAAGGCTACGTTCAAGTCTTTAATGTATTGGTTTAAAGTGATGAACAGTTTCTATCTGTCTAGAATTAGTCATTTGAATGACAAGTACGTTTGTATCAAGAAAACTATTTTACTAGGTTATTATGTCCTCTAACTGTTTCAAGGTCAAGTTCACCAAAAGTGGACTATTTTGTCTAAAGATAAATGAGAGTTAAATGTAGGAGTTTCTTTATAATGACTTGTGGTAAAGTATTGCCTGAAAGGACATAAAGAATTCTTTTCAATAGAGAAACTCAGACTTTAGATGGACATCTTGTATTAAGGATTTAGGCAAAGTGACAGCGTCAATCTTTCCTTAGAAACTTTTATCTGAAGCAAATGCTCTCCGACAAAACCAAAAGGTTTTTCATTTGGATAAGAGCAACCCCATATGGGATTATATTTAATAAAAATATACTATCAGGTCAAACACTCTTAAGACATCTCACTATTGTTACCCCATGATAAAAGTCCAGTGATTATTGTAAATAAAGATGACAATGTCATTTGTTTTAAGAGCATATTGAGGGAAAAAGGGTCCAGTTGCTTGTTTTGTACAGAAATGGAAGACTTTGAAAAATTGGAGATCTGAATTTCTTACATTTTGCTGAGAGTTATTTGTCAATTTATGCAAGTGGTATAATTACAAGTAACGAAATCAAAATTGTAACACATCACGAAACATCATGTACTTTGGTTCCCATGAACTGTTCAAGAGAAATACATAAAATATCTATTTATACAACTGTTTATATCAAAAGTTTAATGCTTTAATTGGTTTTACAACCAATTCCAAATGGACCGATTTTAATGTTGCAAAGGCAGCCAAATAAATGTGAGATATGGAAAATTTATGATTTGAAACTTCAAAATAACCCCTTCTAGATATAATATTTGACAGAGAAAACTTGTTAATGGACTTGATGATGGCTGTTTATTGATTGTTATGTTTCTCACTTGTAGTTCTATAACACTTAACATTTAAGAACCAAACTAAACAAAACATTTTTAATGATGTTTTTAATTCACATGGCATTTGCTGTCATTTTTGCTGCATTAAAATAAAGCCAAAGATAAGCATCCTTTTCTATGAATATCTGTTGGATTAAGTAGCTTTTGAGATAACTATATCAGATTGTCATTTATTGTACAACTGGGTAATCTGAAAACCAAGATGGTAGCAACCTATACAATGGATCATTGGGTGATATTGTGGCTTCATTTACTGTGGATTTATTATTTATCCACGGAGGTCTTATTTAAGGAGGGTGGATAGGAGGGGTCCTGATCCTGAAATCCCTGGCATAAAAACACTAAATCCTGAGGTCCCGAAATTAAATTAAGTAAATCCTGGCATCCCGAAATCTGAAAAAAAGAATGCCCAGATCCCGAAAGGGTCAATTAAAAAATCCTGAGCTTGAAAACAGCCAATCCAGGAGTCTCTATAAAGATTCTATCCCCCTTTTTAAGTTGTTCAAAGTCTTAAGGTTTACAAAGACTTTTTAAGTGTTCAACAAAATATAGATTTTCATTTAGATTGTATGTAATATTTTCTAAAAAGTATCCACAAAATTAATCCATAACTTTGTTCCACCCAGATCCTCCCTTAATATGCTGTATATATGTCAGTTGTACCAATAACCAGTATGCTATATCTTTGGTGCCCTGACTGAATGCTGACGAACTACAGTGCAGATAAAGGCACCTGATAAACACTTAACAGAGTTCAGTTAAGGGACCAAGAAATGCCAACTGGTTATAGTACGTATAAAGGTATAAAGGAATAAAGTAAACAGACACAGGTTTAGGAGAAAGAATCACAGTTTAATATTTTCTTTGCATATCAATAAGGGCTATTCCAGAAAAAAAAGTAGGGGGGGGGGGGGGTTGGAAGGCACATTGTATTAATAATACATTGGTGATGTGTATCAGAGCAACTTTTCACACTATAATGCACTATAATTCTCAATTACTATTGTCTGGGTGGCGGGTGCTGACAAAAAGTGCCTTCCAACCCCCCCATACATTTTTTTCTGGAATAGCCCTAAATCAAATTAACATACATACAAAGAAAAGAAAATCAAGTTGAAAAACTGTGGTACTCCAAAATAATTTTTATCAATCCAGGAATAGTAACTGTTGTACTCCAAAAATAATGATTCTAAAGTATTTATTGACAGCTTTTCTTAGTTAGTTTGAAAATAGTTCTAAATATTGAAAAAAGTCTATTTCTGTAACGGAAATGATGGTGATATAAATGGAACTTAACCGAACTTGTCACTTTGATTTAGAACTGTAATTCAAGGCGATTGACCTGGGAGATATATTACAGTCGAACCTAAAATAAAACTTCCGTGTTTACATTGACAATAGAAGTAGTAGAGATTTAATTATTGTATGACAACATTGTATTCAGAGTAAAATCTTCCCTGACTTACAAGTCTCGCTGTAATTGGATTTCTTTATCACAATACAAACATAGTCCCCTTTTATGTTAGTTGTCAGAAGGGATGATTTGAAGCTTAGATGATCTGTTTTGTCACACAATAAGAAGACCATAATCTATTTTATTTGGTAACAAGGCAAATCAATGGGAAGAATCGTTCAGATGTACTTGTAACATTCTTACACAACGAACAGATCCTGGCTAATTTTATTTGCCTTACAGAATTACGGAGAATTTTCATCACATTCTTGTCAACTCTTTGTATAAAACAGTCAGAAACTTAGTAAAATTACGAACTTTTTTCTCCTTGATGGATCCATATCCTAGACAACTGTAAATATTACTTGTAAGCCGTGAAAACAAATGTTGACAAATTAGAAGACGATTTTTCAATACAGAATTTTATTCAGTGTCATCCTGAGGAATGTTAATAATATCTATCAGATTGATGATGCAAATGTAAAATTAATGAGAATATGAACACTTTCATGACTTTTTCCATTAGTGCAACATGAAAGATTTGAGATTTGTTCAATATTTTGCTTTCCTTGAAAAATGACAAATAAAAAGTATCAAAGCAATTTAGACATGAAATATTTGAGATTTTTTAAGATGTTGTTTTTTGGTTTTAAAAATGAAGATTAAAGCTTATACTCAGGCAATTTTCATAATTAGAATGTTATCTAGTTTTCACAAAGCAAATATCCACAAGGCAAGAGTTATGATGATGTATAGTTTTAGTTTTCAGGTAAACTATTAAAGAAATATCATAATTAGTATTGTAGAATAGATAAGACACAATGTACATGTACATGTATAAGGTTGATTGATTGATTGTTTTCAATTAGCCAATATTTTTTGTGTGTTTTCAGGAAAACTTTCTGGTATGGATCACCCTTTCTGAAAAATCAGCCTTCTGGCAAACTGTTGCGGCAAATCTGATGCAAACACTGCGGTTAGGTTGCTGTAAATAGTTTGCTGCAACTTCATCGCCACTTTTTATAGCCTTATATAGTTTGTGAATTACTTCTGGGGATTATTTGTGGTAAACCCCTGTCAAACTTTGATAGCCTTACATAGTTTGTGGCGAACTTCTGGTAATTTTTGTGGTTAACTTCTGGCAAACATTCAAAGCCTTATATTGTTTGTGGTGAACTTCTGGCAATTTTTGTGGTGAACTTCCGTCGCACTTTCAAAGCCTTATATAGTTTCTTGTGAACTTCTGGCAAATCAAGTGATAATGATGCCCTGTGACTACCTTTATGTTAATTTTTTTTCCAAAACTGTACGTCTTATTTAAAATTATGCACATGAGGATCAAAATTTGAATTGCATTAATTATTATGACCAATAACCATGATAACTGATATTTATTTGCTCACATTCTGATTGTTTTTACATGAAAGCACCAACATTAAAACTTTCCTCAGATTTCAAATTCAAAGAAGCAGGAAGTCTGATTTTAGTACAGGGAGCATGCTCAGTATGTTATAAGGTTTGAGTCGAAGTCCCAGTAAACTTTAGGATTGCTTTAAAGTTTGTTTACAAAGTTCCATCAAATTTAAGAAAGTTAACAGTTTGCGGCAATCTTGCGGCAACTTTTTACGTATATTTGCCGAAAGGTCGCTGCTAGCGACAAACACTAGTGAACATCTTTCAGGTCTTCTGACTGACTAAAAAGTTTATAAGGGCAACCACTGAACTACAGGTTACTGACTTGGGACAGGCACTTAACAAATATGGTGTGGTAATAAGCTATTGGACCACTTTATTTGCACATCAAAAATCATTATTCAGCAATTTTAAGGTATTTTAGTACACTGTTCAATAAGATTTCTGACCCGAGTAGAGCACCCTTTAATAGTAATAGTTCATTAAAGGGGGTACGTAAAATTTCCAAGCTATGCTGGCACAGTCCCTTTAAAAACTTATTAATTGATTGAATACTTTCTGTTTTACATAATAGAACTTCATTGTAATATTTGCCACTGGATAATCAGATATTGATCCATACTCTTAAATTGTACTGTATTACATTTCAGTACTATTACTTGATTTATTACACTTCTGCACAATACCATCACATGCTATAATTATAAATTTGACACTTTTGGCATTGTACATTAAGTTTGTTAGTCATTTTTCAGAATGGAATATTTTTCTTCCTAAGTCTAGACGAAATGTTATAATGAAAGCCTGCATGCATTTATCTTATTACTCCTATAGACAGAAGATTGTTGTTGTTTCATCATTTTTTTTACAATGTTGAAAATATATGATAGCCCAATGTATGAGTTGTCAAGGTTTAAGGATTGTCTTGACATGTTTGCATAATTTAACAGAACAAATACAGAAATGTGATTGACATCCAAATTGTGTATCTATTGATGAATGCTACATGTTGACCGCCAGTGTATCATGAACCATTGAGGTAGGCGAAAGGGGCATTAAGTGTTACCCTTGATTGTCCGTCCTTCAGGTTTTCTTTCTTTCTCTCCTTCTGTCTTTCTGTCTTTCCATCTGTGTGTCCGTTTGTCTTTCAGTCCTTCCATCTTTCTTTTTTTCCATGTTTTCATCCGTTCATCCCATTTTGGTCTGATTGAAGCTTGAGTAGGGACATTCTTGTCCTCAGTAACATTCTTCTTTTATTTATTGTTCCTGACAATCTAATTGTTTACTTGATATTTTTACCCATAATGCATCAGGACATTGAAATTGTAATGAAGCAGAATATGGGAGACGATAAGTCTCAAAAATAAGAAATAGTAGACTAAGAGTTTTGTCCTGGATTGTTGACATTGATCCTCGTACAAAGTAGTGGCCAGAAAAAAGCTTTTATATAAGGGTTGATTTAAGATCACATTACAGCTTTAGACATCAGTGCACTAAATTGTTGTTTTCTAGTTAATGGTTACAAGTCCTCCAGCTCTTGTCCACGTCTTTATTTGTAGACAGTAAGAAAATATATCAGCTTCCTTCCGTGGAAGGTCGTACAAGAGACACAAAACTTCAATTACTCCACGTTGATTGGTATGATGGTATCTTAACATGGCTTAAATGACACTTGTGTTTACAAGTTCACTTCAAATGACAACTATCAAAGCACTTAAGCTTCTACTAATCACCTATTTTAATAGCTTCAAGCAGAATCGATAATATTATAAAAAGAAGCATGAAATGTAATATTATTTGGGTCAAAATCCTGATAATGTTTAGTTGAAAGCATTATGATCTATAGTTTGGAAATGTCATTTTCAAATTAGTTAATAGAATGATGTAATTAACTTGAGCAAATACTGTTTTAAGTCAGGAAATTGGAATTTTAATTTTATGGTTAATCCAAAGTGTTGTTGCTCATCAATAAATTGGCTGATATTTTTAAAAATTAATTAATATTAAAAAAAATTGAAAGGTTAGAGTAAGTATAAGATCTAATCTTTTTATCCGTTATTCAATAAAGATTTACTTTTTGATTGGGCTTTAATGATATAATTTCACAGCAAAGAATTTTTTTTCTCACAATTTTGTAAGAAATATTCAATTTTGATATATTTTTTTCTAGATCTATTTTATATACATCCTGGGAGTCAAATATGCCGAAGTGGAGGTTGAGATCAAATAAATTATTCTAATGTATTTAATCTTTGATGAATATGGGATTGGTAAAGTCGTTTGTTGCTGTGTTACATATTTGCTTTTCATTCATTTTTTGTACATTGATAATAGGCTGTTGGTTTTCTCGTTTTAATTGTTTTACTTTTGTCATTTTGGGGCCTTTTCTTGCTGACTATGCTGTTCAAACTTTTCTCATTGTTAAAGGCCATACTGTGACCTACAGTTGTTAATTTTTGTGTCATTTTCTCTCTAGGATGGAGAGTTGTCTCATTTTGCAATCATACCATATCTTTTTTTTATATTGCATGTGACATGAAACATAACAGTATATATTGTAAAAATACCCATTATAATTACCTCATGCAATGCGTTTGACTTTTAATGTTTTTGACACAGTGAAATCCTTGGTGTAACAATTTTTGTTGTTGTTAAAAATTCCATGTTAAGAATGATTAATGATTGATATTCTATTTATGCCATATGATTATAATATCCTGGAAATGTTAGAAATTGGATGTATATGAATATCCTATTTTTGATGGAAAAAGAAAGAAATACATTTCCCTTTGGGGAGATTTGAAGAGTTGTCCACCCTCATATAGTCATATAAAGTCTTTTGTGGATAATTTGAGATAAATGGCAAATTGTTTATATCCTGTGTTTATTTGTTGACAACATTCCTGATGCCATCTAGAGAGAATTTTATTGTCCTCTACATGTCTTTTGGTGAGAAATCTTGTTGTCCTCTTGATGCCTTTTGATGGGTAGCATTGTTTACATCTAGATATCTCTTGTAGAGAAGTGTTTTTCACATTTAGATTTCTTTTAGTAAGTTTTGTTGTTGCTCTCTGGTTGTCTTTTGCTGAATGGAAGTGTTCTCCTCTCGGTTGTTTTTTTAGTAAGTAGTGTTGTTCTCCTCGAGTTGTCTTTTGGTGAGTTGTGTTGTTGATCTCTGGATGTCATTTGTTGAGCAGAGTTATTCTCCTCTGGTTGTCTTTTGCTGAATTGTGTTGTTCTCCTCTAGTTGTCATTAGTTGAGGAGAGATGTTCTCCCCTGGTTGTCTTTTAATGAGTAGTATTGTTCCCCTCTTGTTGTCCTTTGCTGATTAAAGTTGTTCTCCTCTGGTTGTCTTTTAGTGAGGAGAGTTGTTCTCCTCTGGTTGTCTTTTGGTGAGTTATGTTGCTCTTCTCTGTTTGTATTTGCTGAATGGAAGTGTTCTCTTCTTGGTTGTATTTTAGTTAGCAGTGTTGTTCTCCTCGAGTTGTCTTTTGGTGAGTTGTGTTGTTCTCCCCTGGTTGTCTTTTTGAAGGAAGAGTTGTTCCCCTCTGGTTGTCATTTGTTGAGTAGAGTTGTTCTCATCCGAATGTCTTATGCTGAGTAGTGTTGTTCTTCTCTAGTTGTCTTTTGGTGAGTTATGTTGCTCTCCTCTGTTTGTATTTGCTGAATAGAAATGTTCTCCTCTTGGTTGTTTTTAAGTTAGTAGTGTTGTTGATTTGATATGTCTTTTGGTTAGTAGGGTTGTTGATCTCTGGTTTTCTTTTGGTGAGTAGAGTTGTTGATCTCTGGTTGTCTTATGGTGAACAGTGTTGTTGATCTCTGTTTGTCTTATGGTGAGTAGTGTTGTTGATCTCTGGTTGTCTTATGGTGAGCAGTGTTGTTGATCTCTGGTTGTCTTATGGTGAGCAGTGTTGTTGATCTCTGGTTGTCTTATGGTGAGCAGTGTTGTTGATCTCTGGTTGTCTTATGGTGAGCAGTGTTGTTGATCTCTGGTTGTCTAACGGTGAGCAGTGTTGTTGATCTCTAGTTGTCTTATGGTGAGCAGTGTTGTTGATCTCTGGTTGTCTTTTGGTAAGAAGTGTTGTTGATCTCTGGTTGTCTTATGGTGAACAGTGTTGTTGATCTCTGGTTGTCTTATGGTGAGCAGAGTTGTTGATCTCTAGTTGTCTAATGGTGAGCAGTGTTGTTGATCTCTGATTGTCTTTTGGTAAGAAGTGTTGTTGATCTTTAGTTGTCTTATGGTGAGCAGTGTTGTTGGTCTCTGGTTGTCTTATGGTGAGCAGTGTTGTTGATCTCTGGTTGTCTTATGGTGAGCGGTGTTGTTGATCTCTGGTTGTCTTATGGTGAGCAGTGTTGTTGATCTCTGGTTGTCTCTTGGTGAGCAGTGTTGTTGATCTCTGGTTGTCTTATGGTGAGTAATGTTGTTGATCTTTGGTTGTCTTATGGTGAGCAGTGTTGTTGATCTCTGTTTTTCTTTTGGTTAGTAGTATTGTTGATCTCTGTTTGTCTTTTGGTGAGCAGTGCTGTTGATCTCTGGTTGTCTTATGGTGAGCAGTGTTGTTGATCTCTGGTTGTCTTATGGTGAGCAGTGTTGTTGATCTCTGGTTGTCTAACGGTGAGCAGTGTTGTTGATCTCTAGTTGTCTTATGGTGAGCAGTGTTGTTGATCTCTGGTTGTCTTTTGGTAAGAAGTGTTGTTGATCTCTGGTTGTCTTATGGTGAACAGTGTTGTTGATCTCTGGTTGTCTTATGGTGAGCAGTGTTGTTGATCTCTGGTTGTCTTATGGTGAGTAATGTTGTTGATCTTTGGTTGTCTTATGGTGAGCAGTGTTGTTGATCTCTGTTTTTCTTTTGGTTAGTAGTATTGTTGATCTCTGTTTGTCTTTTGGTGAGCAGTGTTGTTGATCTCTGGTTGTCTTATGGTGAGCAGTGTTGTTGATCTCTTGTTGTCTTATGGTGAGCAGTGTTGTTGATCTCTGGTTGTCTTTGGTGAGTAGTGTTGTTGATCTCTGGTTGTCTTTTTGGTGAATAGTGTTGTTGATTTCTGGTTGTCTTTTGGTGAGCAGTGTTGTTGATCTCTGGTTGTCTTATGGTGAGCAGTGTTGTTGATCTCTTGTTGTCTTATGGTGAGCAGTGTTGTTGATCTCTGGTTGTCTTTGGTGAGTAGTGTTGTTGATCTCTGGTTGTCTTTTTGGTGAATAGTGTTGTTGATTTCTGGTTGTCTTTTGGTGAGTAGTGTTGTTGATTTCTGGTTGTCTTTTGGTGAGTAGTGTTGTTGATCTCTGGTTGTCTTTTTGGTGAATAGTGTTGTTGATTTCTGGTTGTCTTTTGGTGAGTAGTGTTGTTGATCTCTGGTTGTCTCTTGCTGAGTAGTGTTTTTGATCTCTGGTTGTCTTTTGGTGAGTATAGTTGTTTTCATCTGGTTGTCTATTGGTGAGTATAGTTGTTTTCATCTGTTGGTGAGTAGAGTTGTTTTCATCTGGTTGTCTATTGGTGAGTAGAGTTGTTTTCATCTGGTTGTCTATTGGTGAGTAGAGTTGTTTCCTGTGGTTGTCTATTGGTTAGTAGTGTTGTTTCTTGTGGTTGTCTTTTAGTGAGTAGTGTTGTTGATCTCTGGTTGTCTTTTTTGTGAGTAGTATTAATCTCCTCAGGTTGTCTATTGGTGAGTATAGATGTTTCCTGTGGTCATCTATTGGTTAGTAGTGTTGTTGACCTCTAGATGTTTGTTGGTTAGAAGAGTTGACCTCTAGATGTTTGTTGGTTAGAAGAGTTGACCTCTAGATGTTTGTTGGTTAGTAGAGTTGACCTCGATATGTTTGTTGGTTAGAAGAGTTGACCTCTAGATGTTTGTTGGTTAGAAGAGTTGACCTCTAGATGTTTGTTGGTTAGAAGAGTTGACCTCTAGATGTTTGTTGGTTAGTAGAGTTGACCTCTAGATGTTTGTTGGTTAGTAGAGTTGACCTCTAGATGTTTGTTGGTTAGAAGAGTTGACCTCTAGATGTTTTTTGGTTAGTAGAGTTGACCTCTAGATGTTTGTTGGTTAGTAGAGTTGACCTCTAGATGTTTGTTGGTTAGAAGATTTGACCTCTAGATGTTTGTTGGTTAGTAGAGTTGACCTCTAGATGTTTGTTGTTTAGTAGAGTTGACCTCTAGGTGTTTGTTGGTTAGAAGAGTTGACCTCTAGATGTTTGTTGGTTAGTAGAGTTGACCTCTAGATGTTTGTTGGTTAGAAGATTTGACCTCTAGATGTTTGTTGGTTAGTAGAGTTGACCTCTAGATGTTTGTTGGTTAGAAGAGTTGACCTCTAGATGTTTGTTGGTTAGAAGAGTTGACCTCTAGATGTTTGTTGGTTAGTAGAGTTGACCTCTAGATGTTTGTTGGTTAGAAGAGTTGACCTCTAGATGTTTGTTGGTTAGTAGAGTTGACCTCTAGATGTTTGTTGGTTAGATGACTTGACCTCTAGATGTTTGTTGGTTAGTAGAGTTGACCTCTAGATGTTTGTTGGTTAGTAGAGTTGACCTCTAGATGTCTTTTTGGTAGTTTTGTTGTTTTCCTGTAAATGTCTTTTAGTGAGTTGAACTGTTGAGTACTATATGTCTATTTGTTTGTAATGCAGTTGGGTTGCTGTCTATTGGCCTATAACCAAATTGTCATCTCTTTTCATTCATATTTGATTATTTTTTTTTACTGATAGAAAAAAAAGGTTTATAGTACTTTACCCTTTTCCTTAATGCCATTGACTTCTTGTTGGTGTTCAATATATTCCTGGTTCTGCAAAAACATCATTGATGACAAATGGATTATTCTGTCTAAATGAAATCAACCTAAATTGTGAAACAAAAATCCTCATTAAGTTGCAGTCTGTTCTTTTTTTCTAAATTTAAAGGCCAGCATAAAAAGAGTACTTAATAGATTTTATTTCTAAAGTCTGCAACCTTAATATTAAAATAAACAAGAGACAATTTACTAAGTGTATCATTGAAGCCTCTTTTTTTACTTCCTGTTTTTTCATAGTTTAACTGTCAACTATACCAAGACTATTGCATCCTCTTAAAAATCTGATTAAAATTTCCCATTAACCTTAATAGCAAGTCACTTCACAAAACTTAACAAAATGAAGATTTTCAAGATATATATCATACGAAAAGACTTGGATAATGGCATTTTACCATTTCCTTCAAATCAAACCATATAAATTTATATGTGAAATTGCTGTTTCTGATTGATTTTCATCCACAAATCTTATAGAATAGCCTCACTTGATGTATTTTAATGCAGCTGTGCATGTTGGGTAATTTGAAAGGCTTCGACAATAGGAAATGAAGGTTGTATAGCTTTAATTAATGTGTGCCAAGTTTGAAGAATTGGTTATTGGCTAGCAAAAATGTTTATGGTTTATATTTTGAATGACAGAAGTGCTTTGGGTTTTACATGTCTTTGATGTGAGATGATAAAAATGAAATATTTTTGTCTTTTTATATCATTTTGTAAAAATGTTTTGAACAGATTGAAATAGCATATATAAACAAAAAAAATTGGAAAATAAACTGTGATGAAGTGATATGTACTTTTGAAGATTTTCTATTTTTGAAATTTATTTTGATTGAAGTAACATTTAGGTATTAATAATTAAATGCACTTTTAAACATGTTAGACACAGTTTGAAAATCATTCTCAATGCATTTGTTTTTGCTCAGAATAGTTTGGTTCCAATCTTTAATATAAGAATAAGGAGATGTTGTATGATTGCCAATCAGATTACTATCCACTAGAGACCAAGGGCTGAGGAATGTAAACAACCAGTGGTCAAAGCATAGCCTTCAACCATATACACAACGACTGCACAGTATAAGTTACATCACACTTAAAGAACGGAAAGATCTGAAAACAACAAAGTTAGAAACAATTCAAAAGAGGGATATATATCCAGTTTGACATTGGAATCAATTAAAAATGGTCAAACTCAGATGTTTCCAAACTAGCTATGAAGACTTGAAAGAAAATGAAGGAATATTAAGAAATGGACAAGTATCATAAAAAAGTTCTTAGGGGGTAAAGATTGCATTTGATACAGTTTTTACCCCCAGGGATTCTTTTTATGATACATTTTCTTTGAATAGTTTTTAGCAATAAAACTTGTTTTGGCATTTTTTTTAGTTTGAATGGGAGTTATCTACCTTTGTCCATAATTGTATAATTGTATGTGTAGTCAATAGATATAAGAAGATGTGGTATGAGTGCCAATAGGACAACTCTCCATCCAGGTCACAATTTGTTAAAGTAATTATTATAGGTCACAGTACAGTTTTCAACACGAAGCCTTGGCTCACAATGAACAGATTATTTTAAGATTAAACCTATTTTATAACAGAAAATATCATGTACCTAGCACAACCTATATATGTGATATCAAATAAAATATTTACTTGAAAAGTATAGTTATAAAAAAACAAGCTCAATTGATTGTCTCATTAGGCTCTACTATAACTTTTTTTTTATCTTTTGCCATATGATATTTTGCATGTTGGTGCTCCACTGTTACGGACAGTGTACCATTGATTTTGATTTTGACCTCATGTTTAAATTCTTTATATTTCAATGACATTTCGTCCGTCAATATGTCAAAAGTTCTGGAGTCGATTTTACAAAAAAAAAACTTACAACTGAGATTGATGGTAAGTTATGTACAATGCGGTATACTTACAATCAATCTTAGTCGTAAATTTTTTTTTGTGAAACAGACTCCTGTATTTCCCATTGATTGTACAGGACTGCGAAGCCCTACAACTGTAAAGGGGAAATATATATACACAAAAATGTTCTTATAGTCAACAGAATTCTATTCAAATAACATTTTTATGTATACAACTTTTTTTTACAACACCTTATTTTATTTTTGACAATGTAATTTAGAAATACTTTAGAAATGCCAAATCATTAAGGAGATAAATAATTTCTGATTTAACCACTGAAGATAATTTATTTTCTAATATATCCTTAAGGGAGATATTTAATCTAAATTTTACTGCAAATCCACCAATTGTTACACTTTTTCTTTATAGAAAATAATGTTTGCCTTCAAATGTCTTTTTTGTTATAACTTTTCATTTGAGTTTTTCTGCCTACAAATGGCTTTTTAAAAAGATTGACTCACCGTTTTAAGAAAATTTAGTATTCTCTAAATCAAATAGAAATTGACAGCAAGTCAATATTCTAGGATAAACAGAAAAAAATATGCTATTCTGAGTCAGTATGGAAATTTCATAAAAACTAAAGAAATAAACCATGAGAAACTGAAAATTATGAATTGGTAAACATTTTTTATTTGAACTAGCTCTGTGCTACCCTTTGCCAAAGTGTTCCCCTTCCTTAACTTTGTTTCATAAAAAACCCTCAAAAACCAACTTAGATACAAGTTATGTTTTTTTAGAATGGGCATCATGTTTGTAAAAAAAAACAAAAAACACTCTGATTCTAACAATTTTTATTCTGAAACTAACATTATCAAGATATTTTATTTCTTTATTGACAACATATTTGTTATGCTTGAAGAAACAAACTGTGCTCCTCTTTTTTTCTGACTTTTCCATTATTCATAGGAGTTAAAAATGCATACAGGAGCTTCTTTTGACAGAAGCTAGCATTATCCTTTCAATTCACACTCCCTCATATAAATGTTTTCCTCTCAATAAATAATTCAACATTTGGTGATTGTTGAATGCATCTTAACTGTGTACTCATTAATATTTGTTGGATACCAATTTTCATGGATTTCGTGAGAACAGGGTGCAACGAAATACAAATTGTCTAAACCAATGTCAGCAAACTTTTCCAAAACCACGAATTTGAATATCCATGAATATGCAAGTTTCCTCAATCCACGAAATATGTACCCACAAAAATAAATGAATCCACAGTATCCCATGGAACTTGATATAACTTATGGAACAGATACATTTAAGTCTGCCTCATATCTTCAGTTACATCTAGAAATTTATAAAGAGGATCTGTTGAGAACAAAAATTCAAGACAAAAGAGATGATTTCAGCTTCCCAATTGGGAACTTCCCATTTTATATGTAGCATTAATCAAGTAGAGTCTGCATATGGAAGTATATATTCCAAAGCTTCCATTTTGTGTCACGACTTCCTTGAAAGAGGGTTGCTGCTTTCAAGAAGCTCCCTTTAAACATTTTACAAATTACAGTGATATGTTAATTTAATATTTTATTCATGACAATTAACAAGCTTTCTTTCAATTTTGAAGGTGTTCTGATATGAAATTTCAGTTTATTGAAAATTTTGATTGTTTAAAATCAACAGCCAATACAGTGGTAATCTCAGTAAGCTCTGTTTTTTTGTCCATTAAAGAATTTGGTTTGATGGTATTTGTTTGGAGGTCTATTCAATATATAGGTAGAATGGCCGATTTAAAGTTTAACATTAATGCACACTTTATCACTCCTTCTGTTACTGTTGGTGTCTTAATTGCATACACTTAACCCCTCCTTTTATTCTTAAACTTAGAAGAAATCACCTAGAGACATGATTGTAGAATGCTTAGTTTGCAAAAGTTCTAAGAGACGTTCAAAATCATGATTAGTTAGCTTTCAGATAAAATAAAGTTGTAAAAGTACCAATACTTATAACAGTGATTTATTAAGGAAGATATTGTGAGAAATTACATTGTCTTTAATGAATTGTCATTGGAATGAAGATCATAGGAATCAAAATTGCTGTGACGTAAATAAACTAAACATAAATCTTCTATTTCTAGTTTTTTAGCTCACCTGGCCCGAAGGGCCAAGTGAGCTTTTCTCACCACTTGGCGTCCGTCGTCCGTCGTCGTCCGTCGTCGTCGTCGTTAACAATTTACATTTTGAACTTCTTCTAGAGAACCACTGAATGGAATGGAACCAAACATGGCATGAATGTTCCTTATGAGGTGCTGACCAAGTGTTGTTACTTTGTAGCCGATCCATCATCCAAGATGGCCGCCAGCGGGGGACTTAGTTTAACATAGGACACTATGGGAAATGCATACAAATGACTTCTTTTAGAGAACCATTGAATGGAATGAAACCAAACATGGCATGAATGTTCCTTATGAGGTGCTGACCAAGTGTTGTTACTTTGTTGCCGATCCATCATCCAAGATGGCCGCCAGCCGGGGACTTAGTTTAACATAGGACCCTATGGGAAATGCATACAAATGACTTCTTTTAGAGAACCACTGAATGGAATAAAACCAAACATAGCATGAATTATCCTAATGGGGTGCTGACCAAGTGTTGTTACTTTGTAGCCGATCCATCATCCAAGATGGCCGCCAGCGGGGGACTTAGTTTAACATAGGACCCTATGGGAAATGCATACAAATGACTTCTTCTAGAGAACCACTAAATGGAATGAAACCAAACATAGCATGAATATTCATTCCTTATGGAGTGCTGACCAAGTGTTGTTACTTTGTAGCCGATCCATTATCCAAGATGGCCACCAGCGGGGACTTAGTTTAACATAGCACCCTATTGGAAATGCATACAAATGACTTCTTTTAGTGAACCACTGAATGGAATGAAACCAAACATGGCATGAATGTTCCTTATGTGGTGCTGACCAAGTGTTGTTACTTTGTAGCCGATCCATCATCAAAGATGGCCGCCAGCAGGGGACTTAGTTTAACACAGGACCCTATGGGAAATGCATACAAATGACTTCTTTTAGAGAACCACTGAATGGAATAAAACCAAACATAGCATGAATGTTCCTTATGGGGTGCTGACCAAGTGTTGTTACTTTGTAGCCGATCCATCATCCAAGATGGCCGCCAGCGGGGGACTTAGTTTAACATAGGACCCTATGGGAAATGCATACAAATGACTTCTTTTAGAGAACCACTGAATGGAATGAAACCAAACATGGCATGAATGTTCCTTATGAGGTGCTGACCAAGTGTTGTTACTTTGTTGCTGATCCATCATCCAAGATAGCCGCCAGCCGGGGACTTAGTTTAACATAGGACCCTATGGGAAATGCATACAAATGACTTCTTTTAGAGAACCACTGAATGGAATAAAACCAAACATAGCATGAATGTTCCTTATGGGATGCTGACCAAGTGTTGTTACTTTTTAGCCGATCCATCATCCAAGATGGCCGCCAGCGGGGGACTTAGTTTAACATAGGACCCTATGGGAAATGCATACAAATGACTTCTTCTAGAGAACCACTAAATGGAATGAAACCAAACATAGCATGAATGTTCCTTATGGAGTGCTGACCAAGTGTTGTTACTTTGTAGCTGATCCATTATCCAAGAAGGCAGCCAGCGGGGGACTTAGTTTAACATAGGACCCTATTGGAAATGCATACAAATCACTTCTTCTAGTGAACCACTGAATGGAATGAAACCAAACATGGCATGAATGTTCCTTATGTGGTGCTGACCAAGTGTTGTTACTTTGTAGCTGATCCATCATCCAAGATGGCCGCCAGCGTGGGACTTAGTTTAACATAGGACCCTATGGGAAATGCATACAAATGACTTCTTTTAGAGAACCACTGAATGGAATGAAATCAAACATGGCATGAATGTTCCTAATGTGGTGCTGACCAAGTGTTGTTACTTTGTAGCCGATCCATTATCCAAGATTGCCGCCAGCGGGGGACTTAGTTTAACATAGGACCCTATAAGGAAATGCATACAAATGACTTCTTTTAGAGAACCACTGAATGGAATAAAACCAAACATTGCATGAATGTTCCTTATGAGGTGCTGACCAAGTGTTGTTACTTTGTAGCTGATCCATCATCCAAGATGGCCGCCAGCAGGGATCTTAGTTTAACATAGGACCCTATGGGAAATGCATACAAATGACTTCTTTTAGAGAACCACTGAATGGAATAAAACCAAACATGGCATGAATGTTCCTTATGAGGTGCTGACCAAGTGTTGTTACTTTGTAGCCGATCCGTCATCCAAGATGGCCGCCAGTGGGGGACTTTTGAATGAAATTAAACATGTTCCTTTTCTTATAAATGAGGTTGTGTTGTCACTTTTAGCCAAATTTTATATTTTTTTATATGATTTCAAAAACCCAAGTAGAATCAGGTGAGCGATACAGGCTCTTGAGAGCCTCTAGTTATCGATGCACGCAATGTTTTTTTTGTGTGTTTAAACCGCATATCTTCCTTTTTTTTGGGTTAAAGGAACAATTATTCCATACCTTTCAACACCTGCATATCCATTTTTACTTGATAAAAATAGAAGATAAGGGGTTTTCAAATATTTATTCATTATGTATAATTCAAGATAAAGTGGTCAGCCATCATACTTAGTGGGCAAAAAGTATCTCTGATAACGCTACATTGTCAACTTTGGTACCACTACTGAACATGCTTGTAACAGAAGGTGTTAAATTGGTAGATATGTAGGCTTGCTGGTTGGTAGCTGTCTCCATAAGTTTAGTCAAGTCATTAGGGCCACCACAGTCAGCTTTGCATGAAGTATAGTAAGCATGGTCTTTACCCTTGGTACTGGATCTACACCATTTGGAATCAAATCTCAAGACAGAGTTGAATTGGGCTAGATACTTGGTCTTCTTTTATATGCTGTAGGGATTTCAATTGGTGATAAAATACAGTTTGCATTTTGTCAAATTCTAAATTTAAGAAAAGTCCAAGACAACTATACCCTTACGTATTTCATTGGCTTGGATAGAAAACTAGCCATAAATATCATATTTGAGTTGATTTTTAGTTGATTTCATTTGTCTTTGAGATTCAGCAAATGTTCCATGTTTCCAACAGCATCACATAGTGACTTAGATCGTTGTTTATACAACTTGTACAATTAGTCAATTTAATCCTTTGTCAGTATTTCAATTTAAAACAACCAGGCTTGTGTCTCAAACTAGCTAGTTGTCACCAGGTAATTGCCTATTATCTTTTAATTTATTGCTGTATAAACAGTTTAATACTAAACACCTCAGGCTGATTTTACCTATTTTATGACCTCATGTTATGTTTTGACACAACAAGGAAACTTCCATTCTTCTCGGACTTTTCCCATATCAATTTCGAGTTTCTCAGACTTTTTCTCTGTCTCTATCTATTTTGTAAACGAAAAAGTGTATTGAAAATTTTACGAGGTTGACATTTTCAAAAGTGGAAGATTTCAAATTTTAACGGGAGGGACGGAAGAGGGTCTGAAAAGCGGGAGATTTTGACTCCCGCCGGAAGAATCACATGTATGGGTAATTTTAAGGAAATTTTGCAGTTTTTGGTCATTATCTTGAATATTATTATAGATAAAGATAAACTGTAAACAGCAAAAATGATCAGCAAAGTAAGATCTACAAATAAGTCAATTTGACCAAAATTGTCAATTTGACCAAAATTGTCAATTGACCTCTTAAGGAGTTATTGCCCTTTAAAGACTTTTTTCACAATTTGTTCATCATGTTGACTTACTTTAAAAAATCTTCTCCTTTGAAACTGCTGTATCAATTTCAGCCAAACTTAGGCTAAATGAGTTTCAGAGTATCTAGTATAAATTTGATATTTCATTTCTTTGTATGTCAAGAAACATAGCTCCTATGGCTAAAATAGAACATAGAAGAAAACGATTTTTTTTTTGGCTTTTGAAGAGAATAGGACGATTTAAAGAACATTTAAATAAATTGAAAAGCCAAAATAATCATTGATGAGAGATTAAACCAAAAAAATTCAGGTGAGCGATTCAGGCTCTTGAGAGCCTCTTGTTTAGTACACTGAGCAATCTAGCTATTTCATTGTTAAGAAAGTATTTCCCAATAGTAAAACTTAAATGATGAAGCAATTATAGTAGAACAATTCACCTTGAAAGGATGTTTTTTACACCTTTGGTTCTTACCTGTTGACCCTAATTGTTAAAAGCTATGTTAATAGCGAAAGTTAGTCATTAGAAAGTACATGTAATGTATCAGGCAGTATTTTAATACGTTAGACAAACAGAATAACTTCGGTTTAATATAAAACAGAAATAAAAATATGGTAACATATTGTCCTTTTAAATTACGATTTATTTCTAAGAATGAAGGGTCCTTTGGGACATAGTGTATACTGGTAACATTCATCATTGGCGGAAATAACCATCGAAACAGTCTCGTGAGTTAAACTTGTAATTTATTGAAGGTATCTGGAGATTTTTGCTGTAGTGGAAAATCTATTGAAGAATTTGATTTTAATGTCAATCACAGATTCACTTGTGACTGAAAAGTTGTAATGAAGCATTTCTGTTTCTGATATCATTCTTAAGCATTTTTGTCTGATTTTATAAAAAGAAGATGATTTTAATGTTTGAAACAGATCCTTTATTGAGTCGACTATCTTAATGAAGCATGAATGTTTTGAATCTAATTTTAGAATTTTTTATAATTGCTGTTGCATGTTTGAGATCACAGCAAATTGCAAAAATCATTAATTCTATAATCAAATGATAAAACGATGATCAGAAAGGGATTAGCTTTTCCTGCTAAAAACCAAGTCTTCAACAGGAAATTAGTTTAACCCTAATTGAACTTTATTATAGATTTATTCATTACAGTATAAAATAAAAGAAGAATGTGAGATACTTCAATATAAACAGTAAATAAAAAAGAAAAGAACTTATGATACAAATTTAAATGTAAACAAACCGTGTTTCTGGAATATGTGCAAGTTATAAGGATGCTCTCTATACTAAAAATTTGGTAATTCAAAAGTTGAAAATATCAAACATTTGAGATAGAAAAACCAAAGGGGGATTATCTTATTGCATTATCATATAATAAAAGGTTATTACCAGCATGTGATGAACAGCAAAAAAAGGCAAAAACATAAAACATTTTACTTTAATAAATATATTTTTTTAAATATTTTACATAAATTTATTCAACAAATATACCACAACAATGAAGTGAAGATTGCATAATTCTTGGTTTATTGTACAGCAACTACATATTTAATACAGAATGTATCCCAAGGTTAGCACTATATATGTACATTGACAATGGCTGCAGTGTGCCCTTATGTTTTAGCAATATTTGTTTATTTCAAGCAAATATCATGATATAAAAAAAAAGATCAAAGAAAAAGATCAAAGAATAATCCCACAAAATAGCAATGATATATTTTGATTGCAAATAAAGCTTCAAATTTAGTTTATGTATGCTTTTCAATAAGACTGTTAGTTTTCCAGTTTAAATGGTTTTACACTATTTATTTTTGAGGCCTTTTATAGCTTGCTGTTCAGTGTAAGCCGAGGCTCTGTGTTGAAGACCATACTTTGACCTGGAATAGTTTTACTACCGGTATTACAAATTATGACTTGGATGGAGAGTTGTCTCATTGAGGCACTCATACCACATCTTCTTATATCTATTTTAAAGCTTTAAATTTAAAATAAAATGCATGATGTTTGTGAATATCATCCCTCAGTGAATGCAATATTACATTGACATACTCTCATGCAATATAAAAATTTTCTCTGAACAATATTGACTGATATTCATGCTACTACCCTATAGCACAGTTGTATGTGTTGCAAATTGCATAACCAGTGTGAAGACTAAGAAGTGATCATTTGTATTAACTTTGGTGTATATGACGATGACAATGACGACTCACTCCGACAATTAAAACAATTAATGAGATGTTAAAATATTATCTCCCTTTGTGTACTTATAATAGTCCTATTAAATCTTTTATATGATGATTTGACATCGTTCTTTTGAATAAAACCCAATATTGGTTGTTTTATACACAATATTTAGCAGATTAAACCAACGAAAGACCTTTTATAATTAATATAAACAAATGTGAAAAATATGTATCTAAAATTGTACACCTATGAATTAGCCATTAAGAGACATCATAGATTTCTGACAGAACCTCCCTGTGGGTTTGCAGCTAATTTTGCATCATTGAATCATATTTCTGCTGATGTCAGAATAATGGAATATGTATCGGAAATAAACGAGGACTTTCAAGATAAGCTGTTGTTTCCAGTTATTTAAAGTAATTCTAGAGATTTCATATTACGTCAAACTTGTTTGTTTGCTTGCGTCAAAATGATTTATCTGAAGTAATTGTGTCGGTTGACAATTCTATGTTACTGAAAATATCCATATCTATCTAAGTATCTACTCCAATCATCTCATGAATAGAAAGTAAAAAAATACCTTTATTGAGTCGGAGGATTATTAATTTCCCTCGACCTCATTTTTTTCACGGAAGTTTCATCAATCTTTTCTGATGTAACCACACTGTGATTCAACTGATCACAGAAAAGAAGTTGCTTATTTAGTATTTGTATTTCTTATCCGAAAATGAAGACAATAAACAAAATAAGCGATGAATTATACATCTACGAGTTAAAGGAGAATTACCGAAAAACGTAATCTATATAGAAATATAACCATCTATTTTCACTGTCTGCTGGCTTTTACAGCTATCACGATATACTCTTAATCTTGTTAAAGTCAGTCAGGCTTATATTGTAAATTTGATGATATTATCATCTTTATATGTTGGAATGTCTTCAAGTCAGACAAGGTCAGATATTGATAACTTTCAACAATACATTTGTGTCCAGTCGTATTTGTTGTAAAAAATATCCTTGTTTAGCATTTATCCAAAAATATAGACGGACATTGATGATAGCAAATACGAAATTTATTTAGGAAGTTGAATTCACAGACAAATAAACCCATTTGATTATCGTTTTCCTTGGAAATTTTTACATCAAAATTGAAAATGTCTTCAATAGCAATATATATATATATATGCTGAATTGAATTTAGATTTTTTGGAAATTTGTATACTCTTTTAAAAAATATTTACAAGTATCATGATATAGACTCGTAGGTATTCAATCAGCTGTAGGATTTGAATACTATTATACTTTTACCATATGAGTGAAACAATTAAGAGGATATTGGCTCTTCCTCTTTGTATTTATTTATCAATTAGAAAATTCTGCTTTTATTATTGAAATTGTTGAACAATGGGAAACAAATAAACTTTTACTTGGTTGGAATCAAATGTATACAGTTGGGCGGTATTTTGGTTTAAGGGTCAACAGATATAAGATCAATGTTTCTGTTGTTAAAAAACCTTGGTGTTATTTATTATTCTGGTATAAGGAAATGCAACAGCACTGCTTGGTTGCATGTCTTTTATTCATATTTGATGGTCAAGTTTTATTGTGCTATGATAATTAAATAAATGCCCATACAATGTGCGGGGTTTCATTATCTTTCATGTTGACAGTTACTTTCCCTGTTTGTAGGTGGTACTTTTCAGTTCATTCCATCATTACCTTTAAGTGGTACATGTACTTGTTTATATGAAGCAAAAGAGGGTAGTAGGACCTGGTACCATCTTCTAATGAATAACCTGCAATGCATTACCTCTATAAATAACCAGCTGTCTGGACACTGCATGTATTTTAGAAAAATTTCATAAAGATAACCAAATATCTGATAGTACACTTAGAATTGGGAGACCTATGATAGTCACATTACTATGGGTTGGCTGTTATCTTGATTAATGAAAATTTAATGAAAATCACAGTAAAAAAACCACCAATTAATTAAATATTACAAAACACTTAACAAGTGCACAGCTTAAATGTCTCCTGTTTTACTGTCTGAGAAACAGATAAATCCTAACATTGACCTAAAAAGATAAAAAAGGGGGGGGGGGGGGGGGGGGGTTCCAACCACATTTCCCCATTCAAATGTATTGATCGTCCCAAAAAAAGGGGGTTCTACCCCCAGGAAACCCCCCTCCCTGGATCCACCACTGTCATGGAAAGTTGGAAACATGCATACTGCAAGACAAGCATGTTCGCCTCAAAATATTAATATAATCACCATTTAAGTTTGAGAGTCTCAAAAACTGCTATTAAATAAAACAGCTATAAACAAGAAGAGCAACACATTGTAATGCATACTATGCTTTTAAATTAATGTGTTTATAGTTTTGATTTTTTTTTTGCATTGGCTATCTGTCTTTCTTCGAAATGAAATGTTCATATCACTTGAATTTTTGAAATTTTTGCAATGTTTTTAATATTTAGAAAATTGCCACAGGATTGGATTAAAAAAGAAAAGTCTTATACAAAATTTTAAAGAATTGTTTGCGTCAAACATATGTGAAATTGCAATAACTCATCCTACTTTTTTTAGAATTACAATAAAAAAATAAATACCAAAACTTATATATTCAAAATACTAAAAAATTTGAAATTAAAAATTATAAAGACATTATGTACAAAATTGAATGATATATGGTGCAAATAAATTTTGCCCTCTATATTTTTCCAGCATTATTGACTATGTTATTTGAATACAAGTCCTAATGATATTTATATAAAATAAAGTTCATTTGACCTCTAAACAATGATTTAATCATTCTTGAAACCAAAAAACCAAGATTTTTTTCAAAGATAGACAAATTGTAAAATTCCAATATCAATTGACTACGACAATTATAAGTGTATAAAGAAGTTATATTATACATTTACAAACAAGATGTATTGATCGTCTAATGAATAGAGACAATTGTGATTCTTCTAGGGAATTCTTGATGAAAAATGGTAGATAATTACTAAGACATGATTAAAACCTGTTGAGTAAATCAATATTAAACAATAAAGACTAATCTGACAAGAGAACCAGTAGATTAACAAGAATCAGAGAACCAGTAGATTAACAAGAATCGTAAAAGTAGTTTTAGGACCTTTGGTTATTTTGATATCAGAACCAGTTTGATAGATGCTAGCTAGCTTGTGAGAAAATGACCATATGGTTATTATAATGCATTTATTCCCTTATCAAATGTGAATCCGTTGATTTTCTGATATTTTTGGATGTTATGAATTTTGCTGCTGTGATTTGAAGGTAATATGTAAAACTAATACGATAAACTTTTAAAACTTTTAAAGTCAGTTGGGTTTAACTATAAATATAAAGATTATAAAGATTATTACCATTATTAATTAAATTTATTAAAGTTGAAAGCGATATAGACTTGAAAAAAAGTTTTTGTTACTCAACATCTGAAATGGAAAAGTTTTTTACCTAACAAGATGACCAATTCTATGGTTACTGTTAAGATATTTAAGAACTCTATAAAATGATTATTTTCAGGTTCAGTTTTTTTGTGTTTTTTTTTAAGAAAATTATCATTTATTATTCCTCTTATATGGAATTTTCACATTAGCAGCGTAAACTTTTCAAATCAGCGATAACTTGAGGGGAAGCAGGCTAAGATGCATCACAGTAAATTACATAATTCTGAATGTTGATGTAACACAGAGGTGACAGTTATAACAAATCTCCTTAGAACTATTATTCATTGTATTGTTTTTAAAAACACCAACAGTGTTACAAGTAAACAAGAGCTACTGCTATAGTGGCATGCAGTGATATTTCCTTTCTCAATTTTATATTTCTCTCCAATTTGTTTAGAACTATTATTCAATGTAATATTAGGCATATTATAAGTGATCAAGATCTACTGCTTAGTGGCATGCAGTGATATTTCTCTCCAATTTGTTAAGTAGAACCATAATGTTTGCCCTGCTCTAGCTGAAAAGAAAAATGTGTCCACTGATTTTACAATGCATATGTGAATCAGGAAGAAATATAAACATGCAGTTGCTTGTAATTTTGTTTTACAAACTTTTGTAAAATTTCAACCATTTCCTCTCACCTCTTTGAAAATGAAAACAGATAGAAACAAAGTAACATTTTAACAGAGATAACCTGCTTAAATGACTAACATGCGCTTCATAGACCAAGTTCAATTTTTGTCAGTTTCCTTAAAATTTTTGAAGGTGAAGAAAAGTGGAAGAAAAAAACCACATGGATTTACTAGAAACATTGGATTAAATACAAATGGTGTACTATTGTACACTATTATTTGTAAAGTTAGTAACTGGATATAAATTGTATAGAATGCAATGTAAAAACAATGAAAAAGAGAGATAATTCTTTGAAATTGGAATTTTTGCACATTAAAACACCAACTTAAAACCAAGATTTGACCAAAAATTCTCAGTTCATTTAGAATAAAATATTGAATAGAAATAAAATATAGTTTGGATGGATATTTAGCAAAGATGTTACAAAATGATCATAATCTTGAAATGTGAAATGAGAAAAATGACTAATATTTCCATATCTGCATAATTGTCTCATTGGCAGTCTCACCATATCTTTTATTTTGTATTGATTATATTCCTATGCTGCAAACACATAAACCTTCAAACAAAATATGTTATTCGTGATGCTTACAAATATTTTTTTTTTTCAAGATTTGTGCGTTTTGTTTCTAGGTAGTTAATACATTAGAATATGATTGTGCACGATAAGTTTAAAAATTGAAATTACCACGAAGAAAAGAATGAACATTGTTATTTGCATGTAAACATAATGTACTAAACAGGAAACAATTATTGTGATTTTCAATTTACTTGCCTAGAGAAACTTCTGAAGAAAACAATAGAAGCTTTCAATTAATTTACATGTTAAAATGTCATCGCAGCTTTCAAAGAAAACAGTTTGAAGTTCAAAGAATTTCTTCCAAGTAAAAAGAATGTTATGAGAGAAACAGCTGGTGGCAAGCATAATTAATTTTTCTTGTATTAAACAATATGGATTAGCGTTATGATAAGGAATGATAAAGATGCATCTCTTACAGGAGTTTTGTTGTAATATTTCACATTTATCGATTTGTTTCTGCAAGAAAGTTGATCAGTCATAAGATAGCTGGCATTTTTAAATCTTATTAATAAATTAGCAGTGATTTTTCGTACAACAAAATTGTTCAATTATTTTAACGATTAAGATTTTGAATCTGCACGTAACATTGTAAATACTTAATATCGATGAAGTTGTCCGTCTTGTAATCAAAACCATTGATCATTAACTTATGGATAATTAGTTAACTGTGTAAATTTGATCATTGATGGATTTTTATATTTTACATATAAATGAGCTCTCAAGAAGATATCAGGACTTTTTGATTGATTGATATAATCAAAGTTGTTCACTTTTTGATATCAATGATATATGGGATGAAAAACTTCATAGGAAACATCTGTCCGTACAGGAAGTAATTTACAAAGTAACAGTGTAACTAAAAGTCTACTTGTTGAATTCACCATCAGCTCCGAATCAGTATCTTCATCATATATTGATCGATTCTATGATTTTTTTGGCAAGCGTCAGATATTTGAAATAGACAATGATTATTTAGGTATGAGCCTTGTAGTAATGACAGCTGATTAAAAGGAACTTTGTTGATATAGGTTCAATCTGTTTTCTCCGTCAAAATCAGATGGTATTGAATTGTTAAAACTCAACAGATGATAAATTACTGACCATTTTAAGGTAGGTCTCTTCATTTTATTGCTCAATATCAGTTTAGTTTTATGGACGGGAATAACTATTATGTTTATTTTTCTGGTAATAATAATATTATATGCAATTAAATCTTATCGATTTAATATAAAACTATTCAGGTATTTAAGTTTTTATATTGTAAAATTCAGGGAACATGCACAATTATTGAACAGAGAAAAGTATCTGTGTAAGTTTTATATGAAATGTAATATAATGCAAAAAATCCCGGTAAGTTTGTTTACAGATCTAGAACAATATAACCTGTTTGTTAAAGAAAATCTAATAAAGATTTGCATGTTAAAAAACTGCAGCATAAAACAAATATGGTCATGTTTACACAAAGAATTATCGGATGTCTATTTAGAAAATCTTCAAAAATACAAAATGTGCATTTCTTATCCATATGCAAATTTAGAGCAGTCCATCAAAGAATTGTGGGTAAATTTGGGTGTTCTAGAAAAATCAGAGGTTACAGCTCCCCTTATGAGGTCTGTCTTTTTACTCCTGTTACTGTAAAATCTGTCAATAATCGTGAATTGGTTGAATTTCTAAAGCCCTTCCAGAAAACATATAAAACATCAATTATTGTAATTCAAATTTTCTTTACTTAAAACAATATGTAAGAATTTGCTCACCCTTCAATAGCAACTAAAACATAACATAATTACGTCTATGAGCATGCAGTCATTGTTTTAAAGAGTAAAAGAAATTATAAAATTTTCATCTTTTCTCCATTATATTTACTGTGGTTTCATTTAAAAATTTGATTACTGATATTGTACATGTCTAATTGCACTTTATACAGGGTTGCATCATTTTCTAGTGAGGTTATTCGTTACCCTAGAGCTAATTAATTATGTGAGACTCTAGTTATATGCATACAAGTTAGAGAGCAAAACATTTTCCACAGAGCCTCTAGATTTCAATGAATGTAGAAAGTGTCACAAAAATAATGACGTCAGATATGTTTATGAAACAACCAATAGTTGTGAAATAATATTTTGGAATAGGCATTTGATTTGACTGTCTGAATTTCTAAGACTATGAATATAGATCTTAAAGTGACACTTAATTCTCCATTTAATATTGAAGTAAAATTTGTCTGCGATGAAAAGTTAATGCATGAAATAGATGAAAATATATTGCCACAACTATCAGACAGCACTTAGTTCTATATACCATTTAATTGGTGTCTCTTAAATGGGTTTTCATCATTTATGGATACAATTACCCTGGTTTTATAGAAATTCATCTGTGATGTATATTTCAACCGCAAGAATGGTTTTAACGCCAATCTTTCATTTAAGGCAGAATTTAGATTTTTTTTTTTATAGAAATGCATCTGTGATGTACATTTCAACCGCAAGTATGGTTTTATAAAGCCTGAATCTTTCATTCAAGGCAGAATTTAAAAAAATTGTTTAGATATCTTGTAAATATTTAATTCTGCAGATAATTTTGTGTGAAATGTACAAAAGAAAGATGCAATTTGAGTGCATATGAAGTAAACATTTCTCACGTTGGAATGTCTAGGTGCAGTTTGTAGCATGCTCCTCATTGAGATAATGCCTCTGATAATGTTTTGTCTATACTTGTTGCATGTTGGTATAGAGCTAATTCAGAAATTCTCCTACAGTTATCTTGCTGTATAATATAGAAATGACACCTCAACACTATATTGTATGCAGTTATGGATTTTTCATAATATTTTGATCAGATGATTCATCTTGTCAGGGTTAAGATCCCTTATAAATGACCACCTAATTTCATAGAGGATGCCTTGGATTAACATAAAAAGAAACAAGTTAATTATATTTTACCATGCATATTAGCTGTAGGACATGTGGTTTTACTCATTGTTAAAGGATGTACAGTGACCTATTGTTGCTTACATCTAAATCATTTGAATTCAAGTGGCTATAACTTGTCATTTTGGCAATCTTTTCACATTGACTTTTTTTTGTCTGACCAGAGAGAATGCAACACAAATATGGATTACAATCTGACAGTGTTGTCAACTTTTTTATAAAGCTTTAAACTTCAGATGGTCTTATTGTTTTGTAATACCTTATGGTACAAAGTTTCAGTCTGCCATGTGTCCATTATCCTTAACCTCATTTTGATGGTTCAGTGATTGCTTTAAAAAAATGTACTGTTTTTTAGTCGTGTGAAATACTCACTTATCATGAGTAAAGGGATAACTATATTTGGTGTATGAAAACTGTGCAAGGTCGACATGCCCATCAGACACCTTACACCTGACCTTGACCTCAAAGACATTAGTTTGGCTGAATATTGGAACCGACATGAGTCATAGCTAGTTGAAGGACTTTTATAAGGTGGATACATAGACATGAGTTTGGGTGAAAGGACTGTTTATGAGGAAGATACTTAGATATGAGTTTGAGTGAATGGAACCAACATGAGTTATAGTTGAAGAATTTTTATGAAGTTGATACATAGACATGATTAGTTTTCTTATTTGAATGGTTTTACATTGTCATTTTGGGGCCTTTTATAGCTGACTATGCGGTATGGGCTTTGCTCATTGTTAAAGACCATACAGTGACCTATAGTTGTTAATTTCTGTGTCATTTCGTTCTCTTGTGGACAGTTGTCTCATTTGCAATCATACCACATCTTCTTTTTTATATGAGTTTGGGTGAAGGACTGTTTATAGGGTGGATACCAATTAAGACAGGAGTTTGGGACATTAAATTTTATGAGGTAGATATGAAAGGCATTTTAGAGTAGGCTTATTTCATAACAAAAAATAGTTTTGGTGTAACAAAATTGTATGAGGTGGACAAGAAGAGAGTTTTGGTGAGAGAACTTTTTGTGAAGTGAGTATACAAGAAGTTAGGTTTTATGATGTGATTGCAAGGACAAGTAAATAAACAGTACTAAAAGAGGGATTTATGGAATGGTATGGACTGTTAATGAAAAGAAAAGCATATAACTTGGCTTAATTTATTAAATCAGAAAAGCAAAATACAAAATTAAGAAATATATTGAAATGAATAGATAATACATTAATCCTAGAGAATAAGATATATTTTGGAATCATTTCACATTATTATAAATTAATTCACTGAAAAGTCAAACTACTGTATGATTCAAGTATTGACCAGTTTTTATTAACTGCCTTGAGAAAATGTAAATATTATGTGACTTATATGAAACATTTTGACTTTGACATTAAGATAATATTTTCCATTATTTTCACCATGAAGAAGGATAAGATCAGAAACATTTTGAAAAAAGACTTCATATTCATGATCTTTAATAAAGGTAAGAAGAGATTTACTGCTGAAAACAAAATGTGTCAGATTAGATATAGCAGCATTTTGATTAATATTATTATATGGATAATATAGCAACTGTAAAAAGAAAGCGTTTTTTTGAAAACATATTAAATAGAGAGTAATAATATAATAGGAGTACATCTGTTAGTACACATATTGGATATTTGATTTTGCTAACTTTGAAATACATGTACCTATATTGCACCTTATCTTTGATAATATTTTCAATTGAGTTTTAAAAATAATTAAGTCCATTATTTGTTCCTCAGAGATGATGGAGGCACATAAATGCGCAGAAGTGTTATCTCGCTAAAAAAGAATGCATTTTAGGTTTGTTTAAAATGAAATTTAATCCTCTTGTTTTCTTCCCCTGTGAAGTTGTGCATATCAGTGTTAGGATAATTAGATAACATTTGCAAGATTTAAAGCTTTGAAAAATTTAAAAGTGCAAATAACATTTTATATATAACAAGTTTTTTTAACCAATTAAAATTATGATTACTGTAGCCTCTTGCCAAATGCTTTTGTATTCATTTTCTTTTTTTATAAACTCGAATGATTTATACACTTTATAGCTCTTTATAAATTGGATAAAAAATCTTCAAATAAGTATTTTTTTTGTCTCTGGTGGAAAGTTATGTCTCATTGGAAATCATACCACATCTTCTTATTTTTTATGTTGTTATGCATATTGAACTTATGAAATGTTTATGTGTTATAATAATATGAATTTAACATTTTGCTATTTGTGATTCACATTAATATTTTATATTCATCTTTGAATTATTTACTAGACAGAAATTCATCCACTATAAAGTACATGAGAATTACATGTTATTTTTTCATGGAATTGATGTGAAGGAAACCTGTCTTTAAAATGTTTTGCTAAAGCCTTTGTAGATATCTCTAGACATTAAAACACATTTCTAATACTGCAGTGGGCTCTGTACACCTTCTAATTGCATATAAGAATTGAAAACACAAAACCATTCTTCGATTGATGTAAACAAATCTGTTAATTCCATAGGTCAGATCAACAATTCCAGTTGTTTACATAAAAACTCTGAAGTGTGATAACAAACAAACCATTGGTTGGAGAAAGGAAAAGTTTTTGCAATTAAAAAAAAAACAGAACTCGCCAAATATTTTCGTTAATTTTGTTTGTATGAAAATATTGTATAATTTTGGTTTGTTTGTTTGTATTTGTTTGCTTTTGTGTGATTCTTTATTTGTGTCTCAAGTGCATTTAATAAAAATTGGAAGAATAATTCTGTTTTAGTATTAAATTCTTCTTCTAAATGCTGTATAAATCTTGTGATGAATTTGGATTTTACAGTTATACCAAATTTGTGGTATAAAAATAAGGTAAATATTTGCTCATACATTGTAATGTTTATAATTTATTTTGTGTTTAAAAGAAAGATTTACCAAAACATATGAAAGAAATAGACATTAGCATGCACAGTTTTAGTTTGGAACATTTTGTAAAGATAAATAAAAGTCAACCAAATTGACCAATATTATGCAATGATTATGGAATACGGTTAACAGCTTTATGGTTAAGTAGAAATCTAGAACAGTTGATATAATGGAATAAATTTAACTCAGCACATGCATAGCTTCTTCTTAGGAAAACTGCTACAAGTTCTTTATCAATTACAAAAGGATGTTTTTCTGTCTATATATTTGATAATGTGGCTGTCCATATTTCAAAATGGCCTCCATTGTTGAACATAAGTTTTATATTATCATCCAGGATAATACATGTATAAACATTTTTAGTAAGGCCTTAGTGTTAATATGATCAGATCATATGAAGAGCTGTATGTTTATACATGTAAAAGACACAGAAGAGTGTAGAAATGCTATCAGAGCCTCCTTTAGGTGGTACCCAAAACCTTGACTAAAATTAATTTGGTTTGTTTAATTTTCATAAAATTTTGACAAAATATTTACTTTGACCCTTTGACAAAAAATATAAAAGTTTCAAAAAATTTGAACCAACCGCTTTATCAGAAAAATTACACTGGTTATATAGCAGTTTGAATTAACACTAATTTTGATGACTGAGAAGCTTAATATTACTAAACAACATGACATAATTAAATGTTTAGCTAATTTTACAGAGTTATCTCCCTGTAGTGTTAGGTAATTCACCTGAAATTTTAAATCTGTAATGACATATTAAATTCTGCACAAACAGAAAGAGTTGGTATTGAGATACAGGAAAAATTAAAAGAAAAAATTGATAAATATATGTTTTCCCCTTTTGTCAAGTTTTGACTCTCATGGGCTGCCTTAAGGTTTAAGAAATAAGGAAATAAATACTATAAAACATTGATGAACAACGAAGTATCTCCTTGCTGTAGGAACATCTGAGGAAACAATTCTTTGATAAAAAATATACTCAAGGGTTTCCAAATATTTTATGTGGTCTGTTACCCAACTTGTACAAGTGATAATCTTTCAGTGGTATGCAGTTAAACGACTTAAGAGCTATTAAATAATCTTGCAGTGTAAAAAGGTTAAAGCTATAGTGGAAATTAGTACCACCTCATTTCGATATTTGTGGTTGGTTCAAACATCTTTAAAAATGTTAAAATGTTAAAATTAGTCTTGAAATACTTAAAAAATACAGAAATGATTGCACAAGTTTATGTTTGTTAGTTGTTTACACCTGAACAACCAAAGTTTGTGATAAATTATTGCACTTTCATACAAGCTGCATACAGATATTTTTATCAGATATTAGAATTCTTATTTTTTCCACACATTGTTTATTCACATAAATAAAATCTTGCGATAAATTCTGAATTTACAGTACTGTGTTATGTAAAATAATATAAAATTAAGATAGCACGATGACAGAAATCTGTGTGAAAATTATTGAACCACACTATATTACAGTTTGCTTATGACCAAATAGGTCAAAGTGAAAGTAACTTAATTTTGGCATCAGATTTAGTTAATTGAATTCATGCTCCCACTAACAAAAGCTTCATTTGAGGCTATTATGTTTTAAGAGACCTCTTTAAATACATATTCTGATATTACTCATCAGAAAAAAACTTATTATAGCAGGTTAGGATTATGTAAATCCATGTATAACTTAAGGCTTATGACATTATAAATTAATTATTATATTGAAATCAGTTATATTTGTACTCATTTATTATTTTATTTACAAATGATGCCATATGTGATTAAACTGATTCTGTAATCAGGTGACCTTAGCCTTTATATGAACTTTTTGAATTGTCCAAGTTATCCCCCTTTGAACCTTTCAAAATGTCATCATTTTAACTTTTAAGAATGACCTCTTACTAAACTCTATAGGAACTGATTTTTTGTGTGCATTCATTCATGTTGTATAAACTGAAAAGTTTGTAATAAGATTAAAATCCCCTTGTGAGAAATGACAATTCTATTTGTGGAAAGAATATAGAAAATGAAGCATTTACAAAAACAGACATCACAACAGACATATAGGTAAAAATAATTTACACCTCAGGTGGAATTTGTTATGCCCCAAGTCTTTGGTAATAAAAAAAAGTCTTCAGAATAAAAAAATGTTTTGTCAACTTATGTTTTCTTTTAAAAAAATTTTCTTGTTTCTTAAGGTTTTGTGGTATCTTCTAACTCTTTTTTATTCTTGAATCGGAATTAGTTACAAAAAAAAAGTATACCTTAAATGGAAAAAACATATAAATATAGCATTAAAAATAAATTCAAAACTTATGAAAACTTGGCAATATTTAAGTTTGACACATTGACTAGACATTTAGTCCCTATATATATGTTGACCTCTATCAGTCTAGATGGTTTTTGTTTGGTTTTTGTGGTGTTTGTAGGTTTCTGTCTCATTAACCCTGCTATAGACATTTTATTCATATAAAGACCCAATAAACAAACTCTTTTATTGTATTTTGTGTATATAGCTGATTGATTGTCATTTCAAACGATTGCAGCTGTTCATACGTAACTGGCTCATCTTATTGAGTTAATAGTATAGAAGAAAAATGGCTTGTTTTTGTCAGAATAAATGACATTTATGTACTATTATTTTGCCATTAGTTTGATATTACATAATTCTCTGGAAAGAAGCTTTCGAAAAGTGTTAGAAATTTACTTTAATTAATTGGATTTGTGCAATTGGCTTAAAGTTGTCAGTTTCATTTAAATGGTTTCATTGAAAACTTTAACATTTGCTGTTCATTTTAAATGACAGAACCGCTTTAAAATGACAAATACATAAAAACTATGAATTAATGGAGAAAAGTTAGGGTATATATCTATAGGACAGAAACCAATCCACACAAACAAAAAAAATATCTAAATTTGTTTTATGATAAAATTTGGAAAGGGAATATATTCTATGTAGAATTAGACAGCCAAAATTTGATTAAATCTGTTTCAATACATATTTCTTGTCTTTTTGTAAGCAATCTAAATATTTTGCAGTAAAATAGAAAAATGCATATATTTTATGATCTGTATTATCAGCAATAGAATGTTTAATTTCCTTACACATTACTGGTCTTGTTTGATTTTTATTTCCCTAGATATAAAACGGATAATATTTTTCAATAGCTTAATTGTTTTGTAACTGAAGCATTTAGTTAATAGTGTATATGCACTTGAAACTGATTAATTATGCTTTTTAATCAATGGGATAATAGAGCTCAAATAAATTAACTGAGAATTGCTGGCGACCTTTGTCATATTTATAGCGTTGTAGTCCTTCCAGACCCATTCACTCTTCTTTTTATACATTCATTTTCAGGACATATTATGGTATTGTCTCATTTTGTCTGTCTGTCTGTTGTCAGTGTTAACAACAATAACTCAAAAACACTTTAACCAATTTGCATCAATACCTTTTGACTTGAACTTCCTTTTGATTTTTATAAATTTTAGAAAGATTTTATGTTTCCAAGTTATGGCAGTTTTATTCAGTAAGAACCAGGATTTTCCAGTTTTCAGACAATGTCAATAACTCCAAAGTGTTAAAGCAACTTTATCAACTGGTTTATGTCTATTAAAATAACCTTTTATTTTTTTTTTATAAATTTCTGATATGATATTGAGGAGTTAAGAACTTTATACTTTTCAACTTTGCACTAATGTTTGGCTTTATAAATATTTTGGTACATGTATAAGCGTCACTGATAAGTCTTATGTAGACGAAACGTGTGCCTAGCATACTGAATTATAATCCTGGTACCTTTGATAACTATTGAAAAAGCAATGTTCGTATCATTTGCTCATGGCACAATTTGAACCTGCAGTTTGGGACAAATAATCATTTCAATTCTTGTTAAATGATGTTTTTTTTATTCATTATGTCTATGGCAGTTTAAGATGTTCCTTCTAATCTGACTAAATTATGAAATTTTATTTTCGTTTTTTCAATATAAGAATATTGAAGCAAAAACACACATATCAGTACAATAATTTTCAGTATAGATTTGACAAAATTAAGTACAGTTATTGTTGTCTGAATTAATCTTTGTTTATGACAGAAACTGTTCAAATATTCACAACCGTCACTTATTTATTGAGATTTTAGGACAAATTCAGTGCTTTAAATGAGCTTAATTGAAATAAGTATACACAGTTAAGATTCCTGTTTCCTGAGTAATAATTGTATTTATTTATATTTGCATAATTCTTCTGAAAGATCAATATATCAGTGAAGTTGACAAGAATCAACCCACGTATAATGTTGAAGTAGGAAAATGTTTAATCTGACTGTCCTTGTTTTGAAATCAGTTGACAAGAATCAACCCCTGTATAACAATGAAGTACAAAATGTTTAATCTGACTGTTCTTGTTTTGAAATCAGTTGACAAGAATCAAGTTACCCTTGTATAATGGTGAAGTAGGAAAATGTTTAATCTGACTGTCCTTGTCTTGAAATCAGTTGACAAGAATCAACCCCTGTAAAACAATGAAGTAGGAAAATGTTTAATCTGACTGTTCTTGTTTTGAAATCAGTTGACAAGAATCAACCCCTCTTTAATGATGAAATAGGAAAATGTTTAATCTGACTGTTCTTGTCTTGAAATCAGTTGACAAGAACCAACCCATGTTTAATGATAAGTAGGAAAATGTTTAATCTGACTTCTTGTCTTGAAATCAGTTGACAAGAATCAACCCATGTATAATGGTGAAGTAGGAAAATGTTTAATCTGACTGTTCTTGTCTTGAAATCAGTTGACAAGAAACAAGCCCTGTATAACAATGAAGTACAAAATGTTTAATCTGACTGTCCTTGTCTTGAAATCAGTTGACAAGAAGCAACCCCTGTATAACAATGAAATAGGAAAATGTTCATCTGACTGTCCTTGTTTTGAAATCAGTTGACAATTATCAACCCCTGTTTAATGCTGAAGTAGGAAAATGTTTAATCCGTCTGTCCTTTTCTTTTGAAATCAGTTGACAAGAATCAACCCCTGTTTAATGATAAAGTAGGGAAATGTTTAATCTGACTGTCCTTGTTTTGAAATCAGTTGACAATAATCAAACCCTGTATAACAATGAAATAGGAAAATGTGTTATCTGACTGTTCTTGTCTTGAAATCAGTTGACAAGAATCAACCCATGCATAATACTGAAATAGGTAAATGTTTAATCTGACTGTTCTTGTTTTGAAATCAGTTGACAAGAATCAACCCATGTATAATGTTGAAGTAGGAAAAAGTTTAATGTGACTCTTCTTGTCTGGAAATCAGTTGACAAGAATCAAACCCTGTTTAATGATAAAGTAGGGAAATGTTTAATCTGACTGTCCTTGTTTTGAAACCAGTTGACAAGAATCAACCCATGTATAACAATGAAATAGGAAAATGTGTTATCTGACTGTTCTTGTCTGGAAATCAGTTGTCAGGAATTAACCCATGTATAATGTTGAAGTAGGTAAATGTTAAATCTGACTGTCTTTTGTTGTTTTTAAATGAGTTGACAAGATCAACCCTGTTTAATGATGAAGTAGGAAAATATTTAATCTGACTTCTTTTTTTTTAATCAGTTGACAAGAATCAACCCCTGTATAATAATGAAATAGGAAAATGTTTAATGTGACTGTTCTTGTTTTTAATTAAGTTGACAAGAATCAACCCCTGTATAATAATGAAATAGGAAAATGTTTAATGTGACTTTTCTTGTCCAAAGGATCAATATATCTGTGAAGTCGACAATAATCAACCTATGTATAATGGTTTTAGTGGGGAAATGTTTAATCTGACTGTTCTTGTCTTAAAATCAGTTGACAAGAATCAACCCATGTATAATGGTGAAGTAGGAAAATGTTTAATCTGACTGTTCTTGTCTTAAAATCAGTTGACAAGAATCAACCCATGTATAATGGTGAAGTAGGAAAATGTTTAATCTGACTAACAGTCTTTGTTTTGAAATCAGTTGACAATAATCAACCCATGTATAAGTTTGAAGTAGGAAAATGTTTAATCTGACTTGTCTAGAAAACAATATATAAAGTTGGCAAGAATTAAACCATGTATAATGATGATGTAGGAAAATGTTTAAAATGACTGTTCTTGTCTGGAAAATATTTCAGTCACGTTTAAACCACAATCAGTATTTTAACAGAAGAATCATCTTCAAAATACCTTCAACAATGTGCAAATTTCTAACTGAATAGTATGCTATAAAAGCCTTCAAGTAGGACCATATGTGAGACAATACACCTTATCACTATTTGTCAGCCATTACTGGACTTCACACAGGTTTTCTGTAAATTTCGGTGTCACAATCGAAATATCTGATGCCACAATTGAAAAGTGATTGTTGTATGACATCAATAGTTTAAACAGCACAGATTCTCGGGTCAGTTGGTAAAAGCAATAAGATGTATTTAAACAAGGACAGTAACTGCCTGATATAAAAGTCATGTGACAGGTTTCACCTGACCTTGACTCCTTTCCATGGTTCATTCAAGGATTTTTTGTGGCACCTGTAATAAGACAATAATTGAATCTCAAAGACCTTGAACTTATAGTTAATTCCATCATCAAAAAAGCAGACAAAACTTTCAAGTATGAATGCATATTCTTATTAATGGTTAGTTGTTTATTGTTTTTTGTAAGTTAAGTACATTTGTACTTATCTGTTTGATGCTGATAGATTTACTATGATAAAAGATATGATCATTTGATTACTGGTAATCATAGAAATAATAAGCTCAGTTGTACCAAGGCCAGCATACAAACACTGATGAATCTGTTCAAATCACTTCATATTAAAAGCAAAATGAGATATCTGTATATCCTAATTTTATTAAGCCAAAAAGTGCATTTATTCTCTTAAAATATTGCAATTCTTACTAGGATTTGAAGAATTTTATAAAATCAGCTTTACATATAACTGAAAATTTTAAGATATTTTTGATATTATTTTTTAGTTTAAACTAAAAGCAGTTGTCACATTTAGCCAAGATGTTCTAATACATGTATACTTTTACAAATCTATCTCAGCATACAATCCAACTGCCTATTGCAAGTGCATTATGGATTTAAAGAGATGTTGCACGTATTACCTTTAAAACTTAGTCTACACCCGTTATTCATCAATTATAACCTAATTAACTAAGTACACAATTGGATTTCAAACTAAACATTGATCAATGTATCCACCTACGGTGGGTTGATGTGACAGCATTGATTTTTATCAGGTAGAAGACCTTCTGCAGCCCTATAAGAATTAATGGCATTACAGATTTGTAAGAAAAGTGAAGCTGATTGGATTGAGATTTAGAGAATCTATCAAAGTCATTCCTTTTGTGTTTTCTGTCTGTGGAACAACTTTATTCCAAGGATGATATTTTTGTCTGATGACAAAGAAAGGATATCTAAGAAAAGTTTTACAAAATTATTTCATTTAGATTTAAATGGATTATTAATGTTTTTTCTAATTTTCTTTTCATGTTTTATAATAGATTTTAAATGCTCCAGTTAATTCCCTTGTTAAGTCAGTCATAAGTTCACGATAAATAGATAATAAGGTTAACAGTCTGTTGTCCTTCTCTGTTTGTGGATAAAACACATTATGTTGCACTAGACTAACTTGGTTATAGTATGGTATGTCATTTTGTACAGCATTGACGTGGTAAATAAGAAAGTTGGAAGCCAAAAAAATGTTGTATTGCTTCTTTATTGCATTTTAAATTAGTTAAAAGTCCATTCCGTGATCCCAATGGAATGCTTATCAATGAGATACTAGCTTGATGAATTGTTGCATAGTGTGCTTTTAGATTCATTGTTGTTCCATGTGAAAGAATTAAAAAATGTTCCAGTCAAAATTTGATCGATTGATTTGTGTTCAGTTGCATATATTTCGATCATACCTATTCAGTATGAGTCGATTTAAAGTTATATTAATCTTGAGAGGTAGGAAAAGGACAACTCAGGGCCAAGAGGTGATGTTGATAAGCCTCAATTTTTTATCAATAAAAACACATTTAAGAAAGGCCACCCTTGAATGATTCTTGATTAATTCATGTAGCCTACCCATGCCTTATTTGGTGGATAGGAAGGTATGGATTTTTTGTTTGCCAACAACAGAAAAATATTTGAAAAAAGAATATTTTTTTTGGGGGGGGGGGGGTATGCTGCCTTTTAGGTGGCTGGGTTAAGGCATCACCAAGCAATTTAGATTTAATTTTTTTTGGCCTTACAACATGATATTTAATACTTGCAACTCTTTTATTTTATGCCGATTGATGACATAACATTTTTGTGAACATTACTTGTCATTGTTTTGAAAAGTCAGCATACTGTAAAACCTATAGCAATATGGATGATATGTATGATATATGCTTAATAAATAAAATCAAAGGTCTGAACTTTAAACATTAGAGTTGCTGATATTTAAATCCACAAAATATTTACCCATCAAGGATACAATTTTGTTCAATAACTAACCGTTCTAATTTTATCCAAAACTGTTTGAATATGTTAGTGTTATTAAGAAATCAAAATGCAGAGCCTACATCTATGTGATGTAATGTTTAATGAATCAAACAGTTCCTTATAAGTTTTATGTAATTTTAGATAAACTTAAAGTTTCTAGACTGACCATTTGCAAGAAAAATCCATTAGCACTTGCACGATTAACAGTTTAACGTTTATATATTGACTACCTTTCCCTTAAGCTTTGCACTTAACAACTTTTACTGATGTTAGTCAACATCTTGCATTGGTATAGTCCACTAATTTGATTAAATATACATTAGTTTTTTTGACAATGTATTTTATCAAAAGGGATTTATAAACTATTATGTTTGTACCAGATTGGAACTTAACATAATAAAACATTGCATAAATTGACTAATTTGATTTTAGTCGGAACATTTTAACTGGATACACTTGTGTTGAAATGGGAATATTATAAACAGTGGATGTTAAGGATTTGGTTTCCGACAAGCTTCCAAATTGTTATAAGGATTTCAAACCATGTTATAAAAGTATTAGGAACAGCTCAAGAAGCTATTTGAAATGAGATTCTGATAGACTTTTCTACCTGGAAGATGTAATGTAAAAGTAGTTAAAGTTTTACAGATATTTTATTTGTGTTGAGCTATTGAGGCAGTTAAAAGCAATAAAGTATGCATTATCTGAAATGTTATGTAATGGAAAGTTTGCTCTAGAAAGCAGTTAATTTTATTGTAGACAACTGAAAATATTTTCGCTGATATTAAACAATTCTTATGTTCAAATTGTGAATGCTTTGAGCACATCTTTCCATTGGAATTTAAAACCTTTATCTATGAAACAGACAGCTTCAGGGAAAATTATATTACATTTTAATAGACAAAAATGTAACAGTTCTTTTAACTGATGCTTTGAATAAGTTTACACATGACTTAACACATAACCTAGAGTTTTTACTCAAGCTGTCCTTGGGGATATATTTTCTGTATAACAAATCATTTTGACAAAATAGCTGTTACGAATCCATAGCTATAATCTTTAACTGATTTATCCAGTTTTTAAATGGACTTCCTTCTACACCAGACATCCCTTGGGAAAACTTTATTACAGTTTGAAAAATGTAACTGTTATATTAACACAGATAATTGTAAGTCCAGATCATCAGCAACAGATATTTTTAAGAAATTCTATTCCTATTATTTTCTCCTAATTGTAAATCATAATTGACATTGCCATATTGAATAGACACGAAGACCTGTTTGGTGGCCTTGTCAACGAATATTTGTTCTGCCTATATAACAGAAGTTCCAATGGAAATTTGGTTATAAACATTGTCATAATATCTATTCCTGTTGGAACAAATATTCTATACCATTTATTCCGTTTGGATCATTTGTACTGTAATATTTATTCCTGTGGAAATAATATTCCAAATATATTTTCCTTTTGGAACTATAATGTTATTAAGGAACTTCTATTCCATGACAGACTTGTGTAGTTTTCTGCTCTTTGGTAGGGATTTTGTCTTTTTGACACAATTTCCCATTGCCATTCTCAATTTTGTGAAATACTCTAATTTTAGATTGTTGAAGACTGTTAACTCATTTTGTTCAATAGGCTGGTTACTCTTTGAATTTTCCCACGTCACCTTTTATTAGTGGTATACTTAAGTTGGTACCCAACACTTTCACTAAAATTAATTTGGCTCGTTTAATTTTCATTAAATTTTTTCAAATTATTTACTTTGACCCTTTAACAAAAATATAAGAATTTTAAATTTTTGAACCATTAACCGTTTTGTCAGAAAAATTACACTGGTTATATATATAGCAGTTTGACAAACACTAATTTTGATCATTGAGAAGCTTAATATTCCTTTTACAACACAACATAATTAAAACGTGTAGCTGACTTTACAGAGTTATCTCCCTGTAGTGTTAGGTACCACCTTAAGCATGAGTTTAGATCAAGACTAAGGCCCAATAGGTAACATTCACCTAAATTGACTAAAAAAATCACTTATAAATGCAACTGTGAAATTATTATGTTTGAAATTAGTTTTAATCTTTCATGCACTTGTAGATCTAACTATCATTATACTTCCCATTCTTGTATCTCAGCAGATTTTGTTGAAATTTTTTAGACTTATCAAAGTTAACTAACTGTATGTATACCTTTTAATGATCAAGGTCTTCAACTTGTAAACTTTTGTAAAATATTAACTTTTTTTTTATACGGTACTGTTAACATGTAAAATAATAGATAAAATGTATAGGAAGATGTGATGTGAGTGCCAATGAGACAACTCTCCATCCAAATAACAATATAAAAAGTAAACCATTATAGGTTAAAGTACGGCCTTCAACACGGAGCCTTGGCTCACACTGAACAACAAGCTATAAAGGGCCCCAAAATTACTAGTGTAAAATCATTCAAACGGGAAAACCAAAGGTCTAATCTATATAAACAAAACGCGAAATGAGAAACACGTATATATAACATAAACAAACGACAACTACTATACATCAGATTCCTGACTTAGGACAGGTGCAAACATTTGCAGTGGGATTAAACGTTTTAATGGATCTAAGCCTTCTCCCTTTTTTCTGAAACAATAGCATAACATAATGTTATTTCCTTTTTTTAAATCCTAAAGAGTATGCAGGAACCTATTGTTCAGTGGTTGTGTTTGTCGATGAGGTTTATAAATGTTTCTTGTTACTTGTTTTTTATATAAATAAAATTGAGAATGTAAATGGGGAATGTGTCAAAGAGACAACAACCCGACCATAGAAAAAACAACAGTGGAAGGCCACCAACAGGTCTTCAATGTAGCAAGAAATTCCCGTCGAAGAAGTAGACTTTTGGTTTTCCAGGAGTGTTTGAATTGTTTTACACTATAGCCATTTTGGGACCCTTTATAGCTTGCTGTTTTGGGTGAGCCAAGGCTCTATCTATGTTGAAGACTGCTGTGTTTGACCTATCATTGTTTACTTTTTACACATTGTGACTTGGAGGTAGAGTTTTTTCATTCACACTTTTAATTGTCTGCTTTGTCCACTCTTTATAGGTCTTTCAATACTGGAACTCTTTTCACAAAGAATCATATGAGTAAAATACATTTTAGAAAAGCTTGCAATCAATTTTATTCATAAGATTTTTTAACGAAAAAATGCAGATTCTTATAGCTGAATGTATGACATTCTAATAGACATCTATTCTCCTTGATTTTAATTAAGTAACAGAGAGCTTGACATTTGTTTTGAGTGATTGCCGCATGGTGATCTAAATATCTGTGTTGTGTAAATTAGTGCTATACTGTTGCTTAATTGACGTCACTTGACATTTTATTTAAATTATAGAAAAAACAGCTGATAAAATAAAGCCATTGAAACAATTTTAGAAATATGTTGTTCAAATTGATTTGTCTGGTTATGTTTCTACTGAAATTAAAGGTGCAATAATGCAGATGAAAAATACATATATTAACTAGTTATGATAAGAGTTATTACCTCATGTTCTTTTCATATTTTTAACTATTTGGCATAAATTGTAAACTAAATTATCATGGTAAGAGTTATTGCCCTTGACATTCCTTCTGAATGTTAAGAAAATATGGAGTGCATCTGTTTTTTTGCCTCTTACAACAAAAGATATAGATCATTGGTGAGTGAAGAAATATCAATATTTAGATAATTTATAATGGATATTTATACAGCTTATTGAAATGATGTATCAAGTTTATCTGGTTTATCTGAAAGGTGTGAAGATAATGATGCACTTTTTATCTATAATGCATTATAATACTGTTAAAACTGGGTGGTTTCTAACACGTCCTACTGTAATGAAAAACCGTTAACTATTATTAATTTACAACATTAACGAAAGTGAATAATCTGATTTACCTTTTGATGTTCAGTATGAATGGAGATTCCAAAACTTTTATTATTTTTTTTTGTACAATTGAATTATATTCATGTTCTATCATAATGTAAAGCAGACCTCATATCTTTTAGTTGGTTAATTCTACCAATTCTTAAATCTTAATCAACTTGGATTGTTAGGTTTTACTTCAAGGTCAGTGGTTCTCTCCAGCAAGGTCAGTGGTTCTCCCAAGCAAGGTCAGTGGTTCTCCCCAGCAAGGTCAGTGGTTCTCCCCAGCAAGGTCAGTGGTTCTCTCCAGCAAGGTCAGTGGTTCTCTCCAGCAAGGTCAGTGGTTTTCTCCAGCAAGGTCATTGGTTCTCTCCAGCAAGGTCAGTGGTTCTCTCCAGCAAGGTCAGTGGTTCTCCCCAGCAAGGTCAGTGGTTCTCTCCAGCAAGGTCAGTGGTTTTCTCGAGGAAGGTCAGTGGTTCTCTCCAGCAAGGTCAGTGGTTCTCCCCGGCAAGGTCAGTGGTTCTCTCCAGCAAGGTCAGTGGTTTTCTCGAGGAAGGTCAGTGGTTTTCTCCAGCAAGGTCAGTGGTTCTCCCCGGCAAGGTCAGTGGTTCTCTCCAGCAAGGTCAGTGGTTTTCTCGAGGAAGGTCAGTGGTTTTCTCCAGCAAGGTCAGTGGTTCTCCCCGGCAAGGTCAGTGGTTCTCTCCAGCAAGGTCAGTGGTTTTCTCCAGCAAGGTCAGTGGTTTTCTCCAGCAAGGTCAGTGGTTCTACCCAGCAAGGTCAGTGGTTCTCTCCAGCAAGGTCAGTGGTTCTCTCCAGCAAGGTCAGTGGTTCTCTCCAGCAAGGTCAGTGGTTTTCTCCAGCAAGGTCAGTGGTTTTCTCGAGGAAGGTCAGTGGTTCTCCCCAGCAAGGTCAGTGGTTCTCTCCAGCAAGGTCAGTGGTTCTCTCCAGCAAGGTCAGTGGTTTTCTCGAGGAAGGTCAGTGGTTCTCCCCAGCAAGGTCAGTGTTTCTCTCCAGCAAGGTCAGTGGTTCTCTCCAGCAAGGTCAGTGGTTCTCTCCAGCAAGGTCAGTGGTTCTCTCCAGCAAGGTCAGTGGTTCTCTCCAGCAAGGTCAGTGGTTCTCTCCAGCAAGGTCAGTGGTTTTCTCCAGCAAGGTCAGTGGTTTTCCCCAGCAAGGTCTGTGGTTCTCTCCAGCAAGGTCAGTGGTTCTCCCCAGCAAGGTCAGTGGTTCTCTCCAGCAAGGTCAGTGGTTTTCTCGAGGAAGGTCAGTGGTTCTCTCCAGCAAGGTCAGTGGTTCTCCCCAGCAAGGTCAGTGGTTCTCTCCAGCAAGGTCAGTGGTTTTCTCGAGGAAGGTCAGTGGTTTTCTCGAGGAAGGTCAGTGGTTCTCTCCAGCAAGGTCAGTGGTTTTCTCCAGCAAGGTGGTTCTCTCCAGCAAGGTCAGTGGTTCTCTCCAACAAGGTCAGTGGTTCTCTCCAGCAAGGTCAGTGGTTCTCTCCAGCAAGGTCAGTGGTTCTCTCCAGCAAGGTCAGTGGTTCTCTCCAGCAAGGTCAGTGGTTCTCCCCAGCAAGGTCAGTGGTTCTCTCCAGCAAGGTCAGTGGTTCTCCCCAGCAAGGTCAGTGGTTCTCTCCAGCTTCCTCCACCAATTAAACTGACTGCCATTGAAATAGCATAGTAGTCTTGTTTTACCTCCCTTTAAGTCTTAAGGGCTTAACTTAGATGGCAGAGTGGTCTAAAAAGTAGGACTATACTGTATCACTAGCCTGTTAACACTGTTTTAACCCACATGGGACCAGTGCATTTGACTCCATCTTAATTAACCAAGATTGTCAATGTTCCTGACTTAAAAGGTTAAGGCACTCTGGCTTCCTTCACAAATAAAAACTGACCACTGCAAAAATTGCACAATATTGTTTAAAGTGGTGTTGAACATCAATCAATCAATCAATCAAGCAAGCAAGCAAGCAAGCAAGCAAGCAATCAATCAAGCAAGCAATCAATCAATCAATGGCTATTTTGTGTTTTGATATTTAAGTATGTGCAAGGAATCTCCGATGAATTGATTATTATACATATTTAGGTCAAAAAGTGATCTCACAACAAGACCAGGCTTTTCCATAATAGGAGATAGATTTCTATAAATTTGATAAAAAATTGAAATGAGTTCTGTCCTTGAGTACTGTGGTATATAATTATCAGAGAATCATGTTGTGAGACCAATCAATGTAAGTTATTACAATTGACATGGGATAATTGTCTTACATATAATTAAATTACTTAATGCTGGAAATAACATGACTTCAGTTTGGTTAACCCATAGTATTTATGTAACAATATTAGCATGAGATGGACAGAACATTCCTTTTGTGCAGGTTTTGATGTAAGTCGTCAAAAATGAGAGTATTTAAATCATATTTTCAAATTGGAGGCTCGGTAAGCATACAGTTAAAATATTTTTATCATGTTTATCATCAAATATAAAAATTAAATTCATATATATATATCTTATATTTTTTTTGGTATTTGAAATATTGTTTTGAACTCACTCACTGTCTGTTAAAGATCTCTGTTAAATTTCTTCATTACTTTCTTTGACACAGGACAATTTTTACCTTTCACTGAGTTAAATTGTCTTTGTATCATTAGTGCATATAATTCAGTTTTTATCCCACAGTGATGTTTTGTATAAGATATCTTCATGTTTAAAGTTTATGAAATTATATTTTATTTCCAATAAAACTCATGACTGCACATGCTTCCCATGAAAACATTGGAAAACATTAATGTTAAAGCTTAAAAATAACTCATAATTTCATAGTTGTAGCATAGAAATGTGATTAAGAGAATTGAATAGTTATTTTTGTAATTTTATAGGGTTGCAAAAACAATGATGGTGCACACAGTTTTAGTGCTTCTGCACTTCATACAAAATTTGCTTCGGTAAACATTTTTTGATCCCAAACAAATTACAAAAAGAAGCATTGAATTATTAAATTAATACTATACTTTATAGTTTAATCTAGACATTAAAAGAAATCTGACAGATATAGATGTAACCTTTAAACAGGATTAATGGAAATGAATTAAAAAAAAATAATCTTAAATTTGTTTTTTTCTTTTGGGATGTTAAATAATTAATGAAGGATGCTTGAAATGAATTCAAAATATTAAAAACTGGATTGGTATAAATTTTAAGAAATTCTCCTTTTTTGCCATTTCATATAAAAGCAAGTTATCCTGGTACTTTTGATAACTATTTACCTGATCCTTTAACAAGTTTCTTCCTTGGCAATATGTATTTATCAATTCTTTTAAATGCAAGCTTTCAGTACAGGGGAACAACAAATTTTACAAGTAGAGAGTAAACTTGTATTCAATAGAGAGATACATGCTGAAATTATTGATGTGTTGGCCATAAATCAGGATTTGCGAACAGAGTGTTAATTTAAACCAAAATTGTTAATCTTTGAAACAAAGAGCTCTTTTTCACAAGATATCTCTTGGTTTACTCTTTATCATTTGTCATTACGATCACAAATGTTTGTAGCACTTGTATTGTTTTTTGCAACAGAAAGTTTATTCTAAAAAACATAATCCTTGTAAGATGTGTTTCATATTTTTTTATTTTGATGAGTGATGTTTGTTAAATATTGAAAGATGTTCACATAGTATGAAATGCATAAAGTTAATATTGAAAAGTGTTTAGAAACAGGAAACTATCTTTAATTAATCATTTTCTCATCTTGAAAAAAATTAGCACATTACTAAAACCCCATTATCACTGTTTCTTTACTGAAATCCTCCAGCTAACAAATGACTTTACAATTTTTCCTTTTCAATCATTTTCCACCTTATTTTCATGATAGAAAGTTAATTACAAATTATGCAGATAACAGAAAATCCAGTCAAAGAACTCATTACTGGCAAATTTTAAGTGTTTAATAATTAACTAAGTTCTGTTAAATAGATATAGAAGTTACAAAGGGCAATGTGACTTATCTCCCCTTAAATCATTTCAGAGTTGCTCTAGAAATAACTGTGAATGATATAGCTTTAGGATCCTGGCTCACTGCTTGACAGTAGACGCAGGTGGGGCATTATGTCATTTTTGTTTATTGAATACAAAAACATTGCATTGTGGGCTATCATTTTGTTTATTGGATATCATTTTGTTTAGTGGTTACAAAAACAGTGCATTGTGGGATAGCATTTTTGTTTATTTGATAAAAAAAACCAATGCATTGTGGGCTAACATTTTGTTTATTGGATACAAAACATTGTATTGTGGGCTAACGTTTTGTTTATTGGATACTAAAACATTGCATTGTGGGATAACATTTTGTTTATTAGATACACAAACATTACATTGTGGGCTAACATTTTTGTTTGTTTGATATTAAAACAATACATTGTTGGATGATAACATTATTCTGATTTTTATATCATTGAAATATATAGTTTATTTACATGTGTTGCTTGTCTAGCCTAAAGGGATAGTGTTCGCTATTGTCATCAATAGCTATATATAGTTGGCATTCATCCTCCATCCAATATTCAGCCATTGTGAAACAATTTAAAAAAAAAGCTTCCCCCTCTAAAACCATATTGACAACTGGGAGTCTGGGATTAAAAAATTATCAGTTTTCACTAAGATTGTTAATAAAATTATGTCTATCCAAGATGCTAGGCCATTTCCTCCAAATAAAAATTGGCGGTGATTATATTAGCAAGGTCATTAGATATTATGTTAAACATCAAATAAAAAATAATACAAAATAATTTATTGCAAAACTGTATACCGGTAAAGTCAATTATTATACTAACTTCCTGAAAATTGTAAATACTTTTAAAGTGAGCCATATTGACATCATAGATTTTCTGTGTTTAACTGTTTATAAAGTAAATTCACAGCATGAAGTAGTTACATAACCTTTTCAGTGTACTATAAATTCTCAGACTGACACATAAAAAAAAACAGAAGAGAGAGTAAAAAAATGTAAAGGAATGATATCCAGAATGTGTATCATTTGATTATCAAATTTTACAGAGAGAATTTTGTATAAATTATTGATAAAGTTGTCTTAAGACAATCGTCGAGCTATAACTGGTGACATCTGTATTCTGTTATGAATAAGATAGTTGACATTTGCATTAGAAAATAGATTGAAATAGATGTCAGCGGAAAATTGTAGTGTATTAAAACCATTCTCGATAAGAATTTAAGATTGACTTTATATCATCAATAACACTACTTCTGCATTCAATAAACAGCATCCATCTTCTCTCCAGTAATGGGGGATAATATTACGGAAGAGACAATTGAACCAGCCAAATGTCCCCTTTTAATTATTGGATTTTCACAAAAACATTTTATGTCTGAGTATTGTTTGGTGGAAATTTGTTATATTGTTTGAATTATATTTGATTTATTCACCAATAAAAATAAAATGCATTCAATTTTTGTTTTTATGCAGCCATTTTGTCTAGCCCTTAGGTTTATGATTTGCATATAAATAAGGATGAAAAATAAGTATTCCTGCTTTTAAATTAATGTCTGTTAATTCTACAGTATTAAATTGTGAATTGTTTCAGTCTTTTCATAAACAATTTGTACAGGATGCAAAGATTTCATAGAACTGATTTATTCCTTGGCTTGAGTATTTTTTTTATTTCTAAATTAGAAATGTGATTTTTGAAGTTATCTTTTCTTTGTGTCTGAATAGAAGGAGACAATTGGAAACATAACTCTGTGTCAAATAAAACCTGTCATTTTTTTCTGCTTTTTTTTTTGTTTTTTGTAGTTTGCATTGAAATATATTATTATGGACACCGTTTAAAGCTGAAACATCATACTGCAAGACACTTAAAAAACCTCATTAACACAACATGTCTATGTAGCATTGAAAAACATGAATGACTGAAGTACATAGTTACCAGTCTTGAAGGTGTCCAAAAACATAATTGATTATATTAACTTTGAAGTGGAACAGTTTCTTAGTGAAGTTTAGTTGGAAGATAACAAACTTATCTGTAGATACTTTTCAAAACTTACATTTTACATTTGTATCTTGGGAAAATGCTACCTGTAATGTGTTTGAAATGTTTATAAATAACACCATGTTAACCTAGGCAAAAGTTCTGGTGCAAGATCTGTTCTTCAAATTTTTCAAGTTATTCTAGTGTAGAATTTTATTTGCTTTAAATTACATTTCCAGAGCACATGAGTCATTCCCAGTTTTTAGTTTAGTTCGTGTTGCTTAGTCTTAAGTTTTCAATGTTGTGTTTTGTTTTAAATTAATATTTGTCTGTTTGTTTTTTTTCTTTTTTATGCCCCACCTACGATAATAGAGGGGCATTTTGTTTTCTGGTCTGTGCCTCCGTTCATCCGTCCGTGCGTCCCTTCGTCCTGCTAAGGTTCAAGTTTTCAGTCAAGGTAGTTTTTGATGAAGTTGAAGTTCAATCAACTTGAAACTTACTACACATGTTCCCCATGATATGATCTTTCTAATTTTAATGCCAAATTATAGTTTTGACCCCAATTTCATGGTCCACTGAACATTGAAAATGATAGTCCGAAGCTCAGGTTAAAGTTTTTGGTCAAGGTAGTTTTTGTTGAAGTTAAAAGTCCAATCAACTTGAAACTAAGTATACATGTTCCCTATGATATGATCTTTCTAAATTTTATTCCAAATTAAAGTATTGACCCCAATTTCACGGTCCACTGAACATGGAAAGTTATAGTGCGAGTGGGGCATTCGTGTACTATGGACACATTCTTGTTTAGCCATGGCATTGTCTAGTTTTTTTTATCTACTAGATTGGATGTCCCTCTTGAATATTTTGCTCTTTTAATGTGATTCTAATGCAAAATGTAAAAGTCTGAAGGCCACATCTTTAATGTTTAAAATAACACTAAAATTTACAAACCAGGCTTTTTAAACTTTACTCAGTACAGTACTTGATTGTGGTAAAGGACATTATTTGACCTTGTCTTAGGGGGTTGATTCAGATCAACATAAATTGACCTTGTCTTTGTGGGGGGGGGGGGGGGGGGTGTTGATTCAGAAGAACATTATTTGACCTTGTCTTTGGGGGTTGTTTCAGAAGAACATTATTTGGCCTTGTCTTAGGGGGTTGATTCAGATCAACATAAATTGACCTTGTCTTTGGGGGGGGGGGGGGGTGATTCAGAAGAACATTGCTTTTACCTTGTCTTGGGGATTAATTCAGAAGAAAATAATTTGACCTTGGTTTTTTTTGGGGGGGGGGGGGATTCAGAAGAACATCATTTGACCTTGTTTTGGGGTTTTATTCAGACGAACATTATTTGACTTTGTCTTTGGGGGTTGATTCAGAAGAACATTATTTGACCTTGTCTTTGGGGGTTGATTCAGAAGAACATTTTTGACATTGTTTTTGGGGGGATGATTCAGGAGAAAATTATTTGACCTTGTCTTAGGGGGTTGATTCAGAAAAACATTATTTGACCTTGTCTTTGGGGGTTGATTCAGAAGAACATTGATTTTACCTTGTCTTGGGGTTTAATTCAGAAGAAAATAATTTGACCTTGGTTTTTTTATGGGGGGGGGGGGAATCAGAAGAACATCATTTGACCTTGTTTTTGGGTTTGATTCAAACGAACATTATTTGACCTTGTCTTTGGGGGTTGATTCAGAAGAATATTATTTGACATTGTCTTTGGGGGTTGATTCAGAAGTACATTATTTGACCTTGTCTTTGGGGGTTGATCCATAAGAACATTATTTGACCTTGTCTTTTGGGGTTGATTCAGAATAACATTATTTCACCTTGTCTTTGGGAGTTGATTTAGAAGAACATGATTTGACCTTGTCTTGGGGGTTAATTCAGAAGATCATTATTTGACCTTATCTTTTGGGGTTGATTCAGATGATACAGGTCAATTGAACAGATTGTATTACTATTAGTGTAAAATTTTGCCCTCATGGAAGTAACACATGTATACCATTTGTGTGTTTCGTCCTCAAAAGACTAAATTCTACATTCTAGCTATAAGTCTTATTTATTTCAATGAATTTTTCAAAATGAACAGTGTTAACCCTTACAATGTGGATCCCGTCTTTTGATGGATTTGATGTCTTCGTTTTCAGTGCCATAGCAACCATTTAGACAAATTAAAATGTAGTTCTTCAACTATATGGACATCAAGTTTTGGACCAGTCGGGGCATTTATCATCAAGTTTAGGACAAATTGATAAGGATGATACTTTTTTTTTTAAATTTAACAAAACAATTCAGCATACAGACTACATCTGTAGAAAACAAGTCAGCTTGGTAAGGGTTAAGATGTTCAGTACAACTTTTCAAACAGAACAGTATTGGATGTTGAGTATATAACTCAGAAACAATACAATTTTCCATCAATAGTTATTTCATCAATCTGATGAAGCTGGCACCTTTTAGTTGACAAATGATCCCACTAATTCAGACCTTGTTCGTAATTATGACAATTGTACCATAATGTTGAATAACGATTAGGACAAATTGATTTCCTAACCTTTATATGACCAGGAGTTCATTGTTCTTTAATGATGACTTTGTCCTGACATTAATTGTCATCAATTGATACTGTTAAATTGTTTCTAGTAAAATTGATTGAGTCATTAACTTATGTGGAGACAATAGCCATTAAAAAAATGATTATACACTTATTAAAACAATTTAGAAATAAAAAGTTTTCAAATGTTTATAAATATCAGCCTAACTTGTTTTATGCTATTTAAATGAACAAATGATAGGGATAATACCTTGGAAAAAATTCAAATGTTTGAAATTACAACATGTTTGATCCAACAAGATCACAACCTGCTGATTTATTAACTGGTACTCTCCAGGAACTGGTAACGCTTTGTTATGTAACATAAGAAAATAGATAGGGCAGGTTGCAGAGTCTTCAAAATAGTTTCCTTAATGCAGTGCTGTGTGGACAAATTTATACATATTTTCGTTATTTTTCTTTTTTGCCATGGCAAAAAAGTTTTTTTCTTCAGATTAGGTAGTGTTGGATATCCCACTGGTATCTTCTAGCTTTATTTTCAAAGAAGGAAATTTAGGGGGGGGGGGGGGGGGGGGTAAAATAGAGTAGGTCAGGTGACAATCATTTTTTTTATTTTGACCTCTTAAAATATATAATATATAATTATATTCTACACACAAACACTCAACAGTGATAATAAATATGATCTATTTATTTTAAATATCAGTTATTGAACTTATGGTAACATTTAAATAGCTTCAAAAATTAATGATTTTCTTTCATATTTAACATATCATGATAATCATTAAATCAGTACATTATGATTATGATTAGGGAATGCAGCAAAGGTTACAATTTTGAAATATTCATAACAAACAGTGATTCAATATTTCGCAAGTGGTAAGAGCGCTTAAAATTTTGAAATATTCATAACAAACAGTGATTCAATATTTCGCAAGTGGTAATAGCCCTTTAAATTTTGTAATTTGCAATAAACATATTATAAGATTTAAAATTATAATTAATGCGTTTCCCTCAATTTTAGTTTGTAACCTGGGGTGGTGTTCTCGAAAGTATCTTAAGATTTGCTGTAAGTCATAGATAAGACCGAGTTAAGGATTGACTTTGGACACTCTTATGTTGCGTCTCGAAGCTATCTCATGTTAAGACGTCCTAAACATATCCTATGTGCGAAAATCCTAAATAGTAAAAGTGATTGTTTGATAAAACATTTATTAGAGACTAAACCAATTAATAAAATTGTTTACAATTTTTTTATAACAATTAAGTGTTTAATGAAATGCATGATTTCAAATGTAATTATGAAATAATATCAAAAAAGGATTTTGATATTAACTGTAAAACAATTTGTTTTGAAATGAGAATATTGAATTTGTCGATTTCGTATCGTTTAAAAAGAAAGAGTTCAAAGTTTAAAATCATGCACAATTTCTTTATACGAGTTAATGACCATGGTGCGTCTCTTTCATGTTCATCTTCATGTAAAAAAATGAGAAAAAAGCATGCACAAAGTTAGGATGGAGATATGATATCTTTAGACACCTACTTAGGTGTCCTAAAGTTAGGACGAAAAATGTGATATATCCTAAGTTAAGAGAGCTTCGAGAACACGACTTAGGACAAAGACTTGTCATGAGATGGTCTTAGGACACGTCCTATATCATAAGATAGAGCTTCGAGAACACCACCCCTGGATTTGATTTTTTCTATCGATTTATGAGTTTTGAACAGCGGTAAACTACTGTTGCCTTTATTTAAAGCAAGTTATTATTCAAATTTATGAAATTTTTCTTAATCAAATTTATTAAATTTTTCTTCATTAAATTTATTAAATTTTTAATTTGCATTATTGATAAATGGACTTGATGTTGAAAAAATATGGAAAATTGATAACCTTAAAATCTTTATTAAGAACATAAAATGGAAACAATTTATTAATCAACTAATATAGTATTAAGAAATAAATTAACAGTGTGGAATAAATTTAAAAAAATATTATTTGTTTAGTTTTTTTATTGTCCACAGGGAGGAGTCATTATAACATATAATCTCTTATCCAGAGCTGTTCGGAGCAGTTATTTCATTGAATTCTGCATCAATGAGTACTGCAGACAGACAGTTAATGTTGCAATCTTGATAATTATTATCTACAAAGAATTAAGTCTGTCTGAATATAGAGATGTGTAAGAATGTGCCAAAATGAACACAAAATAGATTGTAAAGTTAAAATCTTATTCAATTGTTAGAAATAATATCTTACGCTAAGATAAGGTAAAGCAAAGCTATGTTTTAGTGTAGGACAACTGCACCGCATATTTTCAAGTTAAAGATCACACTTTGGATTCTATAATGCTACGAGTTAGAACCTACAATATATCACATTTAGAAACGAGAATTGATTAATTTAATTTGTTTTTAGATAAGCTTGAAAGTTCCTAGAAACATATTTACTCACCTTACTACAGCTAATTAATCTAAAGAGACTGTGGAAGTCTTAGATGAAGTCAAATTTCATCATGTCTGCTGTAATACTGCACTATATATTCCAACATTTATTGAACTGATAGAATTTTAAAGAATCATTTTCTAGTCTTTCAGTCTACCATTTCATATTAAAGAAAACCCACAGAAAATGTGGGCCACCTGAGTGCACCCCTTAGGTATTTGATTGGGTTTGCCATGCAGTGGCAGATCCAGGGGGGTCTAGGGATTGGAACTGCCTTTTTATTTTGACGATCAACACATTAGAATGGGTTGATAGTTGGACCCCCCTTAATTCTAGGTTGAGACCCCCTCCCCCTTTTTAAAAATGGCTGGATCGTAACACCCTGGTTTGCTTTGCTCATTCTTTATTTATTGTTGTATTTATTGTTATATTTTATTTTTTTCATTTGTCTTTTTTTCTTGTTAATTTTTGGTGATATTGTTGTCTTCATTTTTTATGATTGTCCCCTTGGTATAGTCTTTCTCTTTATGAATGTATGAGGATCAGAAGGGGGGTCTTGATTCTGTATTATTTGAATTTTTAGGCCTTTTTTTTTTAATTTCTATATACATTTAGCATGTTATTCCCTACTCTTTACACATAAGCAAACATTTATTCTTTATTCTTTATATTTTTGGCCTGTTTTTCTCTATTCCATACATTTTGTCCATTATTCTGCACTTTTTGACCATTATTCTCTGTTCTGTAAACCCCATCCGGCCTTCATTAATACTAGACCCATTGAAAGATCCTGGAAACATAACATTTACTCTGAATTACCTGATTAAAAATAGATAATACTAATGTGTATAATATTGAAACATTTATCCAGTTTAATGTTGGATTCAGTATTCTATGATGAATTTTAAGTGTTTTCTTTAGTCTACTGGTCTCAAGGGAGTGAATCATTATACCATTGGAAAATAATCATTAGTATTTGTATAATGATTTTTTTTTGGAAAATGACGCAGTCATTGTTCCATAACTGCCGACCTGAACTTCATTACATTTCTCTGCCTACCGCGTTTGGTTTCGTATTTCCTATTTTTCTGTACTGTTGTAGCTTTAATTTTATCTATCGGTTTGGTTTTTTTAAATGCGCTGGGATATAGCCTTTTATGCTCATGCAGCGTAAATCAAACACAGGATTTTTCTAAGGATTTTTGAAGGCGAGTCCAGGGACTTGTCATTTTTGGCCATGGTGTCAGTCCAACAGCAAGAACAATATATTTTATATAATATAATGTAATAATTTTGTATCTATGGCCCAACAGAACAATGAAATGACATTGATTCAGATTACTTTTAAACTTTTGCTATAAAATGATGAATTATTTGTGTTTGACTGTGTTCAGTTTATACAAAATATTTCAATCTTGATTCTTCTGTGGACTCACCAGTTTTGAAAATGGTGAGTAATGACAGATTTTGATGAGTCCAGGACTCATGGACACGCCTAAGCGAGAACCCTGAAACACTAATCAATCAATTGTTGGAAATGTAGAAACAGGTTTTTAAAAAATAACAATTTTATCTTCAGTCAGGTTTTTTTCGCCCAATGAGTAGGATTGACAATGGTTCGATGTACTTTGCTGTTGAAATTTGTTGGCATCATTGAATGTTTTAATTAAAATACAGAATGTTTTCAAATCTTAAAGAAATTTGTCTTTGACATAATTTCAATTTTCCTAACAAAATCTAATTATATGGAATCCAATATTCAACGCCATACAACATATGCAGATCAAATTAATTAAGTCAGCAAGATTGATTTCCGTAGAAAGAGAATTTCTCACCTTTGAAGAAAAATTATTAATGGAAATTCTTGTATATTAAGATGAACACACTTATCCTTTTTAGAGAACTAAGGACTAATAAGAACTTATAACTTTCCGCTTGACATCAACAATATTTGATTAAAAATGTTTATAATGTTTTGCTTGGAATAATTATATAGACTACCGACCTGGATCAATTATTTATTTACGAGTATATAACTAGCAAAATGTATTAATAAGATAAAAAGTTTACGATAAAAACATTAGAAAAACACCAACCATGTGACGGAAAGCTGGTAGAATCTATTAGTGCTAGATCTACTGTTAATATAACACGTGATTGATTTTTTTGAGAGCCTAAGGGTAATAACAGCTCATCTTTTGGCTCCTGTTTATACCAAAGGATTAATCTTCCTCAAAATCGTAACTAATATTGTTCAAATTTATCAATATGATATAATTGACACTAGGTGTCCTGATTGATTTTGATGAGATGTGAGAAGCCTTTACTTAACGCCAGCTGACATGAAGTTATTGGTGATTTCACAGAATTTCACTTCATTCACGAGGATTTAAGTTCAGATTTTCAATCAATTGAATTTACATTTGAAGGAATTTGGATAAAATGTCAATACATTGAATAATAATGGTGGATTAGAATTATTTCAAAATGTCCTACAGGTCGTCATCGTCCTTCCCTGATATTCCTGACATGGTAAGTCTAGTCTACATCACGACAAAATCAATCCAATATATATATACATTTTTTCTACATTTGGAGAAAAATATTAATAGATTTTGCCTATGATTAATTATTAATACTAGCTTTGTTTTAAACATCTGGTTACAATTTATGCATGGATGACAATAATAATTTAATTGATTTCATGTAGACTGTTGATGAATTCCTTCATATTTTCATAGAAAGCTATAAAAGTGTCGGATCAGTATTTTGAAATTCCTAAAAAAAAAGGGGGGGAGGCACCTTTTTAATGACTTAATTAAAGTGATATAATATATATAAAAATAAGCTTTTTGCATTTATAAAATATTTTTCATTAAGTCTGTAGGTTCTTTACCCTCTGTATTTGACAAACCTTATTTATAAATTTTGAGTATCATTTATGGTAAAATAAAATAAATTTAAGAACTGCAACAAATTTTCTTTCATAAAATGGTCAGTTTATTACTTTAGATTTTTATTATGATCCATAGATATATTTTTTTCCACAATCCACCAAAAATAGTACATCTTTGAAAGTAAATCAATTCACAATAGTAAAGTGTAAACTAATGTCATTACAACAAAAGGTTAAATGGTCATCATGATTTAGTTGAAGAAGTTAATGGTGTACGTAACAAATGGTTGAGAGTTTACTGGCTCATTGTTGAATTTTCTAATGTAGCTTCTTAAATTTGTAGACTGTTTTTTGTTTTTCGCTATTTGCCAGGTATTTGTCGATGTCTTTTTGACTCATGAATTTAGATTGTCCCCATATTGGTTACAGACACCCCCCTTTTTTTGTACACTAGAAAAATCTACAGGTTTTACATAAAGGTAATTATTGTGTGTCTTTTGCAAAGTATATTTTCTCCCACCTTATCCAATTGATTTAATAGTTCTTACATTAAACAATAAACATTATTGTGCTTCATTCCTATTAATTCAAGGCATTTTATTTTTTTATATATTTGTTTTTGGGGTCACATGGCTTTAAATGGTCAAAATAAGTAGGATGTTCATATTATGCAGTCAGTGGCACAGCTGTTTATTTAAGTAGCATGATATGGTCATATCATGAAGTCATTGCACAGCTGTTTATTTTAAGTAGCCCTTGGTTAGATTTGAATTTAATGTTGTATTATAGAATATGAACTGGTTTGAGGCATTTTTATGTCAACAAAATACTACATGTATAAAATCATTAACCTTTATAAAATGACAATACTCTTAAATGTATAAAGTATGACTATCCAATTCAAGGCCGTAACTACCCTTGAGGCAAGTGAGGCAATTGCCTCACTAAAATTTCGACACTGATTTTTTTTAGCTCACCTGGCCCGAAGGGCCAAGTGAGCTTTTCTCATCACTTGGCGTCCGTCGTCCGTCGTCCGTCGTCGTCCGTCGTCGTCCGTCGTCCGTCGTCGTCGTCGTCCGTCGTCGTTAACTTTTACAAAAATCTTCTCCTCTGAAACTACTCGGCCAAATCAAACCAAACTTGGCCACAATCATCATTGGGGTATCTAGTTTAAAAAATGTGTGGCGTGACCCGGTCAACCAACCAAGATGGCCGCCACGGCTAAAAATAGAACATAGGGGTAAAATGCAGTTTTTGGCTTATAACTCAAAAACCAAAGCATTTAGAGCAAATCTGACATGGGGTAAAAATGTTTATCAGGTCAAGATCTATCTGCCCTAAAATTTTCAGATGAATCGGTCAATCGGTTGTTGGGTTGCTGCCCCTGAATTGTTAATTTTGAAGAAATTTTGCTGTTTTTGGTTATTATCTTGAATATTATTATAGTTAGAGATAAACTGTAAACAGCAATAATGTTCAGCAAAGTAAGATCTACAAATAAGTCAACATGACCAAAATGGTCAGTTGACCCGTTTAGGAGTTATTGCCCTTTATAGTCAATTTTTAACCATTTTTTGTTAATTAAAGTAATCTTTTACAAAAATCTTCTCCTCTGAAACTACTTGGCCAAATTAATCCAAACTTGGCCACAATCATCTTTGGGGTATCTAGTTTAAAAAATGTGTGGCGTGACCTGGTCAACCAACCAAGATGGCCGCCACAGCTAAAAATAGAACAAAGGGGTAAAATGCAGTTTTTGGCTTATAACTCAAAAACCAAAGCATTTTGAGGAAATCTGATATGGGATAAAAATGTTTATCAGGTCAAGATCTATCTGCCCTGAAATTTTCAGATGAATCGGTCTATCGGTTGTTGGGTTGCTGCCCCTGAATTGGTAATTTTGAGGAAATTTTGCTGTTTTTGGTTATTATCTTGAATATTATTATAGATAGAGATAAACTGTAAACAGCAATAATGTTCAGCAAAGTAAGATCTACAAATAAGTCAACATGATCAAAATGGTCAGTTGACCCGTTTAGGAGTTATTGCCCTTTATAGTCAATTTTTAACCATTTTTCGTAAATTAAAGTAATCTTTTACAAAAATCTTCTCCTCTGAAACTACTGGGCCAAATTAATCCAAACTTGGCCACAATCATCTTTGGGGTATCTAGTTTAAAAAATGTGTGGCGTGACCTGGTCAACCAACCAAGATGGCCGCCACCGCTAAAAATAGAACATAGGGGTAAAATGCAGTTTTTGGCCTATAACTCAAAAACCAAAGCATTTTGAGGAAATCTGACATGGGATAAAAATGTTTATCAGGTCAAGAACTATCTGCCCTGAAATTTTCAGATGAATTGGTCAATCGGTTGTTGGGTTGCTGCCCCTGAATTGGTAATTTTGAGGAAATTTTGCTGTTTTTGGTTATTATCTTGAATATTATTATGGATAGAGATAAATTGTAAACAGCAATAATGTTCAGCAAAGTAAGATCTACAAATAAGTCAACATGACCAAAATGGTCAGTTGACCCCTTTAGGAGTTATTGCCCTTTATAGTCAATCTTTAACCATTTTTCATAAATCTAAGTAATCTTTTACAAAATCTCCACTGAAACTACTAGGCCACAATCATCTTTGGGGTATCTAGTTTGAAAAATGTGTCCGATGACCTGGCCATTCAACCAAGATGGCCGCCACGGCTAAAAATAGAACATAGGGGTAAAATGCAGTTTTTTGCTTATAACTATGAAACCAAAGCATCTAGAGCAAATCTGACAAGAAGTTAAATTGTTAATCAAGTCAATATCTATCTGCCCTGAATTTTTCAGATGAATTGGACAACTGGTTGTTGGGTTGCTGCCCTCCAATTGGTAATTTTTAAAGAAATTTTGCCGTTTTTGGTTATCTTGAATACTATTATAGATAGCGATAAACTGTAAACAGCAATATTGTTCAGCAAAGTAAGATCTACAAATAAGTCAACATGACCTAAATGGTCAATTGACCCCTTAAGGAGTTATTGCCCTTTATAGTCAATTTTTAACCATTTTTCGTAAATTAAAGTAATCTTTTACAAAAATCTTCTCCTCTGAAACTACTGGGCCAAATTAATCCAAACTTGGCCACAATCATCTTTGGGGTATCTAGTTTAAAAAATGTGTGGCGTGACCTGGTCAACCAACCAAGATGGCCGCCACCGCTAAAAATAGAACATAGGGGTAAAATGCAGTTTTTGGCTTATAACTCAAAAACCAAAGCATTTTGAGGAAATCTGACATGGGATAAAAATGTTTATCAGGTCAAGAACTATCTGCCCTGAAATTTTCAGATGAATTGGTCAATCGGTTGTTGGGTTGCTGCCCCTGAATTGGTAATTTTGAGGAAATTTTGCTGTTTTTGGTTATTATCTTGAATATTATTATGGATAGAGATAAATTGTAAACAGCAATAATGTTCAGCAAAGTAAGATCTACAAATAAGTCAACATGACCAAAATGGTCAGTTGACCCCTTTAGGAGTTATTGCCCTTTATAGTCAATCTTTAACCATTTTTCATAAATCTAAGTAATCTTTTACAAAATCTCCACTGAAACTACTAGGCCACAATCATCTTTGGGGTATCTAGTTTGAAAAATGTGTCCGATGACCTGGCCATTCAACCAAGATGGCCGCCACGGCTAAAAATAGAACATAGGGGTAAAATGCAGTTTTTTGCTTATAACTATGAAACCAAAGCATCTAGAGCAAATCTGACAAGAAGTTAAATTGTTAATCAAGTCAATATCTATCTGCCCTGAATTTTTCAGATGAATTGGACAACTGGTTGTTGGGTTGCTGCCCTCCAATTGGTAATTTTTAAAGAAATTTTGCCGTTTTTGGTTATCTTGAATACTATTATAGATAGCGATAAACTGTAAACAGCAATATTGTTCAGCAAAGTAAGATCTACAAATAAGTCAACATGACCTAAATGGTCAATTGACCCCTTAAGGAGTTATTGCCCTTTATAGTCAATTTTTAACAATTTTCATTAATTTGGTAAATTTATGTAAATTTTTACCAAATATAGTTCTCTGTTACTAATGGGCAAAGTTCATGATAGATATAATTGTAAGAAGCAAAATCGTTCAGTAAAGTAAGAACTTCAAACACATCACCATCACCAAAATACAATTTTGTCATGAATCCATTTGTGTCCTTTGTTTAATATGCACATAGACCAAGGTGAGCGACACAGGCTCTTTAGAGCCTCTAGTTTTATACATATATATAAATATAATAGCCATTTGTTGGTCTGTCTCAACCTTGATTTCTATAACTTTTCATCATTCCTTTCAAACATTTCTTCCTGAATATAACTCAGCATCTCAATGGGTGATGTTTCTCGATTACATTAACCTAGTAATGATAATCATCATGGATCTCTAGTTAATAACAGGCTCTGGCAGAAAAGGGAAAAGCGATACTGAAGGTAAAGATAGAATAAATCTAGTAAACTATTTTTTTTGGTGAACAGAGTCTGAATATTGCACAAAACTCCATTAGTAAAATCCAAAAACGATAAGTAGACTGACAAATCAAGTACTGGTTTAAAAGGGGGCAGTCCTGTCTGCGTATTCATTTCTCCGTTTCACCAACTTTTGACAAATCAAGTACTGGGCATCGCAAGGGGCAGTCCTGTCTGCGTATTCATTTCTCCTTTTCATCAACTTTTGACAAATCAAGTTCTGGGCATCGCAAGGGGGCAGTCCTGTCTGCGTATTCATTTCACGAACTTTAATCTTTCTCTTCACAGATAAATAAAATATAAATAATATGAAACACGCATGGATTAGTTTTTATCCATGTTTCTTTAACCTTAAAAATTGAAAGACTATCCCATATTCCAATTTGATATTATTGAGTAATGGTAGAACCTTTAAAACAGGATTTTGTCTTTACTTATTCGGGACTACGGAATTTTATTTCTTTATATTCAGGGTTTCGGAATCGGACACACCAACCCTAACCCCTAAATTTATAGATTCTGGAACTAAAATACCAACTCATGATTTCCAGAAATAATTGGAAATTATCGACCTACATGTAAGCGTCAAAAACTCCATTCCAATTTTCCCTGTACCCATACCAGATATACTTACTCTATAGATAGAATCATATACCTGTATCTTATCTCATTCTATCCCTAGTTTGTCTACTCTTTGTCAGCATAAAAGCGAGTTTAATATTTTGTAACTGCGACTGTATGGTGGTGCTTACCGGAAAGCTTAATTCCCTTTTGCAAACAAAACTGTTACTACTGATGCTGCTACCGAATTGCTGATGGAGAAGGAATTGGAAGAAGACATTTAACATTATGTTGATGATAATATGCTACCTTTAGAAAACGACTGAAAACTTGGAAAAGAGCATGCATCAGTGGCGAGAGATTGTGCGGTCTTGCCGTGCTCCGTGTTCATCGCGATAAGGATATCAGCAGACCAAATCATGATTCTGAAACGATTTGACTGAACCGGCAATAGAAAAATTTGGCAAACTCTACTGAATCGATGTCTGTTCTATGTTCTGGCAGCAGACTCAAATCAGTGATATTTGGATGATTATCTTACATATAAATTTAAATAAAGTTGTTAAAAATTTGGTGTTAGTAAAAGTCTTAAAAATATGAAAATATTATATAAAAAGTGTCCAAATTTAAAACATTATCAAACTCTCTAAAAATGCCTAGAATGCAGGATTTTGCACCATCCATTTCATACCCTCCAAAAAAAATTTTCGCCTCGCTTCGCTCGGCTCAATTATTTTGCCTCACTAAAATAAGAAGCCTAGTTACGGCCTTGCAATTGCAATCAATATAAGTTTAGTTGAGGATGAAATAACAGAAAAATACAAAACCCCAGTTTATGAGTAACCATATGAGTAACCTGTTTATGAAGCTTTATGCAAATATTGATTTGGTGTAGGACCTTTATCGGGACTCCGGGATAGTTTTTTTTTTATCAATTTTTGATTTCAGCATTGATCATTTCAGGATCCGGGAATTCTTTTTTTTTTAACCCTCCGACCCCCTCAATATTATCAGTAAAGCTGAGCTCAGCAATATTGAAGGAAATATTTTTTTATAAATTCTTGCATAAATTTGAACTGATCGACTTCTTAAACGAGAATTTTTAAAAACTGTATTCTGGCTGGATAACACCAGGAAACTACAATGTCTATCATTGCTTAGTTGATAAATATACTTCATTTCCGATTATCGTGCTGAATATGAATTAATTTGGAATATAAATATGAATACATTGATGAAGTGTTATGCAACTTTATTAGGTCTCAGAACAATACTCAATTATTGGTCTATAAGAGTGATGTATAGTTCTCAGCATATTGATAAGAATTTATATTCAGATCATTATCAAATCTAATGCATTACAATATTTTATCAATTGCTTATTCCCGTCCCTAGGATTTTCATGGCATTCCATCTATGCCATCGATTTTTCATGGAAAAAGGATGGAAACGATGTAAAATTTGATGAAATTCCATGAAATTCATGGCAAAAATTTTCCATGGCAAAAATTTCCATCGTTTTCATATTATGTATAAAAGAAATTCCATGGAAAGGATGAAAATCTATGGCAATCGATGGCAAAGTTTGGACTTTAACTTTTTGGGGGGATGGAAACGATGGCAAACTTGGACTTTGAAATTTTTAAGGAAGGCAAACGATGGAAAAGCAATACTTAGAAATTTTCTGAGATGAAAATGAAGGCAAAATTGGACTTAGAATATTTTGATGATTTGAAACATTAAAAGTTACTGAAACATTATCAAAACTACTGTATGAGAATATTAGGAGGATTCCGCTTAAAAAAAGCTGGATCCCCGAGATGGAATCCACCTAAAAATAAAGTTCCTTTAATTTTTTTTTCAAATGAAAAATATATCAATACTGATGAGAGTGTGCATGATAATTATTTGTGTCATAAAGCCAGTATTTGTACCACCCTGAAATCCAACATATATTTGAAGAGTCTTAAAGATTGCATATTAAATTCAATTAAATATAAAATGTGATAGCATTGTTAGGTAATTTATAACTTTATTTTATGTGTTGCTATTTATATACATTTAAACAAATAAAAAGTGACCAGAATATTATATACTTATTTCACTAACAGTAATTAAGACAATAAGTTATTTTTTAATTTTCCAACATAGGAGATGCAGGTTAAATTAATTTATTTTCAAGTACAATTATAATTATTAAGTGTATCTCTTTTTAATTAAGTAATAATCATGATACAGTATGGATAATACACAAATATTATTTCCATGCAGTCTCTTCCTTAACAATTAGTGATAGAAATGTTATGTAGGTTCCCCATCTGGTTTCATTTGCTTCTGTGAAATGGACAGGAAATGATATGTACACATTCATTGATAAGAGTTGGGGCCCAAAGAAGGAGACCATATGGCTTTGTATATTTCTCTTAAATTTCTACAGTCCAAAATATAAAAATAATAGATAAAAATTGGTGAATATTTTTTATTTATTATTATATATATCTAATATTTAAGATTTAGGTAATTAATAGTATAATTAGGGAAACATTTCAAGGAATCAAACAACTCCTCAAACAACCCCAACACTGGTCAGATTCAAAATTTGAACTTGCAGACATTACAAGAAAAGATGTCTTATTTATCTTGACCAAAATATGAATTTTACCATGGATGTAGAGTTGTGGCCTAAAAAGAGCCAAAGTATTCTATTAACATTAAAAAGTGCAGATGTATTATTCTGATGACATATAACTATTGGATTTGTGAAGATTGATGTTTTCATATATTTTGGATTAAATCTTCTGGTAAGTACAAATTATGAATAAGTATTTCAACCTTTTTGAATATTATGAAACTGTTATTTCCTTCAAATAAATTGTGACATATATAAGTACCATGTGGGATCAAGAGAATAACTATAAAAGACCATGCAATTTTTGCATAATTACATCATGTACATAATTACTGTGGTATTGTGACAAGACTTATATCTTTAAGACAATTTTATAGAATATGTTCTGAACTATCATGATTATGGATCAAATTTAAGATTTTAAAAATGGCAAGACATACATGTAAATATGGGCCTATGATGTTAAAGTGAAATAAAAGACCAATACTAATCACAGTAAAGAATAACCTATACACTTCATACAGAATATGTAATAATTATTTTGTTTAATTGTAATATTTCTTATATTTTAATTGTAATATGTTTTATATTTCAGAACTGCATGGTGAAACAAAAGACAATTGTTTTGTGATAGGACTGAAGAATGGACACATTCAATCAGACTTGGAGTAAGTAGTTTTATATGAAAGAAATTCTTATGAATGCTTTTTAAGTAATTTTTGCACATATTGGACTTTCAAAACATTTTGGAAAAAAATAAAAAGTTGTAAAACCATCTGTAATATTCATTTTTATATAAACATGATATACATATTTGAAAATTTGGGGTTACAGCCCACAGTTCTTATTTTATTGAAAAAATCCCCAAAACAGGTCATTATAATTATCTGCCCTTGATTTTACAAGGATTCTTTTCTAAAAATATAATTACTTTTTAAAACATGCTTAACATCTTATTTTTCATAGTTTAAGGTGGTACCCAACATTTTCACTAAAATTAATTTGGATCGATTGATTTTCATGAAATTTTGACAAAGTATTTACTTTGACCCTTTAACAAAAATATTAAAAAATCAAAAAGTTTGAACCAAGCGTTTTATCAGAAAAAATACACTGGTTATATAGCAGTTCGACAAACACTAATTTTAATCATTGAGAAGCTTTATATTGCCTGTACAACGCAACGTTATTAAATCGTTTAGCTGATATTATAGAGTTATCTCCCTGTAGTGTTAGGTACCACCTTAATTTTATAATTTCGAGTTTTAGATGTTTCTGTTGTATATTGAATGATATGATAAAAATAGTAAATTCAATATAAAAAAGAAGATGTGGTATGATTGCCAATGAGACAACTATCAAACCAAAATGACACAGACATTAACAACTATAGTTCACCATACAGCCTTCAACAATGAGAAAAGCCCATCAAGTCAATATGTCAAAACGAAGGAAAAGCCCACCTACTTGTTTTATTTCACTAGTATATATATGATATTTTTCAGAATAGATATTAATATATATGGTAACTTTTTTTTAGGCATCATACGAAAGAAATGGAAAGTTGTCCACTAGGTCATCAACCATCTGCCGAAGCCAAGAAAGGAACACAATACAAGATAGACGTCAGATAGCAATAATGAACTTTGAACATTTCCAAAATGTTTAACTTAAATTTACATTAAAACATAGTCTAATTTTAATAGTTTTTATTTTTTTGATCTATTTTGCTAGCAATATATGGCAATGAAACTTTAATGGTGAAGCTTTATTTTGAAAGTAATGAGGTTAATTCAATCTGATGAGAACTACTGCAGATATTTACTTTCCCAGTGTCCTATTTTGAAAAGGACAAAGGACAAGAATATTTTATTAAACTATACAGAACTATACATGGTAATATTGCAGGTCTGCATGTCCATTTGTGAGTGAATACCAGGGAAATGCCATGGATGCCATACTTTCCATGGCAATCTGTAATTGTTGCCATCATTTTCATGGCAACCTGCCATAAATGCCATACTTTTCATAGAGGCCATGTGAACCTGCCATTGATGCCACACTTTCCATGGAAATCATGGCAATTTGCCATCGATGCCATGATTTCCATCCTTTTATGATTTCATGGCAACGATGGAAATACTGAGTATACAATCCCTGTCACTCTTTTTTTCGATGCCATGGATTTCATGAAATCCATGAAAAAGCTCGTTTCAATACTCCATCCTTTTCATGGCAACAATTTTGCCATGGAAATTCCATGGAATGCCATGAAAATTCTAGGGACGGGTTACATTAATTCTCTATGGCTTTATGGATTTGCCTGGTCATTTAATAGATCTTGTGGTCAACACATGGTCAACTGGGTCTTAGTTGGATCAGATAATCGCCAGTGAGTATTAGCACCATTTTGCAATTGAGAATTATGTAATATTTCATTCATAGGAAAAAATTACAACTGATTGGGGGTCAAATTGGCTTGAAATTGTTTGATTGTATGGCAATTTTTTCCAAAATGTGCAAAAACAAATTTTTAATTTACAATGTATGTATTCTCTATTTCAACTTTTTGATTAGTAATAATGCAGTCATGAAAAGACAATAAACCTTTCTAATGTTTCCCCTCATTAGAGGACATTTCAAAGGTTTATATAAAATTTTATGTCACAATTGAAAATGTCTGATGGAACTGATTGTTGTATGAAGTCAAAAGTTCAAGTGATATGCAGATACCCCAATCAACTGTTGCAGATTCCCAAATAACAATATGTCTATAAACTCAGTAAAATCAGGTGGATTTGCCAAAACTCCCTGAATATTGTACTCAACTTTAGTATTAGAAATAATTTAGACTTTAACTAGACCCCCCACCCCTCACCAACCAAAAAAAGTTTGTGAGATTTAAATTACTGCGATTTCATGCATCTACATACAGGTATACCATGTATGTATCCAATTCCAAATGTGAGTTCATATAATAGGGATATTGATTCAGTTAACTTACATTATTTGCATTGATAATTTAAAACCTATATGATAATTTTTGGATTTACAGTAAACTCAAAATCAGTTTGACAGTCATATGTTCTACTGTAAATTCAGAAATTATTGTGAGGTTTTTATTATTGCGAATAATGCGACTGAGTTGAAAACGCAATAATTAAAACTCGCATTTTGTAATATTTTAACTGAATTAAGCATGACTTTTCTCAAAATCGTAAAAATTAAAATCGCATTTAAGCGTAAAATAACAAAATCGCAATAATAAATGCACGCAATAATTTCTGAATTTACAGTATCATAATAGAGGGGGAGGACATGGGTAAGGGAGACAGGGAGAAAGGGGGTAGGAGAAAGGAGAGGAAGGCTGGGAGAAAGGAGAAAAGGTTGGAGAAAAAAATAAAATATGAAAAAATAAAATATCTCTCTTTTTTCCGGTAAATTAAAGATAAAAATAAGGAGAAGAGGGGTAGGAGAAAGGAGAAGAGGGGTGGGAGAAGGGAGAAGGGTACCCCCTGTCCTCCCCCTCATAATAGCTGTTTCTGATTATTTTGTGCAACTCTTAGAGCAGTGACTGTTTGGCAATCTATCACTCTTTAGCTGCAATTTCTGGATGTAACAGACTGTAAAATTTGGATGTCTGATGCCTCAGAGCAACACTGAATTTATATAACTATTAAATACGCTAAGTCAAGGCCAAATAATAAGTCCAGTGTTGCAGAATCCCAGTTACCAATAATGTGTATGTATGTATAGTGAATAGAAGTTAACTAGACCAAAGGCAAATTGTTCAAGTTAATGATAAATATTGATTCAACTTTTTGAACCTTTACCAATGGACATTTTTAAGATTGAACGATGAACAAATAGCTTTGGTTATTTTATTGAATATTTTATCAAATTTTTATAGCAAAAGTAACTCTATTTGGAAAATATTTCATTTATTATGAAACGAATTCAATCGTTAATCAATAAATTATTTAAAACGATATGTCAACTTGAATTCTGTTGGGAGATATTTGTATTATTTTGTAAATTTATTAATAGGTTTTCACTTGAATATGACTTTAATTACTTATAATTGAATACTACTACTGTAGGACATAACACAAATAAAGTGAAATGATTTTTCATGCCTATCAAGTGATTTATAGTATTAATTGAGGTATCTACAGCTTGTTTCTTTCCTGTAAGGGATTGTAACCATTTAACTTCAAGGGGGGTTATGTTTTTTTTGTCCTAAAAACATATTCTGCTCAAGCAGACGTAAAAAAAAAATTATTTTGAAAGCAGATTTTCCCCATGCCAATAGTGTTATATGTTGAAAAAAAAAACAATTTGCATGATTGATAGTTTCAAGATAGTAAATAAAAATGTTCGTCCCTTCTTTATTCACTTATATTTTTGTACATCACCAGATGTCATTTAAAGGGTAATATGTATAAGTTGAGGTCCAATGTGCAGAATCCCCAGTAGGGATATAAGGAAGGTCTATAAAATGGACAGATATCTGTTGTATAAGACTGCATGTTGACCTAAACATTTGTAATGTTTTTCAGTTTTTGTCTAGTTGATGAGAGGGGCCTCTGAGTGTGGCCAAGTAGTCTAAGTAGTTATTACTGTAATCACTAGCCAGTCAACACTGAGGTTGTGAGTTTGAACCCCACTTGTGCGTGTGCACTTTACTCCAATCATAATTGACTAGAATTGTCAAGTTTTTCTATCCGAGGTTGTGGTTTTTCTCTACACAACTCTGCTACCTCCACCAATAAAACCTGGCCACCATGAAATAGCCTGAAAGTGATGCTTAAAAGTGGCATTAAAACACCAACAATCAATCAATCTAATTGATGAAAACTTCTGTTTATACATATTTTTTTATAATTTCCTTTTTTGTCTGGTCAGATGACATTTTGACCTTGGAATCTGAGACAGACATTTAACCTTGAATGACTCCTGAAGGCTTATTAGCATTTGATGATAATTTTGTGTGTGGACTCTTGTGAGTTTCTGATGATAGAACCTTCATACTTTGTTTGTTGTATGACTCTGAAGAAGACCAATGTTGACATATCTTTAGAAATTGGAAGCATGGCAAGATTGATACCAATTACTGGTAATAATCAGCCATTGACCTTCCATTGACTTATATTATCTTCCATGCAGAAGAGCTGTAAACAAAAATGGAAAAAATGGCAAAATAATGATATTAATAGGAGAATAAATGGTTTTGTAAGAAGACTGATTATCGAATCAAAATAACAAATCTGTTTGGTTGACCACACTTTAGTTTTCAATTAAGATACCAGTATTGTACAAGGATTAGTATTCTATCTCAATTTCCGAAGGAGTCGGGGATATAAAGAAATATCATACTCTCTCTGTATTAATCTGTGGTAGTTAAGACAATCCATTGACAGACTGGAATATTAAGAAAAGTATATGATGGGGATAGATTGAGCGAGACAGCAAACCAATGACAAAGAGAATTAATAAACATTCTTGATGGCAATATATAATTAAGGTTGGCACAGTATGTTTGGGCTCTTTCATAGGATATTTGTGCTTTTTAAAATGGACATTTGCACTTTTTATATAAACATTTGTGCTTTTACAATTTTTGCTTCTTATGACTTTACTCTTATTTTATACAAGCTTAGGACCCCGTAGGTTTGACCTGGCATAGAGAGAAAGTCATAATTTTCATTATGCTTGAAAATGTATAGTCATTTCATGGCAAATTCATCGTTAAAAGTAATTTTATAGCGCCTTAGTACTAGAGCTAATAGTATACATTCTAAAGACACAAAGACGTTTTGCCGTCACAGGTCAGTTTTCACTGATTATCTGGCGCTAGGAATGAACAGATTAAGCTCTAAATTGTAATCTGTCCTTGCTCAGGTATTTCGCCCACTGATTTAAAATAAATATTCTAGTTTCTCTTCCTCAATATCATGTTACAGGTAAAAAAGAACAAATGTCATATCGTGTTACATGTAAAAAGTGCAAATGTTCTATTATGTAATAGGTAAAAAAGCACCAATTTTATGTCTTATCTTGTTACAGGTAAAAAAGCACAAATGTCATATTGTGTTACATTAAAAAGTGCAAATGTTCTACTGTGCATTAGGTCAAAAAGCGCAAAGATCTTATCGTGTTACAGGTAAAAAAGTGCATTGTCCTATGGTGTTACAGGTAAAAATGTGCATATGTTCATTTGTAAAGTTTTTACCCAATCTATTAGACATCACATGGTAATGCAGTCGCTGCAAAATTTTTTGATATACATGACCATAGCATCGCATAAATCCCTTCTATTTATTAAAACAGCTTACATGAAATTTTATTGAATTTAATTTTGAAAGAAAGCTGGGCATTATATTCAAATCTGTGAAAAAAAATTGTTTGTACAAGTGGAATACTGTAAATTCAGAAATAATTTATATTGAGTGCATTTTTATCGCAATGTTGACATTTTTGGGCGATATTTAGAAAAATCCTGTTAAATTCATATAAAAATTTCAAAATGTTAGTTTAAATTATTAGGATATTTTCGCAATAATAAAAAAAACATGGCAATAATTTCTGAATTTACAGTGGTTCTTTGCCAAGTTCATGAAGTAATGTGACCTTAAGTATTTACCAGGAGAGTAAACATATTAATAGTTCAGGGAGCAAGAAATAGTTTATCTTTTGATCTGGAGTACTAAGTACTTGTATTAAGTATTGAACAATAGGTTTAGACTTATGTGACTGTTTATTTAGTGAAGGAAAATGTTTACCTGCAACTTAAAACAGGAATGCTGGTTTAATATTAGTATAATTAATACAACATGTGTTACTATAGTAGTCAGAAATTTTCATGAAACCACAAAAGGAAAAAGACAATTTCACATATTTTTTTTATATTTTTAATGATTTGAAATTGAAATAATTTAATTTTGAATGTAACATAAGGCTGGTCCATGATTCAGACGATATATAATAGTCCTGAATAAGGGATAGGTTATATTATAATCAGAAATTTGCAAAACAGGGATTATGTCATACTTATTATTCAGGAGCTACCAGATTAATTTGTCTACAAAATTGTATTTACCCATAAATGAATTGAAATTTATCAAATTCCCCAATTTCAAACTTGAGCTCAGACTACTTCTAATTTTGAAATCTCATGATTTTGCATTATTTACCAGTAAAAACTTGGAATTTTTAGATTGAATAATTGAGTATACTCTTGATGAAGCTGATCAAAATGAACTTTTACTTTATCATCATTAGGGAGCCATTTATTTAGGTTACTATTGCAAGACTCTGATATTAAAATCACTAAGGAGATGTGGTTAATGAATGCCAGTAAAACAAATATCAACCTTACAATTTTGTAACTAAAAATGCGTTCAATTTCAGTTTGGTTTGGAAGGAAACAAAAAGGAAGAGGGAGGGTAGGAGGGGTCCTGGTCTTAAAAACATGAAATCTAGACATCCAGGGCTTAAAATGAAAAGTGATTCTGTTTATCTTCACTCCACTTAGCATTTTAAGTTCTGAGCTTGTGAGGCTTAAAAGATATCTTGCTATAGATATAGGAAGATGTGGTGTGAGTGCCAATGAGACAACTCTCCATCCAAATAACAATTTAAAAATTAAACCATTATAGGTTAAAGTACGGCCTTCAACACGGAGCCTTGGCTCACACCGAACAACAAGCTATAAAGGGCCCCAAAATTACTAGTGTAAAACCATTCAAACGGGAAAACCAACGGTCTAATCTATATAAACAAAACGAGAAACGAGAAACACGTATATATTACATAAACAAACGACAACTACTGTACATCAGATTCCTGACTTAGGACAGGTGCAAACATTTGCAGCGGGATTAAACGTTTTAATGGGCCCAAACCTTCTCCCTTTTTCTGAAACAATAGCATAACATCACAACATATAAAAACATACGATAAAATATCAATTAGCAGACTTAACTCAATCAAAAAACGTATGATTACACAAAGAATATGTATATATATTTTTAATGATAAGGACAGCTAAGATTTCAACTTTGATCATTTCCACTTCTAACCTTTATTTTAAATTCTAAAAGCCCCTATCTGTATTTAGAGTAAATGAACTCAAATAATCAGTTACAAAATGTGTTCCCAGTTTTCCTTGTACAAGGTCAAAAGCATGTGCTTGACAGGACTAGTGTTGGCCATCTAGAAAAATGTCCATTAGCTAATACTGTGAATTCATTTATTTTCATGGATACCATAATTTTCGTGGTTTGAAGAAAACTAGCATATTCGTGGATATTTAATTTTGTGGTTTTGGCAAAGTCTACATTCATTCCTCTAATTAGAAAAATGTGTTATTCGTTGAACATCTGAATTTGTGGATCTCATGTTCCCAGGAAATCCACAAAAATTGGTGTCTATTGAATATTGATGAATCTATAGAACTCTAAAAATTGAGTTTTATGAATTAATTCTGATTCAGCTTTCACAAGTAATAAGTATGTTAACAAATCATTTTAACCAGTGCTTAGATAAGTAATGCATGCAAAAAAACTCTTTGATGATAAAGGTTAAATTCTCTAGCATGATGAACTGCAGATTTTTTCTAGATATTATACTGAAATTATTTAAGTATGATATAGTTAAAATACAATATATTGCTTAACAGCGTAAAACAGCTTTACAAATTTTTATTCAAACTTTCTTGTATCACTGTCATATTAAATCAGATTATTTTCTCTGAAATCATTCATTTGGAAAACCATTTCAAATAAGATTCTACTTGTACAAGTAAAATGTCTTAGTGAATATTGAAAATGTTTGAACGCTTTGAAGGATCGCTGACTATGAATTAAAGGAAATTGAAAGTAGCTCACCCTTAATTTAGTATTTTTGATTGATTTATTACAAGATATGTCTGAAATCTTGAAAGGTACAAATATAAAATCAGCAACTTTTAATTTACAGGAAATTGGAAAAGGCATTGATATTAGTTTTGGACATGATATACACCGATTCACACCCAAAATGTATATCCTGTACACATTAAGTGAACTTTTGATGTTTTTGATGAGATGCCTCAGATTATATTAGATTTGAATAAAATTAATTTAATTCACATATTACTATCTCAAAATGCTTTGGTAATTAACAGACAATTACATCCAGATTCAGAATTCTACATAAAAACAGAAATGCAATAATTGGCACTCAACTTTTTATACATCTCAAGTTCATGTATATTTGACTTTACAATCTTAAATCATTTAACTATTCTTCATAAACTTAATGAAAAGTAAGAGAACAAACATGTATCAAAAAGAGAATATCAGATTATTGTCTCACCTGGAAGACTGTTTACAGCCCTCAAATGGTGTAAACTACTCGTGTTTACCATACAGCATTTCAACTTACACAATACCACATATACTAAATACAATAAGGTATACTTCATATACCTTACTCCCTAACACCATACATCATACACTATACACCATACATCATTACACCATATACCATTACACCATTCAACATTACATCATACAACATTACACCATACAACTTTACACCATACAACATTATACCATTCAAAATTGCACGATTCTACATTACACCATGCATCATTACACCATTGAATATTACACCATACAAAATTACACCTTTAACCATAACACCATTTAACATTAAACCATAAAGCATTTCACCATACAGCCTTACACCATATAACATTTCACCGTACAACATTACACCACACAACATTACACCATACACCATTCAACATTACACCATATAACATTTCACCATACAACATTACAACATATATGATAACACCATATAACATTACATTATTCAATATTACACCAATTAACATTACCCCATAAATCATTTCGCCATTCAACATTACACCATTTAACATTACACCATAAACCATTTCACCATACAACAATACAATATACTTCATGATCCATAGACTAAACACCATTATACAATTTTACCATACAACATAACACCATTCAACATTACACCATATACATTACATCATACAACATTACATCATACAACATTACACCATATACGATTACATAATACAACATTACACCATTCAAAATTTAACCATACAACATTACACCAATCAATATTACACCATATAACATTTCACCATACCACATTACACCATATAACATTTCTCCATACAACATTTCACCACACAAAATTACACCATACACCATTCAACATTACACCATATTACATTTCACCATACAACATTACAACATATATGATTACACCATATAACATTACATTATTCCATATTACACCAATTAACATTACCCCATAAATCATTTCACCGTTCAACATTACACCATTTATCATTACACCATAAAACATTTCACCATACAACATTTCACCACACAACATTACACCATACACCATTCAACATTACACCATATAACATTTCACCATACAACATTACAACATATATGATTACACCATATAACATTACATTATTCCATATTACACCAATTAACATTACCCCATAAATCATTTCACCGTTCAGCATTACACCATTTATCATTACACCATAAAACATTTCAACATACAAAAATACTACATACACCATGATCCATAGACTTAACACCATTACACTATTTTACCATACAACATAACACCATTCAACATTACACCATATACATTACATCATACAACATTACACCATATACCATTACATCATACAACATTACCCATATACATTACATCATACAACATTACACCATATACATTACATAATACAACATTACATCATATACATTACATAATACAACATTACACCATATACATTACATAATTCAACATTACACCATATATACCATTACATAATACTACATTACACCATTCAACATTACACCATACAACGTTACACCATATACCATAACATCATACAACTTTACACCATTCATCATTACACCATACACTATTACACTGTACATCATACATCATTTCTCTTTTCCATTTAAACTATACATGGTTTTGCGCAAAAACAATTATAAGCTATATAAAAAGTTTGAGAGCATTTTACATTCCAATACATCTGTTATATGAATTAAAATTTAAAAACAGCCCATCACTTCTCCTACATATATACACTATTACCCATGAACTAGTCTCCATTACAGCACACATGTTTTATTTGGAAATTTACATCATTTAAGGCTGTCTCTCTGTATTTAAGATTTTTATTATCCATCTCAAAAACTACTCCATATTTCCAACTGGAAAATTCTTACTTTTGTATGAAAAATAAACTAAGCTAATGAAAAAAACACAGTTTGAAAAATGGTATTTAGTTTCTTAAACAGAAAAGTAAATATTTTATTACTTTTTGTGGAATTCATTGTACAGACAACAGTTAATCATGCTGTCAAAAGAAAAATACCTGTATATATGAGCTTATGCACCTATCATGTGAGTCTTTGCTAAAGCATTGTGACACTTAGTATTATATAGATATAATAGGTATTATATTATAAAGGTCAGTGAGTATCAGCAAGAAATTTTTATCATTTGATCTGAATTGACACTTAATTCTTGTATAATAAATAATTTTAGATAATACATGCTAATCCAATTAAGATTTTCATAAGTCTGTGAGTTTTTTCTTGTAAGAGCAAAAGCGCAATAATTTGAGTCAATATTTTTAGATTTTTATATATGTTCATGATATAAGTGATGAATGTTCTGAATATACATGTTATATTTGAAACTGGATCATGGGTCTGGCAGCCATCACTCAATGATTTTGTGAGATAGCATTTAAGAAATGATGAAAAGACATCATGTTTTTTGCCATCATTGTAGAGTCATGAACGAGTCTTAATGTCTGAACATAATTTTTTTCTAGTGTTTTGCCATAATCAAGTCTCTGATTGATTTGCATGAAATTAACATGGATGTTTTTTGATTGATGAAAGAGGAACTCCCTTTTTAAAATGTTGAGTGATTTTGAAAAAGTTTGAAATGATTTACCATAGTTATGCAACTTTATTTGTGTAAATATGCTGAATTGAATTGCTTAATACAAGATGTCTGTCTAGGCCAGAGAACATAATGACTTTAGAAACTAGATAAGGTTTCATGCTTAAAGGATCATTGACAATAGTGACGTTATTTATTGACTATTCAGCAAAAAAAAACCTGCTTTGTATCATTGCTGCTGGTTATCGAACCACAAGATTGTAAAAATAACTTGATAAATACTGGTGAATTACGTCATATTCTTGTTTTCATTGATGTGACAAAAAAAGCTGTTTGGATGTAGATCTTATAGCTATTTTCTACAGCTAATGATCAACACCATTGGTCTTTAAGGTATTTGAATGTTCCATTTGAGTGAATGAATTTGTTTCAAGTTATGCAATATCAATATTGCAAGTCTGTAGTTTTTAGCTCACCCAGTATAAAGGACCACTGAGATATGAGACAAATTTGCCAAATTCATGTTTTTTCTAAGATTAACTCAGTTTGATTTGAATCACAAGAAATAATCCTTATATATCACTGTGCTTAAACGGCCGTGGGTAACTTAAGTTACCCACAGCCCAAGATGGCGGACTCTAAACTCGTTGAGATGACAGTTGATACGAAATATACTTTTTGCAACGTTTTTCATGATCTATGTAAATATTGATAGGATTTTTGAATAAAGAAATCACCTACCATCTCTTCAAATTCGTTAATTTTGACTTCACTTTAGCGCAGGGCAAACTTTTAAAAAATGTATAAGATATCCGTAACTTACAAGTTAAAAATAATCAGACTGTCCGTAACTTTATTTTCGGATGTGGGTAACTTTTTTTCAAAATTGTAATATTAACAATTTCAACAGTTAAAGGACAATACACACTATCAAACCCCTTAATTTTTACATAGATTTATACAATAGCGATATGCTTCAAACTAAACAAGAGAAAAAGTAAACCAGAGTGTCACGGATTTTCCGTTAAATTTGAAAAAAATATTCCCGGAATAAAACGGGATCTGACGGTACGGCGAAATTTATCTAACATTCTTCTAGCTTTATAGATTGTTCACTGATGAGTCCTTGGCGGAAAAAAAATGATATTCTTTCCTTTAAATAATTCTGAATTGTTAGCCAAAAAGGTATGGTCTCTACTATATCTAGTGTGATGTGTTGTTGATCATGAGAAAAAAATGCCAATATCTAGGAGTAGATGGAAGGCTATATTATTGAACATCACGGTGTCAGTTTATTATAGTAATAAAGGTAGATTTAAAATCTTCTAACAGTTTCATTGACCTCAGGGGTTCAATAAGATTGGAATCAAATCATAGGTTTGGACTGATTCATCTGTATTTCTGCTAAGGATTGACCTCTTTGAAAGTTACTGACATCATGCTAAAGTTACGGACATCCCTATTGGTATAAGGAAAAAAGTTACGGACAAGTTGTTTGGAAGTTACGGACATCATAAGTGTTTTGGCAAATCGTGCTGTAATCGTTTATTTTGTAGTTACTAACCACGTTTTACATTGCAGAGTTTCCCTAAAAGATTTATATAACTTTTTAATTACTGAACATTTCTTTTGTATTCATGGTATTGTAATTATATAGGAGCAAACTTCCTAACCGAAGCCAGGCGGCTCCATCTTGGGCTGTGGGTAACTTAAGTTACCCACGGCCGTTTAAGCACAGTGTATATGGGAGATCAATTTGTATTGGAATTCAAAGTTATTTTGAAATATCATAGTTTCATTTGAGTGAACGAGTTTGATTCTAGTTATATGCAATATTTATATTGCAGTCTGTTGTTTTAGCTCACCTGGTATAAGGGACCACAGATATGAGATAAATTTGACAGATTCATATTCCGGGTTATATTTTAAATCATGATTTTAAATGTTTAACGAAAGATAAATTAGTGTAGTTGTATGCTGAATTTTCTAAAAAAATACAAATTCAAATATCCACAAAATTGAATTGAGCTAAAAACATCAAAGAAAGTAACCATGACAATAAATGATTCCATAGCACTTATTTTGAAATACCAAAAAATGTATCTGATATGGATGCATATTTTTCACACTTCAAGTTCAACCAATAACTAAATATGATAAAAATGGCTTATATCTTATGAGCTGTAAGTTTATACTAAAGTTTATACTAAATTAACCAACGTAAACTGTGCATAACATTTTCCCTATCAGTTAAGAACTATTTGTATATTTTACATACAATAGATCATAAGATTTGCTGGAACAAGATTTGTTCATACTGTGAATACATGTATATTCTAGAAAAGAAAGTCAATAACTCGGCGTGAAAGACAATGCCCACACATGACACAACACTCAGTTTAGTACCTTTATATTGTCAACATTGTCAACTGCATCCTAATGGACAAAAGTGCTTTTGAACTTTTATCCATTGCAGAAATGGATTTGCTGCAGAAGCGTAAACTTTTGTTAGGGTCAAAGTTTTTGACCGTTGTCTCTATAATTGTTTTCCACTGCAGATTACTTATAGTGGTTTCCAGTTTTGGAGGTGTATTTTGTTGTGATTTTACAGTAATTTCATGGATAATAAATATCGAACAAAAAAAACCTCAATTATTACTGCAATATAAGTTCTGTGTTTAGAGTTATAAACAGTCATCTAGCTAAAACGAATATAGAAAAAGGTTGAATTAAGATTTTAATGTAGATGTGTTAATTAAACAAAGAACATTTATTTGATAAGTAAAGCACCAGTCTGTCAAAATAACTTTTACAGTCTATATATATATTGTCTGTAAAATGGTAGAACTTGCTAATTAACAGGATATTCACGGAAAATATATTCATTTGGATGATTTGAAATAATTTAGTTTATTTTACAATAAATAACAGATGACCTTTCTATATATATATGATAGTGCTAACCATGAATAAATGAAACTTACAGAGGAAATTGGTAATAATATTTAATGACACAGTGCATGAAATGCCAGTATTATAATGTATTTTAAATGTATTGTTTTTAAATATATTGTTTTTGTTTTTCAGGGGCTGTCAACAGTTTCAGGGTCAGATTCCAAATCAGACTTGTCCAACAACACACAAGACCCCAAGATGGACAAGGTCTATTACGAATATCGGAAGACCTTGATGACAACGTCACGAGCCAATGATGATTTAGGTATTGATATGGAAGAGGATAGTCTCGGTATGGGTGTCGTTCGTAAAGAAGTCGATCTCACAAATGATGAAAAGCAATATCTTCTAGCCGTGGAAAGAGGGGACATTCCTTCTACAAGGCAATATTTAAACATGGGCCTACAAACTGGACTAAATATAAACTGTGTGGACCCATTAGGACGTACGGCCTTACTTGTCTCCATTGAGAATGAGAATATAGAAATGATAGAATTGTTATTGAGTAATAATGTGGAATTAGGTGATTCATTGTTACAGGCTATTAATGAGGAGAACGTAGAGGCTGTGGAATTATTACTCAATCATGAGGTGGCTACTAAAGGAGAAGAGGTAAGACATTTAGATTGTAGATAGATAGTAAGACATTTTCAGAAATATTGAGGACCTTTATGCAATGCAGCACAATATAACAAAAACATTTTTGAAAAAAACATGGTTAAGAGTGTTTTGATAGTACTTATAATGATCATGTCACTTTTATGAACGGAAATGTGTGGCTGTAGTTAAAGGCAAAAGCTTTGGTCAAAAAGATCGAGAATTACGTTAAAATGACTGTCTCTTAAGAAAGCCTTGAAAAAAAAAGTAGATGACCGTTGCATGCTTTGCCCAGCCTGAGTTTTACCGAACATTTTATAAATGTCCGGAATACATGTCTTGGTTAAGACTCTAATCCATTTCTGGTCCCAATCCACACAATAAAGCTTGAAAATGATTGATTTACTCCAGTTTTTATTCGGATTTATAATGTTACAATGCATTTTAAGGGATATACTGTCCTTCCCCAAATATAATTTGTACACACAATTGGACAAAAGTATGATCCATATTGGACCATATTGAGCATTATGAGATAGACAGCAGAACACACTATGTGCATCATAAGTTTTCAGTTATCACATTTTTCCACATTTCAACCAAAATAAAGATCTTTACCATCAAAGTGCACAATTAAGACATTAAAGTGACAGTACAATGTACTACAAAAACTTGGATTTGTGCTAACATTTTGCCGAGTTTGGATTTTTTAGATTTTTCAGATTTGTAAAAAAAATGTTGATCAAACATTAACGATGATTGGTAAACTTAGATTAAATAAAATTTTATGGCCAGTCTCTAGCGTACATACATGTACATCAACACTTGAAAGAGCCTACCCATTTGTAGCATAAACTTTAAGGTTATTGATGCCTCAAATATAGTTCAGTTTGGTGAAAAATCCAGTTTGATATTGTTCATGATCAATATGTAGAATACCTGTCACATGTCACAGTTGCTACACCAGATTAAATCAGAGGAAATTATAGGAGAATAATAAACCTACTTAACCTCATACTATATTCTAAAATATCACTGGAAAAAATACTTGATTGTTTTGGGAAAAATCCTTTCATACAAATCCACATTTAAATGAAAGAGAGGCAAAAGATACCAAAAGGACATTCAAACTCAAGTCAAAATAAAGCTGGCAAGGCCATGGTTAAAAAAGAGTTTTTCCCAGCATTATAATTAGAGTATCAGGGGACTTATATCACTGTATATCATGGATTTATTTAATTTGTGACACTTAATTATCCTATCCAATGTGAATGTTTTGATTCTTTTTTTAAAACATTGTCTTCAAAGGTTCATACAGCAGTTAAATTTTTGTCTAATTCATGCTTAGGTTGAGGGTATTAGACATTTCGGGCTACCAATAACAATTATTATATAAAACAGAAAAAGATTTATAATGATAATTTGAAAAAAATATGAATAAGCATGACATAGAAAGATTTGTCATAAATATTTATGAATAATCTTGATTTTTAAATCCTCAGACCAAGGACAAAAGATTTGTCATAAATATATATGAATAATCTTGATTTTTAAATCCTCAGACCAAGGACAAATTAAAGCCAGTCATATGCAATAATCAGAAAGCAATTATTTCATAGAACGAACAGGAAAGAAATGTAATTGATATCCCGATTTTTCTTTTTCCATTACAATCATTGTTTAATATGTATGATTATCTTAATTCCATGGCTGTCAGATATGTTGTGTCCTCTGCAGAAACTCAAAAGAACTCTATAATAGGCTTAAATATAGCTTGGACAGTCTGTTTGTAATGGCTCTTACTCAAGAGATTGTTTTATAATTAAATGACAAAAGGTTGGTTAATACTATAAGGACAAATGAAAAAAAAAATTGTCTCTTCTTTTAGAAAAAAAGGTGGGCATAGGAAGATTTAGGAGGTGTAGGGAGCTACAAGTGGTTTATGTATGTTCCATTAGAACATGTTAAGTGTTGCCTTAAGTTGTTCTGCTACCTCTCCCCTTTTCAAAATCCTGGTTATGCATCTAGTAAGCATAAATGGATTTTTAATTGCAGATTTTTTACTTCCAAAATAAAACTTATAGAAGGCATATTGAGGCAATATAAAAAATAACCCTTAATACGAATATTACTTATTTTAGCCTTACTGTATAAACTAGGAAGAAGGCTTAAAAATTTGGATCTATAGTTGGTAGCATCCAGACAGGGAAATGGAGTCATGACATCCATTGACACAGATCTATATGTTATTACACAAACACAACTATTTTCTGTCAAATAGAAATGGAATTGTGATAGGATGATGTCTATCATTTGATCTTTGATTGATTTATAAACTTATTATAATCTTTGATTTAATTGGTTTTCGTTCTAGTTCTTTTCTGTAGGATTTACATTTGCAGCTAAAAACACATTTATAAAATATCGGCCAGTCCTTCATTTATATACTTATGGATGTGGAATAGGTTGTTCTCTAAAAGTTACCGTTCTTGGTAAAAGAATCAGAAGATACCCAACTTGTCAGTCTATAGATATAAGAACATGTGGTATGAGTCAAATGAGACAACTCTCCATCCAAATCACAATTTATAAAAGTAAACCATTATAGGGTAAAAGTACAGCCTTCAACACAGAGCCTTGAATTTAGGGGAGAGCGTTGATCAAAAGATATATTATAAAAAAATTTAAAATGTTTTCGTCCCAAAGTGTGCCAATGCTCTTTCCATTTTGGTCTATTGCATCTCCTATATATACTCTAACCATGGAACTGGTTTTAAACAAATGAGTTAAAAAGAAAAACAGAAGTACAGCTGAACTAAAGAAATATATATAATGATCTCAAGATGTCTATTTTGGTGTTTAACAAAATATAATAGCCTATTTTCATATATTACTGACTTTTGACTCCGAAATTTATATTTTTTCAACAGGCTATACCTACGACATTCTCACAGGTACCAAGTTGAGTTAGAGCAATGTAAAGAAGTAACATCAAGCTTTAAATCTGTACAATTCATGGGGAAAATATACTGCAGCATATTTTCTTAAAATGACAAACTGTTAGGAAAATAGAAAAATTTCCCCTCAAATTACACCGATTAAATTTTTAATTTTATTTATTATGACTGCACTTAATTGACCGAGTACCAGAATATTGTAGGTAACCTGTCAAAAAAAAATATAAACGGGTGTCAAAAGTCGTTATAAATATGAAGATAGTCTATTCAGGTGCACATGTCGAGTTGTGCTCATTGACATTTTCATTTATAATTTATAAGTTTTTTTTTTTTTAAAGACATCTGTTGAGCTAGAAAAAAACTGTTATGACTGTTGATAATAATTGCAATATTAAATGCTAATTTGTCCATATGTAACAAATGTTCAGTCACCAAACTGATAAACACCTGTCACTTGTTAGGAATGGTGCTCTCATTATTGACCTAGATAACATTTTTAAAGGCAGTGCTTTAAGGCCTGACTTTTAAGTCATGAGGTTCATCTTTTCATACGCAATCTTTGCAGGGGGTCTTTTGGCCAGAAATAGACCCGGAAATGTTCGAATTTCTCCTCTTCTTTTTATGGTATAATATGGTTTTTGTTTCTTTCATTTACATTGGGGACTAAAGAAACGATCAGTGTGTATTGTTCGTTTTATAGAAATTGTTATTAGTGTGTATTTTGCATTATAAGCAGTCAACCTGACTACAAACTATCATTATGTGTATTCCGTGTGGAAAGAGGTCGGGTCAATTTCGAGTGTTATCTGACATCTAAAGATTCTTTAATTAGTTCAGACGTTGATATAACAATGAAAAGTCGACTGAACATGATTAATATTGCATCTTCTATAATTCAAAGCGGAATTCGGTTTATGAACGAGAAACCGTAAAAGCGTTTCTAGTTATGTATGTTGTCTACGTATTATCCTGGTTCCCGGTACTACGTTCCGGGTATTAGCTATTTGATATATGTGATGTGTAACATTACGATCGGGTACCAGCCAATCTACGTGTGTATGTGTATATGATTTCCCGCCAAAATGGCCGATTTACAGCTAAAAAAATAGTCCATAAACGTTCCGTATTATGATATGCAAATTCATGATTAATCGTAACTTTTTTTTATCTTTGTATAATAAATATAACAAAATGGATTCCACTAAATTGAAAATAACATTATTTTACGAGGATTTCTCATATTTTTCTCACTTCCGGCGCAGTAATACGTATGTTTTGAAGAAGCTCGAAGGATTTGACAAAGTGAATTGAGAAGGAAACGGATAGATATACGTCCTTGCTATCAGGTAAAACAATTTAAATGTACAGAACAAAACATTTACTTCACGCAAATAGTACAGGCTCAAGCTGTTTACTGTCTTACACGACTGTAGTCGAGTGTTTAAACGACGGCGGTGACCTACAAGGTACGGGTCATACTGGGTCAAGTCTAAATATGTAAACATCTCCACGTGCTATTAGGTAGAAAGCATCGTAATGCAATGTCTACAATTTTTCCTCCTTTATACATCGTTTAACCAGACATATTTCTCTTTCAAATACTCTTTAACACGGATTGAATGTACGTATATTTTCTAGTGTTTTCTTGTCCTTATTAAAGTTCATTTGTTGATGTTTAAATATTTTTGAACGACTGAACACAGGAGTGAATGAATGCAACAATTATATATACTGAAGACTTTTGCTGTAAAATGATAGTGTACGTATATCATACTGATAATTATTCTAGCAGTAATTATGTTAATTTAGGATGTAATGACAGGAATTCACGAGTTATGCCTCAGGCTTTCTGAAAAAATATCAATGACAATGTAAAAAGGAACAAAACATTGACACGAATGATGCTCTCTTCTATGTTATAGTTATCTAGGTATGTGTGTTGCACAAGTTTAAAAAAAAACTTAAGTTATAAAACTTTTTTTCAGGGCACAAACCCACTTTAAAGAGACTTGTCTACTGCCATACCCATCCTATTTTCATGCTCCATTTGCAAGCAAGAGACTGAATGGTTTGCAAAATTAAAAATCAGGACGGTGTCCAATTAAAACAAAAGAACTAAACTGGATGAATATTGTAGGAGAAATCTAGAGGAAAGTTTTGATTTGTGAAATTGGTTTTCCTGAAAAGTCATTCATCCTAGCCTGCAGAAAGGAACTATAACTGTCCACCACCAACTGACGAGCTAATGTTGAGCTTCACATATGGAATTACTCAAATACCATCAATGTCTATGTTTTCAGCACAGATTTCACAAGTTATGACAAAGCTGTGCTTTTTTTTATACCTGTTAAAGAGTTGTATACTAAATTTAATTTTTTTATCAATAAATATATATTGTGTCATTTAAGAACTTGTATTTTGCCAAAAAATGCATACTAGTGAATGAAAGTGGTGCAGTTCATTTTGCTTTGGTATATAGAATTGAATTACAATTGTTCATGTTATTGGAATGCTTATAAAAATAAGGAGATGTGGTACAATGTATATGATATTTAATGAGTTTATCAAGCAAAAGTGAATAAGAAATAGGTATAAGCAGTTACAGGTACATGTACTACTGTACAATCTCAAACTATGAGAAAAACTCATACCGTAAAGAGAATTTCATATTTACAAGTAAGTTTTGTTTTTGTGTTGAATAATTTTCTTCTATTGTTTTAATTGCAAATATGGGAAGTGGTTAAATGCTAATGAGACAGCTGTTATGGCCACAGAGCTTTAATTGAAAACTTCTTTTTCATTCATACCGGTAGATTTTGCCTGGAGTTAGAAACATATCTGCCAACTTTTCATATTGCACATGGGGGTTTTACGTGAAAGATGGTCAATATAGTCATACAAAACCTTCAAGGGAGCCTTCAAATGGAAGCAGGACAAGTTGCCCCACTGGCTAATCGCCCTACTTTTTTAAAAACTGCCACAAACTGATTTATCAAATCGCCCCACATGTGAAATTGGTTAAATCATGTTTAATATTACTCCTGTCAACTCGCCCTACTTATAAAAAAACGGTAATATTTAGATTAATATATACAATTAAAAATAAAAACTCGCACCACTTTAACGAAAACTAATCTACACAGAATACAAACAAACCAAAAATTAATTTAATTACTACATGTATTATTGATATATACTGAAATTATAATTCTAAAAATAAAACTGATTGTTGAAGAATAACTGTAAGTTTTGAAGCTTAGTTATTTGCATAACAGTTGAAAAGAAACCAGTTAAATGTATCAAAATGCAATATAAGGAATTTAACTTATATTTAATGGAATAACATCTTTTTCCATAAGTGGGGCGAGTTGGCATTACTAAGTTGGCAGGAGAAATATTAACGGGATTTATCACAGTTCACAAGTGGGGCGATTTGGTAATTCAGGTTGGGGCAGTTTTTTTGTCGAGCCTGCGACTTTTGTCGCAGAAAGCTCAACATACATTGTAGGGATAGTGATACGGCGGTGGCGATGTTAGCTCAGTTCTTAATAGGTTTATATTTTAGAAGGTCCGAGACCTGGATGCTTCATACTTTGTATATGGTTGCCTCATGTTATGAAGATTCCGTCGGTCACTTGTCCAATGTCCTTGACCTCATTTTCATGGTTCAGTTACTACTTGAAAAAAAAGTTAAAAATTTTTAAAAATGTTAAATTCTCTCTTATTATAAGTAATAGGATAACTATATTTGGTATGTGCGTACCTTGCAAGGTCCTCTTGCCCGTCAGACAGTTTTCACTTGACCTCGACCTCATTTCATGGATCAGCGAACAAGGTTAAGTTTTGGTGGTCAAGTCCATATCTGAGATACTATAAGCAATAGGTCTAGTATATTCGGTGAATGGAAGCACTGTAAGGTGTACATGTCCAACTGGCAGGTGTCATCTGACCTTGACCTCATTTTCATGGTTTAGTGGTTATAGTTAAGTTTTGTGTTTTGGTCTGTTTTTCTTATACTGTTTGCAATAGGTCTTCTATATTTTGTGTATGGAATGGTTGTAAGGTGTACAGGTCTACCTGGCCGGTGTCATATGACCTTGACCTCATTTTCATGGTTCAGTGGTCAAAGTTAAGTTTTTGAGATTTGGCCTTTTTTTCTAATACTATATGCAATAGGTCAACTATATTTGGTGTATGGAAATATTTCATGATCTATATGTCAGTCGCACAGGTTTTATTTGACCTTGATCTTATTTTTTACGGTTCATTGCTCAGTGTTAAGCTTTTGTGTTTTGGTCTGTTTTTCTTAAACTATAAGCAATAAGTCAATTTTATTTGTTGTATGGAAGAATTGTAAGCTGTACATGTCTACCTGGCATGGTTTATCTGACCTTGACCTCATTTTCATGGTTCAAAGGTCAATGTTTAGTTTTCTTGGTTTATGTTAAGATTATGTGACAGTTGTAATAACGCTTTATTATTAGGACTATCAACATAATATCAATGATTAGTAAAGAAGAATAGACATTTCAGTGTGTGCACCCTTGTTTTTAAAGTGGGGCGAGTTAGTGAAAAGTGGGGCGATTTGTCATGGATTCCCTTCAAATATATTCTAATGTGGATTTTGGCTTCTTCGTGCATTAGCAAGTTCATAGCCATTGTTAAATTAATTGTTTTCTTTAAAATAGTCGACAAAATTGCTCTTACAAAATTTCCATTTGGGAGCCTTGAGCTTGATTGGGGAAATACTATGCAAAAACTGACAGTTGACAGGTATGGTCATCAAAAAAGTTGACATGTTACTATGTACATTTACCATTATGTTACTTGATGTCCTTGCTATACACACAGTACAGAGACTAGTCAATCTTTGTGAACTTTTTTTTATGGGAGTCATAGAATATGTGTATACAATCAATAATTAAAAATAGTCTATTTATATTGAAAAGGAAAAGTTCTTATATGTCTAAAGAAAAGGGACGGAAGACACCAAAGGGACAGTCAAACTCATAAATTTAAAGCAAACTGACAAGGCCATGGCTAAAAATGCATTTCATGGGAGGCACAGAAAATATACTGTAAACAGTAGACTAGATATAGGTGAACTAGGTACAAAAGAACTCTAAATCTTAAATTCTACAAACCACCTCTGTTCTATCCATGGAAGATAATGATATAACTGGACTAGAAATACACACAACCTGTAATTAACTGCCTTTACAGCGCTTTCGCGCTTTGATTTATTATTATTAGTCACATTAAAACTTTAAAGTACAATTTCAGACAAAATTAAAAGATATATCTTCAGATAGGTAAATTATATCAAATAAGTTTTTACTTGTAACAGGAATTTTTAAAAATCTTAGTTAAGGAGGCTCACAGGTTCAAAAATTTCAGCAAAAAATTTAACATTGTTTTTTCATAACAAATTTGGTTTAATACACTATTAGTTATTACTAAATGATGTGATACAAAAAAAAAAATCAATTCAGTTTGGCCCCAAATGACTTTTAAAATGTTTATATCATTGAAAAACTCCAAATTATCTTCCTTTGGGGCAAACAATGCTATTTTTTGGCATTATAATTGAAATATTTTTTTTTACTCATCGGTGACCTATATTTTTTATTATTGTTTTCAAATAAGCTATACATTAATTAAATAATTGTAAAATTTAAGCAATTTCTGTAATTCAGTTCTTTTTTTATTTGGATATTACCTCTTTTTCTCCTATTAGTTCAACAGAAAAAAGGTACCTTTACAAAAATGTAAGCTTCTTTCAAAGGCAGATTGTATATTAAGGATAAATGATTGGTGACCCCTCTTTTATTTGATTTTTCTATTAGGTATAAGATAAAGTTCATTTATGGAAAAATTAGCTAAATCTTATAATAAATGAAAAAAAATATTTAGACCCTCGATCAAGCCCCCTTTAAGTATTCATATAATAAGAAGCATGCAGCCATACCATTAAAGTGCCAGACAGGGCATCTTATTATAAAAGGGAAGTAACTTTCATATGATTATGTGGACCGTTTTCTGCTGCCACTTAAAATTCTTCATTGTACCTATCTGACATACCTCAAAGGAATGGGTTCAGACTTCACATTTTTTTAATGTTGATTTTCTGAACCTCTTTGATAAAAAGCACAGAAAATATAACACTTCCATAGGTGGATCCAGGAGGGGGGGGGGGGCGTTATGAAAAGTTCTGGATCCTCCACTGACTTCCATAAGAAACATAATAAATATTGATACAAATTTTATTACACATCATTTAACAGTTGTATTAAAACCCCTACACTGGCATGATTTTGTATATAAGATTATTTTTTTAACATTGAAAATTTGAAGAAATGGAACCAAGAATATAATTTGTGTTTACTGAGTAATAAAATAGCCATTTAGTAAACCTGTTGAAATATCCTGTAGTAAGAATCAATCTATAAATTGAAGTTAGTCCTAACCTAGTATTCAGGATGATTGACTTGTTTGTTAGTGGTTTTAGAAATATTGTCCTTTTATTACCTGTTTTGTGCACATTACCAGCTTTTAACTTGATTGGTTTAAAGAGTAAATAATGCAGTAATGGTGATTGATATCTTGGTAATGAAGGTTGTCAAATATCATCTCCTCGTTAGGAACTTTTCCACTTACAAATAACTGCTGTATCTTGTTCCGATGAATCTAGGAGCACCAAAGAAAACGGCAATAACTGATTGATGTGGTTAAGTGTCACTAGTTTACATTTCTGGTCAATTTATTCAATGTTTTGTTTAGGGGAGGAAATGCTTACTTCTGCGTCATTGCGTAATATCTTTTCTGTTTTACTAATTGTACAGCATTCTAAAGGGTTCATTGTAAACAATCATGATAAAGTGTACTTGATATTGTAAGCTAGAGTATTATGAAGGGTTCATGGGTACTTTTTAAGTAAACTGTCAATATAAGAGTGAGAGTTAGTTTGATGCCATTAGAAAGATCTGATGTTTTCATTAAATTTTTCTTAGTAACACCAGTGCTCCCCTCCCAAAAAAATCGACGAACTAGATTTTGAAAAAAATTGCCTGGTATTAGCGAGAAGAGATAAAAACATTCAAAATGTGTTATATGTATAGGTTAGCAAGGTAGCAGTGACAATACTAATGACATATAGATTTTTTATTGCAAACTCAGCATAAATTTTATTTATGTCATTAAAAAAAACGGAAAATACGTAAAGTGATATTCTTGCTATTTCATTATACCTACTATTATTGATAATTTCTTCACTATATATTTTCAAAATGAACAATAGTTGTTGAATACATGAAAATTTACAATTTCATATGTCCTGCGCCTCAAATTATTTTCAAATTTCGCGTGTGATATTAAAAAAAGTTTCTATCATTAATGATTTCACTTAAATATTTTGGCTACAAATCAATTTATTTTTGTATTGTATCTCCAATTATTAATAGTTTGATAGAGAGTAATATTAAGAGAACTCGACTGCTTTAAAAATAAATTAACAACACTTGAAAGTTGTTGATAAAAACCATTAATTTTGTTAGTACCATTTAATTTAGGCAAGTAGAAGAAACGATGTGGTATCTAATTGTCCATAGGGTATTTCTAATCAAATCTAGATAATATCACTTCCTGGTCTTCTGAAGTCTGATATTTATAAGAATAAGAACCGAGACAGTCTGCTATATGAAATAACATGATTGCATGGCTCAGGTCATGTGTACCTATATATAGCTATAATCATTTGTATTTTGTGTAAAATTGCATCGTCAACCAGTGTAAGTTGACATAAGTTTTCTTTGGAGCTTGCCAGTGAATGATGTGAGCATTCCAGTCTGCACTGTTAGCCACTAGTTCGATGCCACAGACTTATAACATATACATGTATATTAATCAGGACTAGTGAAAAATTTCAAAATTCTATATCGTCATGCATATAGGGACAAGTTTTATTTTTAGTTTCCAGACTAGTAAATGAAAAAGTTTTTGGCACAGACTGGCTTTACCCGTAATGAAAACTGTATGCTGAATGAAGGTGTCACCTCTAAGATTGGGGTTTTTATGATCTTAATTTTTTTAATTATTTTTTGTTTTCTTATTGACTGTTATTTTTGATCCACATTGGTTAAAAAAGAGATTCTAAGTGAATTTATAACTTCCCAATAGTTATTTAATTGACAGCCCTTATAAACCCTCCTCCTACCATGGCCTTAGTTTTTTCACCTTGTTTGTGATTTCTGTGACTTAAAAAATGGCTAAAAATATTTCACCTTTAATCTCTATGAGCTTGGAACTGTAGTTGTTATCCTGTAATTGTCATTTTGTCTCTTGTGGAGAGTTGTCTTATTGACAGTTATAACACATCTTCATAATTTTATATTGGAATAAAATTGAATTAGCAAGTGAATGAAATGAAAATTCTGATGTTCAGAATAGGAATTTTATGTGATACAAATCTCATCTTAGATGATGAACCTTTCAGTCACATACATGTATTATGTAGCTCTTACTATTATCATTGCAGAACATTATCACATCAATGGCTTTAAATGTTTAGGTTTTAGAGTTCCTATGAATGTAAATCCAGAAAGAGATTCAGACATACAAAATTTCCATTCTCAATTTTTATTATAAAGTGTTTATCTAATTAAGGTGGCTTGGGACTATTCGACTGCGCATAATTCCACGGATGAATTACAAAAGTATTTGTCATAAATTCGGTATAATTTTTTTTAATATTTTGATTGATTAGAAATGTTAAATCATTGTAGTTATGAGACTCATAGAATATTTTCGTTATTATACGTATTTGTTAAAGGGTTAAAATGGCATTTCACCAATTTTTACCATTTTCCCGCCAAAATTTAGGCAAAATATTTTTTTTTCCATATCGGTGACCTATGTTTTTTATTGGCTCATTCTTTGAACCTATATTCCAGCTTACTATTACAGTTTTTGACCAATTGTCATAGAACGGTTTTTTGATATTCCGATAAAAATATGTAAACACCTCTATTTTCCCTATCATGTCATTGAAAAATGGTCCCTTTTACATACCTGTTTAAATGTAAAATTTCGAGCTGAAATGGTCTGTGACGGGCCCTATTTTTTTTCGACCAAATTCTTTAAAGAATAAAATAACAAAAAATATGGCACTTCTGATATAAACTTCGAATAAGCCTGAGCCACCTTAAGAACAATTAAGTTCTATCAAATAACCTTTTATGGTAACAAAATCAAGAAACAATGCTAACAGTTTCAGTGAGAATTTTGAATTTAACCACATTCAATTTATTCACCACATGCAAACTGCAAGAGAAGATCCATTTTAAGTATAAATATCAATGAAGCTATTATGATAAGTGGCAACTGTATACATATAGATTCAAGATTCTGTCAGAAGAGTGATTGATTTTAGTCTTTAATAGAAAATATGTTACCATTCTTCAAGTGTCTTTACATCAGTTCTATGAAATAATAAATTCCTCATTCAAATTTTAATTATAATACATTTTATGTAAATGGCATGCAATATCTGTGATTTATTCAATGTTATAGTACATATTTGTCAAGCTGAAGTCAACAAACTTGCTCTGTTACTGCCATCTTCAATGTCAGAGGGTTTCAAAAGAAATTAGATATGATCACTCTTCTTTTCAAAGGATCATAATCTTTTGTATCAAAACAATTTGCTATTAAAAGTACAGTAGTTTAACTATGAGTTTATTTCAGCCATTATTTCTTGTTGCTTGATTTGACATTTCAGTAAAGATTTGTTAACTGTAGAAATTAATTGATTTTTGTATCAGGTTAGAGTCTGTTAAATGTAGAAAGTAGACTTGAAGGCATTATTTTTTAAGCTTTGATTATCATCTATAAAGCACGTTCTAAGTTTCTTATAAACAAGAGTGTTACCTAAATCTTTTAATTTTGCCTTGCCAATGGTAAAAAAATGTTTATATCCTGTGAATTAAAGTAATTATGAGGTTGATAATTTCTTGCTGATTTTCCAGTGGCCAATATTTGATGCATTAGAAAAGGTAGTTATAAGGGTTAGAACATTACATGATAAGTAGTATAATTCAAAAAATATTTGGGACGAAACACTCTTTTTATCATTTCTATTGGTTATATTAAAATGTGGTTAATAAAGTATATTAAGTTATTTTTTTGGGAACCAATTTTAGTAGATCTATATAGTGGGGAAAATGCTGATGGAAAGTTGTCTCATTGGCGCTAAAATCACATCTTCTTATATCTATTTACGAAGCCTAACAGAAATTTGTATCAGACAGAACACATACATTTGTTGGTTACTAATCACAGAACCTATGAAATAAAGAAAATGTAAGTGCAAGTAACCCTATGCTGTTACCAAGTTATTAAAAATGAGGTTCAAGGTCAAATAGCTTTCATCTGTGCTTCCCTGCACGCTTCTCCAATTAATTTACATCCTCAACCTGACTTTTATCTGAAGAATTCACCTATAGAGAGAGAAAAAAAACCAGTATGTTGAAATAACATTTGTATAAAGAATGAAAGCGTTTTTCTGTTGATTGCTTTAACGATTCTTCCTGAAGTATATGTCTTAATCTTATAAAGGTCAAGCTGGGATAATATAAATAACTAGGGTCATAGGGAGATAATATAAATAACTAGGGTCATCGGGAGATAATATAAATAACTCCGGTCTTAGTGCGATAATAATAATATACAATCAGTAAGACACAGGTTTTATTTGTACAGAATAATTATAATGACAACAAACATTTAGTTCCTTGTAATTGGTATATCCTCAACTCGTGCAGGTATTGTAAACATTGTTCTAAATCAAGTGGCTTTTATTGCCAAAACATGCTCACTGAATTTGGTACCTTAAAATGAGAATTTCATTCTGTAAAACACATTATTTTGGAGTATATTTGATCACCAGTTTAAAGTCATAAGAAACGAGTGACCGGTGAAAAATTATGTTCTTCCAATTCTTGAACTAATGCATACACACATCATAAACTTAGTCTTCTGTGCACGAATTTATAATTTTTTTCGTGTAAATTTCGTATAATCATCAATTTTTTTTTCAATCGGTCAGTGTTGTTGTGAAAATATGGCAGGTAATTAAAGTTTGTGTTTTGAAGCCGAAGTTTAATGATGGTCACCTGTTTGTCAACAATCAACAAAAAATAAACAAAAAAGCATTGAATTTAGAGAGCACCGTGTTTAACATGTGAATTCAGATAATAGTTTATTTTAAGGACATCCATGCGTATTGTGATCAACGGATTTTTACGAGATGGGTCACACTGAGGTCACTTTGCATACGGAAAATATGTCGGGGGAATTGGTTGCTGGAAGCAAGCAATTAAAATAAAGTAAACTTCCTCTAAATATGAATAAATTAAAGAATTTTCTTCAGAAAAAAGTATATGTACATAAGTTTTATAATGAAAACTATCCATTGAGTTATAAAAAACATATGCATTATTTTTTTTGATTTGAGGTTTCTTATGACTTTAAAAGCAATAACAAAGATGGATGCATTTGACATAAAATCACATTTGAAAGGGAACGTGTCAGCTTTAATGTTACAAAGATCCCTTTAAAACCTTGAAGCATCACAGTTTTTTGTATCAAACTAATATTGTAAAGTCAGACTAAAATGCAAAAAAAAATCTCATGAAAATTTTCCCTTTTCCATTTGGTCAATTGAAAAACATAGCCACTAATATATGTATCAGGGGTTACAAAATGCAATTAGAAATTTAACAGGGGAAAATATAAAAATTCATGCAAACTGAACTCAAGGCTTCATTTTATTTAAAGAGTGTCTATTCTTAAGCATTGTGTGATCAGGTGAGTCAAAGGCTTTTTTGTTGAAGACGATAATTTGACCTAAAATGGTTTACTTTTACAAATTGAGACGAAGATGGAGAGTTGTCTCATTGGCAAACATACCACATCATCTTATATCTAAGCTCTTTGTAGCCTTTGATTTGACTTTATAGAACTCATGGTTCCAGTCCAGACAAGCGGATGTTATATGTATTTCACAAATAAAGGCTGATATTGTCTAAGGATTGTTTTTAAATGACAAGTTCAGTGCTCTGAGTGACTTTGAAGTTTAAAATGATCCAAATAGCAGAGAGAACCTGTTCTGTAATATCTAACCATACTGAATACTTGTTTATTGATTTTATTTGAAGCAGTGATGTGTTAATGCTAATATTTTGTTATTGGTTTTAATAATCTTGTAAATCAGCATCACAGCTAGGTCTTCTCCAGAATGATATCACATTAAAATGTATAATTAGATAACACTGGTTTAGAATAAAAGGTATTCTGTTTGTGATTTTGTCTGAAACAGAGGTTTTATCATATATGAAGTGTTTTTCTAGAAATTCTTTAAATTATCTTGATGTAAATAAAATTTTCATAATTCAGACAGTATAAAGTAGCAAGAACTTGTTATGGTCAGTGGCAGATGTATTAGGGGCCAGTCACAAGGATCTTAGGGTTTAAGCCTCCCCCTTTTTAGCTCACCTGGCCCAAAGGACTAAGTGAGCTTTTCTCATCACTTGGCGTCCGTCGTCCGTCGTTGTAGTCCGTCGTTGTAGTCCGTCGTTAGCTTTTACAAAAATCTTCTCCTCTGAAACTACTGGGCCAAATTAAACCAAACTTGGCCATAATCATCATTGTGGTATCTAGTTTAAAACATGTGTCTGGTGACCATCCAACATGGCTGCCATGGCTAAAAATAGAACATAGGGGTAAAATGCAGTTTTTGGCTTAAAACTCAAAAACCAAAGCATTTACAGCAAATCTGACATGGGGTAAAATTGTTTATCAGGTCAAGATCTATCTACCCTGAAATTTTCCAATGAATCGGACAACCCATTGTTGGGTTGCTGCCCCTGATTTGGAAATTTTAAGGAAATTTTGCTGTTTTGGGTTATTATCTTGAATATTATAATAGATAGAGATAAACTGTAAACTGCATTAATGTTCAGCAAAGTAAGATTTAAAAATAAGTCAACATGACCAAAATGGTCAGTTGACCCCTTTAGGAGTAATTGCCCTTTATAGTCAATTTTTAAGCATTTTTCGTAAATCTTTGTTATCTTTTACAAAAATCTTCTCCTCTGAAACTACTGGGCCAAATTAATCCAAACTTGGCCATAATCATCTTTTGGGTATCTAGTTTGAAAAATGTGTTCGATGACCCGGTCAACCAACCAAGATGGCGGCCACGGCTAAAAATAGAGCAAAGGTGTAAAATGCAGTTTTTGGCTTATAACTTAAAAATCAAAGCATTTAGAGCAAATCTGGCACAGGAAAATTGTTTATCAGATGAATATCTATCTGCCGTTCAGATGGATTGGATAATCTGTTGTTAGGTTGCTGCCCCTGAATTGGTAATTTTAAGGATTTTGCCATTTTTGGTTATTAGTTTGAATACTATTATAGATAGAGATAAACTGTAAACAGCAATAATGTAGAGCAAAGTGATACCTTAAAATTAGTCAAAATGACCAAAATGGTCAATTGATCCCCTAAGGAGTTATTGTCCTTTATAGTTAACTTTTAACAATTTTCATAGAATTTGTAAATTTTTACTAACATTTTCCACTAAAACTACTGGACCAAGTTCATTATAGATAGAGATAATTGTTAGCAGCAAGAATGTACAGTAAAGTAATATGTACAAACACATTACCATCACCAAAACACAAAGTTGTCATGAATCCATCTGTGTCCTTTGTTTAATATTCACATGGACCAAGGTGAGCGACACAGGCTCTTTAGAGCCTCTAGTTTTTTATACAATCAATGCTTTAGAATTGGGACATTTGGTTTGAACCCTCTTTATCCTGGGTTGGACTCGATCCCTTTTAGAAATGGCTTGATCCACCGGTAACAGTATATTTGCTGAAAATTATACAACTTATTAATAGTGAAGAAAGTGTAATTTTTGTATGAATATAGAAATGTAGTTTAACTACCAATAATTGTTTTCTGTTGCTTAAAGCATAATGTTTGATAATTAGTGTGCTTTTGTCTTGCCTGCAATAAATTTCTAACTGTTTCTGTATATATGCATTTAGCATGTGTTTTTGTCATTTTTACAAGTGTAGTCAGTAATAACCATATTACAAAGCAGAAGAAAGTAATTTTCTTGCTTTTGGTCAGTTCTAAATCTATTTTCATCCAGCTGATTTTCTTGTCCATTTCAGTTTTAGAATTTCTGTCTCCTTGAAAGTATTAACTCCTTGTGTATTCCTATTGACACTTCCTTTCAATGAAAGACATGACCTTTCTGTACATCACTCAAAAGATGCTTTAAATTATTTCCTGAAAATCACTCTCTTTTACTTCAGTCATCTGTATTTGACCCCCCAAAAAGGATTGCAAATTCATTTTGATTTGGTGTAACATTAATTAAAAAGTTATTGAATTTGCAAATACTGAACTGGAACCTTTTTTTCTCAGATACTAAGAATGATTGTCGTAATTAACTTGGATTTTAGAATGGAAGAATGAACAAATTGTATTTTTGTAAAAACAATTTCTCTTATGGTTATGGCCTTATCTTTACCAATTTCTCACATGAAGAGTTGTTTCCTATATAACACTATTATAATGAATACAACCTCCCTTAATTGTGATGATTTCCATATGATGTTCCAGCATCCAAATTTGACTTATAAGACATTTTTTGAAGTTTTTGGTATTTAAGTTTATTCCGAAATTCTATGTAATTTGTTTTAAAAGTTAATGAATAATTTATTTGAAATTTTATGAATCACATGATACCCATTCTGTTACCAGTTATCATTACAGCAGCTGCAATAGGTACTATAAGGTCTGAGCAAAATCTTATGTATATATTAATATTGCAACAGGCATTTAGTTCGATCCAAAATCCATGCATTGTATTAATTATTGTCTGCAATGGCTATATAGTGAGTATATAGGTTCTATGCATAATCCATTGTGTTTGTATTTGCAATATATATGGCAAAATTAAGGTTCTATGCAAAATCCATTGTGTTTTTATTTGCAATATATATGGCAAAATTAAGTTTCTATGCAAAATCCATTGTGTTTTTATTTGCAATATATATGGCAAAATTAAGGTTCTATGCAAAATCCAGTTTTATTACAATGGCACTTGGTTGCTATAAATTCAATGGAAAACTTATAATCTACATTATAATGCAAGTTAAACAATGACAAAATTGCCAGAAAATTGAGTGGAATATATAAAAATGATGTTTAAACTATTATTTTTCAATTTGTCTTCATGAGCAGACTCGCACAGCATTTTAGGTGTCATAAAGTATTAAAAGTCTGACTGATTTCCTACTAGGAAATTAGTAGTCATGTAATGCTCTTTAGACAAGACTTTGTTACTGAACAGTTTCTAACATAACGTTTCAGATTATAATTCTCTTCAATATGTTAAAGAAATATTGCTATAGCTATCAATGAATGATTTGTGGTTCTCCTTATATTTGGCATTCTTGCATAATTATAGGCACTTTTTTCATGGATCTTAGCTTGTGAATCAGCTTGTGGTTTAGTATTTTATTGACAGTCTTTCTGAATGACTGATCACTGATTTGAGTAGGAAAAACATTTTTATGAATGCAATTTAAAAAACGATTTCATTCTTTTGATTTAGATATATATATAAGCATTAATCATTTGTTCATTTGAAGAGTTTAAGTACAGCAACACAGAAAGATACATGAAGTAAATGTCTGTGAAGGAAAAATGGAAAGGAAGATTTAAACCTTAGATTTATGATCAGTAACAATTTATAGTATGCTTATAATTTGTAAAATGAATTTCAACTATACTGTCAGGAATTTTTGGCATAATCTTTTCTCATAATACTGAACCCTTTTACCTTTAATCCTCTCTGTGAAATTCCTTCACAACTTGTCTATTTACTTGAGGTAATTTAAAGCTTGGACTTGACATTGGCAATTCATAAGGGCATTATTAAAACCTTTATTTTTGTGAATGTCCTCACTATTTCAGCTGTCCTTTCATATGTCAACAAATTCTTTCAATTGTGTTCCCAGAGAACAAGGTATAATACTTGTCTGTTGGTATAAAATGATTTTTCTAAATGATGCTGAATTGCAAAAAACAAGAACCAGTTCATCAGCCTATACCACATTTTACAATATTTCAAAATAAATTGGAATATTAATCATGTTAATAATCAAGAGGAATTGTAGAATTGATTGATAGAGTGCAAATATCTTGGAATCATTAAGATAAAACACTGCAGGCATACATCAGTTATACAAATTGAGCTTTGGCCTCATATTTACTTTTTACCTCAGATTTTAATAGTGATATATGAAGCCTAGTATAATTGATTGATAACGCCAGATATTATTGTTTCTATCATTTTTTCCAACAATTATTAACAGCTGTTTTTAATGCAAAATCTTAATGTATTAGCAACTATTATTATTTTGCTGAATTCTAGGCATATGATCATAAAGTTGGGTCCCTTGTGTTATTTATTGAATTTTAGATAATATGCAAATGATGGGCAATTTTTTAAATCTCTGCAAAAGTCTTTTATTTCGTTCTCTTTTAACCAGTTACTTTCATTGGATGTATTTTCAAGGTACTTTGAAATACACAGTGACAGAATTTTTACCTTTAAGACATATAATGCAATATCAAGTCCAATCTTTAAAGGAAAGGGGGAAAAGGAGGGGGAGGGGGTAGGAGGGGTTCTAATTCCAAAATGCTGGACTTGAAAACATTAAATCCCTACATTGTAGGTCCCGACCTTAAAAAAAAATTTAAATTCCAACATCCCGAAATTCAAAAAAAAGAATTCCTGGATTTCGAAATGACCAACCCCATAATCCCAAGCTTTCAAAAAACCTATCCCTAAGTCCTGATAAAGGTCCCACCCCCCTCTTAAAGGTAGTTAAAAGGTTTCATGTACTGTGGATTCATTTATTTTTCGTGGGTACCAATTTTCATGGTTTGAGCAAAACTTACATATTCGTGGATATGAAATTTCGTGGTTTTGGCAAAGTCTACACTTATTCCTTTACCAAATTTGTATTTCGTTGAACATTCCTGTACCCACTAAATCCACAAAAATTGGTATCCAACGAATATTAATGAATCCACAGTATTATATGAACTTGTTGTATTTTTGTCTTGGCAATATTTGTGTGTTTAGGTACTTGCTGCTTTTAATATTGTAAACCAATTGCCGCAAATAATTTAGTTTCTGTCTATTTCTCTTTTACTTAGCTGATAAATATTTTACAATTAACATCTTGGCCATATAGATTGCCTGCCAGAATACTAAAGCACTTTATGTCAATACTGCTGCTTGTGGACTCACTCATAATAGTTATATCAGCTCAGTAGTCAGTGCTTGTGAATTAACATATGATTTATTACATACTTTTCTTTCATTCTCATTTGATATTTCACTTTATTTGGCAAAATCTTTAGGAGTTTCCTGTTCATTATACTTTTCAACTTCATACCTAATTTGATTCAAGCGCCACTGAAAAGTCGTTCATAGATCAAACTCAACTAGCTTACAAAATTAGGAACTTAAAGGTTATTTTTTATTCCAACTGCCTCAGGCAAAATTAATCTGTGATGTACTTTGTATGGGATTTGCTCATTGTTGAAGGCTGTATGGTGACATAATAGCTGTTAATTTCTGTGTCATTTGGTCTCTTGTGGAGAGTTGTCTCATTGGCAATTTTACCAAGGGGGGTGTGCCTTGGGTCACTGAACTAGCATACATATTTTGTAAGGGGCCAGCTGAAGGATGCCTCTGGGTGCAGGAGTTTCTTAGGCTTCATTAAAGACTCATTGGTGACCTGCGGCTGTTGTCTGCTCTATGGTCATGTTGTTGGCACTTGACACATTCCCATTTCCTTTCTCAATTTTATTTTTGGCTTTCATCTTAAAGAGCCTTTGTGATGGAGATTAGAATTCACAATTCAAGTTTTTGAGATGCACAATTATTTTTGAACATTTTTTTGTGAGAAGGCAACAGTTTAGAGTATTGCCTCACAACATTCATATAATACGTTATACAACTGTTACCTGTCTGTATGATTTATTATCTCAATTGCATCATTATTTTTATTTCAAATTCCTGATTTTCTGATATCGGATCTATCACTGTATCAGTCAATTATGATCAAGACTAAAGTTAAGTAAGATATTTTATCTGGAATTACATCTAAACCACCTTCCCACTACAAATCTTTACTATATGGAGTGAGAGTTTAAATATCATAAATTATATGTTGTTGGCTTTCTCGTCTCTTTTTTGCATATGGTCATGTTGGGCTGTTTAGTATACTTACTGCTGTGGATTCATTTATTTGGCACCGATTTTCATGGAGTAAGGAAAACTTTCATGTTTGTTGATATCTTATTTCGTGGTTTCTAGGAAGTATGCCTAAGAGCTATATACTAGATACTGGCCATTTGTTGAACATTTGATTTCGTGGTTCACATATATTTATGCACAAAATGCATGAAAAGCCAGGTATTCAACGAATAATAATGAATTCACAGTGAATGGGTTTTGTTAATTGTAGAAGGCTGTACATTGTTCTAAAGTTGTCTACATCACTGTCATTTCTTTGGTGATCATAAAGTGGTCTAATTTGCAATCATACCACATATCCAAATTTTATTTAAGTTATTTTTGGTCATTGTTTTATATTTTCATATAGAACATCACTTCTCAAGGAATTTGGAACGCCACCAAGATAAATGTGAAGTTTATGTATTGGATCAGAGATCTGTAATCCCCATATAATAAACATGTACTGTTACTTACAATCTCAATCTGAATAAACAATTAAATATTGTTCAGATCTGGGTGTGGTTTTACACTCATATCACTATTTTGACCTATAATGAGTTACCCAGAATGCATCAAAGATGGATTACTGCCACAAAACTTTTTATACACTCAATTGAAACACCTTTAATTGTTATATCAGAATACAACAGTTGAATTGTATTTCTCCAACATATCTCAGCATCACTGAATCTAGACAAAATCATACAAACCGTTATGTTAAACTGGGTTTTAGGTGCAAAAAACTGATGTGAAGCTTATGCTACACATTAATGTCTTCCTAAAATCTCTCTAAAATGTGTTTTAAGTTAGAAGTTAACATATGGTAAGGGTTGGATCTGTTTTTCTTCATATTGTTTGGAAGATTTTCATGTTTGCATATAGCTGTCACGATTTTTTCTGGTTTAAAAATAATTTATCAGCAAGTATTATCAGGTAATTTTGCACCTTAACATCATCAGTCTTTGCTTTTGTAAGATAGTTTTTCAGGACATCTGCTTTTCTTAAATAACAATGAGTAGGTGCTACTGCTTTTTATAATAGAGGGTTCCATACTTTTGCTTGCATTTTTAAGGCTTGGTATAACAAAGACTGTCTTCTTTCAAAGAGATGGATCTCAAAAGCTATATGATTTATAAGGTGTTTTTATGACACCTTAGTCATACCATAGATTATAAAGTAATACAACATGGTTTGGGTTTGAATCTTTGCCTTCAATTTTAAAAATGACAAGAGATCTATCTTCATTGACCGATAGAATAATTCAAAGTCTGCAGTTATTCTCCAACATCTGAATGCCATAAAGGTGTTAGGCCTACCAGTGTAAAAAAATGCTGCATTGATTAAGGAATAAATCATTCAAAGGTTAACACTATTGATCAGTCCTCTGCAGATTGTAACAGAGACTTTTTATGCCCCATCTTTTCAAAAGGTGGAAGAGAAGAATAGCCAGTTTCCCAAACAATTTAGGTAGATGTTACATCTAGCTGTGTTCTGTCTGATTTTAAAATATCTTTTGACAGCGATCAGATTATTCAAGAGATTTTTTAACTAACTTGATTTAAATAGAATGACCAATTGCAAAAAATCAATTAAGAAGGAGATGTCTTGTCTATGTTCTGAGACCCAATCAAACAACCTTCTTGGTTGGTAAAAAAAAGTCAAACTTTAAAAATTGTGAATTTATGTGTTTGTTTATTTTACAATTTGAAGATGATAAATATTTTGGTAAAATAAAAGCACCTAAATATTCTTTAAAATCTATCTGAAATCCTTGTACAGTACCTGAGGCTGTCTATACCTGTATTTACTTCTTGCATTAAACATAAATACAGTCAAACTATTTTGATATTGGAAAATTGAAGGGTCATCAAAGTAAAATTGTAAAAATAGCATTCTCTATGACGTCAAAGTTTTCCGAAGAAGATTAATTGTTTCCATTTTATAAAAAGAGATTTGTAAATTTTCTATTTAACCTTACCATATTCATTCTTTGACATTTTGAAAAAGCTGATTGTTAAAATGTTTGCTGTGTTATAATTGATTATTACCAATGAAGACTAGTTAAAGAACTCCATCTGACATTTTCCTGAAGCTTCCTCATTAATAGAGACAGAATATAACGTAATAGATCTATGGCCCCTGATAATGTAGAAGCTATTAGAAATGTTTTTTTGTGACATTTGAAGTCTACCAGGCAACCGTTACTTCATGAAAGAAATCCGTAGGTATGACGACACTAGTATTTACGTTAAATATTCCGTCTCTGTAATTGAGGGGATGTGAGCTTTGATTTCAGAACAATGGAGCCAGTACTATACATAATTGTATCTGTTTCTGCTTAGAATTGTATGGTACATAATGAGTTAAGAATATTTATATTTTTTTATGTAGAGTGGGGCGCTCATTTTCGCCACATCTTTCCATGTTTTCTACAGTTTATGGGCAGGTCTAAATGTTTTGAAGTATACTGATATTTCTATATGAAGATAACTTCAAATGCAAAATATTCTTAAGCTTGAAAACGGGTTTGTTTGAAAAAAATCATCTGAAAAGTTAGATTAAAGGGGGTATGAAATTTCCGGATGTTTTGTCAATGGGGGACACATATTCGCCGTTTTTACACATCTATTTAAAACCAAATAACCGCAGCTTTCAACAATTTTTATCAAATCAATTGCATTACAGATGAATAGCAGACATTTCAAAGGTGTAAAGAATTCAAAATTAGGGCATTCAGTCAAATATTTACTTAGAAATACATCTTTGAACTCGTGTTTTTTGTTCAGGAAATTGTCCGAAAATTGTCGTCCGTTTTTCGGTCATTTTCGTTAGGAGCCGCAATTTTGTTTTAGTTTAAAAAAAATTTGTATGTGTTATAAAAATATAACTTACCGGTACATTTCTTCCATTTCAGCCATCCTTTGAAGTTTTTACACCTCAAAATCCTAAAACGGCGAAATTGTGTCCCCAGCGAAAATGAGCACCCCACTCTACAGTGAGACACAATAATATGACTTTGAATATTTGTTTCTCTATTTGTCTCCCCTTGTTTGAGAATATATATAGATTTGTTCATCTTATGAAATATGATTTTTTTGTTATGAAAATAAAACTTACTTATTTTTGTGGTAGTAATCATGGAATTTTACTATATTTGGTCCATAGCAGTATTTCAACACTTTGTGAATTTTACACCTTTATGAGAATTGTTTGAAAGTTTACTGCCATATCTCTTGACAATACTTGCATGAAAGTTTACTGACATTCCTCATGACAACATTTTCATGAAAGTTTTACTGACGGTAATCCTGAAAACACTTGCATGAAAGTTTATTGACAATTCACTTCTGACAACACAATCCCAGAAAGTTTATTGACAATATTCCTCTGACAATATTGCTTGAAAGTTTACTGGCAATAGTACTTTGAACAAACTTTCCTTAAAGCCTACTGACACTGAACGTTCGTTGTAAGACTGCAGAAGAAAGGGGTAAATACGCAGTTACACAAATTGAGAACCCAGGAGTTTTTGTAGCATTCCTCTATATTTGCAATTTCAATGAACGTGTGGTCATTTTATGTTTGTTGGGAATATTGTGTAACTTGGGCATTTTACTAGATTTTCATGCATCATGAGTATAAAAATAAGTTACCAAAGTTTTATTTTATCTCAGGGCGGTTTGAGGAAAACTATTTTATAAACATTTTTGATACTTGGTTGTTCTGTTTTAGCAATATAATATGATCAAAAACACATAGCTTTCTGTTATGTGAAATTATGGTTTCAGAGGAATAGCAATTTTTTAATTTCACTTTGTGTGACTGCTGTATCCTTGTTTTGACATATTTACCTATAATGAGTGTTTGTTCAGTAAAAACATTGTTGTCAATATAAGCCATTATTGTCACAACTGAAAACTACTGCCTATTTAGATCTGTTATTTTTTTTTCTAAATTAGATAACCTTATGTCATCAAGATCATAGAAGTTTGTCCAGTATTACAGACAGTGATGATTGGTTCAGTGATTGGTTCCAATGCTTTAAGTTCAATATCTTTCTTATTTGTCTGATACAATATGTCTGCATTGACACATTTTCGTATTTGTTTCTAAACATTTAATCATGCTGTGTCTCTAAAGTATAGCTGATATATTTTTTAATGATGTGTACTTTTACAATTCTTAGAAATCTATAGTTATTCAAGATTTAAAAAAAATCTCTCTTGAGTTCATAAAGATTAAAATGTAATCATTTTTTTATTGACACAGCACATACTGTATAGGGTAACTCCCATAGGATTTAATTGTCAGTGATTACAAATTAAACTTGGTCACCCTTCCAATATTTTGAATTATTTAGACCTATTTCATAATAAGTATTTACAAATGACAGCTATTGAAATTGAAGCTAGAACATTATTTTTAAATTAGAAACCAAGAACCTGCAATGTCTTTTATTGCATTATAGACGTTTATAATTTAAACATTGATTACAAAAACCATTATGCGTTTCATGTAAATTGCATTATTAATCAACTTCAAATATTACAGGTTTAATTTTATTTGTTGTCATGGAATTTAATTGCAGAACTATCAATATTTACTTAGTATTAATGAAAGTGGTGACAGAGTACACTCAGTTTGAAAGACATTAGTATTCCTGTACAATAGTTGAGGGCATTATGTTATTAGTTTGTCCTTCTTTTTATTCAGTTCAGGCAGGTTAAAATTTCACTACTGAAAATCTAAAGTTTTAACAATTAACTGTGCTTTATAATTATCCATGCCCTTTGCAGGTGAGGATACAGGATTTTAGGTTAGAAGGGGAGGCAATCTTAAGTTTTAACAATTAACTGTGCTTTATAACTAACCATTTCCTTTGCAGGGGAGGATACAGGATTTTAGGTTAGAAGGGGAGGCAATCTTAAGTTTTAACAATTAACTGTGCTTTATAACTAACCATGTCCTTTGCAGGGGAGGATACAGGATTTTAGGTTAGAAGAGGAGACAATCTTTAGTTTTAACAATTAACTGTGCTTTATAACTAACCATGCCCTTTGCAGGGGAGGATACAGGATTTTAGGTTAGAAGGGGAGACAATCTTAAGTTTTAACAATTAACTGTGCTTTATAACTAACCATGTCCTTTGCAGGGGAGGATACAGGATTTTAGGTTAGAAGGGGAGACAATCTTAAGTTTTAACAATTAACTGTGCTTTATAACTAACCATGTCCTTTGCAGGGGAGGATACAGGATTTTAGGTTAGAAGGGGAGACAATCTTAAGTTTTAACAATTAACTGTGCTTTATAACTAACCATGTCCTTTGCAGGGGAGGATACAGGATTTTAGGTTAGAAGGGGAGGCAATCTTAAGTTTTAACAATTAACTGTGCTTTATAACTAACCATGTCCTTTGCAGGGGAGGATACAGGATTTTAGGTTAGAAGGGGAGGCAATCTTAAGTTTTAACAATTAACTGTGCTTTATAATTATCCATGCCCTTTGCAGGGGAGGATACAGGATTTTAGGTTAGAAGGGGAGGCAATCTTAAGTTTTAACAATTAACTGTGCTTTATAACTAACCATGTCCTTTGCAGAGGAGGATACAGGATTTTAGGTTAGAAGGGGAGGCAATCTTAAGTTTTAACAATTAACTATGCTTTATAACTAACCATGTCCTTTGCAGGGGAGGATACAGGATTTTAGGTTAGAAGGGGAGGCAATCTTAAGTTTTAACAATTAACTGTGCTTTATAATTATCCATGCCCTTTGCAGGGGAGGATACAGGATTTTAGGTTAGAAGGGGAGGCAATCTTAAGTTTTAACAATTAACTGTGCTTTATAACTAACCATGTCCTTTGCAGAGGAGGATACAGGATTTTAGGTTAGAAGGGGAGGCAATCTTAAGTTTTAACAATTAACTGTGCTAATTGATATTTTATCGTATGTTTTTATATGTTGTGATGTTATGCTATTGTTTTAGAAAAAGGGAGAAGGTTTGGGCCCATTAAAACGTTTAATCCCGCTGCAAATGTTTGCACCTGTCCTAAGTCAGGAATCTGATGTACAGTAGTTGTCGTTTGTTTATGTAATATATACGTGTTTCTCGTTTCTCGTTTTGTTTATATAGATTAGACCGTTGGTTTTCCCGTTTGAATGGTTTTACACTAGTAATTTTGGGGCCCTTTATAGCTTGTTGTTCGGTGTGAGCCAAGGCTCCGTGTTGAAGGCCGTACTTTAACCTATAATGGTTTAATTTTTAAATTGTTATTTGGATGGAGAGTTGTCTCATTGGCACTCACACCACATCTTCCTATATCTATTTATAACTAACCATGTCCTTTGCAGAGGAGGATACAGGATTTTAGGTTAGAAGGGGAGGCAATCTTAAGTTTTAACAATTAACTGTGCTTACATGTGCTTACATGTAATCAACTCAGCAGTATTTTTTTTAGGTAAATTATTGAAATATTCTTTATTAAGTTGAGAACAAACCATGCTTTGCAAATTTTAGGGGGGTGCATCCTCCCTTTTCTTTGTGAATATATTACCATTGGGACACTTTCAGCAAGTTGCATTTTAAATTTGTCTCTTCAAACTAATCGATACTGGCCCATTGCAAGAAAAAGGTTGAGACAGTGGAACGTGCAGATATTGTGTAATGAAAATATTCTTGTCATCCAATTTCAACAATTACTTTTTGTTAATAATAAGGCAGTTTGAAAAATTTATTGTTAATACCCAGATCTATAGAGTTATGGTACTTGAATTGTCATGTGTGTAGTTTCTAAAGTTTAATATATAAATGTTTTCCATGTATGCAAGAAGAATCTATCAATGAAATAAATCAATGAGATATTGAAGCAGCAAATATTATGACAAAGTAATTCTAAATACTTTACTTAAGAGATCTATTGCTGTTTAGATTGTGGAGCAGGATCTTCTTACCCTTCAGGAGCACCTGAGATCACATCCACTTTTTGGTGGGGTTTTCATGTTGCTTATTCTTTAGTTTTCTATGTTGTGTACTATTGTTTGTCTATTTGTCTTTTTAAATTTTTAGCCATGGTGTTGTTAGTTTATTATCAATTTATGCGTTTGACTGTCCCTCTGGTATCTTTCGCCCCTCTTTTGTACACATGAGAGGTGGAAAAAATGTTTGTTGGTGTCAGGGTCATCCCAGACATTATACTGATTGTGAACTGAGAATGAAAATGCTTACAACTTTAGGGAGGCTTAGTTAGAATGTGTATGACGAGGAGGTATATACAATAGATAAAAAACAAGTGACTTTCATATTGCCTGAAACCTATGCATCAATAGAACACATGTACTAAGCATTTAGATATACTTGCACTGAGAGTGTACTGCTAGTTTCCTCATTATGCATTGAGGTTCTTTTGAATTGCCTTTATCATATAATGTAACTTATTAATGTGAAATAACACAGTAAAACATAAGGTTTGGATGTATTTCAAAATTGCAGCAAGTCCGAGTTATTTCTATTTCAGTATGAAGGTTGTTTTTAAAAGATTTTTTTTAGAAACTAATATTGAATATTATTAAAACATAAGTATCATATGCACTGAAATGTAGCTGATTCATGCAAGTATTTTGAATCTCTGATTAGTTTCAACGTACTGGAAAAATTTAAACAATTTTAAATTAGTAATGAAATTATTGTAAGGTCGTTAAACTTAACACACAAATTAAACTTATTTCTAATAGAACAGGTCATTTCTCTTTAATGATGCAATTATTTGATTCGATATAACAATATCCTGAGAACAAATCGGGAGTAGTTAATAGCTATTTGCACAGTATTGAATTTTAACATCAGGTTACAGCAATGGTTCTAATACAAATAGGAATGAACTAAGATCGTATAAATGACAAATCGAATCAGTTATTATTTTTTTCTCTCGTGTGAACCTATAGAAGACTTCTTTCAATACTGAATAATAATACAGCGCTAACATTTTGTGTTCTTCAGTCACATTGCAATTACAATGAAACCTCTAGAGAATGCATGGTTAATTGAGGTTCTTTTGTTTTCAATAAATGAGACATATCTGTTTTATAAACTTATCAGGTTCCTTATGGTAATTGAATTGTTTTGCCGTCTGCTGTTGTTGTGATAAACTTTCACTGCTTAATAAGTTATATGTGTCTGGATATTAGGAATGTAAATGTCCTTTATATATATTATGATGCAACTTCTATGCCCTTATGTAAGGTTGGTAGTTAGTCAAACCCCCCCCCCCTTTTTAAAAAAAATGTAATTGTCACTGGTGATATTAATTTTTTTGGCTATTGTTAGTGACATATGAGAAAAATTTATTTCATAATGTACAGAGGGCATCCAGGCAGGTAACTAAGCTGCCAAACAGTGTCCATGCCATGCAATAATTGAAGAATTTTTTTAAATTAAAAGTAAGATTGTTTCCTGTGAAGAAATGAAGGTCAAGTTTGATTGATTTTCAAGATTTAAGCTGTAGCAAAAAGTGATACTTAGATTGATTTTCCCATTTCCATTCGCAACAACCAAAATAACTGAATTTAATTTCTTTAAATCAAAATTAAAAAATTGAAAGCATTATGATATATGCATATTCAGCTTTGTTTCAAGTCTCAGTCAAATGTATTGCCATTGAATATGTTGAACTATTGAATGGGCATATAATTCTCTTCATATTTTTAATATTTATCTCTTAGTCCATCTTCATTGTATGTAGTCCCAGGTCCTTGTGATATATACTTAGTTTAAATTATGTGATAAATTAATAATTATAATGATCATTTTGGTATAATATGCACATATTAGACCGTTGGTTTTCCCGTTTGAATGGTTTTACACTAGTAATTTTGGGGCCCTTTATAGCTTGTTGTTCGGTGTGAGCCAAGGCTCCGTGTTGAAGGCCGTACTTTAACCTATAAAGGTTTAATTTTTAAATTGTTATTTGGAAGGAGAGTTGTCTCATTGGCACTCACACCACATCTTCCTATATCTATATACTTTAACTTTCTGTTGATATCATCTATTTCTTGTGTATTTCAAGAAGGGATAGTTTCATCAGAGTTGCAGCCTTCAAATAGTTATAATTCTAGTTTATAAGCAACCAAATGGGGTATTATGCAGTATTTAGTATTCCATATGTTAGTTCTGGATTGAATTCCACTGATACATACTTAATACTTTTAATGAAGTTTTACACATTCTGTTGACCAGTGACACACATTATATTTGCTCATTTTTAGCTCACCTGGCCCGAAGGGCCAAGTGAGCTTTTCCCATCACTTTGCGTCCGGCGTCCGTCGGCGTCGTCGTCGTTAACTATTACAAAAATCTTCTCCTGAAACTACTGGGCCAAATTAAACCAAACTTGGCCACAATCATCATTAGGGTATCTTGTTTAAAAATTGTGTCTGGTGACCCGGTCAACCCTCCAAAATGGCCGATTTTACTAAAGTCTGTTTCATATCCCATCATTAACAAACAGAAAAGTTTAATGAATATAAGATCTGAATTTAGCCGTAAATTAAATAACGGATGTATTATATTTCTAGAAATGCTGCATGATCTTAACATCAATTAAATTCTTTCTCTCTAGATGCATCATAGACTTCAACACCCCGCAACTAGATAAACATAACAATCTTCTCTATGGCAACTTAATTTGAACATAATAAAAAATATCACATAATTTGTCGGAGAAAAAATACTAATAACTCAATGATGATTTTACCACATATTTATTTGTTTTTGGAGGAGAGAGATTGTATCATAACTTTTCAGTTGAAAGACCTCAAAAGAATTGTCAAGTGAGCACTTGGCAACTGTTTCACTTTTCAAGTTTTCAAACATGTTGTATGTCAGAAACAGTCAGATAGATAGAAAGAGGCTTACATCTGCTGTAGACATAGTTTATTATTGTTACAAGTAAAGTATGAAGATTGCTGCTGATGTTGCATTGTTTATTTCTTCAGTGTTGTGAATATTTAAATGCGCTAACGCAATACACTCTATGGCAGATATGCTGTAGCGAAAATTCTTTTTTTGATTGACATATCTTCTTCTGATTGTGTATAACAATTTAGCTGTGTTTGTACTACCTACGCTTTTTACTCTACAATCTTAAGTTAAGATTGTCATTTAAGAAAATAAAAATGTTCTTAAAGTCAGAATTTTCAGTAAACATGTACAGAAAATATAAGATAAAATCTACTGTAAAAAAAAGAAGATATGGTATGATTGGCAATGAGACATCTATGACATGTGAAATCAAAATGATTGTACGATCAATTTTGCTGGTAATATTTTCACACATTTTACATGACCACAACGTAGTAATAAATACTTTAAAGCTAAAAGAAATTACTGTAACCTCAGAAATCATTATTTTCTTTAATGCAAAAAAAAAGCAACAATATCATTTTTTTTTTTTTTTTTTTTTTTTTTTTTTCTGTTTGTAAAAGATCAGGTTTGCTATGATGAAAACTTGCATTCATCAATTAAATTTTGTAAAAATTCTTAAATTCTTTGCTGTGACAGAAGATTAGATCTCACATTTGTTACTGCTAGTAAACATCAAGTCCTATTGGTGACCTTAAGCTGTTGTCTGTTCTATGGTCAGGTTGTTGTCTTTTTGACACATTTCCCATTTCCATTCTCAATTTTATTAGCATCAAGTAGAATTATTTTCTTTGCAGGTAAAATACATAAGATTTTAAACAATTCAATATCACCAATTACAACTCTATTTTCTCTTTTCAGGCATTACAACACAGTGCACCCAGCAGTTCATTCACACCAGATATCACACCAATCATTTTAGCTGCTCACAGAGACAATTATGAAATCATCAAACTTTTATTGGACAGGGGGTACAGAATACCCAAGCCCCATAATCTTAGATGTGATTGTAAACATTGTCTACGAGAAAGCCAAGAGGACTGTTTACGCCATTCTCGTTCTAGGATTAACGCCTATCGTGCTTTAGCTAGTCCGTCTTTGATCGCTCTGTCGAGTAAGGACCCAATACTTACTGCCTTTGAATTAAGTTGGGAATTAAGACGATTGAGTAACTTAGAAAATGAATTCAAATTTGAATATGAAAGTTTGGGTAAAAAGTGTCAGGAATTTGCTACAGATTTATTAGACCAAACTCGAGGATCTAAAGAACTCGAAGTAGTGTTAAATCAGGACAATACCCCAGCATGTAATCCACACACGGAACCAATGGTTGAACCTGTGCAGGAAAAACTCAAACTTAGCCGTCTCAAACTTGCTATCAAGTTTAAACAGAAAAAGGTTATTATTCTTTTAAATTTTCAAGACATTACAATTTTGTGTATCACCCTCCTCATGTAAGTTATACACTATCTCCATAGGTATATATATAGTGCAACAGACTGGTTTTATTATTATATTTAATTTATTTATTTCATAAATTGCTGTTTTGTATGTATGTTATCATACTTTAGAAATTAAGCTAATAGTTTTAAAGATATTTAGAGCATTAAAAGAACTTGAAAAAGACTTGAAGAATATAAAAAAAACAAAAAAATATTCCTAGTCATTCATACTGCTTCATACCATACTTATATATTGGTTCATTTGCACACGAGATCACACTTTTACAAGTTTTAAGTCCAAATCTGTTTTCTAGGTTCAAAATATATTCTAAATTTTTTTTGCTGCTGAATCTGATCTTCACTTAAGATCTGATGAAACAGTTTCCTGGTTTTTTATTATATTTGAAAATAAGCAAAAATAAACCAGCATTAAAAATTTCCAGCTTGCTCGTGTTAACGGACAGTATTATTTGAGGAAGGTCACTAAATACATGTATCTAATGATAAGTAGATTATACTCATTTGTATTATACAAAAGTGTAAGCATCTTCAGGTCAGTGTGCCAGGTGAGCAGGCAGTGCAATACATTTTAAATATGAAAATTAGGAGATGTGACTTTGATTGTTAATGAGACAATTATCCATCAGAGATCAAATGATGACGACGTAAGCAACTATAATTCACTATAATGCCTCCAACAATGATCAAAAGTCATTCTGTTACTAGCCAGCTAATACTAATTAAAAGTCATACCGTAGTTCACTGTATTGCCTTCAACAATGCTCAAACCCCATTCCGTTACTAGTCAGCTATACAATACAAATTTCATACTATTTAAATCAAGGCAGTAATTTTTGTATTGGCCATGCATGGTATTGTCTCTGTTTCATAAAAAAAAAACGCCTTGCTGTCATCTTACTTTCTATTATACAAGTAAAATATGCATGTTATTATAAAAATAAGGAGATGTGATATGATTGAATGAAACAACTATCCATTAAAATTCAAATGAGGTGGATATAAGCAATAATCATAGATATATGAAGATGTGGTGTGAGTGCCAATGAGACAACTCTCCATCCAAGTAACAATTTAAAAAGTAAACCATTATAGGTTAAAGTACGGCCTTCAACACGGAGCCTTGGCTAACACAGAACAACAAGCTATAAAGGGCCCCAAAATTACTAGTGTAAAACCATTCAAACGGGAAAACCAACGGTCTAATCTATATAAATCATGCATACTATAAGGACTTCAACAATGGGAATAACAGATACTGTATGGTCAGTCATTGAAAGGTCCGACATGAAAACAAGAAACAATTCAATTGAGAAACCTACCTTATAGCAAAACAGTTTAAAGAAAATCCAAATATGACAAACTTGAACCAAGACAACCACTGAACTACAGGCTCCAGACTTGAGACAAGGCACATAATTATAAAGAATATGGCGGGGTTAACCATGTTTGTGAGCTCTCAACCATTCCCCTAACCTGGGACAGTGATGTAACAGTAAAACATAAGAACAAAGTAAAAGTCAGTTGAAAATGGCTAATCTCATCAGATGGATACAAATAGAAATACATCTTTCAAAACACAAAATAGATGTGGCTAGGTGTTTAAACATACCAAAAACAAAGTACAGATCTGAGAGTACTCGTAGTTGCTGACAGCTAGTTTAAAGCCATTAGCAACTAATGAAAAAAAAAACATGTATCTATGACTTAAAGTTAAGATAAGATAGTAAACAAAAGATTTAAGGGGAGATATTTTGACTTCCAATTCTAATTCTATTTTTACATACTGGTGTAATCTTTCATTTGATTTTGTGAAAGCAGGTGTTTTATGACCTTTTTTTTTTACAATTTTCCTTTAAAACAATACACTAGCCAAATCTGCTTACTATTCTTTTATATAATGACAGCAAAAAAGCTTATTATAATTATTCTAAACAACACTTTATTTAACTCACCAGTAATAATATATTGGGTGAAAAAGACGTATATTATTGCTTTATCTGATTACAACTGATAATATAACAGCAGTTATAATTGGCTGATACTATTTTGCACTGTACTTTAAGCAGAAGTTAGGCAAAACATATGTTACAAAGTGATGTCACTAACTAATTATCAAAGTGAAATTGTATTTCTCTAATAGCAAAGTCAACACTGCCACTCTTAGAGTCATTAGTTACAGTTAATAATGGGTTTCTTATTTTGGTTTTAATATTTCACCCATAAAGTCTAAGAATAAAGATGTGCAGCAAAATATGATAGCAAATATTCTTTGCCATTGAGTAATAAAACTTTCAATAGATATAGGAAGATGTGATATGAGTGTCAATGAGACAACTCTTCATCCAAAGCTTTTAGTACTTATACTCCAAAACCAACTACCGGTAACCAAAATGTTATATTTCATGCTTCGAGCATGACTTTTGTGCTCTGGGGACTGAATAAAGTTTTATGACTTCAACCAGGTCAAGAATGCAATTTTTTGTCCAAAGTTGGACACTTTATTAAAAGTAGTTGTGAGGTACACTTCAATGTGACAGCAACCCAACAACACAAATAGTCTGTCTGTAAGTTAAATTATAAGTCTGTATGTCAACACTTTGAATGATGAGTAAAGTTTAACTCAAATTTGCTTAAATGTGTTCTCATGAAACTTTGTACCTTAACTTGAACAATTTGCTGGAAACTTTGTTACACAATTGTTGCAATTATAAAAGTATCAATCTATGATATTTTTTTATCTTTCATTCCATAGAACTTTATCATCCTGGGACTTACCTGTCAGACTAATGTAAACAAAAAAGAAAAGATTTGGACATTTGTTACGATTGACAATGAGACAACTCTCCACAAGAGACCAAATGACACAGAAATGAACATTTATAGATCACCGTATGGCCTTCAACAATGAGTAAAGCCAATACCACACAGTCGGCAATCAAAGGCCCCAAATGACAAAAATTCAAACGAGAAAACTAAGCCAATTTTGTACTTGTCACACACTAGCTCTAGATTGCTTGAATAAATAACTACAGATTTTACACAGTTGTAGGACCACTTCATAGAATAAACAACTGCTAAAAAAATTCTAGAAAAAAAACCCAGTTTTAATCATTTATAAGATCCAAACATGAAATTGAAATTATGTTTTTTTTTTATTTCAGTTCATTGCTCATCCAAACTGTCAGCAGCTACTGGCCTCTCTTTGGTATGATGGTCTTCCTGGGTTCCGTCGGAGGAACATTTGTAGTCGGAGTTTTCTTACCATCTTAATAGGAGTTTCATTTCCCTTCCTTTCACTATTTTATTTGGTAGCACCAAAGAGCTTCCCTGGAAAGTTATTACGGAAGCCGTTTATAAAATTTATGTGTCACAGTTCGTCTTATTTCACATTCCTAGGTTTGTATTGCGTAACTTTATAGTTGTATAATAGTAAAAAGAACACTACACTCCTTCCATCTTAACTTAATTTAATTTACAAAGGTTTACATTACTGAAAAAAATAACATTTGGCAAGATATAAATTTAAAGAACTAGTAATATTTCTTCCCTTAATTTAGTTTAAGAAGAGTCAGTTTCTATGACTAGATATATATTTGGAGAGATGATAGATAAAGTAAACTCTTCATATTCTTTACAAAGGGAATAATTTAATTTCTCAAATTTGAATTTTGGTGTCCTTTTACATGGATTTGTCTTAAGGGCATACGATACAGTTTTGATTCCATTTTTACATTTTGATAAAAATTTCCATATAGACTATTTTTTACCTAATTAAATCAAATATGTAATAAAAAATATACCTTCATGTGCTACGTTTTGAGTTAAATGAGGTCGAAATTTTGTATATTTGCTCAAAATTCAAATTTGTGGTCGTATTTTTTCTTTCAAAAGAAAGACATAATTTTTTTGTTTTAAAAGATACACACTAATTGTTTTTTGTTAAATAATTTGTAGTTTCTGTATTTTATAATTATCCTTCAAACTTATACATTTTATATTCAGAATTATCACATATTTATCAAATATTCATGAATGTAGAAAAACAAATTTTTTTGCTGTATATTTATCAAATTAAAAAAAAATGCACTATTTACCTTTATGTGAAAATTGGCACACATAATCTTCTCGCGTAATCAAACCCAAATGGCATTTTAAAAAAGAGGGGTCCATGAACTTGTTTTCAAGTTAAATAAGTTTGAATGATAAAAATGAATGAAACTTTTTCCGATAAGTCATAGTTTGACGTCGCGAAAAAAACAATTTACGTTAGCAACTTCATTACCTCCCCTATAACTGTTACAGAACATACAATTACACCTTTGTAAAGTATGCAGCAACAAATAGATATCTGTAAAATACATGTATGTCATATGTTCCTACTGATATACAATAAGGAATAGTGGTATATGATGCCATTAATTGACATGAAGGTGAAAAAAAAGAACTCAGTTTTAAGCATTCTTGTTTTGCATTCTGAATCTCTTTATTGTAACATCTAAAAGAAGATACTGTTTTAACATGTTATTATTTATTCATTGCCAGTAACAACCATTCATGTTTCAGAAAGGTCGCATGGACTTTAAGCTAAGATATCCACATCTAAGAAATTGATTTAAAATGATTTTATAATCTTTGTAATTAAAAACCAATTTCAGTATGATCAAGTCGGTATGAGACACTTCTGTATATTGATAAGAAAATTTGTATTTTCTAACGTATAATCATTTGATGTTGGTTACCCCAGCAGAAACAACATGTAGAAGGCTTTATTAAACATGTACTGTCAGTGATCACATGGAAGTGTTGATTTAAGATGCTCTCATCTGTTTCATGAACAAAGTTATCTGGAGTTATCTTCCTTGATTTATGATTTATTTCACTTTACAAATGATGTCAATTTGTATCAATTTATTGCACTGTTTGAACTGTTTATATAGAAATTGACTCAGTCACAGATTGGTACATAAAAGGAACATAATACATTTATATAATCTTATATCAATCAATAGATAAAAATTATTAATGTAAACTTACAGCAGATTTCAGTCAGTATGTAGCTAATGGTAATATCTTTGGTTAGCTTGCTTGTTAGCTGAACCGTGAAGTCATTGTTAGGCAAGGTAAACTTCCCTCCTTTTAAAGTAGCTTAGTCCTACAGAGAGATAGATTTTTTATCTCTTGGGCTAGTCTACTATAAAAGGAGGGAAGTTTACCTTACCTAACAATGACTTCATGGTTCAGCTAACAAGCAAGCTAACCAAAGATATTACCATTAGCAACATACTGACTGAAATGTGCTGTAAGACCTAATAAAAAGAACATATTGTAAATACATTATTTGTAGCTAGACTTGTATTCTATTCTAGGTTCATTTTACAATAATTTTTTTTATTAAAAGGGAAAAATCAGGAAGAGGGGATGAGACACTTTTGGACTGTTATATATGGGGGTTTAAAATTGGGAATGTGGGAAAAAGAGAAAACAAAAAAAGAATTTTTGACAAAGAAAGGTCAGATAAACAAAACTTTGGATCTTAGGAAAAAGAAATTGATAGAAAAATACTATAGTGGATTTATGAAAATTAGAATCCTATGTGACTCCCCTCAAATTGGTCATACATCAATTATCAAAGGTAAAAAACATAAAATTCTCTTAAGGAGATCTTTAACTTATAGTCTTGTTTTTTGCAGTATTGCTCATATTAGTTTCCCAGCGAGTTGGAGTAAGTAATCCAAATAGAGTCCATCCAAATGGCCAAGCATCACCTGTGGATTATGATTATGCCAAGATTTATCAGGAGAAAAGAGGGGCACCTGCCACTAACATAGAATGGATGATTTTAGCATATGTAGCAGGTAGAAATAGTTTAACATTGTGGTTTGTGAACAAAAGCTATATGCAATCACTACTGAAATATCTAACACTTTTGTGTCCAATTATGATGGTAATTTTGAATAATGGACAAAAATGTCAGATATTTTTTTGGCAATTTTATATAAATCAGTTACATGTAATCCCAAGTTCGCCAGACATTGGACAAAGCGCTGTAAAGTTGGTTTGGTTCAGTGAAGTGAAACGATATGCGTTACTGGAGTGAAATTTTAAAATTTGTCCAAATCATATGACTGTGTAAATGTCTTGTAAAAGTCTGGTCTTGTAAAGAAGAATGGTTTACTGACCAACTATCTGGTTGATTTCTCATAGCCTTTGGAACCACTGATTAACAATCCCTTTATTGCAGATCTGCCGCAACAGTTTGCCAGAAGGCTGATTTTTCAGTAAGGGATTGCATCCTAATTTTTACAATAACAAAAATGGAAAACATTTCTGAATTTCAATATATCACAATTTGCAATAGGTATAAATTTGCAACACATTTTACAACATTCACAGAGGTGTGATGCTTAAAAAATTACTAACATAATATAACATCCTTTCTGTTCTCTGATGACCTGTACAGTTGATTAACATTTAACTGTACAGTAGCATTTCAAAGTTATAGTATTTGAGAAATCCACTATTTTGCAAAAATCTTAAAGGCGCATGGATTAGTATGCTTTAACATGCTAACCAATGTCAATGGTTTACTGCAGGCATCATGCACATTTCATATTTACCAAAATTAAAATGAGAAATTTAAGAATCAAAACATGAAATGCTGCTGATTGCAGGATAAAAACAACATTTTGATAATAATGGAAATTTGTTATTGGACAAAAAAGAATGTTTGGCAAAGCCAAATGAAACTGGAGAAGATATTCTCATCCCCTCTGATTCAGAAGATTCCTCAAGCTTATGATGATTTTTATGTTTGTTTTTATGTCTTTTTCACATTAGAAATTGGTGCTTTCACATGATTTACACAAATCTTAATGTTTATATATTAAGAAATACCTGAGCTCTCATAAGACCAATTATTTCTTCAAAAAGATCAAAGGTATAAACATTTTGAAATGGAACTTTTTTCCCTGATTTACGTGCATGTTGTTGATTCAAGTAGTATAAGTACATGAGGGTCTGTTTTTCTTTATTCTTATATAATTTATTCACTTTTCTCTATTTTGTTATTTCTTATAACCATGAAAATAGATAAGGGTTCCCATCACAATATGTTTGGTACACATTTATTTGTCAACAAAACTTAAATATAAATATACTGTAACAATATTGTAAATTGAACAAATTGATTTATAAAATTAAATCTTAAAAAACATTGACAATTAATATTAATAGCAGTGTTCAGATTTACAATTTAAACCAATACAAAACCCATACATGTGTTATTTTGTTGCAAAATACAGGTCATTTGATTTTTACTTCAAACTTTTTAAGAAATTGTTTTGTAATAAAATGAATCTAACACTGGTGATACAATTTGATATGTCTGAAGATTTTATTTTTATTTTTTTAAATCTGAAGATAAAAATGTAGATAGAATTGACCAATTGTGAGAAAATTGATTAAGTTAACACTTGTGTGGTTTTGGTTGTAATAGATGAAGACATATTGTTTTTTGCAGGCTACATATGGGCTGAAATTAAACAGCTATGGGATGAGGGTGCCTACGAGTATGTTCATGACATGTGGAATATTTTAGATTTTGTTACAAACTCATTGTATATAGCTACACTAACTCTCAGGGTTATAGCTTACGTACAGGTTAGTACAGAATGGCTAAGAGAAGCAGGATACTGGATTATCACTTAACAATAAGTGGGATTCAGGATCAGACCACCCAAATGACACCCCCACTTAATTGACACATTTAAAAATCATCTTTTTTTAGTACTTTAAAAAACAATTTTAAGGTTATTATCTATATTGCCTGCAATTTGTAGAAATTTAGGCTTATATACATTTTGGTAGGGCTATGACACGGCATGATACTCAAAATAAGGAATGTCTTCACAGCATCTTCACTTTTTTATGTCAATACCTGTCATTCTTACGATGAATGCAAAAGTGAAGCGGGTGTCATTCAAACAACCAAACAACTACCAAAACACTTGGTATACGAAAAAATACGTTTACTTGCTTCATCACTTTTAGAACAAAAAGACATAATAATGAGACAAATGACTGATAAATAGAATAACTGCATTTTGTTTTTTGATATTCCACCTTCATCAGCTTGAATATCAGATCACCAAACAAGACTCCCTTGTTATTCTTTTGATTAGGCCAATATCAAAATCAACACTGCATCTTTAAACTTTTTTACAAAAAAACAAAGAAGAAATATCCTGACAATTATTGGTACAGAGATTCATATACCCTATTTATTTTTAAAATCCTATTATAGTGGATATTAGTTAGTAAAGATTTAGTATTACAAAAAAAAATTACAATTTTTGACATAGACAGCTTTAACATTCTTGCATTTAATGTACATACCATATCCCAACTTGTTTTATCAAACCAAATTGTTTAACTCTTCAGATAGTTTAACCAGAAAACCACAATCAAGTCATTTAAGTGCAAGGTGATAAAATAAAATATTCTTGCAATCCTATATGTTTTGAATTCCACTTCATTGTGTTATTATGAAAATGTTACTAAAAGCAATAATTGGTACCCCATGTATAATAATGCATCCACAGTATTTATATTTAAATTTCAGGTTCAAAGAGAGATAGCTGCCGGTCATAAAGAATTAGCAGAACTAGAGAGAAAACACTGGAAAGCTTATGATCCCAATTTAATTGCTGAGGCCCTTTTTGCAGCTGCTAATATATTCAGTTCATTAAAACTCATTTACATATTCACAGTGAATCCACATTTAGGGCCATTACAGATATCATTAGGACGTATGATTCTAGACATATTGAAGTTTTGTGGTGTATATATTCTAGTGTTGTTTTCATTTGCTTGTGGATTAAATCATCTTTATTGGTACTATGCAACGTTGAGAGCTCAGGAGTGTGATGCCGACCCCACGGGCCAGCATGATTCGTGTGATCGCAAGTTTAAAAGTTTTGCAAAGTAAGTAAAACTAAAGATATGTTTTTAAAAAGGAATAATCTGCTACTTTGAAATCATGAAAATTCTTTCATTGAAGGAAAAGGCATCTTTAAAAATTGTTTCTTGCATTAAAATTCATTACACATGCAGTTGCAAATTCACCAGGAACAATATTTTTTTCTAAGAAATCTGTGATTTTGCTACATTATTAGATAGAGTAAATGTTTATGATGAAACAAATCTTGTAATTTTACAAGAATTATGTAAGAGAATAAAAGAGAAAACTGCCTCTGTGCATCATACTTATGTACTTGTCTAGAGTGTTGGAGATTTAGGGCTTAAGATGGTATGGGAGTCTAAAATAAAAATGATAGAATTTGTTTATACTTTGCCAAAACGTAGTATCTATTGATATATGTTGAAAAATGTAATTAAAATGATAGGTCACCGCACATTTTCTCAAGCTACAGGATGTGACAAAATGACACATTTTGTATGGATTATACAGGAAAAAACACCATTTTGGGATTAGAAACTAAACAAAATGATAGAATTGTTAAATACTTAAGGAAAAGATAGCTTTTAGACAATGCTTTTAGAATATCAAAAGAAAAGATAGGGTCACCGTACGTTTTTCCCGGCTAAAATACAAAATAGGAAAATTCCACGTAGATTCCTTCAGAAAATACACTGTTTTAGAGTTACCTCCCCTTAAAATGCCAATTTAAAACAAAATAAAAACAACCAAAAATAATCATTAATTGCAAAAATATTAATATTTATAAATTATAGTCTTATAAATTGGTTCTTTTAAATGAAAATACACATTAAATATCTGCATTCCTGCATCAAATTTTGCTGACTTGATAGAAAATCTGGACCTTTGGTTCTCTGTTTTTTACAATCCAAGATGGAGGAAGACACCCATACCACCTTAAGATACCTTGCAGGGTCAAATCAAAAGACTTATAAATATGTGTTTGCTGCTTTGCCACCTAACACATAACATTGAAGAAAAAAGTAAAGACTGTTTGACTTAGAGACAGAATAATGTGTCCAAGGAGACTGAATTGTCTTTCTGCATACTTTTACCTTGTGAACTATAGTACCATAAAAATCTGACTCAGTGTTTTAATCTAAATCAAAGCAGGAAAAATATTCACATCTCATTTAGATATAGGAAGATGTGGTGTGAGTGCCAATGAGACAAAGGAGGGACGAACGATACCAAAGGGACAGTCAAACTCATAAATCTAAAACAAACTGACAACGCCATGGCTAAAAATAAAAAAGACAAACAGAAAAACAATAGTACACATGACACAACATAGAAAACTAAAGAATAAACAACACGAACCCCACCAAAAACTAGGGATGACAACTCTCCATCCAAATAAAAATTGAAAAAAGTAAACCATTATTTACATGATTTATATAGGTTATACATGTATATGCATTTAATTTTCTACTGCATGAAAAACAATTTTCCATCATTTTCATCACATCAAAAAAGTAACTCTTATTGCAATGAATCTTCTATAACATTGAAATAAAGAGTTCAATGGGAGATAACTCTATTTTTATTAATGATTTACAGTGCTTATCCAGAATATCACTGCACTCACTTCACACTAACAACATTTTATTGAAGCAACTAGCTAAACTGTTTAACCAGTTGATCAGTTTGTCAAAGTGTTTTTGAAAAATCTATCCTGCTGCCATTTTTGCATGTATTCAAAAATAGAATTGCCTTTACAGAAACCAGTAGAAATTTATTCATTTTTTACTACAGACATTATACTATATTTTGATTGATGATTTTTTATTTGTTGTTCCAGAGTTAGTGGATTTTTAACCATATTTGATGCCATATTCATACATGCATGTTTTTCTACAAAGCCATCAGCTCCCAATTTACTAACTGCTGAAAAAATACCTTTTAAATATCCTATTTTATTTTGGCATTAATTTCAATATGCACAAGAAATGCACATCACATACTCATGGCGCAGCTGCTTTTATTATATATAAAATAATCAAAGAATCTCTATGAATTAACTTTTATGTTATTTCAGTATGTTTGAAATCTTACAAACTTTATACTGGGCTGCCTATGGACTTGTGGACCTAGAACATGCTGAACTTATAGAAAAACATGTGATTACAGAACTGATAGGAAAGTTAATGTTTGGAAGCTACAGTTTTATTGCTTTTATTGTGTTGTTAAATATGCTGATTGCCATGATGAGCAACTCCTATCAAATTATCTCAGTAAGTATATATACAAATTATCTTTTTCAGTCTGTTTGAAATATTGCAGACCTTATATTGGGCTATTTTTGGATTGGTTGACCTATCTCACGCTGAGTTACAAGGGAAACATGAGTTTACAGAATTTGTGGGAAAATTGATGTTCGGCAGCTACAGTTTCTTAGCTTTTATAGTTTTATTAAATCTATTGATTGCAATGATGAGCAGTTCATACATTAATATATCTGTAAGTAAAGTGTGTCTGTCTGACTGACTGCCATTTTGTTTTGGTTTTCAATCAATGTGTTTTCAACTGTATCTTTGTGTTTCTCTCTGTAAACATGTTAGCTTTAATTCATTCAGATGCATGTATTTGTATACACATAAGAAGATGTGGTATGATTGCCAAAGAGATAACTCTCCGCAAGAAACCAAATGACAAAGATATTGACAACTTTAGGTCACCATACAGCCTTCATCAAGGAGCAAAGCCTGTACCGCGTCCTAACTCTAATTCCAACAACACCATTACCTTTTCACAAGAATATTCTTTTCATTTATATATTTATTGTTGTCTGAAATTGTAGGATTCCAGTTTAACCAATCTTCTTGCAAGTGATCATTTCTATTTTTGCTTTAAACATAGCTTTCAAAGAGAAAAAAATCAGTAGTAATAACCAGTTACTCTGGTTAAATGAGGTAGAGGCATTTGTACTATTCTGTTTCAAGGGTGCCACATGTTGAAGAGGATCTGCCTATCCTTGATGAAAACCTGAGATCACCCCCAGTTCTTGGCGGGGTTGATGTTGCTGAGTCTTTAGTTTTCTATGTTGTGTTTTGTGTAATGTTGTTTGTCTGTTTCCTTTTAAGCCATTGTAATGTCAGTTTATTTAGACTTATGAGTTTGAATGTCCCTTTGGTATATTTTTTACTTAAGCAGCATAAATTTCAATAACTAGCAAATATTTGAATGTCTAATTATAAGATATAAAATTGGTTAATAGAAGTGTGTTTTTGCTGTACAAGGTTGAAGTATTAGGTAATTATTTCGGACTAGGCAAGAATTGAGAAATATAATGAATTTGTTATTGGACATATTGCCTGTGACTTGCTGAAGACAAGATATGTATTCCTAAGATTGGAATACATCTATAATTAAAACGTTAAATGATACAGGTTGCAATGTTTACAAAAAAGAAGCTTGAATCATTTTACCTATGTATTCTTCTGTAATCTGTATTGTTTGATAAAGTTTCAGTTTAATTGCTGGATCTTTCTTTACATTTTTGCTACAAGTATTTGTGGATATTGTGTACAAATTATGTTGCTTTTTAATCCTTGAAATATGCTGATTAGAATCAATGTTAAACAGAAACTGTACTGTATGACATCTAGAAGGGTAATTTAGATTCATATGCAAGTGATGATGCCTGCATAATTTGTCTTGATAAACATATTTAAAGTTTCTATGCCTATGATGGGCCCATTAAATTTGCAACGAATTTATAAAAAATTGCATAATTTCATTTGCACCACATAATTTATGTTTCATTTGTGCCAAACAAATAATAATGCTCTTGCACCACTTTACAGGTAAATTATAATGGAAGTTTGTATGTCAGTATTCTCCCCAGGGCCTTTTAACATCATGGTAATGTGATGCTATAAACTTAAATGTGTTGCTATCTGAAGTAGTTTTCTTATAAATTATGTTATGGATGTGATGCTATATGCAGGATGGTATTTCAATTTCCCCTGTTTACCAGGACGCTAAATAAAATATCTGGGGAGAACATAATGGACCAGAATTGTCAGTTTTCCAACCTCGTCAGTAGTTTAATTGGAGCACTTAGGCCTCCTCTACCAATAAAATCTGACCGGTTTGAATAAAGCACAAAAGTTTTGAAAGTGGTGTTAAATACCAATCAAACAATCAATTGATCTAATAAAGACTTGGGCTGCCATAAACTATCTGAATCATCTCTGAATAAAACTTTGGTTGGATTTTAACAGTCATTTTATTAGTATCTTTAATATATAATTGCTTCTTTATAGTTATGGTAAATGATGCATACAATTTCTATTTTTAGAGTCAAGCAGATGAAGAATGGAAGTTTGCCAGGTCAAAGTTATGGATGAGTTATTTTGAAGACACTGGGACATTACCATGTCCATTTAATATTATACCCAGTCCTAAGACATTTGTATATTTGACTGGCTGGTTTAAAACTAAATTATGTGCTTGCTCAACACAACAGAAAAGAAATAGATGGCAAAGCATTAGAGTAAGTGGAGATAACTCTGTCTTTAATTTAGAATTAGCCTGGTATTCTGCTCTAACAATCTCTTCCCATCAGTAAGGCCAGTCATTCTCAAAAGTAGGTGGAGACAACTCATTCTTAAACTTAGAGTAGGTGGAGATAACTCATTCTTAAACTTAGAGTAGGTGGAGATAACTCATCCTCAAACTTAGAGTAGGTGGAGATAACTCATTCTCTAGAGTAGGCGGAGATAACTCATTCTCAGACTTAGAGTAGGTGGAGATAACTTATTTTTAAACTTCGAGTAGGTGGAGATAATTCATTCTCAAACTAAGAGTAAGTGAAGATAACTCATCCTCAAACTTAGAGTAAGTGGTGATAACACATTCTCTAGTAAGGCCAGTCATTCTCAAACTTAGAGTAGGTGGAGATAACTCATTCTAAAACTTAAAGTAGGTGGAGATAACTCATTCTAAAACTTAGAGTACAAATTAGGGTGGAGATATAACTAATTTCTCAAACTAAGAGTAGGTGGAGATATAAATAATTTCATCAAACTCAGAGTAGGTGAAGATAACTTATTCTCGAACTTAGAGTACAAATTCTAAAACAGCAGAGAATTTATTTTGTCATTATTCAACATAATGAAGTCTGCATTTTAAAATGAATCTTAATTTTTTGGAATGACTACAATGTATACAGCTTCGACTTATATCAACAAACTGAAGTACTGTCGCCTAGCTTATAAAAGGAGTTTTTTTTATCTTTACTACTGCATTTTTTTTGCGTTTTTATGTTTTAAACTCAAAATCAATTTTTGTCATTCACAAATTTTTTAATAGCTTTAAAATGCTATTTTAGATTTTTTATATTTGCAGAAAATTGTAAAGAAAATAAACGAAAAAGAAGTGAGATATCAGGTGTGTATTGATTATCTGTCAAATTATTTATAGTTCAAGGTCATAGAAAACAAGTATATTGTCCTTCCCTATACCTATATCACCCTGCTCTGTCGCTCAGCAATTCTCGTATCAGGACTTTCAAATCAAGACCAGGCATTATAAGCGACATAATAATGTGAGAGGAGACATTACCAAGCTTGCTTTCGTCAAGCGTAAAACTGTCTTAGGGAGAGGGAAAATGGACAGTAATAGTACAATAAACAGATCAGGTTTTCTTTGTATAGATATCCTAAAATATCAGCCGCTCGACACGATGTGAAACTTTTTAGTTCCTTCACTACACTCACTCCCGAAAAGGTTCATATTGTAGCTAGCAGCTGATATTTTACGGTATCAATGTGTAGAAAACCACGATAATCTAACATATTTCAAATTGATCAGGAAAAATGTATTTTCAGCCATGATAAGATGACACCCAAAACATAAAAAAAACATGCACTCTGATTGATAATGAACTACAAGAATGAATGACTTATACATGTATAACAACAATTTTCTCTGCTTTTCAAACAAAATAGATTGTTTTGAAAAACAGTAGATTTGTATAGTAAATAATTCAAATGGGTATCATTGATTTGTATTAAAGTTTGGCATATACCTGTCATTTTTCATTTGTTTGTACCGTAAACAAAATGATGGAATGTTTTTTACTTGACTTCGAGTGTGAACTTTTGGTGTATGAATAAAAGGGAATGTTGGGTATAGATCAGGTAGCAACCCAATGACAAAGAAACACCAAAACACATTTTTTTGTCCCATATGATTATTTTTTTGAAACAATACAGCCAAATAGAAATCAACTTGAACTTACCATATTTTATCTAAATCTATTGTTGAAGACAAATTCAAAAAGGGGAAGTTCATTAGAAAACTGACAAATTCAAATGCTATCAATCAACAAAATAAATGAAAAATACTGCCATATCTTGACTAGGTACAGTCAGTGTTCAAAGAAAATGAAAAAAATATGGGTTTAACCTAGTTTTAAAGCTAGCTAAACCTCCAACTTGTATTACAGTTGTTTATAGTTAATATGCTACTTGACAATAAATTATGTTTGAGATACTGATTAAAAATCTTTTTTGATTTTGGTTGTCTATTTCAGGGTGTGATGAAAGATCTTGTAAAACGATATATCATGCAGAAACAGAGAGGCCCACTGAGGGGTGAAGGAGTGACAGAGGATGATGTTACAGAAATAAAACAAGATATATCATCGTTCAGATACGAATTATTAGAAATCTTGAAAAATAACGGAATGAAAACACCAAATCCAAACCAGGGGAAAACATCAAGTAAGAAGAAGAGAATGTGGAAAAGTTTAATGTCAAGCTTTTCTGAGAGTTTTGATTCCAGTAACACAAACAATACAGATTTTGGATAGCTTTGCTTTTTGTCTTGTTTTCAAGATTTGCTTTTCCCATTTTGCTGCTAAGAATTTATTGTGGAGTTATTCCCCCTTGTGACATTATGTTTAGCAATTAATCAACAACTGTGATATTTTCAAATAGTATTTAAAAAACCATGTTGTAAACAAAAATGTCAAAACCCATTTCTTGATGTTGTTACAAAACTTGCACATATTTAATGTCACACAATGGCACTGAATGTAGATTTTTGTGTTAATTTGCTCATATATATTTTCCTTTATGTGAAAACAGTACTAACCGTCTTTCAGTATTTGATTTGAGTCTTATAGGTTTGTGGATTGCCAAAATGGAATCTATGGAGTGATGCCCCCAAGTAACAGTTGAAAATTTATCAAGGTGAATATTGAACACATTTAAATTTCTCTTGCCATTCTTGTAAAGAGTTGCATTATTGTTAAGCTAATGGAAAAAGGGAGGGAGGGAGGGATGAACAAAGCATTTCCTTTAATACATTGTTCAATACAAATTTTCATGTACTTATATTCAAATCCGATTTAATAATCTCATTTAATAATCTCATTGGCTTATATAAAAAATAATTTATAAACATGTAAGATGAGAATCAAAAACTTTTTTTTTTATGTCTGAGACTCGTGTTACAGGTGAAAACATGGTGGACTGTTTGTTACCCAGTGTATCATCAATTTAGTAGTCAGTAGTACCCATTAGTAAATTAAGAAACTAAAAGACACAAAACTTCCAACTCTTTCATGCAAAATTGACCTTTGATATTTTTTTATTTTTTTTCCCTTTTGGTTGCATAAATATTCAACCCTGGGTTTAAATTGACTAATTTTTAGTGTTCCTGATAAAATTAGATTCAGAAAAGTGCTTTGGATGCATAAAGATTTAAAGAGTTATTTTAATTTATTGATTTTCTTTTTTTTATACAAAATTCTTACTCTGGGTCTCAGAACTCAGGTTGCCATATTTAACCTAACATTAAAAGGAATAAAAGCCTTGAGAGATAATATAAGGTAAAAAAAATAAAAATCTTATGTATATTACTTTTTGTGCAAAGATATATTTTAATGGCATAGCAAAAAGTAACCATGTTCTCTGTATACACTACAGTCTATTTCAAAAATTGTATTTTTTCGCATGATTTTTTAAGAGTTATCTTTCTTTGGCATGTAATGTCTGCACAGGTTGTGTGTTTTACATTTTTGTGTACAGATGGATTTCTTTGGCAATTCAATACAAAAATATGTCAAAATAAATATTGATATTGGCTAAAACCAAAATGCTTTAAAAAAAAAATTATAAAGATGTGTTGCACAAGCTTCACAAAGATAAATTTACCTGCTCTAAAGGGGAGATGACTCTTACAAAACACAAAGCTGATTTTTTGTTTCATGATGATTCACTTTTTTTCTTTCATTTTTCTGTCTTTTTTCTAAATCTGAAGTCCTAAATCTGTGACAAACTTTCAAAGAAACTTTGAAAAATCATCTTAAGCTTCACTCACTGATTTTGTTCTTCTCGTATTTTCATGTTTTGCTAAGAGTAAATACTTTGGGATTGCATTGACAAATTTTGGACTTTATAGATTTATGAAAGTAGTAGTGAGGTTTATAAATGTGAGATTCGTGATCCACTCAATTTTTTTCAACAACTTGTATGACATCATTAATGCTTGTTTTCAAATATAATGAAAATAGCTCATGAAACTAAATCATAATAATGAGTTACAAACAAAGCTTTTTTAAATTTTACTTTTTCCTATCATCCAGATATCATAAAGTTAATATATGTGTACTCATGTTAATGTCATTGGGGAAGTTTTGTTTGATATTGCAACTCTTTACAAAGAAGGAAGAAAGATCATCTTGCATTGCTTCTACTAACAACTGCAATTACTAACACAATACTAACTAACTAACAATTACCATTTTGTCAATAACACATTGCTAACCTATATTAGTAAAAGTTGAACTTCATTAGAAACTACACAAATGTAGCAGAAAAAGATATCAATACAAACTAGGTTTGTTTTCAAACTACTGATTTTTATGGCTTTTTATAGAATTTTTGTCAAAGGGAGATAAATTTTAAGTATAACAGACTTGTGAAAACTGGATCCCTGTCACTTTTAACATTACGGAAGGAGCATGTTATTATGTACATATATAATCATTATATAACTTTCCTTGTCATCTGACCCTTTTTTCCATAATTTGGTGGTGTGTCTAAGAAATCAAAAAAATATTGGCTAATAACAAATCAATCAACAATGGTTGTTTAATGCTTTGTATAGACATGGATCATAGGACTTTTAATTTGACAAAATATTTTCGGTATGAAATACAGTCAGATGAAAATAAACTATTGTTACTGAACTATACCATGGAATTGATCTGAGTGTTAGGTATGGTACAAAATTAATTTGAATTTATATCAAAAAAATTATCCAGTTATTCCTAGACAGAAACGGATGATTAAGTTCTATATGAAATAAGACATCCTGATATCAACTTTTTAAGTTTGAGCGTCAAGAAGTGCATCCAAGTGAACAAGCTGACTTCAATGTGTGTTAAAAGCTAATTCAAGCAAAAAATCATTTGGTTGTAAACAAATATCCATGGTATTCTGTGTGTATAAATCCATGTCTTCATTGGTACTGTGTGTGTGTATGTACTTAGATCCCTCATGATCAGTTATTTGACGCACTTGGTGAGAACTGCAAGGGTACAGTGGAATCTGTGTACACTCCCAATAAGGATTAATTGACACATTTACAATGACAATCCACACCCAAACACTGGACAGTCTGTTTCTTTTGCTACTAAAAAAATCTTAGAATAAATTTTATCTAAATTGAATCAAAAACTAATGAAGTTCAACTGCTTATTGTATTTAATTGATCATAACATGTTTTTGTTTTGAAAACTTAGAAAATAACTTTCTATCTTTTGATTTTTACAATAGAACTAATCATTTTTTGCTAATAGACATTTTCTTAACAAAAAGAGAACTTTAAAAAAACCTCTACTATATTGTAAATCCAGTTATTTTTACTGTTCCAAAACATAACATTCAAAAGTAAATTTAACAGGATTTAATATTGTAACTTTTATTTTTAGGAAATCAACAGTATTTTTTATAGGCCAAGTTGATGTTTTTACATTTTTCAATAGTTTTTAGATTTACTAATGTGTGTCGTCAAACAACTGCCTATAATGTAGACATATATATTCATAATTTTCTTAATTTGTTATTTTACCTACCTCTCACAAATCGTAAGATGTTTCTATCTTTTCTTTATATCAATGATTGGGGATGAGATTCCATTGAGTTAAAAGTTGCACTTCTGTAATATCCACAATGCAACTTCCAATAGGAACACCCTTTACTGCTAAAACTGTGCCACTTTTAGTATGAAGTTCCTTGAAAATAATTTACCGAAGAATGGCAAGTTGATAAGCACTACTATTTCATTCTAGGATGTGCGGCATAATTTTAATGCCGAAACTTCTAAGAGTTAGAATTTATACAAAAATTCTGTACTTTTTCACTTAGGTTTTCCTAAGATTTCAATTTGTCCCCTATTAGGTTTTCCTAAGATTTCAATTTGTCCCCTATGGAAGTGCATTTCATAGTTGTTATGATCATCATCAATGAAATAACATATTATAGCTGAACCTTTAGCAAGTTCAGATAGAGACAGGTCTCTTTAAATTGAAAATAAATATCCTTTCGTGCTCAAAACATGTCAAAATTATAAAAAAAAAATAGGTTAGGGGCACGCCCCTTTAATATCAAGTTCTAGACAGAGGTTTGTGAATCTCTCTCTTTAAAACTCTACAGAATTTTATGATGACTTTTGCTATGTTTAAAAAAAAAATAACAAATTCCTGTTTTACATTTATACTGTTAAAATATTTCTGCACATATGAATAGTATGATCTATCCATAATCAACAAAAATTCTTTTTTATACTTAAAAAACAATTTAAATGTGTACATTAATGTTTATGTTTTGAATGTTCAATAATACTAAATAGTAGTGACTCTGATGATCAGTAACAATTAAAACAAAAGTTTCATATGTAATATGAAATATAAGCAACTTGCATAAAATGTTTTATTAGTTTTCTACCAAAAGTTTTTGAATTCTTTTATATATTGAAAATTTTTCAAGAATATAATTCAAAAGGGGAGGTAACTCCAATAGATTTTACTATGATTAACTTCTTGTGTGAGTGTGTTGTGAAAAACTTTAAAATGGTTGCTATTTCTAACCCCTCTTTGACAGAGAAGTGGTATGCTAATTTACCAATGCCTGTCTCCCTTCCTCTTGCAATCAATACTTCTGTACATCTGTTGTAACACATTTCTGTGGTATTTTCTCAGCAACTATTAAATAGAACTTCTGTATATTTGGTAGTTAAGCCTTGGATCAGTATTTTCTGTTTTCATATGTTTTTGGTACCAAGCTTGATTTTGTTAAGCTTTTCCATGTGACACATCTGACATAAACGTTTCTACTTTCTCTTTCCTGAATACTTTTGTCTTACACTTTGAAAACAAATATACAATTTCATCTTCACTAATCAACTACAGATCAAAGTTTCTTGTTATTTTTAGGTCCTTGAGTAGTCTTAAGAAGTTCTTGCGAAATATTACTGATTTTCTCTGTCCACTACATCTTCATCTGCTGATTAAAACTTTTCTGTCATTATATACTCAGTATGGATAAAAGGGGTTCAACACTCTCAATAACTCTTGTTATTTGTAATTGGTTACACTATGCTTTTAATATTGGGAAGCAATATTGTGTGATACCAGTTTTCCAATTAACTTATCAATTACTTCTTTTTCACAGCATAAATATCTGTCACCTTAAATAATCATACAAGAAATTTGTCAAATTTTTTGTTTTTATTTTATATCAAAGCATTCTGATATTTGGTATCAGGCTTTATTTTATAGGCTATACTATTCGACCCATAGTAATCAGATCCATCAATTATCTACCTTCTATTTATTGAATACCTGTATAGTCCTTCCTTTACATTAATTCATATAGTTATGGAATTTTTGTGGCACTAGAAATGAATGCTTCTTGATATAGCCTTTGGTACCAACTTTAATATTGGTAAGGTGATCCATGTGCTTACCATCTTAGTCTACTTTCACATTGATTTGTATCAATGAATGCCATTTGTATTTCATTTCCACGGGGGGGGGGGGTCTCTTCCTATATAAAGGTATATACATATGTGCCGCTGGAATGGGTCCCTTTTTTGATCCGTCAAATATATCAATGGGGTGCAATTTTACCGAGGAAATATATCAATAGGTAGTAATTGACCGATTGTGATATATAAATGGGTCATAAATTTCAGTTTGTTGTGCAAAGATCATCACTGAATTTCCCAAACTCTTTGTCATTAAAATTTCCACATCTGCTGAAACTTATTTACACAAGTTTTGATATTGATTAAATTTAATTACACTGTCACAATTAATAATCTTCAGTAAATTACCCAGTAGATATCGAACCTTTTGCACTAGTTGCGTAACACATCGATTTATTTGCACTTAATTTGTTGCGTCTATTCTCATTGACATTGTGTGTCTTGCTTAATCACTTTTAATTTGTTGAAAGAATTTGTCATTATTTGAGCTGATAAATATATGAATGGGTTATGATTTCGCTGTGAAATATATGTATAGGTAGGGATTTCACAATTATTCAATATATGAATGGAGGGTGTTTTTAAAATCCCAGCTGCACACCTGTACCCAAAATCCCATGTGGTTTTGCTGATGTCTGCGTACAAAGCAATAGAAAATTCATCATTCATTGAACATTTAATTTCGTGGTTTACTGTACCAACGAATTCCACCAAAATTGGTATCCAATGAATAATAATGAATTCACAGTATTCAATTTCTAAAACTCAATCTGAAATTGTAATGTCTAGATTTCCTTCTTTTCATGTAGGCAATTGTGTTTTTCTCCACTAATTCTTATAAAGCTGTGATATTTTCATCCTGTTTTATAAGAAAGCTGGATAGTGAGTTTCAAAATAATAAGTTCCTAAATAGTTGGTAAATAATGGAAGACATTTGCTTGAAAGATAATATGACACCATAAAATCTTATTGTGCATTTGTTTGGGTGTTTTTTTTAAGAAAAATTCATTAAATGATATAGCTCCCTTGGAAGAATTATTAAAAAGAAAGTGAAGCCATGTAAAGCAAGGAAAATTTAAAACTTTACTTTAAATCTTTCATTTCTGTTGAGAGTGACTATATATATATATTTTAAAATACTTTATAACTAAGAGGAAAAAAATTAAAGTCGGGAGGGGGCATGCAGGGTCTCCCTTATGGAGGCACATGTATGATTAATGCATAGACTTTTTACAAGTCGCAGTCCTAACATTCTCTTGTTGGGGACCCTCTCTTCTTAATTCCATATCTGCATCAGAAACTATCTTAACTAACTAATTTCAATTGATATGGTATAATCTGACTAACAAATGAAAGCACACATAGAAACAATTCCAATTATAGTTTGTGAAATTTAATTCAGGTGAAGATTCATATTAACTTGCTGCTTGACCTAGTATATTTTCTAACAATGGATGTCTAGAAGCACCAATAGTGTAGTGTGAACACTTTATATTTTATGGCTTTTGACATTGTAATGCCTTGCCTTCTTTGTGCTTTCAATGTTTTGTAATTTTATTCATTTATATTTATTGTACTGATAAATTCAAATCACAAATACATTTTTAAAGAAGAAACTTATATTCACATAGTAATAATTATATTAGATGTACGTTTCATTATTATACCTAAATGATTGGCTAACAGATATCTCTCGTCATTCTCTATTTCGAAATGAATTGTACAAATTGCAACATTCATGATGACACACCTGTCACCAAAGCAACATTCATGATGACATACCTGTCACCAAAAAAGTGCACAGATGTAAATAAAAGAAAAACTGGATACTAATCGTGTTTTCATGATCAAAGGGAAAAAATGTAAATATAAGTATTGAATGTTTCTTTCAGTAATTTCATAGGGTTGTATAAGCCATAACCTTGCGTACATTTTTTAGAATGAAATGTTCTGCGCTTCATACAAAATGTACTTTGGTCAACGTTTTTAAACCCCAATGAATTAACAAAAAGAAGCATTCAATTCTTACTTAAAAAAAAATGTCAGAGAGGACAGTTGAATTTTATAGAAGGTAAATTCTGTCTTATTAGAACATTCAATTTCAAGACATTTTAAAATAGACACTTTATCCAGGAACACAGCTAGGTCAGTGATTTTCTCTCATTCTACATTTTTCTTATAATGCATCACACTTTGTTGTTGTGTATAAATTAAAGTATATATTTTTTGCATGTCAAACTTGCTAAAAAAACGTAAAAAAATAGTTCCTGACAACATATATTTTTTTATTAAACCAAGAGTTCCGATTTAAATAATACTAGTAAAGCTAAACTCATCTCTTTGAAATTTTTACAGAAGCTATCATGATTTGGTAGACTTTTTTTGAAGATATATTTCTCAGATGACAACAGACACTTTATAATGCATAATGCATTTCATGTTTTGTTACTGTGGTACTTTTTATACCACTTATTTTCTTATTAGATTTGTTAAGTCCATTCGGAATTCTCATTTTCTCCAAACAAAAAATTTGAGAACTATGAAATTACAGTATGAATGATCGATTTTTAAGCAATAGACATTTTTAAAGAAAAATCAAAGTAATATAAATATAGTTTTTTCCAACTTAAGTAATAGTGCTTATCTGATACTGTGTGTGTCATTGATGGTCCGATTACAATGAAAATTAAATATGGTAACAATTTGTCATTCAAAATCCCATCTTCATGTATAAGATAGTTTTGCTTTTATTCCAGATCGTAGACTGTCCAGAAAAAGAAGTCAAATGTCAATGGAAAGACTTAAACGCTCATTTAAAATGGATACAATAAAAGAAAAGGAAAATGGGTCATCAGGAATTTCTATGGAAGTGCCGACAACTGTGATAACTAGTAGTGATCCTTCATCACCAAAATCAACATCTCCGTTAAAAACTTTCCCCGATACAATATTCGAGGAAAAATCTGAACCATTCAATAAACAAAGGAGCCGATATGACCTTGAACGAGAACACATCCATGAGGAAGAACGTGCTCGAGAACACAAACACATATCAGACCCTAACACTCAACGCTCCAATAATCATAAATCAGTTTTCCGTCTAAGTACTTTACAGAAAGGTGATGAAGGTCTCGGTGAATCACTTGACCTAAATTCTGAACAGAGTGATAGTAGTGTTAAAGCAAGTGATAAATTTGGAAATGATACCATGTCTCGACTCCAAGTCCCGTCGGACGATAATAGTGTCGACCAGGTGGAACAGCCTTCTTGTAGTTTTGATTTTTATTTTTCTGATATGTTCAGTGATGATCCCAGCGATGGGAAGCCATCTAAACGTGTTACATTTTTATGATTCATCTTTCATTGATCTGTCATTCTCTAAGGCCAAATGAAAAATATCTGTTTATCACTTATACTCTTAAGGCCAAATGAAAAATATCTGTTCATCACTCATACTCTTAAGGCCAAATAAAAAATATCTGTTCATCACTCATACTCTTAAGGCCAAATGTAAAATATCTGTTAATCACCCATACTTGAAATATCTGTTAATCACCCATACTTGAAATATCTGTTAATCACCCATACTTGAAATATCTGTTAATCATCCATACTTGAAATATCTGTGAATCACCCATACTTGAAATATCTGTTAATCACCCATACTCTTAAGGCCAATTGAAAAATATCTGTTTATCACTCATACATTTAAGGCCAAATGAAAAATATCTGTTTATCACTCATACTCTAAGGCCAAAGGAAAAATATCTGTTAATTACCCATACTCTTAAGGCCAAATGAAAAATATCTGTTTATCACTCATACTCTTAAGGCCAAATGAAATATATCTGTATTTCTTCTAAATGATGTAATATAAATTTTGTGTGTTGAAGCTCTTTTCTGGATTCCCCACATCAGAAAGTCTAAAATCTTAAGATTTGATAGCCATGGATGTATGAATATAAGGATATTTAAAAAGATATATGACCAAAAGAAACCAAGTAAGAATAGGAAAGCTCATCAAACGTCAACTTTGACTGAGAAAGTTACAGCTATAGTTTCTAAAAAAAATTCTCAATTGCTCAAATGCTATCAACTTCCCTCATTGTTGAAGACCATACCATAACCTACAGCTGTTAATACTTGTACCATTTGGTCTCTTGTGGAGAGCTGTCTCATTGGCAATCATACCACATCTTTTTATAATAAGCAACAAATTAAATCTCAATAAGTTTATTATTGAAAAGTTAGATAACAAATAAAATAACTTTTGTAATACACTCATGTAGTATATTTGTAGGGGTACCATATATATATATTATATACATATATGTATCTTGCAGTAAATTTATCGTCCTGAATATGCATGAAATATTTGCCACTGGACGTTAAGCAACCAACAATCAATCTATCAATCAATGCAGTAAATTTATGATTGACAAATTACAAAAAATATAGTTTAAAGTTCTTACCTAAATTATATGCTGAACTATTTTATTTAAAAACTGCTGAATCAAATAAAACAAAAAATAAGTTAAGAATTGGACTGTGATATAGAGTTTTATTGTGATATACCTACCAAGTTTTGCATCTTTCTTATAATTGAGCCTACCAATAAACATGATTTTTTTTGTTTGAAAGACAACAAAATATTTTTTAGGAATTTGATAAAGCATTGTACTTTCATTTGGCCTTGTGAGCATTTTTCATTGTTTTAATATCATGTTTATGAACTGTGTTATTTTAGTTAGTCTTTCATTCAGGAGGAGAAATTATAGGGCCAGTTTGTTTTTTAACCTTGTGAAATAATAACAGGTATTTCATCATAATTTGGTACCATGTACATCATCTGAAGTAACAACAACTTACATCAGAGTTTTAAATACTGTAAATTCAGAAATTATTGCGTGCATCTATTATTGTGAATTTGTCATTTTAGACTTAAATGCGATTTTTATTTTTACGTTTTTGAGAAAAATCTTGTTCATTTCAAAATGCGAGTTTAAATTATTGCGTTTTCAACTAAGTCACATTTTTCGCAATGATAAAAGCATTGCTTTAATTTCTAATTTTTCAGTACGTCATATGTTTCCATTAAAACTTCATTATTTGATTACGGAGTATGGCTGAAGATCAAAATTACATAGTCATACTCCTTTTTTTTCATTGAGTGTTTGATTGCTGTTTATGTTTGATTCAGAGTTGATCAAATTAATCATGTTTTTAGATTTTTGAAAATGAAACCATTTGTGCTGATCCACATAGGTGCAATACCACCAAATCATACATAGTAGGTCACATCCAGTTGCATATAAAAAGGGATTTAAAAAATATTCCCTTGAATTTTATCAGTTGTCGGCAATTATCCTACATTTTATTAAAGTGAAGAAAAAAAACATATATGTTGGGTGCTTCAAAGCACCATTCTTTTTTTAATTGGTGTTTTTATAGAATATTTTGAAAATTGCGATTACGTATGAACGCTTGTTCACAGGAAAAAAGAAGTAAAACTTTGTTTGGTTTACTTTCAATGACAGTTATTATTGTATATGCAATAAGAATTATAAGATGTAATGTTAAATTTTGTCTGTAGTTCTGGACATACATAGAATATTACTCATGCAAAGTATTTCTTTATTTGATTAAAAGATAACTTCTGCTTAAATTTTTTAAAAGTGCAAATTTTAACAGACTTATAGGGGGAAAACAATTGATTAAGGTGAGCCCCTTTTGGAGAAAACACCTTTTTTTCCTAAAATTGTTTTAGCTACTTTTGGCATTACAAATTTCATCCTTCTTGCCTAATACACAGGGTCCCCCTGAACTAAGCCAATCAAACAGTAAAATCGCTATGTTGCCTCAGAGATTTGCCAGTCTTAAACTTTATTGCTCTCAAACCTGTAATTGATAACATCCTCCTTCCTATTTACATGAAGTCAACCCATGTGAACCATTGTCCCTTAAATGAGGGTAGTCATGCCCTTTACTGTTAGGCATCTAACGGTTATTTTCAGCTACCGTTAGCGTTAAATTGGTTAAAATTTTACAGTGATTGGTCAAACTCAAATAATTATCGTAACTGTCGTTTTTGGGATAAATTTAACATGATTCGACAAAATCAGTCAATTTTTTTACCGTAGAAAAGAAAGTGTACATTATATTGTCATGAACTAAAAATAACCATTATCGTCATTTGGTAACAAATTTTACCGTTATTCGTCATGAAGGTACCCCTATTACTACCCTCTTAAATGATGTACCAATAGTCATGAAGTACTTGTTAAATCCATTCTCTATAGGTTTAATACTTTTCCATACCTGCAAATGAAGATATAGGTATTGGTTGGGTTTGACACCTGCTAATGCACAAGATCGATCTGCAAGGGAGACTTGCTTTGTTTTTCCTTGTAAAGTTAAAATGAACCCTTTTTTCCCCTTAAACAATTGAATTGAACCATTTTCAAACTGTCACCTTGAAAGGAAGTCACCTTTCACTTTTTACAAAATATCCCTTTTATGATTTTAGTTGTTTCGATATATTTGTTTGTTATTGATTTTCATTGTAATGCCAAAAAATTGTTATTTTTAGAATAAAGAAGGCATTACAGGTCATCAAGATTGTTATTTGAAAATAATCAAATCCATGTAACTATGGATAATTAAACTTTATATGTATGTGCTGGAATGTTAAAAATTTCTAAATGAAAAAAAGGTTGTCAAACATCATGAGTATACCCCCTTTTAGCTTGGAAAGGGAAAGTCTACTACTTTGTTGCTCCATATTTTGTGGCATGTATGGGCTGTATATGTGATTCACAGTTAGTTTGTCTTTTCATGAAAATATTTGTGATATACTGGTCTTTCCAATTTCCATGTTTGTTATTACATTTTACTTTAATATTTATAGCAATATAATGTTTTGATTTCTTGCATGTTATTTATTCACTTCGCTACTAACTTGTTGTTAGAATATCAGGTTTTTGTATTTACTTCTTTTTCATTCAGAAAATAGTTTGATGTTAAAGTGCATGGTTTAAGTTTTTTCAAAAGCAATAACATATGGCTGCAATAAAAGTTACTTTTTAGTATAAATAAATGAGACAGCATTATAGCAGCAGCATTAAACCAAAAAATAATAGTTCTGTCATAAAAAAGACAATTGTTTTAGATATTGGAAATTTCATCCATATTATTTTATTGATGTGCCTCTACTATTAAGAATATATCTGCATTGGTTATTTTTTATAGTATCAAAGTACTATCTAAATTTCGGCATTCTGATTATGGCAAACATAGCAATTAAAGATTTCAAATTTTGCCAAAAAACAAAAAAGGATACATGGCCTTTATCATTAAGCATCATATACCCCTTTTCCAATAACATACCCATCATTAATGAGATGAAATTTAATCCTCAAGACATGTGTGGCATCATATTTTTAACTTAAAACATTACTGTAAATCATTGTGTAAATTTTATAAACATAAAACATATAAACATACACAGAAATCAGACTTGAAAATACATATTTCATGTTTCAAAAGTTAAAGTTCAAGGTAAATTCAAAAGGTGACACGTCAATACAACCTAACAACATTAAATTCGTATATAATTTTATAATAGTGCTTGATAAAAATTGAAACATGAATTAAGCATTTGCATGAAGAAAAAAAATGGTTAATAAAAGTCTGAATTGGTTGAAAATCTGAACATATATCAAATATACTAGTATATATATTTTCATATGTTGTGTTGTTAAAAGTGACATTTCAATAATTGTAGTGTCTTTTGTTAATGAAAGTGTCAATCTGTCATTATGTAAATAAAATGTTTAGGACTGTGTAAAGTTCCTAATTCTATACAAATTGTTAAAATGAGATTAAAATTAGTTGATTTTTTGTTGTGATTTGTTGAATTACAGTAGCCTACTGTTTTACTGCTCCTTAAATATTGTATATTCATTTTACAGAGGTGGAATTTAAGGGTTGGACAGTAGGTCCAGCCCATCCCCCTTTTTGTTGAACAACTGCTCCTTTTGTTGAACAAATTTGATTGATTATATAAGGGATCACTATAGTGGCCCCCTTCTTTTGGCAGTTAGTGGGCCCCTTTATGAACATTCTGGGTCTGTCACAGATTTATTTGTTTTATTGAGAAAAATTAAACCCCTCTTCACTGCAGGGAAAAAACAAGCAGTTTACTGACACCTGTTATACAATTATTGCCTTTTGATAAGGTTAATACAATGATTTATCAACCCTGTTGGTTTCGGCGAAAATCATAACTCCGGGTTGATAAATCTAAAGTCAACAACTGTTTTATCATATAACTCTTTATCCTTCTTCGAATTTTTAGTTTTTGTCATAAATGCTTTTCAAACTACTGCTGCTTTTGCAGTTACTAATTGTCACAAGTTAAGATACTTGGTTAATTTTACTAAAAAAACAGAAAAAATTAAGAAGAGATTAAAACGAAGATTAAAAGAAAGAGGGGAAAAACGTCATACATTTATATTATGGCTTTGGACTTAAAAAAAATACAAACTATTTAGACTGAAACACACCCCATATGATGATAATAAATAATAAACTTGATAGCGAAGATGTGGAGAATAAAAAAAAAAAGATGTTGAGCAGGCATCTCAAAAGACTGGAAAGTGATATTTCTCAGACTGAGGAAAGTGTTTATCACTGCATTTATAGATATTTTAAAAACGTTGCTGTTCAAATTGATGGATTTCAACAAAAATTGAATATATGGGGTTCTTCAATATGCGAATCTAACCATGTAATTTGATTTATGATATTTGGCCCGGTTATCAAATAAGTCCACAGTGAGGTCTAAAGGGTCCAAAATTGAACTTTTATGATTTCATCAAAAATTGAATTCTTGGGGTTCTTTGATATGCTGAATCTAACCATGCATTTAGATTTTGGATATTGGAATACCACAAAGGGATGTTAAGAATTGTCTTAGGGAGTTATGGCTCAAACCATTAAGGAATAAGGTGCTGAAAAAAGGGGAAAAAGGGTTTCCAGGTTAATGGAAAATTACTGAAGTACAAAACATAATTTAAAAGCAGTGTAAGGTTGGTTACTGAAACTCATTTGGATATCTCACATAAACTGCTTTTAAATTATGTATATTGGAAATTTACAAAAAAACTATTTTATTAATAAATAACATTGGAAATTTGCCAATAACTTTAGTTTAATGAACTTCATTGGAAATTTGCCAATATAAAATGTTGCTGATGAAGCTTTTTTGTTTGTCTCACCGGAGCTGCTTTTAAATAATGTACATTGGAAATTTGCCAATAACTTTAGTTTATTAAATTCATTGGAAATTTGCCAAATGTTGCTAATGAAGCTTTTTTGTTTATTTTTAGCCATGATTATTATTCTTTGAAAATTGGAGCTATCTTTCTTTCTCCAGAATAGTAGTTGAATCAACTTACATCACTGCAATATACAATATACAATGCAATATTCACTTTTACTACCAACTGATTAATTAAAACATAGTCTTTGCCATACAGTGATTACAAGCACTTTGATTACCATTCTAGGGTTATCTTTCTTTACAAGTGGAAAAATTGAAGATTTTTTTCTTTTCTGTTCTCTTAACTTAAGTTTGTCTCAACTAAATTTAATGAAATATTTATATAATTCTTAGTACCTCTAAACTCAGTTCAAGTTCTATTTTTTGCAGCTTCACTTTTACAGTTCTTGCGTTATGTCCCTTTTTAACGTTATATATGCTAGTAGGGGCTTCATCTGTGTCCCTTTGGACACATTCCCCATTCATTTTTTAGAAGTTACTATTAATTGAAATTAATTTCAACCATGACTTTTTATATTTTGATATTTTATAATATGTTTAAATGAGTAGTTCTTGTTGCAAACTCCATTAGAAATTTGAATTGAGATCATTTTTGGAATAAGGGAAAAAGGGGGGATGAAAAAAAATTGGGGGTGTTAAATTCTTCATATTTCAGAAATAAAAGAAAATTTCTTCAAACTTTTTTTTTTGAGAGGATTAATATTTAACAGCAAAGTGAATTGCTCAAAAAAAGCAAAACAAAATGTTTTAAGTTCATTAGACCACATTCATTCTGTGTCAGAAACCTATGCTGTGTCAACTATTTAATCACAATCCAAATTCAGAGCTGAATCCAGCTTGAATGTTGTGTCCATACTTGCCCCGAGCGTTCAGGGTTCAACATCTGCGGTCGTATAAAGCTGCGCCCTGCAGAGCATTTGGTTTGCAACAGGAAAAATGTAGTGCCTTTGGAGAACTTGGTTATCTGTTAAATACGTGTATAAATTCATTAAAGATATAAGGCTTATTATATAGTACGCCAGCGTTGCGTTTAATCTATAAAAGACTCATCAGTGGTACTCAAATCAAAGCAGTTTAAGGTTACTTTAATTGTAAAGTTGAGAATTAAAAACTTAAAGCGTGTTCTAAATCTATTAGTCCGGCGGTTAGAAGCATATTTCAGACGAATTGTGCACAATCTGAAACAAGAATGAAATTTGGCATATACCTTCCTCAACTATAACTTTAATTTCAGATAGGGAGGCATTAAAAAAAATGTCTCACTTCCGGTTAAATTCAAAATGACGGACATCACACTTAAATCAGCCCAATATTGAAGGCTAACATGTGAATAGGTGTCATTATCATCTTACTATCATAATATTTGGTACAAACCTTTGTTTTTTTACTACTTTTGAATAAACTATATAGATAAGTGGTCTTAAAAATCCCTACTTTCGGTAAAATCCAACATGGCTGACATTGTACTTAAATAAGCTTATTTTTTAGGGAGGGTAATTGAATAAAATTGAGAAAGGAAATGGTGAATATGTCAAAGCGACAACCACCCGACCATAGAGCAGATAACAGCCGAAGGCAACCAATTGGTCTTCAATGTAGCGAGAATTCCCGCACCCGTAGGTGTCCTTCAGCTGTCTGAAGTCTGTTTTAACGTTTTGCTACCTGTCTTGTCTTGTTTTGTCTTGTATGAATATCCTGCCTTTGAAAGGCACACCTCTGGTTTCAGAGTAGAATAAATTGGTGTATATAACACCCACAAATGTTTCTCACACTTTTTAAAATCTAAAACAAAAATAATTTAGACTTTAAATAATCACGCCTTTGACTGAGTGGTTGCAAGCAACCCTTTCTTTTTATTCGTCGGTAATGTTAATAATAGTGTATTACGTCTAATATGCAACGCAAAGCAAAGTGTTCTACTAATGTACTCTACAAGATGAAGAAAGTCTGTACATCCACATTTACATTGACAATTACAGAGCAAGGCACTAGCATCCAATATAAGTTGTGTACTAATCTCTAGCTTTTCTAATGATCTACATTTAACGCAGAGCTCGCTATTTTTAAGAATGTGCGAAAGTTCAAGCATGTGATGATTTCTAGCAGAAGCTAAAGCAGGACATGAATGAATGAAATGAAATAATGTTTCAGAGTCCTCCTCACACAAAAGACATGTTGGGTTGATGTCAATCTGGTTAAAAGCTGCCCTGTTACTTTGGAGAATATATGTTCCTGTAAGGAGTCGTAGTTTGATGGGGAGACGTTGGATGTCTTTTGCAGAAGTCTGGATACTTGCCAGAGCATTGTGAAAATGGCCAGTATTATAATAAGCTGTAGAAATATGTGAAATACTCTTGTAGTAAACAGACATGGTCACCACATGATCAACCCAGTAGGTGTATATCGCCTACCTGATAAGGTTTTTCCATTTTAATTTTGAGGGTGGTTCATCTAAAATGTTAAAAATTGATGGAAGGCTGTATTTAATTAATAAAGATCTAATTTTTGTGAACCAACTGTCCTTTACAGCAGTTGAGATAAGAATTTGTCTTTCTGCAACTTGTCTTTCTATAGAGTTCTCCTGTCTTGAAATATTTGCAAAGGTTCCTAAAGCTAGTTTATGCATCTTACTGATTACTGGAATGGTACCCGACAGTATATATACGGCCATGTCTGTTGTGTTAATTGGGATTGATAAAATTTGTTTGATACTTTTCCGATAGAAGACTTCAATTGGTTCCATTTGAGTAGAGTTTGGTAATAGTATTTCTAAGCCATAAATGAGAACTGGCAACACGTAAACTTGGAATAATTGCAGGCATGCTACGGGATTAAGACCATTCTTGCCATGCATGCCAGTACCCATCAGGCTGAACATTGTTCTCTTTGCTTTGTTGATGTTTTCCTGGATATGGATAGGAATGGTTTGCCGTGGGTTATTACTATGAGTTATTCCTAAATGTACAGCTGTTTCAACATTTTGAATGGGTGTATCATTTAATATGAAGTTGAAATTATCCTCTATTTTTGGTTTCCCAGTTTTAATAATTTTACATTTTGTGGGCTGTAATGAATACTTCTCCTGTCGACTATAATTCTCCACAGTCGACCTTCTCATTGATGCAATGTTTAAGACATATACCTTTACTTCCGGTAATATCCAAAATGGCGGAAATAGGAATATCAATTATTATTTAAATATTCAACTTTTTTCAAATTGTTCTTTGTGCTGGTTATTCAACTTTTGGCTTTAAGTTATCCCCAAAACCACTAATTCTATTCTGTTGTAAATGATTAAATACAATTAAAATAATGACATTTCCGTTAAAAAAATATGGCGTAAATTTCAAAGATGATCTGTCCATGATCCATTTCTTCGAGTGCATGAGAGACCCGATTTCTCACATTTACATCAACCACGGCATCCTTTCTTACATCCACAATGTACTAGCTTCTGACCAAACGAAGAAAACGAGTTTTTTAAAAGGGATCCTCTTTGTCCCTTCGCCATCCATTAGCGCCTGGGTAGCATAAGAGCCAATCCAAAGCTCGTCCCCCGAAACACCCGCCTAAGTTTATTGCACGTTTTACATTCTGGAAAAAACAATACAAAGTTGAGGGAATAGCCTCAATTAGCCCTCCACATTGTACATATAGTTATTTTCTTGCTTCGATAACCATGTTAGCTCCATTATGGATGTAAGAAACAATATCACAGCCTTTGTAAATGTAGAAAATCAGCTCTCCGATTGTGAATAAACATGTATGTGCGGCCTAACGAGTATGCTGATTGTGTATTATGTCCTTACCTTAATAACATACCTTGAAACTGTAAAAAGAGTGGATGAAGTCTTGGATGCGTATGATAGTTGTAGCAACAAATGCTCAGGATATTCTATCTTATCCACCACATGATGTATTTCAAGTTTAGCACTAAGTTCACATTAAGAGGCAGACACTAGAATCATGGTGCATGTGTCTGATGCAGTGAAACACGAACTTAAACTAGTCATGCTTCGACCAGTCGTTACTGATGATGCTGTCATTACTTTTTCGCTATTCCGTAACATAGGGGTGGACGAACTATGGATTTTGTTTGGGAGGGCAAAAAACTTTTGATTAATATCTATCAATGGCCTTTCAAATGCACTAGGCAATGAGTGATCACACACTCTTATTGTGATCCATGCCTTTACCGGTTGTGATACGGTTCTCTCTTTGCTTGAAAAAGGGCAAAAAGAAAGGCTTATTGAGGCTATTCCCTCAACATTCCAGCATGTAAAACGTGCAACATACTAAGGCAGGTGTTTATGGGGACGAGCCTGGAATTGGCTCTTATGGTACCAAGTCGAGGCTCTAATAGATGGCAAAGGAACAAAGAGGATCCCTTTTAAAAAAAGGCCTCATCATTTTGTCAGAAGCTTGTACATTGTGGATGAAAGAAAGGATACCGCGGTCGTTGTAAATGGGGAAAATCGGGTCTCCCGTGCACTGCCTTTAGTGCTTGTAAGGTGACCAAGAATAAACATGTATTTTTGGCTAAACAGTAGTAATTTTTTACAATGTTTTAGTACGTAAGTAATTTTATATTGTATTAATCGGTCTATCCAAAACTCTATATGGAAGATATAGATTGAGGACTCATCTTTGAGATTTCCACCATATTGTCTCTTTTTACCGGAAGTGTAAGTTTTTTTTTTACCCTTTACAACATGATAAAATTAGTGGTTTTGGGGCCAAAAATGTAATGACCAGCACAAAAAAAAACTATCTTTTTACATTTAGAAAAAGTTGAATATCAAAATAAGCAAGTAATATTTCTATGTCCGCCTTTATGGATATTACCGGAAGTCAGGGTTTTAAGACATATGTCTTATACATTGTATCCATGAGAATCACCAAAGAAAGGTTCCTGCACACAATGTTATGATAGTAGCAATACGTTAAAACACACTTCAATTACCCTCCCTAAAAAATAAGCTTTTTTGAGTTCAATGTCCGCCATGTTGGATTTTACCGGAAGTAGGATTTTCAAAGACCACTAATCTATATAATTTTTCCCAAAGTAGTAAAAAACAAAAGGTTTGTACCAAAAATTCTGATAGTAGCATGATAATAACACCTATTCACATGCTAGCCTTCAATATTGAGCTGATTTAAGTATGATGTCCGCAATTTTTGAATTTAACCGGAAGTGAGACCATGTTTTACAAGTGCCTTCCTATTCGAAATACAAGAGTAATAGTCGAGGAAGGTCTATGCCAAATTTCATGCTTGTAGCCGGATATGCACAATTTTCACCAAGCCGCCGTACTATATACTTTGAGTAGAAAGAAACCTAAATTTTCGAACGATGTATTTAATGTCGGCACACAGAATGGCAATTTATAGGGAGAATAAGCAATTAAGACAAGACAGGTTACTTGTACTATTGCTTTTTAAAGGTAATATATCTAACAAATATGCAAAAACGAGTCCTGTTATAATTATATTTACAATATTTGCTGGTCATATGACATTACTTATTTCCAACTTGCATAGCTAACTGGTTATTCAATTAGAAATCAGTTCACGTAAAGCCCATATAGATCTATTTTTATACTGAATTTAAACATTAAATAATAATTTGCACTTCCACTTTTTATCTTTTATAAACATCTTATAAATTTATAAATACTGTTTAATGAAAAGGAGGGAAGAGGTCAGTACCGCAGTAAAAGTTTTACTTTGATCATCAAAATAACATGTGCAGTCAACTTATGCGTCGTGCATGTAGCGACACAAATTTAAAATAAATAGATCGAATCTTACATTTATTTTAATGATGTTTCTTACAGATATCTATATATGAATTATGTACAAAACCAACCGTGGAATAATGTGTCAACCGTGGAATAATGTGTCAGTGTGACTCTTCATTCTAACTTCACGATATCTTATTAACTTTAAATACATGATATATTATAAAGTGTATAAGATATCTTGTATATCAAAAGAGATATATTGAAGTTACTAGAATAAATTGCTAAAAGGCTAGCCATAATGATACATCTCTTCACAAGATATATAAACATGATGCCAAAGGAACATCACCGTCCAGGAGATGAACACTAACAACAGGGAACGAATTTGTAGTATTTTTTTTGTGTATTTTCCCCCATTAAAAATGATCTTAACAGCAAAAACATCCCCAAATAAAATTTAAAAAAAACCTGAACAACGGATCCCCAAATTTAAATTTGTAAAAACAGTAAAAGCATCCTACAATAAGTTTATTCAAAACAGTAAACACATCCCCTTTAAAATGTGTTTAAAACAGTAAAAGCATCCCCAACTGAAATTTGATGAAACAGTAAAAAACATTTAATTAAAAAAAGTAAAAAATTCCTAGTTAAAATCTAATAAAATCAATAAAACACCTCTTGTTAAATTTTGATAAAAAAAAGAAGGTAATTTCGCACCCTTTAAAACTTGATAAAAACAGTAAAAAAATTCTCCCTTTAAATTTAAAAAACAGTCAAAACATCCCCAGTCAAAATTTGAAATAAAAAAACCCAGTTAAAACATCCCAAGTGAAATTTTGATAACAACAGTAAAAACATCTCCCAATAAAATTTGATTAAAAACAGTAAAAACATCGTACATGAAAATTTGGATAAAAAAAAGGTACAAATATCTTACATTTAATTTTGATGAAAACAGTAAAAAAAAATCCCCAATCAAATTTGATAAAAACAGTACAAATTCCCCTCCCCCCCTTTTAAAATTTGATAAAAACTGTAAAGATATCGTTAACACTTGTTTAAACAGTAATGATATATATAAGGTAGCGTTATGAAATTTAAATACCCTGCATAATAAACACATATATTTACTAACTGTTGTCTTCGTTTATGACGAACATTAATATTGAACGCGAATTATCACCGTAAATTTGATTTTACTTTTTTACAGCAGGAACAATGTAGTGCCTTTGGAGAACTTGGTTATCTGTTAAATACGTGTATAAATTCATTAAAGATATCAGGCTTATCATTTAGTACGCGTTGCATTTTGTCAACAAAAGACTCATCAGCGGAACTCAAATCAAAGCAGTTGAAGGTTACATTTATTGTTGAGAATTTAAAAACCAAAAGATCTTGAAGCGTGTTCCAAATCTATGCTTTGGGTAAAAAAAACTAGATTTCAACACTTTATGAACAGTTTATTATCTATATTTTTTTTAGTTTCGAACAGCGGTATACTACTGTTGCCTTTATTTATATTTCATGTCGGCACACAGAATAGCAAGTTATAAGGAGAATAAGCAATTAAGATAAGACAGGTTAGTAGTACTATTGATTTTTGAAGGTTATAAATATAACAAACATGTAAACACGAGTCCTGTTTCAAATATATTTACAATATTTGCGTTTTACTATACAAATTGAAGCTACATGATCACCCTCAGGCTGCCGTCAGATTTAAATATCAGCTGGTCATATGACATTACTTATTTTCACTTGCATAGCTGACTGGTTATCCAACAAAATATCAGTATACATGAAGCCCATATACATGTAGATCTATTTTATACAGAATTTTCACATTGAATAATAATTTGTACATCCACTTTTTATCTTTATAATAATCTTACAAAGATTTGAATATTGTTTAATGGAAAGGAGGGAACAGGCTTGTACCGCAAGTAAAACTTTTACTTTGATCATCAAAAAAACATGCATGTAGCGACACAATTTAAAAAAAATATAGATCGAATCTTATATTTATTTAAGTGATGTTTCTAACAGATATATTATATACCTAGCGAGGTCTATATACGAATTATGTTTATAGTACAAAACCAACCATGGAATAATGTGCTAATGTGGCGATCGGGTACCAATGAGCGAAAAGGATATAAGAGCAAGTCGTTTGACTATTCATTCTAACTTTAAGATATCTGTAATACAAGATATATAATAAAGAATATAAGATATCTTGTATATAAAAAAAGAGATATATTGAAGTAACTAGAATAAATTGTAAAAAAGGCTAGCCATAATGATACATCTCTTCACGTGCATACACTATGATTAAAACCAATTCTGTCATTTAAGCTCGAACAGATAGTAACACGGCTTGCCATATATGACGTTTATTGAACCCCATACTGTCAAACAGACACGCCCATAGCGAACGCGTTGTGATATATAAATGGCAGTTGCTATTTGTCCGGCTAGCCGGACGAATAGTACCAGGACTATTTGTCCGGCAAATACAATGCGCATGTCACTATAATATTAGTGTGTGCGTGTAATATTATCTTTAGCAGCACCAGGGGGTAACACATGTTTGTAATCTTAAGTGTTAGGGCCTAATCTTGTTACTAGTTATTGAAATTTTGTTCTGCATACTAGTATAGTCCAATGTGGATTAACAATACATCGAAAAAAATCATAAAATATCCTATATTTTCAATATAAGAAGAGAGAAGAAATTACTTGTACAACACATTTGGGTAGTGTTTGACTCGTGCATTTTAAGTTAGCGTAAAAGATTTTGTCGAGCTGAAAAAGGTACAAAACTATTATGTCTATAGCTGTCAAAGAGAATTAAAGACCCCTTATTTTGAGTGAAAAGTGAGAGATTTTTCTATAATGCCCCCTCCCCCCAACATTTTTTTTTATTTACGTGAGGGGTTTTGGATGACACGGTGTGCTCCTTTCCCGAAATTTCTCTTTTCTATTTTTTCTCCTGATCCAATCTTTGTTGTCCCGTGTATTTCAATACCCCACTTTTCATAATAATATTTCCAACATCCCCACTTCTGGTTTGTAGCCCCCCCCCTAATGTACTACCTTGAAGGCTACTTGGAAGATTCATTCTTGGAATAAAACTTTAAGCTAAATTTCATTCAGTTAATGATGCAAAATTGTAAAGGCCTTTCTCAACTACTATTGCTCTGAACATATTTTCCACCAATTCCATAGCTGTAGCGAGTCGAATAATTTTATAAAACCGATCAATTATCTTTTATTTTCCATTTTCCTTGTGATTTCAATTTTTCAGAGTCACTCTTATAAGATTATATCATTCTTTGAAGTTCATACTATCGTATTCCATTGTCAAATTCCGTAAACTGCAAAAAAATATCACAAATATTGATATCACCGTTTTCAGCCATCATAAAATTGAATATCAGTGATCAGATTACACGCGCCCCCTCGCTGCTACTGAAGATAATATTACACCTGCGTCCGAACGCACGTGATATGACATGCGCATTTTGTTGGCCGGACAAATAGCCACTCCGTATATAAATACCGTAACTTGATGCTAAAGGAATATCACCGTTTAGGAGATGAACACTAACAACAGAGATCGAAAAATCGTTCCATTTGTAGCATTTTTTGTGCAGTTTCCCGCGAAAACATAAAATATCTAAATCTTTGAAACAAACTGTAAAACCCATCTAACCAAATGCATTAGTGTTTAAAATTGCATACATGTGTAGTATATTCACTGTCTTAAGTCATCTTTTCGTTTACTTATTCTTGCAAGAAATCAACGATAATTAATCGCTGTTGACATATTTCGGTGACCTACCGAATACGACTATTTATACCGGATTTGTAATATCATAAGCAACACGCCGAGCCCACATGTGGAACAGGATCTACTTACTCTTCTGGAGCATCTGATATCACGCTTAGTGTTGGTGGGGTTCGTGTTGCATAATCTTTAGTTTTCTATTTTGTGTCTTCCGTACTATTATTTATCTGTTTGTCTTTTTTATTTTTAGCCATGGCGTTGTCAGTTTTTTTTTTTAAATCTATGAGTTTGACTATCTCTCTGGCATCTTTCGTGCCTCTTCTAAGAGAGCAGACCGAGTTTTAATCAGAGTTTTTCGCTGTAGACATGTCAACGGTCGTATTGTCCATTGATCGTCCAATTCAATAAAAGGTTTCTCTTTACTACATAAAAGCAAAATATCCGAAACCTGTGTGTCCTTGAAACTGCTGAGTAGTGAAGTTGTGTGTAGAGTGCAGAACAAGATTTTGATCTTTATTAGCTTGTTTTCATAAATATTATATTTTTTATTGCCCATATCTAGTTTGTCACGATGCAATTGAAATTCAAAAGTTTTGAATTAAGTAACTACATTAAGTTACTTTAAACCTCATCTGTACCAATTATATAGTGTACCCAGGTATAGCAAATACAAATTCATTATCAAAATTAAGTGAGCTTTTTCGTTAATGTTAGATTTATTACCTTTAAAGCATAAATTATATATATGTTAGTTACCATAGCGATTGCAGTTATTTCTGTATAAATAAACTAAAATCATTCAAATCAAGCATAACACCAACTACTTAAGACGAAAGGTAAATCCATTTCATATACATTTATTTTAATATTCAATTTATTGATATTTCTGCATCAGTTAAGTATTGAGTTATTCTCTTTTGTGTTCAAGTTTGAATTGTAAGTCTATTTTTTAGGTTATTTTTAGCGAATTGTTTATTAATATTAATAATCCACTAGATACATTAAATTAAAGATAATCATGATAATCATTAAAAAGAAACTACACCAATTAAAGCATTAACATAAAAAAAGATTCCCGAAAAAACACCAAGTTATCTATAATACTTGTGAAAATCAATTGTAGTAAAACACTCAAAATAAGAAAAAGCATAAATCGTATATACAGTTAAAGAAAATATTTGAAAACTCAGGAAAGTACAATGTAAATTATAAAGTTACACCTTTATTATTATTATTTTGTAAAATTTTAAATTAAGTTATTTTAACTCAAAGGGTTCTTCTTGTTTTTTTCTTTTACGTCATGTGACCGATAGTGCATTAATGTAAATTTAGTATTTGTTTCCAAATGTAGATATGGGATATTTTCAGCGGAGGTAGTTATCTGGTTGACCTGTCTTCAGTATAGCTACTTTCAATTTGAGACCTTTTCTATGTCCCTTTATATGCATAATAAAGTATTTTAAATCATAGGTTATTTTTAAGAAACTGCAAATATTAAGATAGTGAAGTATAAGAAGCTTTTGCGGAAGGTTCTGTGTAAAAATTAAGGGAAATGTACGTTAACCTAAATTACTATTTTACTTGTGTGGCAAATTTATAATTGGTTTAGATACATTCTATATCGGTATTCAGTTTGTTTTATATCTATCCGATTAATGTATCAATCTTTTTTTTTTTTTTTAAATATTTGGAAGTAAACATGTAAAGGTAACTAATAGATGTTTCTGGGTAAAATTTCCAAAGAATGACTATAAATTTAAATAATTAAACCGACAAAACAAAGGTCAAATAAAAAAACGATAACAAAATCGAAAAAAATTAAAATATGAAAAATATACATATTTTTTGTTTTAATTTTAGTCTATTAAAAATGTGGAAACAGTTTAACTTTATGTTGATGGTTCTGATTGGACTCCATTTAGCAAGTAAGTATTAGTGAAATTAACGTCATATAAGATGGGGTGCTGCCTTTATTAGGATAGGTGGGACTATACTATATACACTATGAAGTTAGGGACGCCGTGTACTCAGAAGAAAAAAAATCTGTTTCAATATTAAAGACGACATGATTTTGGAGGTTAACCAGTTTTGATATTGCAATACCAATCTATATTGCTAGGTAAACAAATCAACCACGGGTTAATCTCGAGAATAACAGAAGAATGTTATTCTTGTTTTCATTTTTGATATAAAAAAAAGTCCACTGAAAAATGTAAAAGGAGATACCGTTTTTCCAAATATCATGCTTGAAACATAACAAAATGACCTCCATGTTTCCAGGTTTTGCATCTCTAATTTAATTTGTGTCTTTTGTTGCTGTACATCATACCCCCCTCCCAAAAAAAAAAAAAATAATTATACCTTATTGTTTTAAATTTGAACAAAATCATTCAATTAATAGCGTTAAAAACCTAAATTAAATTTGAAAAAATGTTTTCTGCCTGAAAAAAAACCCCCAAATTACCCCTCTCCCGTTGAAGTTAAAAGGTTGCTACCATATTGAAATATGCCTCACATATATGTATTTAACCATAAGGGCACGTTTAAAATGTTGTTGCTAACTTATAAGTTTTTGTGTCTATTTAAAAAAAAAAAGAGATGAACTAACATTACTAATACATCTTATTATTTATCATACAGAAGCAGACGATTGTTTAGAAAATGAACTAGAATGTAGGAGATCAGAACAATGCTACCCAAAGGAGTACAGATGTGATGGGTATGCAGACTGTAGTGATGGCACTGATGAATGTGGCTGTGAAGGTTCGTGACACACATTATTTTTGTATGTTGTGTAATTATTGTAGGTGTGAAGGTTCGTGACACACACTATTTTGTTGATTATTTATTTATTGTAGGTGTGAAGGTTCGTGACACTCACTATTTATGTTGATTATTTATGTATCGTGGGTGTGAAGGTTCGTGACACTCATTATTTTTGTTGATTATTTATTTGTTGGGGGTGTGAAGGTTCGTGACACTCACTATTTTTGTTGATTATTTATTTATTGTGGGTGTGAAGGTTCGTGACTCTCACTATTTTGTTGATTATTCATTTATTGTTGATGTGAAGGTTCGTGACACTCACCATTTTTGTTGATTATTTATTTATTGTGGGTGTGAAGGTTCGTGACACTCACTATTTTGTTGATTGTCTATTTATCGGGGGTGTGAAGGTTCGTGACACTCACCATTTTTGTTGATTATTTATTTATTTTTGGTGTGAAGGTTCGTTACACTCACTATTTTGTTGATTATCTATTTATCGGGGGTGTGAAGGTTCGTGACACTCACTATTTTTGTTGATTATTTATTCATTGGAGGTGTGAAGGTTCGTGACACTCACTATTTTTGTTGATTATTTATTTGTTGGGGGTGTGAAGGTTCGTGACACTCACTTTTTTTGTTGATTATTATTTTTTTAGGGTTGTGAAGGTTCGTGACACTCACTATATTTGTTGATTATTTATTTATTGGGGGTGTTAAGGTTCGTGACACTCACTATTTTGTTGATTATTTATTTATTGTGGGTGTGAAGGTTCGTGACACTCACTTTTTTTGTTGATTATTTATTTATTGGGGGTATGAAGGTTCGTGACAAACATTATTTGTGTTGATTGTTTATTCATTGTTGGTGTTAAGGTTCGTGACACTCACTGTTTTTGTTGATTATTTATTTATTGGGGGTGTGAAGGTTCGTGACACTCACTATGTTTGTTGATTATTTATTTATTGTTGGTGTGAATGTTCGTGACACTCACTATTTTGTTGATTATTTATTTATTGTGGGTGTGAAGGTTCGTGACACTCACTATTTTTGTTGATTATTTATTTATTGGGGATGTGAAGGTTCGTGACACTCACTGTTTTTGTTGATTATTCATTTATTGGGGGTGTGAAGGTTCGTGACACTCACTATTTTTGTTGATTATTTATTAATTGTGGGTGTGAAGGTTCGTGACTCTCACTATTTTTGTTGATTATTTATTTATCGGGGATGTTAAGGTTCGTGAAACTCACTATTTTGTTGATTATATATTGTGGGTGTGAAGGTTCGTGACTCTGACTATTTTTGTTGATTATTTATTTATTGGGGGTGTGAAGGTTCGTGACACGCACTATTTTTGTTGAATATTTATTTATTGTGGGTGTGAAGGTTCGTGACAAACATGATTTCTGTTGATTGTTTATTTATTTGGGTGTGAGGTTCGTTACACTCACTATTTTTGTTGATTGTTTATTTATTGTGGGTGTGAAGGTTCGTGACACTCACTATTTTGTTGATTATTTATTTATTGTGGGTGTGAAGGTTCGTGACAAACATTATTTCTGTTGATTGTTTATTTATTTGGGTGTGAGGTTCGTTTCACTCACTATTTTGTTGATTGTTTATTTATTGTTGGTGTTAAGGTTCGTGACACTCACTGTTTTTGTTGATTATTTATTTATTGTGGGTGTGAAGGTTCGTGACATTCACTATTTTTGTTGATTATTTATTTATTGTGGGTGTGAAGGTTCGTGACACTCACTATTTTGTTGATTATTTATTTATTGTTGGTGTGAAGGTTCGTGACACTCACTATTTTTGTTGATTATTTATTTATTGGGGATGTGAAGGTTCGTGACACTCACTATTTTTGTTGATTATTTATTTATTGGGGGTGTGAAGGTTCGTGACACTCACTTTTTTTGTTGATTGTTTATTTATTGGGGGTGTGAAGGTTCGTGACCCTCACTATTTTTTGTTGATTATTTATTTATTGGGGGTGTTAAGGTTCGTGACACTCACTTTTTTTGATGATTATTTATTTATTGGGGGTGTTAAGGTTCGTGACACTCACTATTTTGTTAATTATTTATTTATTGTTGGTGTGAAGGTTCGTGACACTCACTATTTTTGTTGATTATTTATTTATTGTTGGTGTGAAGGTTCGTGACACTCACTATGTTTGTTGATTATTTATTTATTGGGGGTGTTAAGGTTCGTGACACTCACTATTTTTGTTGATTATTTATTTATTGTTGGTGTGAAGGTTCGTGACACTCACTATATTTGTTGATTATTTATTTATTGGGGGTGTTAAGGTTCGTGACACTCACTATTTTGTTGATTATTTATTTATTGTTGGTGTGAAGGTTCGTGACACTCACTATTTTTGTTGATTATTTATTTATTGTTGGTGTGAAGGTTCGTGACACTCACTATGTTTGTTGATTATTTATTTATTGTGGGTGTGAAGGTTCGTGACACTCACTATTTTTGTTGATTATTTATTTATTGGGGATGTGAAGGTTCGTGACACTCACTGTTTTTGTTGATTATTCATTTATTGGGGGTGTGAAGGTTCGTGACACTCACTATTTTTGTTGATTATTTATTAATTGTGGGTGTGAAGGTTCGTGACTCTCACTATTTTTGTTGATTATTTATTTATCGGGGATGTTAAGGTTCGTGAAACTCACTATTTTGTTGATTATATATTGTTGGTGTGAAGGTTCGTGACTCTGACTATTTTTGTTGATTATTTATTTATTGGGGGTGTGAAGGTTCGTGACACGCACTATTTTTGTTGAAAATTTATTTATTGTGGGTGTGAAGGTTCGTGACAAACATGATTTCTGTTGATTGTTTATTTATTTGGGTGTGAGGTTCGTTACACTCACTATTTTTGTTGATTGTTTATTTATTGTGGGTGTGAAGGTTCGTGACACTCACTATTTTGTTGATTATTTATTTATTGTGGGTGTGAAGGTTCGTGACAAACATTATTTCTGTTGATTGTTTATTTATTTGGGTGTGAGGTTCGTTTCACTCACTATTTTGTTGATTGTTTATTTATTGTTGGTGTTAAGGTTCGTGACACTCACTGTTTTTGTTGATTATTTATTTATTGTGGGTGTGAAGGTTCGTGACATTCACTATTTTTGTTGATTATTTATTTATTGTGGGTGTGAAGGTTCGTGACACTCACTATTTTGTTGATTATTTATTTATTGTTGGTGTGAAGGTTCGTGACACTCACTATTTTTGTTGATTATTTATTTATTGGGGATGTTAAGGTTCGTGACACTCACTATTTTTGTTGATTATTTATTTATTGGGGGTGTGAAGGTTCGTGACACTCACTTTTTTTGTTGATTGTTTATTTATTGGGGGTGTGAAGGTTCGTGACCCTCACTATTTTTTGTTGATTATTTATTTATTGGGGGTGTTAAGGTTCGTGACACTCACTTTTTTTGTTGATTATTTATTTATTGGGGGTGTTAAGGTTCGTGACACTCACTATTTTGTTGATTATTTATTTATTGTTGGTGTGAAGGTTCGTGACACTCACTATTTTTGTTGATTATTTATTTATTGTTGGTGTGAAGGTTCGTGACACTCACTATGTTTGTTGATTATTTATTTATTGGGGGTGTTAAGGTTCGTGACACTCACTATTTTTGTTGATTATTTATTTATTGTTGGTGTGAAGGTTCGTGACACTCACTATATTTGTTGATTATTTATTTATTGGGGGTGTTAAGGTTCGTGACACTCACTATTTTGTTGATTATTTATTTATTGTTGGTGTGAAGGTTCGTGACACTCACTATTTTTGTTGATTATTTATTTATTGTTGGTGTGAAGGTTCGTGACACTCACTATGTTTGTTGATTATTTATTTATTGTGGGTGTGAAGGTTCGTGACGCACATTATTTGTGTTGATTATTTATTTATTGTTGGTGTGAAGGTTCATGACACACATTATTTGTGTTGGTTGTTTATTTATTGTGGGTGTGAAGGTTCGTGACACACATTATTTGTGTTGGTTGTTTATTTATTGTGGGTGTGAAGGTTCGTGACACACATTATTTGTGTTGGTTGTTTATTTATTGTGGGTGTGAAGGTTCGCGACACACTTTATTTGTGTTGGTTGTTTATTTATTGTGGGTGTGAAGGTTCGTGACACACATTTTTTGTGTTGGTTGTTTATTTATTGTGGGTGTGAAGGTTCGTGACACACATTATTGTTGTTGGTTGTTTATGTATTGTGGGTGTGAAGGTTCGTGACACACATTATTTTTGTTGGTTGTTTATTTATTATTGGTTTGAAGGTTCGTGACACTCATTGTTTGTGTTTGTTGTTTATTTATTGTGGGTGTGAAGGTTCGTGACACACATTATTTGTGTTTGTTGTTTATTTATTGTGGGTTTGAAGGTTCGTGACACACATTATTTTTATTGGTTGTTTATTTATTTGCTTAGTTAGTTGCCTGGCTTCTTCTTTCGTTTCTTTTCTATGAAAGAGTGCTTCTGAAAAGAGAGATTGGATATGATTCAAACATAAACCAGTTATAATTTAATAGAATAAGTAAATACATGTCTTATAATCTTTATTATATTATTCTGCTGTATTCAATTACCCTCACAATCTACCAAAAAAATTATACGCATTTCATAAGTATTTCGCCGTTTTATAATCGGAAGTCCTATGCGAAATCTAATCCTTTGTAACCCCAAAACGATACTAACGTTATGTTATTGGTAACATCCCATTGTGTTTGACGTTGATACCGAATTAAACTATTTACCGGATTCGTTATCTCATAAGCAACACGACGGGTGCCACATGTGGAGCAGGATCTGCCTACACTTCCGGAGCATCTGAGATCACGCCTGGTTTTTGGTGGGGTTTGTGTTGCTTATTCTTTAGTATTCTATGTAGTGTCTTGTTACTATTGTTTGTCTGTTTGTCCTTTTCCTTTTTAGCCATGGCGTTGTCAGTTTATTTTTGATTGATGAGTTAATCTGTCCCTCTGGTATCTTTCGTTCTTCTTTTATAACCAATTACAACGTTTTGATGCACGCGTTTTAAACATAGAATCATATTCATAACAGTGTGGGTGTGGCCATTGGTTGCCGATCTAAATTATCCCATTGCCTGGGACCGATTAGATGAACGTTTTTTTAAAACGACCACTGCTCACTATATACTTGTGAAAGACATTTAAACTGGGGGTCACCAAAGGTTCTCAACACCTAAATAAAGTTATTCGAAAACAAGAATAACACAATGTTTTGATATATATCAGTAATATAAATCAAAACATAAAGGTTATTCCTGATTGTTTTTTGAATTATTTTATTATTAAAGGCATTAAGAACCTTTCGTAACCCCACAGTTGAAATTATATAATTTGTAAGTAGTGAGTAGTGGTCGTTACAGACAAATGTTCACCTAATCTTTCCCAAGCAATGGGATAATTTAGGTCGGCAATCAATGGCCACAGCCACACTATTTTGAATATGATTCTATTACCTAGAAAGCATTATATTTAGTCCTGGTATCTATGACGAGTTTATTTACAACCACTGGGTCGATGCAACTACTGGTGGATATTTATTTCCCCAAGGGTATCACAAGCCCAATAGTCAGCACTTTTTGGGCTGACATGAATTATCATTGATATGGTTATATTTATAAATTAACTGTCAACAAAATTTTCATTTTTTTTTGAAATACTAAGGCGTTTCTACCTCAGGCATAGATTACCTTAGCTGAATTTGGCAAAACGTTTAGGGATTTTGGTGCTCAATGCTCTTCAACTTCGTATATATTTGGCCTTTTAAACTTTTTTTGGATTCGAGCGTCACTGATGCGTCTTTTGTAGACGAAACTTGCGTCTGGCGTATATACAAAATTTAGTCCTGGTATCTATGATGAGTTTATTCTGAAACAGCAAATTTAGTATAATTTGTAGAGATTAAAGTTTTAATACTATTGACAGCACACATTGTGAGAAAGTGGTTACCAATATAAGAAAAAATAACTATTACAACAGTTTGTGCACAATTTGTCAATTGAAAATACTGATTAAATTTGTTTAATTTAAAGTCCATCGTTATTTAGGTGGATCTGGAAGCGTTGTTGTTTATCAAGTGTTACACTATGTTTTGTCTTTTGAAATGTGATTTTTCTGTTTTGTTGCAGATTATGTTTGTCCGGGTAACCGGCTGAAATGCCCGGATGATGTTTGTGGAATGGAAGATGGAAAACTGTGTGATGGTCGTCACGATTGTCCAGGCAGCAAAGACGAAGAAGATTGTGAAGGTAAGAATCTCCCTCATGTAAAGTTCTGATTCCTTCCACGGATTTGGCTATACTTTTTCGACCTTTTGGATTATAGCTCTTCATCTTTTATATAAGCTTTGGATTTGAAATATTTTGGCCACGATCATCACTGAAGAGACGTGTATTGTCGAAATGCGCATCTGGTGTAAGAAAATTGGTACCGTTATTTTTATTTATTTTTTCTTGTTAGTTTGAGTCTTTTTTCATCTGAACAACTGAACGTTATGTTCTAATGTGTCAACAAATCTTAATTATATCATCAAATAACTAAAGACTATTCAAACATTGTATACTACGCAGGCTTCGCCGATAAATTATATATATTTTTTGTAATAGAAAATCACTGAAAAGAATATCCTATCCATTTACTAGCAAATAAATGTATCTATTATTTGATCGAAATCTTTTAAGATGTATATAAAAAATCAAATAACAAAAATACCGAACTCCGAACGAAAATTGATTCACATAAGAGGCATTAACAACCATCTTTAAAATATCACTGATACATCGAATGAAGAAACGTAACAGCAAAATAGATACATGAGAAAAATACAGACAACATGACTGAAAAAGAGCAAAAACATAGGTCATAAAAACAACACTTCAAAACACACTAAATATATATATATATAACAACACGAATGTCATCACAAACGAGAGAGAGAGAGAGAGAGAGAGAGAGAGAGAGAGAGAGAGAGAGAGAGAAAGAGAGTGTGTGAGAGAGAGAGAGAGAGAGGGTATTTTCAGATCAGAATTCCAGAGTTATGAAATGTTGATCTTCGACATGAATCATGTGTGCTTGTAATTCGCAGTCTTGTGTTCTTTCATTAACCGACCTAATTGTTATACAATATACACATTCACTGATTTGGATAGCCTTGAATCCAGATCATATTTTATACTGTGTCGATATGATACTGTCAGCGTTAGCAATCAGTGATCCCTGACCCAATCCTATGATTTTGATTGTCGTGTAGTACGCTGTCGACACAGTTGTTAATTTTATCCTCGAATTGTGGAAAGCAAATACAAAACAAACCAAGGAAAAAATCAAACACTACATTAGAAGTTCACTCTATGTAATTGAATGCGGTTTAAAGGTTAACATTTTAGTATATGAACCAAAGCTTTTGGCAAAGATTCTGGCGTTTAAAATTATAATCCTGGTACTTTTGATAACTATTATGTCTAAAGGAAAGGGGACATTTTTTTTAAAACATACGATTCTAAAGTATTGAAATATAACGAACGCCGGATGTATATTTATAATCATATAATATGCTGACAGTAAAGTTCAGTTTTCGTATTTTCATATTTGTTTGTTCATTATATGTTCTAATTGTGAGATAAAATAATATTTTATGTATGTTTTTATTAACAGCGTGTGTTGATGAAGCTTTTCACTGTTCAATAGAGAAAAAATGTATCCCTAGGAAATGGCGTTGTGATGGCATTGATGATTGTGATGGGGAAGATGAGGAGGACTGTGCGGGTAAATATAACTCAAAATGTTTTATAATATTATTATTGATTTGATTTTGCTATCAAACACTTTTAGTTTTCAGTTGCGGATCCAGTCATATTAAAAAGAAGGACCCTCTGGCAAGCCAATGTTTTAAGTGATTCGTTTAAAAAGTCTATAAGCATTTTTCATATATGAAAATCTATAAGGAGGCATGCCATACCCTGCCCTCTAAATTCTTCTGGTATTTTCTCTTGCCAATTGTAGACTGATTGGACAAAATGGGCTACCTATACTCTGAAACGGCAAACTAAGAACAGTCCGGTATACTAGTATATAATTCATAAATAGTTATTAAAAGTACCAGGATTATAATTTTATACGCCAGACGCGCGTTTCGTCTACATAAGACTCATCAGTGACGCTCAGATCAAAATAATAGTTATTTTTCAGTACTGTTGACCGTATACATAACAAAATAGTGGTACATGTAACCAATGAAAAACGAGAACGCTAACAATAGTGTGTGCACATTTTGTTTATTGATTTTACCGAATAATATTTGTTAAATTCCATCATTATTTAGGTGTAACTTGAAGCGTTCTTATTTATATCAAATGGTACACTATGTTTTGACTTTGAAATGTATTTTTTTCTATTATGATTGCAGATTTTGTTTGTCCAGATAACCAACTGAAATGTCCGGATGGTCTTTGTGGACAGGAAGATGGTAAAGTGTGTGATGGTCAAAGAGATTGTCCATTACAAAACGATGAAGAAGATTGTGATTGTATGAAACTTTATTCTTTTATTGTTGGTTTGGGTCCTTTTTCATCTGAAAAATTGAACGTTAAGTTTCTGTATAAAAATTTGTATAAGCAAATCTTATTCATATTGTCAAAATCTTTTTTGTTAACAGAATATACAAAAGAAAAAATATAACCAATCCGTTTACTGATCTTTACTTACAAATAAATGTATCTATATTTTGATCGACATCTCAAAAGATATATAATCATATCAAAAAAAGTAAAATAACAAAAATATCGAACTCCGTGGAAAATTCGATTCATCTAAGAGGAATTTTAAACAACCATCATCAAATCATCACCAATACACCGTAATAAGAAATCAGGCCAACAATAAAAAATATATAAGAGAAATGCAGACAACATGGGTAAAAGAAAAAAACCCAGAAAATATGGCCAATACAACCGACAGTCAGTCATCACACACTAAACATATAGCAATACGAATGTCACCACAAACTGAGGACAAACACGGGTGCTCCTAAACTTATGCAGAGCATGGTTCATTATTCAAAATTGTCAAAAGGTACATAGTTTGCAATATTTCTCACAATGCTTGATCATTTTGTTAGATCAGTCATTTTAGTTTTATATATTCTTAAAATGTAAAAACTTTATTTTAATTTCACCGAACAAATGAAATATTGTTTCAATTTCACAGCTTTTATTATATCTTCTTGATGATTTTGACGGTTTTCAGATAAAAATTTCGAGTTATAGAACGTTGATCTCAAACATGAATTTAATATGCCTGTAAATCGCAGTCTTATGTTTATTCAATAATCCAGTTAATTTCATAACCTAAACACATTCACTGATTTTGATAGCCTGGTATCCTGACCAAATACTTTGTCGATATGATAGTTACTGTCAGTGATAGCCATCAGTGTGTCAGGACACCAAACTATTATTTGGACGGTTATATAAAAGGTTCCCTGACACCGCTGTTTATTCAATCTTTCAAACGTAAAAATAAATACAAAAACGAAAACACTGCCGTCGAAGTTCAATCAATGCACTTTTATGCTTGTTTAAGGTCTACATTTACTATATGAATCAAAGATTTAAGCAGAGTTTATGTATTGAGAAATAGGGACCGGCTTTTTTCTATTGTTTTTCAAACATAAAGCTTAATCCATGTACCCGTTTAAGCATTGAATTGATATAAACCAACTTTTTCTAGAAAAGAGCATGCACAAATTGAAGTTTTAAAACTGTTTCAATCAGTCTTAATTGCCCATTTAATAAGCTGACAGAACATATCACATATAAATACATTTTTTTCTATATACTATATGGTAGTTCATTATATGCTTGAATTTTTTGCTGAAATAATAGTTTAAGTATGTTTTTTTTAACAGCATGTGTTGATGGTGCTTTTCACTGTTCAATAGAGAAAAAATGTATCCCTAGTGAATGGCACTGTGATGGAGTTGATGATTGTGATGGTGAAGATGAAAAGGACTGTACTGGTAATTAATAAGGCCCTTCGGCTGATATTAGAATCTTGGGATGATACGGCAGATGATACGGATTTTGCCAATTTTATTTTCTATCTAATGCATGTTAAGAGTTAGATACAAGTTATAATTAATCCCTGCAAGAGAAAGAGCACTTGATCTGTAAATCCTTGTATTCAATTTAACTTTCTTAATTTTTTTTTTATATTTGTATCGCTATCTTGTAAATGTTTTTTAAGTAATAAAAGTAATTTGAGTTCGAACGTAAAAAATCTAAAAAAAAAATTATATTCCACAGACTGTAACAATTATGAGAATGGTGCATTCCTGTGTACAGCAGATAGTACATGTATTAGATGGGACTGGGTATGCGACTCTTATCCCGACTGCAGTGATGGTGAAGAGGACATCGGATGTCCAGATGGTAGGTCTGATATCCCCCTTAAATTATATATCGGTTTCTACGTCTGACTGTTTTTTTAATTTTAAGATATCTATTCCAGTTGAATCTTGCTATTTCCATATGACAAATGAAAGAAATGTGTTTCCCTCGGGTTCAGTTTGTAATGCAGATTTGTTTTTAATCAATAGAGTTATGACTTTTGAACAGCTGTTTACTACTGTTGCCTTTATTTATCCCACTGCTTTCTTCAAAATATTGAAAATTAAACTTCAGGTTCAAGCAATTTGCCACACACTTATAATTTATTTTACTTGTATATCATCATTTGTTTCTTATCCATTAGTCATTTATGCATCCCAATTTTTTTTTCTAGATAAGACTCCAAGTATACATCATTAAAAAGCTTAAACATGAAAGTGAGAATGGAGATGACAATACAATTAATTTTGCTGTGAAACGCAACATAAAATGCGATATAAATACGTCGCGCGAAGTCGACACGATGTTCTGATTGAAATATGATGTTGAGAGTGGACTATGATGTATACATTGTTTAATGTCACGCCAATATATATTGCAGCTACTTATATTTACATATAGAGGAATAAATCAATTTCATTCCATCAAGTTTTTTTTTTAGGCTAAACAATGACAAATGGCCGCTGTTTTTGTTCTCTCAAGTTTTCCCATTCATTTCATTGATGTTTGCATGTTCCTATGTATATTAAAATTTAATTTAATATTTTTTCTCTTTCAGATGGGTGTGAAAATAATGAATTTAAATGTAATGATCCATATCCAAGTTTTCCAAAATGTGTTCCTGGGGATAAAATAAACGATGGAACTAATGATTGTGGAGACTGCTCTGACGAGAAGTTTGCTGAATCTTGTGTCCCTGGTGTCCCTGGGGGTATGTTGAATTTTGTTTCTCCGGGGTATGTTAAATCTTGTGTCCCTGGGGAAGTGTTGTATCTTGTAATCCTGGGGTATGGTGATAATACACGTGTTTACTATGTTTCCAAATAATGATGTTTAACTTTATCTATATAACGGAACTATAAATCATGTCCTACGAGTTGGAGGTTTGGCTAGCTATAAAACCAGACGTAACCCTTCATTTTCTTCTGTAGACATTGTTGACAGCAATTGTTTGGTTTAGGTAACAGTGTTGCAGTTTGACATTTGGCCAAACACGGCAGATATTTCTTATAACTTTATGCTATCTAGGTATCCATACATTATCAACAATCACGAAAAAAAGAAAAACTTATTTGAAACACGATACGCGATAAATGAAATGCTATTTGTTTAAAAAAAAACACTTATTCTAATGTTTCCATATTATTTTTGGCGCAAATGTCACTGTAAAGTATTAAAATTACGACTTACGGCCAAGTGACAATCGTTTCAATTCGCACTATAAAATATTATTTGTCAATTAAGCTTAATATTGCCTGTTTCAATGTGTGCAGCTCATATAGTGAGTCGTTTAGTCATCAATACATACATCTCATTATATTCCCGGATTATTTTTCGTTCGTTGTTATTTGTTATTGTTTGTACGTATGTTTTATTCGGAGGAGCCAAGTGCTATTGATTGATGAGCTTTGTTGTAATGTCATATATATGTGGTTATCCTTTATTACTTCTTTATTTTAGGACCATCACCACCGGTAATAAATCCACCAGCACCACAACATCCAAGTAGAGGTTTACAAAAAGCCCGTGGACAAATGATGAAGAAAGATGAGGGTACAAAACACACAGTAGCCCGAGAACAAAGGAGGAAAAAAGATGAGGGTACAGTGCACACGATAACCCGAGAACAAAGGAGGAAGAAAGATGAGGGTACCGTGCACACAATAAACCGAGAACAAAGGAGGAAAAAAGATGAGGGTAGAGTGCACACAGTAGCCCGCAGCAATAAAGATATTGATGCACATAGGAAATTTCTGACACGAGGCAAATCTAATTTGAAGGACAACTTGATAAATTATCTATTACACAGAAAGACTGATGACAGATTAGCTAACAGAATACTTAGTCGTAGAGAAAAGGATAAAAGAAAACCAAAAGCGAAGAAGCCAACATAACTTTTTTCTGCTCATTTATCTTATTGCTTCACACACTGCTCCAATTTTATTTTTTTTCTATATTTTATTATAACATTATTCCAAAGATAACGTCGATTGTATATATTTTATTTAGAATAACATGTCGTTAGAAAACCCGCTTCTTCAACTATGAAGACTGAAAATGATACATGCATATATGTTCTACAATACAGATAAATTCATATTCACAAGTGTTTAAAAAAGTTTTATTTTAACAAATGGTCTCCTAGTTTTCATGTGTTGTCATATATTGGAACAACTCTACTCTGTGACTGATTTGGTGTCCTATTTATTCTACAGCTCTTGATTAAGAATTCATTACTTGCTGTCATGTATCACTTGTATTATCCTTACGCAATAAATTACATTTAGCAAATAGTTTCATGTTCAGGTTAATAATCATCAATACCCTTAGGGAGCTATAATTTAATTTTTTACCCTATTCGATACTGCCTTTTTTATTCCTTTTAGTTTATCCTGCAGTAAAAAAATTACAAAGTTAACACAAGTTGTGCCACAGAATGTCGTCAAAACAGGAGTAGCTGCTCGATGGGAAATTTAGAACAATTTATAACGTAATAACAAGGAGATCAAAAGCACTAATTGTGAAGGTGACCAAAAATGTCAGTTCAGATAGGAAATTAAAGAAGCTTATTTATTTTGGCACACTTCAGTGTAACTGGTGGGGTGAATTTAAAACAGTAAATGTTTGTTTACTTTGCCATACTCCATGGCTTTGTACTTACATTCACAGTGTCGTCGCTTAATCGCGAGTTTGCAAAGAAATCTACTCAAACCAGTGCTAGGGAGTCAAAAACTTGTAGTGAGGTCAAAGATTTTGCTCTATGTCAATGGATTCCTTGTTATAACTTTAAGATGTTGAAAAGGACTAAAAGCGCTATTCCATTATCTTTCAATTATTTTTGCATTGTTGTGCATGTTCTGATGTTATTGTTATGGGTGTTTACCTCATATCGTTTCTTTTCTTACAACCAACATACTTTATCTGCTGTACTGTAAGCGTCTGATTAAAACGGTTGTAAATCAATGCGACATTATAACACATGCAAACATTAAAAAAACATGTATATGTCAGGATGAGGTATGTAAATGAATAACTGTCTATACTATATGTCAGAACCTAAAATCTTAGAAGACAATGATTTAATAAACTGTCCCCTGAGATCCTATTGTTACCGGTTGTGGCATCACTGGATGAGACTTGCCGTCGAATATAAACTGAAGGGTGACTCTAGTATAGCAACACTTACCATTCCGGTGCACTGAGTGACCCTAGATTAAGATGGGTTTTCTGTTTTTAAGTCTTAGTTTTGAAATGTTCTGGTTACTTAATGGACTTGTTTGTTTTTTCGTCGTTTGTCGCTTTTGTCATGGCGTTAAGTAAATATTTCTTCGGTTTTAGTGATTTTGGTGTCGCCTTTATATCTCCATCTTCTTTCTGTCGAATCTGTGACTTTAACACTCCTACATCATGTACATTCCGTCGTTGGCGTCTACGTCCTCAACATTTAGTTTCAGTCTATGTCGTTTATATGTGGTAGATATTTGTTTAAACATCAATTACTCTGACAAATCTTTGTATTGGAAGGTGACTTTGATCAAATGTTTTTTTTTGTAAATGTGATTTGTTCTTTGGTTGTATTTTTTTTTCACATGATGAACACACTTGGCGGAATCATAAAATGATTATTTTACAGAATGGATTTTACTTAAAACATTGTCAAAAAAAGGGGACAAAATGCATGCAAATACAAAATTTTGTTACAATTTATTTTCATCTAGTGTGAAAATTGTTTTGTGAAAAAACTTTCCTTACATTAAAATCTATCCTACACATTTGTCCCTTTTAAATGAAGTCTAACTTAGACAAAATTTGTAAAAAAAACCAAGGGAGAGGTGTTTGAGGAAACAGAGCACTGAAAACGACTGCTTCTGCTTGCAGGAAATATATTATGGTTATTTTTTTGTTTTAATTAAACTTTTTTTTTACTGCCCTTCCTTATATACTGCTTTGTTTTTTTTTATTTTTTCTGTATTTTTTTTCTGCATGCTTGCAGGAAATAGATTATGCTTCAGTTCTTTCCGTGCAATACATTACATGGTATTAAGAATTCTTACAAAATTTAAAAAAATTGTGACTTACTTGATAGTTTTTCTTCGCCTCGAGAATTGTAAAGTAAAACAGTATAGGTCAAAGTACGGTCTTAAAGAGGTCCAATGATGACTAGTATCACCATTCGAAGAGATAAATTAACGATCTAATCTCTCTGTAAAATACAAAACAAGAAACACTTATGAATCACATCAACAAACCACAACCACTGGACATATGTTTCCTGATTTAGTATTTACACGAATCGGATATTTCATTTAATACTTTTAATATTTTTATCGAGATTCAACGATGATAGTAAAAACAAAATATCCGATAAAAACGTTGAATGAAAATGATAGGAACCTTCGAAGTATAATATTATAGGACTAATTTTATATAATTTTATATGTACCAGGACAAAATGTTGGACATTTACACAAAACAGGTAAGGTGGCCACTGTATTACTTCTTATTCAAGTGCGTTCTAGGAAGCATGTTGTCTGATAAATAGACGTGAAATTCTTTTACTAAAGTATGCATACTCTAGGGGATTTATACACAAGACTTTATGCATACTTTTTTGTAAAGACAAATGAAATGAACACAGCAGTTTTCTTTTTACTAAATGTGTTGCTGTAGCTTCTTACTAAATACTTTAAAGTTTGGTGATTATTTTTAATTGAAAGTACGCCTCATTTATTGTCTTTCATCTAGAAATTGACAATAAGAGTCCCCTGAGATATAACCTTCATACTTTCCTGATACGGAAAATATCTTAGGTTTGCTACTCATTTTTTTCACATTTTGTCAGCTTTTCGGAATCCTCTGGTTTTATCCATAAAATTTTTATTGTTAAAAAAAAAAATAGTGGCCAATGTTAAATGAATGAAAAGTCTTGAGGAAATTGTTTCCCGCCAACTTTTCAATGACCTTTGTCTCAAAAAACGAGCACACTGACCTGTTTCTTTTTTTCAATTGTTTTAGTTTCTCTATTCAGGTTCCACCTATATTAGTAATAGTCATTTGAAATCCTTGTTATTTTGAAACTGAGTCAACCAATATTAGATATTAAACTAACAGAGATGCAATCGTTTACATGATAGTCTGTTTTAACGGTTTTAAACATGAAGGTCTTCATTGAATGAAAATCGAGAGATTTTATGTGGTAGAATATGAAAATAGATTCTTCTAAATGTATTTATTTTGTTCATAGTTAACTTCACCTTTCAGAATATAACGCTTAATTCATAATTAATTACATTCTTCCCGTCATGCTTCACTGTAACACATATTTCAACAGTTCAGTGATAAATTAAACACAGCAACCATTCATGTGTACCTTCATGACCTTAATAAATATCAATACGAATGTTGTGTTTCACTCTATATAGTCACAATAATGTAATATAAAGCATTCCTAAGGTGGGTCAATAGTAGGAAAAAAATGCTTGTAACTGACTATATATAAATTGTGAACAACTTGTAAGCGGGAACGTGTGATTTTGGCTGTAAATTGTTGACATTGTTCGCATATAAATTATCAGAATTTATCAGAAACTCCAAATGGTTATGAAAAAAACGGACATGGTTTATATATCAGTGCAAGAACCCGGCGACACTTTAAACAATAAATGTCTAGAGAATAAGGTAAGGTCTTTTTCCTTTCATTGTTTCAATGAGTCTATATAACAAATAAGGAATCAGGATATACCATGCTCTTGAACATTCTGTTCTTGAACAACAATCAATGTGTATGTTTTAGACAAAAGTTTGGACATCTCTTAAAGTTGGTCATAAAGTTAGGACTAACCGAGAGGTGTCTTATGATGGTCTTATAATAGGCATGTTTATTTATATAAATAACACGTTTTTTTATATTAATTTTGCAAAAATTATATAACTCTTATCCAATTGTCTATTCTCCATTTCCTGCTCAAAACTAAATCTTTATTGATCGTGGTATTATCATGATTTGTCAACAATGAACATAAGATGTATTTATAGATTATCGTTGATCATCTCAACGAGATTGATTTTCTCGCTTGAGCTGGGACGGCGAAAGCGAGAAAGCCAATCGAGTTGAGATGACCAAGGATAATCTGTTTATCGCTATTTTACCTATGCCGACGTTGTAAATTTCATGTCAACTTCGTAAGCAACGCCACATGCCTGCTTAGTTTCTAGCGATAATTTTCCATCTAAAGCGAGTAGCATGATATGAAAAATTATCACAAAAAAAGTTCAAAGGAAAAATGCACAAAATTGCGATAATAATTATTATCAAGAGTGCACGATTATATCCTTTCACCTTATTTCTTTGCACCGATACAGGGCGATATTAAATTCAACTAATTTGTACATAATATGTTATAATTTTTTCCCCTTTTCTTTATTTTGTATTTCAAGTTCATAATGTATATTAGTAAATATTTTTAAAATAGACTATCTACATGTATATCACACTTATTCTTTGTATTAATTTTGAAAATTATGTAATAACCAATAACCTTAGTAATTTACAGGAAAGGCATACTACATTTAGACATGATTTTTTCTATAAATCTATGTCTTTTAAATTTAAAGAAATTGCGACATTTTAATGATAACATTGCTAAGATCATTCTAAGCGAGGTCTAAGATATGTCATAGGATAGCCATAAGAGGATCATAAGACATGTCCTAAGACATAAGCATTTGAATCATTTTACCATTACGTGCTTTTTCTGCTGAAAATAAATATTTTCCCAGGCTGTTTAGCTCTTTGACGCTCTTACAGATCAGTTGCACTATTTTAAAAGTAGATGGTCTCTCATAGTTATAATTCTTTTTATATTTACATCTGATGTTTTTGTTTTTATCACATTCTAAAATAAAATGATCATCATACTTATCTTCAATAGCATTTTTATTACACATACTACATCAACGTTCATTTCTGGCTATACTATAGTATCTACCTGTTTCTATACATAGTGTATGAATTTGTTCTATATCTAGTGATATAAGATATTTACAAAACTGTTTCATTGACGACTAGGGTCGACACTTTGGCGATTTAGCAAAATATGATAAACCTTCAGATATATAATTATCTAAAACTCTTTGTTTAAATTCACTCAAAAATGATTGACTGTTTCTAACTCCCTGTGAAAACCAAATAACACTAAAACCATATTTAAATAATATATGTCGTAATTTACTACAAAATCAATTTAGCTTGTCATTTGGCTTCACACAACTAGATTCATAGATATCTTTATTTATATATTTTAAAATACGGTAACAGTTTTGTGTCTATCTATTAACTATCTATCTATCTAACAATCTAAACCAGTAGATTACCATTTTCACATCTATTTACATACAAGGCACTCTGACCTACTCACAATTTACCATGTGATTAACAGTTCCTTTTCTTACTTTTAAAATTCCTTTCATATAATATAAATGCAATTTTTCTATATCTTCGGCTTTATGAAAGCCCCACACTTCACTGGCATAATTCACAATACTTGTAACATAAGTATCAGATAAAGATAATAAGTACAGAAGTTTCAATATTATAAATTCGTCATAAGTTTAGCTATGTAAGCCGAGAGGAGCTTTTCTACCCTGTTAAGTTAGTGTCTTTTGTGTGACAGTAAATACACCGTTATAATTAAACAATAAACCCAGGTAAACAAATTCATTTCATTCTTCTATTACTTTTCCAGTTCCACATACATTTTACGGTCCAAAGCACAAACACATTCACATTTTTGTTCTCTTTATTTCATTTGTACTAGAACTCATCGCGAAATCGCGGGCATATACAGCTTGTTAACTGTTGTAGGATGTATATTATGTAACTATGGAGCATTTCATAAAAGGTGTCAAAAGCCCTCTATCTTTTTCTAAAGTCCGATATTTGTTTCCTTTCTGTTAAATTCAATTATTTTTGTGTTTCTGTCGTCAGACCACAATTATTCTTCTGCTTTGCTGAAATGCATCTTTTGGTAAAAGTCAAATTAATTTAAAAATTTGCATCGCATCCAACATGAAATAAATGTAACTGCTTACATATAGACCATGATAAGTCTAATAAAGTATGCTTCTAGGACAATCCATCAGTGCTCTTTCTTTTTAGAGCCTTATTAACATGTCAATGGTAGGATATAAATCTTGTATAGATGACTAAGACCGCCGGACAAAGGATAATTTAAGGGGTGGTCTGAGGGGTCCTGATCCAAATCCCGGGCTTAAAAAAATGAAATCCTCAGATGCATAAATTAAAGAAATTCATGTCCCGAAATCCCGAAATAAAAAAATATGTTCCCGGATCCCGTAAGGATCAATCACTAATTCCCGAGCTTAAAAACTCCCGATCCAGACGTCCCGACAAAAGGTCCTGTCTGCCATTTATCTCTACCCTACTTTCATTTTTGCCAAATCACTACTTTCACTTTCAACAATAAATGTGTGTGCCCCATTTATGGGCATTATGTTTCTAGTCTGTACATCCGTGCGTTCGTTTGTTCCTTTGTCCGTCCGTACGTCTGTCCCGATTCAGGCTTAAATTTTTGATCGAGGTAGTTTTTGATGAAGTTAAAGTCCAATCAACTCGAAACTTAGTAAATATATTGCCGATGTGGCATCCGTGTACTATGAACACATTCTTGTCTCCACATATTTTACTTATTTTAATATATATGCAACTGGTATGATCCCTTAAATAGTAAACATTTCAAAGAAAACAATAGACAAGAGCGTCTCTATATATTAAAGTATAGTATAATCGTAGTTTACATGTAGATAAACGCGAAAAATAATTGTCCACTATAAGGAGGTATAATAGTTGTGATGACGTAATCAATATCCGGACTCCTTGTTGTCGTTTTTCTCCAAAAATAACTAAATCTGAATAATCATAAGAATGGATGACAAATGCAACTATGCATGCCACAGAGGTATGATGCTTAATTTATCGTGGAAGGAAGAGAACCGACACACAAAATGAGGTCTTTTCGTCACGGTGTAATAGTATATACAATACACAAATGCTTTTAACAAGATATCCTATAGATTTTACCTTTCAATTGTTCGTGTTATTATAATCCATGTCGGGCGTTTAAATGTATGCAGCGTGATGGCAAATGTATACTTGCTCACCTGGATACAATCATTCTTACATTTCAAAAGTACTTGCCAATTATTTCAAAATTAAACAACAATTATAAAACAAATACAAAAACAATTGTCTACATTCAGTAAAGCCGACTGCATACAGTGTATAATACAAATTATCGACACGGCTGGAAAATTACAGCATTACGAAGATACGACTATTAGATATCATGGAAGTAATATCCATGACTGTATTAATTTTGGGCTCTGATGAACACCAAAGCAATCGGCAATCCTCGGGTGACTCCGCTTCTCTCCTTGAGGGACGGAATCGACCGAGTTGTGACGAATGACAACAAAGGTGACTCGGATACCCGTATATGGCTAGGAAGAGAATCGGCCTTCGATGAGGGACTTTCTATACTAACCATTATGTATGTTAGTAAAGAATGTCGCTACTTCGATAGACTAGTAATACTGACTAGAAACCTTTCAATTTCAGTTGTTTGAGATTGATGCTAATCCCATCCCCAAACACAAGGCCATTTCAATAAATTTCACAATAAGACAAAATGCTAAGTTCGTTCAATAATATACATAACATGTTCACTTTTGTGATTTATAATCGGACGTAGCATGTGCTCCCATCGTCTTTGTTTATAATTTTGTACTTAGTCAATTGTGAAATATTTTGTAACAGGTGAGCAAAAATATACACCTTTCAGACTTTTAAAAGATTCGAGTTTATTATTACAATTTAGGGACAGTTGTGCACATTTATATTTAACTCCGACAGAATATGGTAAGACTTTAAATTTAGCGTCTTCATATAATTAGTTTTTGTATATACATTTATATACAATGTATTATGGAAAAAGACAGAACAAATAAGGAACATATGAGTGCCATTTCCGGAGCATTCATTTGATTTTGATTTTGATTTTACTTTTACTTTTATTTTCAGATTGGTATTTTAAATTTTAAATTAATACTTTTTTGGAGTTTAACTAATTAAAACATATGTACTTAAAGTAATACAATTCATTTAATAATTTCTAAATTTTTTTATGGACTTTAAAAATTCTTCTAAAATTTATTATTAAAATGATTATGTACAAGTCTTATGGCTCACATAAATGTTAATATGTCTTAAAATTGAAATCATAGATAAATTGAGCTTCAACTTCCTGATGATGTACATACTGGCAGTTCCAGCCATTTACCAACCATATATATCCTGTACAAATGTATTGATCGCCAAAAAGTAAGGGGGAGGGGTTTCGACCCCCAGAACCTCCCGCCTTAATCCGCTAACCCTTTGTCACATACACATGTAAAACAAGAGATAAACATACAAAATAAAAACATAGGCTCTTATAAATAATTATAAAAACTCTGAAATGGATTATATTAATAATTACTATCATGACTTCATAATACTTGGATTCCAGGAGGTTGATAAAAATGTATTTGGCTGATTGAATAAAGAAAAACCAAATAAATTATGCATACTAAGTTCATTGAACTTGAACCAACTAACCAATCGAACCAATCGAACATGAATCTAATCCAATTTGAATGTCGCTCAGTGCAAAGACTTTACAGACATTAGTTTATTCTTTTGTCTTCAACAGATATTATGGGATAGGAAGGTTTTAATTAAATGTTTATTGTTCAAAAAGTAGAAGCTTGTTAAGATATATTGTTTTATTTGGTGGATCTATTGTTACGAGTTCTAGTTCAAATAGTGATGCTGTCTTCATTGACATGAGTTCTAGTTGAATTTATAATAATACTGATAAAACAATGATTCAACAATCATAATTTATGTATAACAATTGATCAAATATCAAAATATTTTCTACACAGGCAATTCAATCAATTGTTTAAAAAAAAGATTGATTATTGGCAAATGATAATCCACATCTATGTTTTGTTACTGCTTGACAAATGCTTGAAAAATTCAGTTGTTACTGAAATTTAGTTTACCTATAAACATATATATTTTATTTTGAAGAACCTATGTTGATACAATGGTATACATAAATACATAGACATACATAATAATATTATAAAACATGGTGCGGTTACAGCAAATAGAGAAGAAAAGAATGCATAGGTTTGGAGGCTTCCTTTTTATCAGAGAGAATCCATTTTTGTATTAATGATTCTAATGAGCTTACACAGCTTTTCAAGTTTTTATTGTTTTGAAAAATCCACAACTGCTTTAAACTTAAGAGTATTAATGTTGGTACAGAATTTTTCATCTATACATTCTTTCCTTTCTTCGGAGAAATATGTACATTCTAAAATATAGTGAAATTCATCTCTAATTTCATTACTATTACATAAGTTACAAAGTTAGATGTTCTCTCGGTATGTTTTTCCATCTACCAGATTCTATTGGGAGCTTGTGATTTACGGTTCTAAATCTACAATGAGTGAAAACGTCTTTATCGTCTAGCTTGTGGATATAGTTCTCGAAAGCAAAACTTTCTTTATAAATGCGTTCGTTAACCGTTTTAGGACTGTTATTATAATTTGAACTCCAAGTTTGAATAAATTGGTCTTGTAGACTACTTCTAATCGTATATTTTAGCCAATCATAATTGTAAAAATTTTTATAACACCATATGAAGGAGAGACCATATTAATTAAAAATGTTAGAATGATAATTTAGCCATGAAGATTTTAAAGTGGAATCATTTTCTAATTTCAGCAGTAATTTAAACACAATGAAGCATAGTTTTTCTTGTTTGCCTTTTAATATTCTTATCCAATATGATATCATTCTGATTTTTGTTATCAATATTAAGAGGGTATCGACCGAGTTCCCCATATATAACATAGTTAGATGTAGTAGGTTTTAAATGGAGAAGGGAGTTGACAAAATTTTAAATGAACTTTTTCCAGGATGTCAATATTTTATATCCCCATATTTCATAGCCATATAACAGAATTGGTTTAACAAGTTTGTCAAAAAGATCAAGTTAACAGCTAATAGAAGGATTTGTCTTCTTCCTTTTTGTAAGATATCGTACATTGCGTTAGTAGCCTTTTCTGCCAAATGAAGTTTGCCCGTTTTAAAACTCCCAGTTCTTGAAGAATATACCCCTAAATAATTAAAGTCTTTAACAAAATCGATATTTGAGTTATTGTATTTAAACATTAAATTCGTTTGTAATCTTCCCTTTGTAAAAACTACTATCTTTGTTTTTTCAACGTTCATCTTGAGTCCCCATATGTTACAATACGTATTAAATTTATCTAAGGAGGCCTGGAGATCAGTCGCCGTTTCGGCAAGTACATTGTATGATCGTGTCATCAGCATAAAGTATAGCAAATGAATTTAAATAAATATCTAACTTTGTTTCAATGTCTTTGCTTACTGTTTGTAGACCAATCACATTTTCTTGGCATAGAAAATCTTCTAAGTCATTAAAAAAAAGTGAAAATAAAAAGGGTGATAGAATTTCACCCTGTCAAACACCATTTTCGCATGAAAAAAATCAAATTTTTTAACCATAATATGATAAACATGATTTGATATTTTGATACGTATTAAAGATAATGTACATTTTGCCACTTATATTACTTAAAAGCATTTTATACAACAGAGCATCTCGTCGAACAGTGTCAAATGCCTTCTCAAAATCAACAAATGCACAAAAGAGTTTCTTTTTCTGATTTCAAAATTTAAAAAAAATAATTCAAAACGAACATGCAATCAGTTGTCGAATAACCTTCACAAAAACCACATTGATTTTCCTTAATCAACAATGTTTCTTCCGAAAATTGTATTAGCCTCGCATTTAAGATTGAAGTAAATAGTTTTCCAAAACAGCTAACAATTGAAATCGGGCGATAATTTTTAGGGTTGTATTTAATACCTTTATTTTTGTAAAATGGTTTAATGGTCCCAATTACCCATGATTCAGGAATTGTCCCCGATTCAAAGATAAGATTGAACAATTTGACATTAAGTTCCATATACTGCCCAAGCGAAGATTTTATGTATTCGTTGATAAATCTATTATCTGAACAGGCTATGTTGTTTTTCAGCTTTTTTACGCACTTTAAAATTTCATCTTCAGTTATCAGCACATTAAGGCTTTCATTGATGTTATTATCGAAATCGTAATGAGCTTGAGAAGTGTCTTTTGTAACATTTATATTGTCTTTGGCTGTATTAAGCAAATTTTCAAAATCTACATTTGGTTGTACTGTGGGTTGACAAAGTAATTTCCTCGTTTTCATCTTCGACAGAGTCATTTCTTGAGCGTTTAAATCGACGTGGTGGTATTGGCGGGGATCCAGTAAATGTTAGAGGAGGGATTTTGCTCAGAAGAATATCCCTATATTCTTTTGTTTGGTCGTTGGAGGCTGTTGTGTTATAGTATGGTTTTCCATTTATAAAAAGCTTTTCTCGGACAAGCTTCACTTTTTTGCCCTCACTTTTTGCCCTCTCCATAATAAGGTAGAGATCTTTTCTTTTATTTTCAATTTCTGATAGGAACTGTTCGCTAATACCAAATTTTTTGCCTTTTAACTTATAAGTTCGGCTGAGGTCGTGTTCCATTTCTCTTCGATAAATGAAGCGTGTTACTATAGGGCGGACTCCATTTAGGCCTGGTTTGCCGAAGCGGTGAACATTTCCAAATGATACGCGGTAGTTTATGCCTAGTTCCGCTTCTAATAAGTTTTGAATTTTTGCATCACATATTTCATTTTGTTGGAAATCTAAAAGATTAAATTATTTTTCATGCTTCTGCATTTCAAATCCGTGATCGTGTCTTGCATTTGTTTGGTTGTTTCTTTTTGTTCTGATTTGGCTCCGTTTTCTATAGCCAAGATTCTTTCTTCAATGTTCTCAATCGAGTCTGTGTTTCTGTCACCATGGTTCAGCGAGTATTGACTATTTTCCCGATACTTTCTACACTTTCCTCTACTACTTTGCTGTTGATTTGGATGTCATTTAACAGCCCTTCGTGTTCCGATACTCTTGCTATTACTGATAACATGTTTGTGTTGGTGTCTTCTATTTTCTTTACATCTGTTTCGATTTCTTCGATTTTTTTCGTTAAAATGAAGTAAAGTATTCAATATTGCAATCATCACCTTTTTTGTATCGATCTGATCAGTTTTTCCTTCAAGTGTTGACTTAATCTTTTGTAGATCGAATATTTCGGTTATATCGTCCATTTTGTTTTCTTTGGGCGGTTGCTATCTGTTTCCTTTGTTCTATCCTATAATCTTTCTTGTCACAAACTTTAAGACAAATTAATCGCACTTTTAGAATTTTGGATCCTCAATGCTCTTCAACTTTGTACTTGTTTGGCTCTATAAATATTTTGATATGAGCGTCACTGATGAATCTTAAATAGACGAAACGCTCGTCTGGCGTAATAAATTATAATCCTGGTACCTTTGATAACTATTTACATTTACAGTCGACGCCACTGCAGGTGGACGTTTAGTCCCCAAGGGTATCACCAGCAAAGTTGTCAACACCTCGGTGTTCGACATTAATATCAATAATGTGGTCATTTTTTTTGTATCAATTTCCTGTTTGCTAAACTTTGAATGTTTCGAAAAACTAAGGAATTTCTTATTCCAGGCATAGATTACCTTAGCTGTATTTGATACAACCTTTTGGAATGTTGGATCCTCAATGCTCTTCATCTTTGTATTTGTTTGGCTCTATACATATTATGATATGAGTGTCACTGAAGAGTCTTATTGTAGACGAAACGCGCGTCTGGCGTACGTAATTATAATCCTGGTACCTTTGATAACTATTATTGGTAAAACGCCTTCACGTGGTGACAAAACTCGACAGGAAAAGTCCTGTGTGCGATAAATTTGTTTTTCAATTCACTACTAACCTTCTGAACTCTCTCTCTATTTTACCCTTTTTTAACACTCTTATTGATTCCGCATTTGCACATATTTTACTAACCCTCTAAGGATCCGTAGGGGGTGAGTAGCGAACCATATAATTACATTTTCCCGCGTTTCAACGAATAGTGGGAAACATTTGAATTATCGATACGTATGAATTTTCTAATTTGGTCACGTGAAAACTTTCATGTGCGGGAATATATTTAGAAAGATTTCACTTTCTTCACAACAGTCGTAGTGTCAAGTTTATTTTTTTCCTATTTCAGATATGTAACATTTTTAGTTTTAATTTATGTGTCTGCTCATGATTAGTTGCGTATTGTTTCGAATAATTTTCTATATTATTTTTTATACTGTGCAAGTATACCTCTGGAGACGGTCTTCCGACCATAAGGTTTCGACACAGGTTTCCAACTTTTTTCCAATACATATTTAGTATTGAATGTAGTTTGACCGAGTTTACTCGTTTTAGTTGGTTGTTCCTGGCTGGCGGGATCGTCGATGAAAGAGACTTTGTCATTATTGGGATTTAACTTGAAAATATACAGCATATATCAGCATTCAGTGATCATTTATAATTGTATTGATTTATTTATGTATTTTATTCTTATGAATTGTATTTTCAACTTATTAAAATCCAGTGTCCTTCAAGCTGTCTGGTTTACCGTAGTGGATGAGTAGCGAACCATAAAACCAATAGTCAGTGTTAGATATTTCATGTGACATTGAACTAATTATAAGACATATAAGATTCCCTACTGAACACCTTGAATACCCATTTTGATAAAGATTCTTTACTATCTAACGATCGGAATGAAATTCTAACATAAAACTGACCTGGCCATTGCAATGACTTCATGCATGAATTATTTCTTAAAAAATTATTTAAAGCAACTAGCAAACCATGACCTATACATAAAAACGCTATAAACAATAAATTATAAGTGTATTATAGATATTTAACACAATTATTCTCTATGAACATTGAACCAGAAACATATATACACAGTGTATATATGTCTCTGGTTAAACAAAGAATTTTACCAAATACATTGTTTTTACAAGTGGCTTTAATTTTGATATATTTATTTTAGTTAAGCATGTTAAGCTAATAATACTTTTTAGTGACATACCCGACCGTGTAAACTTTCAACGGCTTAATACCAGATGCAAATGATACCTTATACTTAAATGTACTATCAACACGAAAGCATAAATCAAAGTAACTACACATTTGTCAAACATTAAACCTAAAATAGTTAAACAGTGCTATGATGTTTGTTATACATTTTTGTTTACATATATATGACACCTCATCAACCTGTTTGGATAATATATAATAGGATTTTTTGTTTTAAGTTGTTTTGTTATTTTCGAGAGCTGGATTAATCACTTGTACTTGTATTTGTTTATTACTATGTATGTAAGTAAAACATTAGACAAACATTGCTATACCAAGTTGTTTTTTTAAGTATAAAAAGTAAAATAAGGGATGTTTTCAAAGTGGATAAATTCACCTAAAACAAGGTAAGGCAACCTTAATGGTGATCAGTATGGAGTACTGCCTATTTATCACAAAGCAAATGCGTGACATTCGGCCAAAATTTGAAAGAGCAGAGAGAAAAAACAATAGACCAAAGGGGAACATGGGAAATGTCACCGGAAAATCTTTAAATTGCAAGAGACTTTCAAGACCCGCCTTAGGTGGTATTAAATAGATATTTAGTTGAGTGAGGGAATTTTTCGCAGCGTTGAAGACCCATAGGTGGCCTTGTGTTGTTATTCACTATTAGGTAGAGTTGTTGTCTCTTTGGCCGTTTCCATTCTCAGTTCTAATTGTTATTTGTGTTTTGCTCGAATAAGAAGCCAAGGCCCCGTTTTCTTGACCTATTATGGTTGACTTTTATACATTATGACTTGGATGGAGAGTTGTCTTATTGGCACTCATACCACATCGTCTTTGTGTTTGTTTTGTTTAGTCATTATATACGATAGTTATATAGACTATCGCATATTTCTTGGAACGTAAAAAAGAGCTCATTATTTATCAAGCATCTTAAACCTACATTTTCTGCTTGTTAAACTTGAAAATAATAAACGAAGAGATTTGGTATGACTCCATATGAGACAAAAATCATTACAGATAGAAATAACCGTGTTTTTAACCTCACAAACAAATTCGAAAGGGTAAGAGTATTCGCCCAATCAATCTTGCTGTTGATAAACAATGTAGGCGCATACTCCTGAGCCCTTATGTGGATATTTTTTTTACCAAACTGATATCTGTGTAATAACTTTGTACAAAGAGGTGCATGAAGAAACACAATTTTTCCAACATATGATAATTGAGATATAATCAGTAGTGCACTGCTTTTAAATCATACTTCAACCAGAACTTTAAATTTTCATGATGAAATCATTAATCTTTTCATATATTTGTGACTAGCCATTATATTTACAGGATTATGGGGTAAATTGAGTAAAATAGTCTTTACGTATATTTGTCTTGAACATACAATGATACGAACAGAATTCATTCAGTCAATTAAGTTATTATGACAGAATCAGACATATTTGTATACAGCATTGAATAGTCTTTTTGGATATCGGCATAAGAGACTCCGTATTCGATTTTGACCTTTTGGATTAACGAGCTTACTAATTTATAAGTACAAATTATTTTTGTTTGTCTTTTTTGTAGAATTATCTATTTTATACAGCATTACCAATCGTAGATCTTTTCTTCTGTGAAAGAGGCTGTGTCATTCAAGGTGTTGTAACATGTAATCAACGCCTAGGATGTTTCCGTACACTGGCATTTCTCCTTTAATCTTAAAAATACAATTGATATAAGAGTACCAAACAGAGCAAGCATCTTGATAGTGATCTTAATTGATGTTGGAATAGTATGCAGGTTCCTCTTTATAAAGCTTACAGTACTCAGGCACGGATCCAGAGGGGGGGGGGGTCTGGGGGTCGGAACCCCCTTTTTTTGGACGATCAATGTATTTGAGTGGGAACATGTGATTGGAACCATTACCCCCCCCCCCCTTTTTTGTCCAGGGTTAGAAACCCCCTTTTTAAAATGGCTGGATCCGCCCCTGGTACTTTTAGCTTTCTTGCATATGTTGTTTAAAACTATGAGTTTGGATATCCCTCTTTTGTTTATGTGAACTTCCTATTTAAAGTTAGAACGGTTTGTTACTCCCAGATAGTTTACTGTTGTTACATGTTACGAAAGGAGATAGTGTAATGTGTAATTGAAAGTAAATGAATGTAATTGTTCCTTTTTTTCTTTTTTCGGAAATTGAAATAATATCACACTCATCTGGTGGGAATTACATTTTCTGTGTACTAGTAGCTTACAATGGCAATGAAGCCAATTGGTCAATCTGTTGATACTGCGTAATAAAATACAATTTTCAAATGCATGACATTGACTTAAAATACAAACAGTTATTTGATCTATTTCAAAAAACATAATTTAAACATATCGTAACATGTTGTAAAGCAGTTAGTATACAATTTGTCTCGTTAAAAGTTTTTAAACATTACTTTTTTTTAACCAACTTGGAAACCCATAAACAGAACAGTTTCCAAGTAGTTAAAACATAACACTTCATACATGCCTATTATTCATATTGAATCATTCTATTTATAAAAATATTTAGAGCAGAAATTTTATGTTTTTATCAATAATTTATGCACGTTAAACTATTGAATAAATTATGCACTTGCAAAACCATATGCTGATATAGAGTATTATGCAAGTTGTCATATTTAATTAAATGGTCTTTTGAAAGATCTCATCGCAAATTTGTTTGCTGTAAATCGATTAACTTGAAGTTTTTTCCATAACGAAAAAGGAAAGTAACCATGATATGTATACTGACTGGATTTCTAGGCCTTTATTGATAGGAATCTGAGTTAGTGTATGACCTTACTCAGTAAAGACATGTCATTTTTACATTTGGTTGGTACATTCCAGAATACCTACCGTTATCTTGATGACATTTTTTTCGTTTTTATAATCCAGTTCTCTAAATGTACTACCGAAATTGACAAAAAAGAAGTTACTTTAAATAAATCTGAAGTAAACAACAGTAGGTGAACGTCATTTGCTACATTTAGACATTTCAAATTCAGAAGGGAGACTCTATACTATATTTAATTGTTGTCAAAACGACGATTTTTCATTCCCTTTGTTAATTTTCCCTTTTAAAACGGCGATGGTCATTTGTGTTTATGTATCCAAACTCGTTCGTTATGCCTGTGCGAGTATTGATGTCATGGATTTTAACAAACGTAATCAATACATCACGAGTTTATTATTCAGTCAGAGATTTCATAACGATAAATTACTTTTGACTGCACCGATAGAAAACAATGTTTATGAATTTGTAATAGTAAAAAGTAAAATATTAAAGCAAATAGAAAAATACACCAAAGTACGGATAGCCAAAACACATTCTAATAAAATAAAATATACTTAAAAACTCTTATCTTATTCCAATGAAATACTGATTACCCTTAACATCATTAAGACGTATTCTTTTTACTGGCTGCTCCAATGTAACCGCAAACCTTTTTTTTGATTGAAGTAATGGTATATCTTATAACTGGATACATTAGACACTTATACTGCTTGTAAACACTAAATAATAACGTGTGCGTACAGTATTTTTATATTTATTCGCATATGTCCATAACGGGGCTTCGAAGGATACGAACGAAAATGAATTAATCCACAGAAATGTATTTTAAAGTTTCCCGTTATATTCAAACTTTTCACCATGTAAACAACATTCTTATTTTTAGATAAAGCATGTTGATGTATCGTTTACTGAAAACATCATTCATGTTGAGGTACATTGTATAGAGGTATGAGATGTATTGCCTAGAGAAACCCAAGTTTCACCTGTGTACAATGCATAACTGATCGTTATTGTAAAACATTTAGTTAAGAAATATTTCAGTATCTCAGTAATACGCGGTGATTAGCTGTGTAATGTTAAAGTAATTAGAAACCTCAAATTAAAAAAATAATGCATATGTTTTTTTATACCTCAATGGATGGTTTTCATTATAAAACGTATGTACATATACTTATTTCTGAAGAAAATGTCTTTATTTGTTCATATTTAGAAGAAGTTTACTTTATTTGTATTGCTTTCTTCGAGGAAGCAATTCCCCCCGACATATTTTCCGTATTCAAAGTCACCTAGTGTAGACCCATCTCGTAAAAATCCGGTGTTCGCAATACGCATGGATGTCCTTAAAATAAACTATTATCCGAGTGTACATGTTAAAACACCTGCTGAATATCCATGCTTTTTTGTTGATGTTGACAAATAGGTGACAATCGTTAAACTTCGGCTTCAAAACGCGAATTTTAATTACCTGCCATACATTCACAACAACACTGACCGATTGAAATCAAACTTGACGATTATACGAAATTTATGGGGAAACAATGATAAAATCGTGCACAGAAGACTAAGATATGATGTATGTATACATTGGTTCAAGAATTGGAATAATATTATTTTTTATCGGTCACTCGTTTCGTATGACTTTAAATTGTGCATTCGAGGTCGAGATCAAGACGTGGTGATCTATATTTCAATGTAAAACCCTTACATTATCAAAAAACAGTTATTAAGTTACTCTCATTCTTATTTTCTCATTTTATTATTAAACACAACTGATAAATTGAAACTACATTGTATATAATAAGAATTAAGCCTCAGATATAAAAAAAAAGATTAATGGATTTGAAATTTATTCAACTGTACTTCATGTAAATGTACCAAGTTGTGTAACTTTAAAATAAAAATATATATCTGTCTATCTATATGACATAAATAAGTATAAAAGGCAAAGCCATGACGTAATGTCAGATTTGGATATTAAAAACTTCAGAAGATATTTTAGAGAACTTACCATCCATCCTAATTTAAACAAATTATTCTCTGAAACTGAAATTATCAAGATGCTCGATATTTAAGTTGACAACGTTTTTGTTGCTATTGGAGGATTTTATTTGTCGTCAAACAATCAGCATTCCAATAAGAACCCACTGTGATCCTCTTCTTGTCGACTTGTTACTTTTATTCATGAAATGCAGACTCCATACAGGAAGTTTTTAGGAAGAACCAAAAGAAGTTAGCAGTATCCTTTAACTTCACTCTTCGCTAAAAAATGTATTCTGCCACTAAATAATCAAACTACACTGTATGTAGAACGCATCTATTTCATCGAACTTAAGATAAAGGATATAACAGATACCTAATATCTTGTCTTCCATCTAGAGAGAGGGTCCAATGAAAACAAAACTTAAATAAAAAGAGTAGATTTCAACAACCCAAATGTAAACTTTTAATTTCTATGTAGCAACATTCCAGCAGCACCTGCATACGGAGATATTTAGGTGCTTGTGTTTTCTATAATTCTATCCTTTATATGTGGTTCCTGCTCAAAACGAAGATATTTAAACCAAAGAGTTCCAAGTGTTGGAATATCTGTTTCACAGATAAAGACGGATATGTTCCAATTGTCGTATTACTACAATCCTTTCCTCTTTTTCCGAATTTGACCTACCGAATAATACTTTTCACTATTTTCACTTTTGTACACAAATTAGAGCAGGATGTGCTTACCCCTCCGGGGCACCTGCAATAACCCCTAGTTTGTGTTTAGATTCGTGTTGCACATTCTCTAGTTTTTTATGTATTGCTTTGTGTACTGTCGTTACTTTGTCTGTTTGTCTATATATGTTTTTAGCTATGTCAGTTATTTTCGACTTACATTTGTATGAGTTTGAATGTCCCTTTGATATAATCCTGTTCTCTTTTGCCTAGGGACATTGAACTAAGTTTCTATACGATATAAAAAATATCAACGGTTATCTTAAGAATACTATTTTATAAATCTTGTCCGTACGAGTTGACAAAACACTCGATGACAAGCACTGACTCCACCAGCAAGCAACAAATACTGTGGGATCACTTATTTTTGTGGGCACTAATTTTCGTTGATAGAGGAACGCTTGTATATTCGTGGATATTTGATTAAGTGATTTGCCGAGGTCTGCGTTCAAGCCTATGAAAATATTGTTATTCGTTGAACATTTAATTTCGTGGTTAACTGTACCCACGAAATCCACGAAAATTGACTATGGTATCCAACAAATGATAAAGAATCCGCAGTATAAAAAAAATACCATTTTATTGACTAGATACGTTATGGATATATAATTTCATAAAGATTCATTCAGCTTGACAGATTTAATAGAGAATGGTCGATAAATGCGTTCAATAATTATTCTAGGTATATTGTGTTCCACAAACTACGCGTTCAGGCATGGTCAATCATCAAAGTTGTTGTCAAACAAAAACATAACACAAACATTCTAATTCATATTAATAATTTAAGAAATTCATATCGATACACAATAAATAAATAATAAAAAAGATTTAGAAATATAGTTAAATCATTTAAAAAAAGATCTTTTCCTTCCACATATTTTTTTATATCGGGGTTAATTTTTTTTCCATTTTTATTTGGGAAACTACGACACATACTCGACGTATGTAATGAGATTTTGAATCAAACACGTTCAACTTTATTTATCCGAGTTAAAAAGTATGGTCGAATGGGATCTTTTCGGGGACTGACACCATATCTCGACTTATCCGAGATTTCTCACAATACTATTCGAAATTACAAAGCTCAGCTGTTTTGAAAGTAAGGGGTATTGAGAAGAGCATAATTATGGATAAAGGGTCATGATCTCAGTCGTTCATTTGCAAGTATTTAAAAAAAATATATGGTGCATTCATTTAGGAAAAGAACGGAAGATTGCAGACGGAAAGCAAGACAGAGAGCCAGACAGAAAGCCAACACGAAGATGATGGTCGTGGCAAATGGGGCGGAAATTTGGATTTTTTACTATCTTGTGTGGGATATGCTGTCAGCATCACCAATATATGGAGATTTCCTTATTTGTGCTATAAAAATGGTGGAGGTTCGAAATTTTCTTTGCAGTATTATTGTTTAGCTGTAGGCAGTATAATCCGTCTAAACATTTACTTTTGTCCAAATTCAATTATACCGAAAAACAAAAATACACATGTGAAAATCAAATCACTCATACATTTGATGGATGCTTGGTTATAAAACATTCAATTGCTTACTTGCTAGCTTCAACAATTAATACTTGAGCAATCCCCCATCTTGCACCGTCTTTAAAACTGGCTCGTATGTAACTCATCCTTCGTTTTAACTTTTTATCTAAGATTTGTCTATAAGATTGTAAACAAGTTGGCGCCTTTCACAATTTAACGTCATGAATACATAATCGAAGTCTCTTATTGGATAAGGCATTGTTTCATTTCTAAAACAAATTATCATTTCGAACATTCTGTAAGTTGTTTGTTTTGTATATGCTTTTTGATGTAATAACTGATTAAATATATCATGCTTTTAATTTGCCTTTGTATGTGTGTGTGTGTGTGTTTGTATAGGTATTCCAGATTCCTAGGACTTTAATAAATACATGTACTAGTATTGTTTTTATTCTTTACAGGTGCTTTTCTGATACCATACGTAATTTTCCTGGTTATTTGTGTTTTGCCGTTAATCTTCATTGAGTATGCTTTAGGTCAGTTTTCCAGCAGTGGTGTATTAACAGTTTGGAAGATATCGCCACTTTTGAAAGGTAAACACAATAACATTTAGAAATTTTGGTCCTCAATGCTCTTCAACTTCGTTCTTTATTTGGCCTCTTTAACTTTTTTGAATTCGACCTTCACTGATGAGTCTTTTGTAGACGAAACTCGCGTCTGGTATCTATGACGAGTTTATTTATCAAGGGGTGTAAGCCCCTCATAATAGGATTACTCAGTACATTTGCTGTTTAATTGTCTAAAAATATATCGTCTGTGAATATGGATGAAAATCATCTTTCTTAGAAAAAAACATAAATGCATCATAATCCATATTATTTTTTTCTAATCAGTCATTACTTTTGTGCACATTCAACTTTTTATATTAAAACTGATGATTTATTTCAGAAGCATGACAATTATATTATATATGTATTGTAACTTTAGGCGGTATATAATTCAATAAAAAAAATCTGCTATATCCTTGATTTTACCATACATGATTAGACTTTCATTTGTGTAACGAGTATGATAGCTAATGAAAAAATATGATTTACTACGTGTAGAAAAAAAAAGTTCAATATTGAATGTTGAAAATAATGAAACTATGCCTGAGGTAGAAAAGCCTTAGTATTTAAAAAAAATCAAAATTTTGTAAACGAATGGTCTTCTTTTTTCTTTTACAAAAACTGTGTATAAAAAAACATCTATAAGCTACAACGATTCTGATAAGGTTTCTCTGTTTAAATAATTGGACGTAAAGGTAAGGGATTTGAAGGCAAAACAAATATGTATATACAAATAAAAAGATAGAAGATATATACCTATCTATTGCTAGATGCATTTCTAACACATTTCTATAAAATATATGTCGCATTGACAACCTTGACAAGACTAAAACTTAACAAAAATATTATAATGTTTTTATTAAAATGTTTTTGATTATGATGGAAATTTAATAATTTTCGATTGATTTGATGTGAGGGTATAGATAAAGGTAACAGTAGTACTGCTGTTTAATAGTCATTATTTGAATACGCAAAAAGAAACTTGGGTACACATAAAACCGAGCAAAGTATATCAACTGTAAGAGGTCAACAAAAAATATGTCAACTTATTTCAAAATAAATGGTCTGTTAAAATAAGTTTTATTCAGTATAAATGCAACTTCAATATAATTACGTTCGCTCATTCGTCGATCTTTTATTGATTTGGCGACGTTCAATGTAAAATAGATAATATGTATTCAAATAACGTATAACCAGCAAAATAGGATGTAGAATTATCGGACGATTTTGACTTTTTTAAATTTCTGTTATAATCCTATAAATGTTTAAAAGCATATAAACCGAATTCTCTGTTATATTATCCCTTGTTTACGTGTGCTGTATCATATCATCGAGTGAATTACTTTTTTCAAATGTAAAGTTTAAATATCAAATTATACTGGTCTATATGACAACTAAAACTGTTAAAGGCCCTAATGTTATTAACTTTCGTCATCTTATGACTGAATAAACATGCCTCGTTTTGTTTTTTTATATTTCTGTTCTCAAAGATTTCATTTGTTTGTTTTGTTTTTTAGGTATTGGATACGGCGTATTGATTGCTTCAGCTATATACTGTACGTACGTCAATGTAATTATTTCATGGGTGCTGTATTTTCTTTACCAATCATTTACGTCAGTGCTTCCATGGAGTCATTGTAACAACGAATGGAATACAATTAATTGTCATGATGTACAGAATCGCTCATCTGGTATTCAAAATGGAACGGTATATAATAGCTCATTTGGTATTCAAAATGGAACATTAACTTCAAACGCAACCAAGAAAACTGCCAGTGAGGAATTTTGGACGTAAGAATACAGAATGGTGTTTTATAATACTTGACTTAAGTAACCCTATAAAAATGATAAAAAAAATCACCTTTCCAACGGATGTAAAAACAGCTCTAAAACCGTTTGCACGTACTAAAATATCTTTTTTTTCTAATTCAGTATAACAGATAAATTATGAAAATTATTGAATCTTGAAAACAAAGTTTTATGAATGTGATTGTATCTTGCAAATAGTATACAGGTCTGGAATACCTAGTAAAATAAACTATTCTCTATTTCATATATCTGTATATGAACTTTTGGAGAAAGCAATAATAATACATATATTTATTTCGACAGTGATGCAAAAATATTTTTTTTGTAGTAGCTATGATTACTTGTTGATAAGTTTACTTGAAGGGGGTATTGAAAGGTTTTCGAACAGATTAACCTATTATTAAATTTTTGTTTGTTTTAATCAACCATTAACACAAAAAAAAAAATGAAAAAAAACTCCCGGGCAAAATTTAAAACGGACTGTCCTTAATCAAATAGCAACATCAAAAGCTCAAACAAATCAAACGAATGGATAAAAACTGTCATATTCCTAACTTATTACAGGCATTTTCATATGTAGAAATAGGTTGATTAAACCTGGTTTTGTGGCTAGCTAAATCTCTCACTTATTGACCAGTCGCATATACATTATTCTTGATGTAGCAATAAATAATCATATTTCCTGTCAATACTTTTCAGACACAAAGTACTACAGATCACTGATGGTATAGAAAATATTGGAGGAATAAGACTAGAACTTTTAATATGTTTGTTTGTCGCATGGCTAATTGTTTTTCTCTGTTTATGTAAAGGTATCAAATCATCTGGCAAGGTGAGTTGGTTATTAAAATGATTATGTTTTAGCATTATTTGAATGCTTGAAGGAAACCAATGTATAAGATTAGTTGCCTTGAAAAAAAGTTGTTTTTCCCATTTACAAAATTGATAATTTCATATGTTAAGAAATCCAAGGACGTTGTATCATTGAAACGAAGTTTGAACGCTTACACAAGCAAGATATCCTTACATTTTCTTATTTACACTCATTAAAAGTCAAGGTAATGATAATAACTTAATGCACCAAATCACATACCGAACAATAATGGACTCGTGACAAACAAAAGTCGCAGTTCTGCACTGCACGTCCTTTTGAATTGATATATTTATGTTGTTCAGTCACTCGTCGAAAGTTTCGATCTTTAGATTCTCAGATTATACAAATGTTATTGATATATCTAGTTTTCTATTAATTATTCATATGCAAATATAAAACTCATGTGGAGTGAGTTATGGAATGAAATAACTAAGTAAATGAAATATGAAAAAGTGAAAATAATATAACATCTTAAACTAAACGTTTACTGCGACTGGTGTTATCTTATATCATTTAAAGTATTTAAATTGGGCCCGCAATAATTATTTGATAAAATAAAAATAAATTGTAGTATATTGGTAAGAAAGTCACTTTGGGTATTTGAAATTGCATTTTATGATATAGACTATAATTTTTGTTTGCAATACTTAGTTGTTTCGACAAATAAATGCTAGAAACATCAATATGAAAGAAACTGGTTTGATCATACAAGTTTCTATTTATTTTGATATAGATCAAAATTAAGAGTGCCTATCAATTTGATGCACATGTTTATTGGAGAAGACATGTTCATTCTTATACCGGTTAAGTGTTGCATTTAAACGGGTCTTGCATTGTTTTGTGATTAAACATACAAAGCATACAAAGGAAGAAGCTATGTGAAGTATAAAAACATTTTGAGAGACTGTATGATTGCAAATGAAACGATATCATGCAAAATAGTTTCAACAGGAGGACATTAAAAAATCAGGTTTACAACAGTTACAACATTTTTATCAATGTGAAGAGCTATGTGATGAAATTAAACCGATTAGTATTGGAAACAGCATCTCAGGTCAACTTTCCTTGATGGAGATGGAATCTTAGTTTCTAAATAATTCAATTTATTCAACATAAGTTGCTTATTTTCAAGCTGCATGCTGTGTACAATATTTTCACACACAAAACACAAACATATTTCGATAACTCAAAAATATTGAACTCCGATAAAAATTCAAAACGGAAAGTCCCTAATCAAATGGAAAAATCAAATGATAAAATACATAATATGAATAGTTTTGAAAAAAAAATGATTAAATTATTACATTCATTTTTTTCAGGTAGTTTATGTGACGGTTACATTTCCGTATGTTGTATTACTAATTTTTCTGGTACGAGCAGTGACTCTGCCGGGAGCTATTGATGGTATCAAATTTATGTTCATTCCAAAGTGGCATAAACTGCTTTCAACACAAGTAAGTTGAAGTCGTATAGGTGTTATGCTGTTTTAGACTAATTTTTGGCAAGAACATTTGTTTGCAGTCGAATAATTTGAGCAGAACATTGTCTTGTGTAAAGAAGAATATGTATTTTCTTTTATAATATGCGGTCCCATTTTTTTTATTCCTGCTTACCTCCCCTTTTCTCGAAGGAATTGTCGTCCTTTTATGTCGACTTGCCCAAAAACATTAATTCACGTTGCGTCAAATACTATTCCGACATAATGAACTTTGCCTTGAGTTGTTTGTTCTTTAAAATATTTTGTTTTTCTATTAGTACCATGATACATAATTTGTTGAAATATGCATCAATTTAGCCATATATTATACCAATATGATTTATATTATCCTTTTTTTGACAATCATTCATCACAATCTATCCATTTGTCATGAATCATTTGTTTTTGTTTGTCATTTTAGGTATGGGGTGAGGCTGCTTTACAGATTTTCTTTTCGACAGCTGTTGGATGGGGAGGTTATATAACTTTTGCCAGTTTTAATCGGTTCAATCACAACTTATACAGGTTAGAATATATTACTTTTCAATTCTGAAATGTTGTTAAAACATAGCCATATTTTCGATAAATAGGAATGAGAAAAATACAAAATACTAATAGAATGCATATTCAAAGAAAAGTCATCAATCAAAACGAGTATCAAACGATAAAATGCACTACATCATCCAAGACACCGTATAGACATGTAATACATAACAAAAGCGATATATGCTTAATTGTTAAAGAATAAACAGAGATACAAATGGCTAAGAACTGATTATTCGAGATAGTATCTGCATACGTTTTGCATACTAACTATGTCATTTTCATGAATCAAGAATGACAAATAATTAATATCGGAGAGCCTGTTATATGGAAAAATACTGTTTCAAAAATACCGAACTCCAAGGAAATTTTATATGGAAAGTTCTCTTAAAAATAGCAAAATCAAAAGCCCAAACACATCAAACGAATACAAAACAATTGTTATATACCCAATTGGTACATGCATTTTCTAATGTTAAAACAATGAATTTATTATGGTACTATTCATATCAAAACCTCTCAATTGTATAAGAGTGATATACAATTCCTTTATGTTGACAACATTGTGTAAGTAAATAACAGACACATTTATTAGAAAAGTCAAAAATTGGGGTACGGCAGTCAACATTGTATCAGTATCTTCATCCCTATAAGCAAAACGAAAATGTAAGAAGGAATAACAAAAGGAAAGTAGACACTGTATACTAAGTATATAGTACACATAGGCATATAACAATATAGATAAGGCAACAGTAGTATAACGCTGTTTAAAAAACCCGAACGATTGAGAGAAAACAAATCCTGGTGACAAACTAAAACCTAACAAACTAAATGACTTTAAAACGACATCATAAAGAGTATATGAGCTCTTATCACAAGTTATTTATCAAAATGTCTTGTACCAATTTAGGAAAATAGCCATTGTTATATTATAATTCGTTCCTGTTTGTGTTACTTTTAATGTTGTGTTTCTGGTGTGTCGTTACGGTAGTATATTTGTGGTGTTTCTCTCAGTTTTAGTTTGTAACCCGATTTTTTTTTCTCAATAGATTTATGAATTTCAAAAAGCGTTATACTACTGTTGCCTTTATTTGTTCGTTGTGTTTTAACATTAAAAGGTTTTTTTTGAACGAATTCCTTCAATTTTACAATGATAGTACTTGATATTGAATTTATATAAAGATACACAGATACATAAATATTTATTCAATTAAAGTGCAGCTTTTCAGTTTTATATATATCTTCATAATAATTTTCATCACCAAAACCACTTGTGTGAGCAATTAACAAAATCACACGTCTGGGACTAACGCTCGGTCGGTACCACTGCTGGTGGTGACCATTCGATTGGTTTATCATTTTATACAATGACTTCAGACGAACACAACTGTCTGCTAGTCTTTGTGTTATATATTTGCATTAGACGAAGCCAGGTTTCAAGTTTAAGATCAAGATGTAATAAAACCATTTAAACATTTGTTCGGCATGTTCAAAGAAACAATAAAAGACATCATATTTTCAAGCATTATAAAATTTCATCTTTCAGAGAGGCCATACTTGTGCCTTTTATAAACGGTGGAACGAGTATTTTGGCGGGATTTATTGCATTTTGTATTCTAGGATACATGGCAAATGTAAAAGGAATGCAAGTAGCTGAAGTTGTAGATCAAGGTATACACATATAAAATGTGTTTCTAATTATGTTGAGTGTGGTGTTTCTAAAAGATGGTTTAGATTTTTCGAGAGAAAAAAAAAGGATTATCTTATTTCAGGAAAAGATGAGCGTAGCTGAATTTAGCACAACATTTTTGGAATTTTAGGTCCTTAATGCTCTTCAATGTTTTACTTGTTTGGCTTTATTTTTTGATCTAATGTACATGAAACGCGCGTCTAGCGTATTAAATTATGATATTGGTACCTTATATAATAATTAGATATTAAAACGGAACGATATCATTTTTTTTGGGGAAGGGGGGGGGGGGTGCTCAAAGTCAGGTTATTTTTTTCCTTGACACTTCAATTTAACACATTATGACCTTTGCAAATCATCAAGTTCAAGTCAGTGATCCGAGCGATTGATAAAAATCCTGTAAATTTGATAATTTGACATAATGTTTTTTTGTGAATATCCTAACTTCTACAAATTCTGTCAATTATTTTGGTGCTTAAAGTACCGGTAATTTGTAGACAAATATTTCGTTTTATAGTGGCTAGGAGGTAGTGTATTCTTAACAGTATGAACAATTTTGTATATGATTAACAAGAGGTGTAGGCAAATCTCAAAACAAGAATCACAATTGTTGTAATCTACAGGTAACCATACAATATTTCAAAGGTATGCGGTGCATTATATTTAGGTAAGTCAACCTATAATTAAATTCCAAGCAAAAACGTCTCTTAAATATAAATTTGAAATAAAATAGACTAACAAAGGTCTCTAGAATCTAAACACATGACTATTTCTTTTGTATTCTAAAAAAAGTCGAAAAAAAATAATAATTTCAGTGACTTCCACTTTTTACTGTCTTACTCAAAATGTGTGTACTCTTAAGATAAGAAGTAATTATTTCCATGGTTTCATGGATTTCTATTGTTATAAAATTGAAATATGTACAAACTCCTAGTGTGATGTACTTTGTATTGTCTGGAAAACTTTTGCAAAATATTGAAACGAAGTGAAGATACGGATTGTATAACCAGACTAGAAATCCGCATTTCTGTGTTAACATGAATTATCATTGATAGGGTCATTCATACTCATGAATTAACTGTGAAATTGAATACAACTTTGCATTTCCAAAATACTAAGGATTTTTTAATCTATTAATAGATGTCCATTTGTGTTTCTGGTAGAAACTTTCGAAATGTTTAGGTTCTTAATGTCTAGTCCTAGGTACATTTGAACATACATACAAGAATATGCCGTTCTAGCTGTTGCAATAATGGTGAGGAAACATGAAACATGTGTCCATCTACCTTCACGTAATATATCACCAAGAACTTTAAAACAAGTCATTTCAATGTGAAATCCAACTTACATGACGATAAACTTATCTTCAATGTACAAATCAGGCAATTCCCACTGAATATCCATTACCAAAAGTGGCTGATCTACCGTTACTATTGATGTTTTTCTCGTGTTAACCACATTTTCCGTCTTATCTATCAAATACCTGTTCATTGCAACTGAATTGGCTTGTTTTTAAACAGTGGCATCATAGATTTTACACTTACTTGCTTTTTAGAGTTATGAGATGAACTACGATTTATACCAGTTTGCCCTGGTAGTGCATACACATCACTCATTATGTCTATAAATAGTTTGCGCATGCGCAAAATTGTTAAATCATTGGTGTTATAACCTTGAAAAATGTTATCAAACCAAATCATAATATCATTGCAAATCCCAAATCACTTATTTTATAGTAAATAGTTAAAATATTTTTTAATGAATTTTGTTACATTTTCGCGCTTGCGCAAACCCGGTTTGTGTCAAATACTCATGTCTAGTGAAGTATTCACATGTAAAGAAGGTAGCTACCAAACCTGACAGCTGTTTTTCGTTAATAGAAGGTAAACGAAAAGATTTTCAAAAAAAAATAAGTATTTTCAAACTGAAAAAAACAGCCATTTTGAAAAACGGCGGTGGCCATCTTGAAAAAATGATTTTTTTTAATGGCCAGCAGTTGTTTCTTTAAAAGTATATAATAATGATGCTTTGTGGTAATTTTCATGCTTGTATCATCATTTGCACAATTCCCTCGATTTTGCCTGCTAATATCTTCCACTATAATGCTCTTCAATTTATACTTCATTTGGCCCTTCAATTTATACTTCATTTGGCCCTTCTTACTTTATCTATGATAATTGTACAGTGATCTATTTTTATATAACAAGGAGCTAAAACCATCAGCATGAACAGTATATGATGAGAAATTGCTAACTGCAAAGATTATTGAATACGGTTTCATGCAGTGTTTGTTTTCAGTTCAATATTGATATAGATAAGCTTTATTAACTGGTTTTGTGTATTTTACAGGTCCTGGCCTAGCGTTTGTGGCATATCCAGAAGCAATATCAACTTTCCCAGTATCCCCGTTATGGGCGGTCCTTTTCTTTCTCATGATGCTTACTTTAGGCATTGATACTCAGGCGAGTATAGTGATGTTATATAAAAAAGAAGACATGGTATGATTGCCAATGAGACAACTCTCTACACGATACCAAAATGACACCGAAATTAACAACTATGGATTACCGTAAAACCTTCAACAATGAGCAACGCCCATACCGTTCATTTCTTGAAAAGTTTGCTATTCCAGTAAAAAAGACATATATTACATTTATTTGTACTTATACTAAATACTTTGTTTGTCATATCCCCTTTTTAATTCAATTTTGCATTGTCAGTAAACTTAATGATATCTTTTTTGTATTTCATTCAGCTTGTCAAAGAAATGTTTTAATTTTGAGATAGTGTTATGGGATTGACGAAAGAGAGTTTAATGATTATAGCTGCATCAGTATTTTGATCCACAATGCTTTTTGTTTAATCTTTTTTATGCCTTACTTAGGAGCATTTTGTTTTTCGGTTTGTGAATCTGTTTAATTGTCCGTACGTCCGTCTGTCCCGATTTAGGTTTAGGTTTTTGTCATGGTAGGCGTAGATGAAGTTGAAGCCCAATCAATTTGTAACTTAGTACACATGTTCCCTATGATATTATCTTTCTAATTTTAATGCCAAATAATATCATTGATCCAGATGTAGGCTGTGTTCTGATTGTCAAAGAATTACAAATTTGGTTTTTAAATTCAAAATGTTTTGTGAAAATGTTGTTTACTTTTCTTGTCTATTACAGTTTGGAACAATTGAAACAATGCACAGTGCATTAGTAGACGAATATCCAAAGTTATTGCGAAACAGGAAAACTCTTTTTATGAGTGCTATATGTTGTGTTGGATTCCTATCAGGCATACCGTATGTAATGAATGTAAGTATTTATAATGAAAAACAACAAGACATAAGTAATTTATTTTAATATATGACAAAATATGTTTACTTTCCGTAAAATATCCATGGGGTAAAAATTAACTGACACGCCACGGCAAATAAAAAAGACCCTGTGTACACCACATTAAAAACTATAGACTGAGCAAGATGAACCCAAACAAAAACCGGTGACGATCTCGGTGGTCAGCAAGGGTAAACAGATCATGCTTGATCTACAAAACCCGTCGTGTTGTACTCAATTCTTAAAACTTGCGGGAAACTTGGTTAGATTTTACCAACCAGAAGATATTTCATCTCTTGACATTGATTTGTACTTAATTTGAGTAGCTTTTAATCCACACATTACTACTTTTACTGTAGGACAGAATTCCAAGAAACGTTTTTTTTTTGGTACAGAAGTTTTCTATATTTGTATATTCTAGGGAGGAATTTATATTTTACAAACTGTAGATTGGTACGTTGGATTGATTACTCCGATGATAGCTGCAATAATGGAATGCATGTTGATTGGATGGATATATGGTAGAATTATTTAACATAATATCTTAGTTCTAGTATGATATATTTTTGAATATTTTTTTTATTACGGCTGACGTTTTATCTGTATATACAAAATATGTTTTTTTAAAATGACAAGTTTCAGTCAGTTTGAAAGCTTTTCCTATATTTTGTTGACATTTTGTCTTGTCAATAACGCAGCAATATGAAAGGTATATAAAATTAAGAATGGAAATAGGGAATGTGTAAACGCGACAACAATCCGACCATAGAACAGACAACAGCCGTAAACAGTGTTACTTTAAAACATTGAATACATTATTGAACAGTATGAACATAGTCTTCTCAATGAAACAAGTTAACTTACAATTAATTTTATACTTCATTGTGCATTGAATGTGTAGTATGTGTTGTAAGAAAATATACAATACAAAGGTACATATGTTGAGGAAATATACAACAATAGAAAAGTACATATGTTGAGGAATATACATTAATACAAAGGTACATATATTGAGGAAATATACATTAATACAAAGGTACATATGTTGAGGAAATATACATTAATACAAAGGTACATATGTTGAGGAAATATACATTAATACAAAGGTACATATATTGAGGAAATATACATTAATACAAAGGTACATATGTTGAGGAAATATACATTAATACAAAGGTACATATGTTGAGGAAATATACATTAATACAAAGGTACATATGTTGTGGAAATATACAACAATACAAAGGTAGACATGTTGAAGAAATATACAATAATACAAAAGAACATATTTTGAGGAAATATACAACAATACAAAGGTATATATGTTGAGGAAATATATTATAATACAAAGGTACATATGTTGAGGACATGTACAATAATACAAAGGTACATATGTTGAGGAGATATAAAAAAAATACAAAGGTACATATGTTGTGGAAATATACAATAATACAAAGGTACATATGTTGAAGAAATATGCAATAATACAAAGGTACATATGTTGAGGAAGATATGCAACAATACGAAGGTACATATGTTGAGGAAAAATACAACACTACAAAGGTACATATGTTGAGGAAATATACAACAATACAAAGGTACATATGTTGAGGAAATATACTATAATACAAAGGTACACATGTTGAGGAAATCAAAAACAAATATGCCATTATATGTGAAAACCATTGCATAAGTTTACATAATGTGTAACAAGTGTTACTGGAACTATATTTTTTTAGGTACTGACCAATTTTATGATGATCTAGAAATGATGACAGGTAGAAGACCATCTCCGTTATGGGGTATATTTTGGAAATTTATAACACCAACATCAGTAGTGGTAGGTTTACTTCTTTTAAATGACGTCTCCGTCTTAAATGTTTTTAAAATATTTTAATGAATTAATAATAATTTACATTGTCAAGATTATAAAAGGCTTTTGTTTAGGTCATATTCGCTATCGATGTTTATCATTCATTAGTGCGTGTTAAAAGGTATGTGAATAAACTCACCATAGATACCAGGACTAAATTTTATAAATACGTCAGACGCGCGTTTCGTCTACAAAAGACTAATCAGTGACGCTCGAATCAAAAAAAGTTAAAAAGGATTAAGTACGCATTTGAAAAGCATTGAGGACCAAAATTCCTAAAAGTTTTGCCAAATACAGCTAAGGTAATCTATGTCTGAGGTCGAAAAGCCTTAGTATTTCAAAAAATTCAAAATTTTGTAAACAGTTAATTTATAAATATAACAATATTAGTGATAATTAATGTCACTGCTGACTACTGGGCTTGTGATACCCTCGGTGCAACTCGTTTGATTGAAAGAAGATATTAGTTGAGTAACGATAGAACGTCATGCTCTACAAACAAAATCGGTATATTCAAGCTCTCCTCACCTTGAGGCCACAATTTAACATACGTTAATTGAAGATAATCGCGGTTTGCCTTCAGCGAAGACTAACCTTGTATTGAAGAAAGGAAACAGGCCGGCATTTTCTCAGTCAATTTAGTACTGTTACAAGCGTTAACACTTGCTAATCGTATTCTAAAGGAGAGGCTACAGAAACACGAATTCAAACTCATAAGTTTAAATTAAATTGACAATTCCATGGCAACATAAGAAAAAGACCTATAGACAAATAACATTTAAAAAAACGCAACATAAAATATAAACATGTTATGTAAAATCATCAAATGTTTCAAATATTTCGGATATTGAGAAAAAACCATTGGCGTTTTGCCAGTTAAATATAAAGTTATCCTTTTAAACTCCGGATACGTTTTGATTCAACAGTGCTTTTATTTTAGTTGATGGTGGTTTTTAATTTGATTCAATTCACGCCAGTTTCATATGGCACGTACAAGTATCCAAATTGGGCAGTGGTTGTAGGCTGGATGATTGGCTTTGCCTCAGTTATACCAATACCTTTATATATCATCAAAGACTTGTGGGCTGCTGAAGGATCACTCTTTCAAGTTTGTATATTAAACTATTCTTTTATTTTGTTTATTTAATGCAAACTACATAATGGTTTATTAATTAGTAAAGTGTTAAACAGTGGATTAATTATAAGTATCGTTAATTTTTATAGAAGAAATCATTAAAAAAAAGTTCCCTTAAAACACTTAATAAAATGCCTGTACTAAGCTAGGAATATGACAATTGTTATCAATTCGTTTGGTATGTTTGAGCTTTTGATTTTCACATTTGATAAGGGACTATTCGGTTTGAATTTTCCTTGGAATTCAGTATTTTTGTAATTTTACTTTTGAAAGAGAAATTTTTTTACTGTCATAAAATACTACTTACAGCATTTTGCATCAAATTGTAACTATCAAATAATAATACTATCCTATTTTTCAGAGAATTAAAACTCGGCTGACGGCAGGATCGGACTACGGACCTGCCCTAGAAGTAAATTGTATCAAACAAGCTGAACTTCTACATCTTACAACATCTGAACGTTTGGAAAATTCGTCTAATCAGCCGGATGTGTTTGACGAAAAACAAAATATGATTCAAACTGTATAAACTAAAGTAATCATGTGCATTTAGCGCTTATACAAAAAGATACATATAAAATATAATAAGTTTCATTTAAAATGTTTTTTCTATCGATAATTTATTGCACAAAATAAAGAAATTCATATAAAAGGAGATAACCGGTGTTGAAATTTCGTAAATCGATTAGGAAGACGAATAGAAACTGTGGGAATCGCAAGAACTCCAAGAGAATCAGCGAGACCAAGTGCGTCGACTGGTTAAGTGCTTGGTTATGCATTCACACTACGACAGTATAAATGTCGCAATCAGGAATAGATCGAATCAGACCATTTTACTTGTATCTTAAGATCTAAGACAACAACAACATGTCAATACTGATTTGGAACATCAACAAATCGTATCGGTCCACAAATCTGTAATGGCACCCGTGAACCGTACGTAGTGTTATTTCGCGGAAGGATAAGCAGGTCTTGCTCCACATGTTCCAACCGTCGTGTTGCTAATGTAAGTACTAACCCAATGATAAGTATATAATTATGTTGGTCACATTCGGAGAAAAGGGGTGGGATTATATTTATAACGGTCAATTAATTCGAGATAGAGTCGCATAAAATTAACGACGAAATGATATCAAGAAATCATACTGAGAAATACAAGCCCTTGAATATCGTATCAACTGAGATAAATATATATATATATATATTTAAATATACTTTTTCACTCTTTTGGTCTTTTGGAAAATGTTGTTTGTGCTGTTTTTAGACCCTTCTACAACGAAATTTGTTTGACATGCACACGTATAAAAATTGCGGTTTTTATCCAACGCAGTCATAGGTTTGAACGTAGTTTTCAATTTAGACTCGTTTATATTTTTTGTTTGGGCATGTATCATATTTTCCCTCCGGTTTATATGATCCGTTCATCCTATATATTGACTCTTAAAATTCAAGAGTTAATCTAAAAATGAGGGTACTTCTCTAAAAATGAGGGTGCTTTTTATATGGCCTTCCAAATACCGTTTCGATCCCTAACATCACTGAAGAGACTATATTGTCGAAATCCGGATATGGTGTACTAAAGAAATAATGACACCGAATGTTTGTGGCACAACATCCTGTCCACAAGTTAACAATTTTTTTTTTCTGTGACGTATTAAATTTATAATAAGATCCATTTTGTTACAACCTGTGATCAATTTTATTTGGCAATCGCCAATGGCAGTCAGCAGGGTTAAAGAACATCAGTTGTTCGACCTGTTAGTCAAATGCGTTTTGTTTAAATATACTTTTTCACTCTTTTGGTCTTGTGGAAAATGTTGTTTGTGCTGTTTTTAGACCCTTCTACAACGAAATTTGTTTGACATGCACACGTATAAAAATTGCGGTTTTTGGAAAATGACGCAGTCATTGTTCCATAACTGCCGACCTGAACTTCATTACATTGCTCTGCCTACCGCGCTTGGTTTCGTATTTCTTATTTTCCAAACAAACTGGAATCTGCTTGTGTTATCATTATGCATCATTGTGTAGTATTAAACCAGCCAGGACCCAGTTTACACTGGTTTTTGCTTGTATTCCACTACACTCGAACAAAGTGTTGTAGTTTGACGGGAACCAGTTTTAGAATTTGTAAACTACAAAACGTAATCGGTTATTGTTCATTCCGTTTTGGTGTTTCATACCGACTTATATGGTTTGAATAAGCTTAAGACCATTCAAACATTAATGTGATAGGTATATTAAAGATTGTTTTACAAAAGGATTGAACTGTTTTACTTTCAAAGTCGTACTATAGGGATATCTGTCATATACGGATTTCCACTCTCACCGGTTAATTTCTTCTTTTACACGTGCTTTGGAAACTTCCTGTTTAATCGCAAGTTTTAAAATTGTTTTTGAGTGAATTAAACTTATTTTAACAATCATGGAGCGTTCCAGAATCATTTTAAAGCAGTTTCTTCTTCTCTTTGATGATGGAAAATAGGTTTTCTCAAGAAAATAGCGCAAACGATCGCAGAGGAATTGAAACGTACAAGTCAAGTCGGCACCTGGTTAAATTGGCATCTAGTCAAATCGGCACCTATTCGACGTCAATTCGGCATCCAATAATATTTGATATAATATTTTCTATTCAATTAATTAATTACTGTTACCAAGTACATAGTGAATATGTTGTTGTGTATTTTGGTAAACCACGAAACGAAAGTGAATATGTAGTGTATAAAGGTAAACAACGAAGCCCTTACCAAAGCTGTTGTTTTAACAATTAGACAATTTGTGTAATTGTAAAAACAAGTCAATTATTAAAATAAAATGGAAAACTATGAGTCCCTTTCAATAAATCAAACTTTCATGCCAAATAATTAGCAAATTTAAGGTGTTTGTTTTTCAGTAAAGTTTAAACAGCATTAAACCAACAATCCTGTAAAATGCTCAACTGGTTAAAATAATGCAGAAAAATACACAATATCTCATGTATTAGTCCAAATAATTATGACGTCTGGCAAGGCTATTTTATTATTTTTCTGGGACGGTTCCTACGACGTTCAGGTGCCAATTTAACTAGGTGCCAGTTTGACTAGAATTCTTTGACAAATGTTTGAAACTATCTGAGTTTCATTAGACCTTTGATAGCAGTAACAAAAAGATTATTTACTTAATATTTTGTGGGAGAAGGGGGTTCAGACTGTGGGGCATCAGGTCTGTTTGTGCCCAATACATTTTCGCACCCTACACGTTCGCACATTCACACTCTACTCATTCACGCCCAATTTTAATTCAAATTCAAGTTGAATAATTGGAAAATTATGGTTGTTGTTTTAAATTGCTTTGGTGTAAATACTGAATGTATTTATAGCTTGGTATGAGTAAAACATTGAAGATTTTAAAGGAAAAAACACAAAAGATAATTGTTTTTAACAGCTTGGTCCCATTGATCTGAAACAACGAAACAATAAAACATAGAAACCAAAATATAGCAATCCACTAATATAACCAAAACATGATAAAATTTATTCAACACGCAGAAATAAACATAGTCAGAATCTCACTTCATTTTGAAACAAGTCAATGAAACAAGTTATAGCAATACTCTAACCAAAACATGATTAAGAGTTATTCAACACAAAATAAAACGTTGACAAAATACCACTTTATTTAGAAAGGATTATTATTATTTTTAGCAATACCTTATCCAAAACATAATTAAGATTTATTCAACACAAAAAAAAAAATTGCTGTCTCACTTTATTTTGAGACAATGACAACAATTATACTTATAAGAAAACACTTGCTTACATAGTTATTAAACACAAAACCAATTAAGATTGGGTGCGAACATGTAGGGTGTGAAAGTGAAAGGGGTGAAAATGAGTGAGCGAAAACGTGAATGGAAGCGAACGGACTCAGATTCAGACTATGTACCAGTGAGAAATATACAAGCCTTTCTACGGTATTTATTTGTACAATTCAGCTAGTCTTGACTTATTCATTTGTCTTAAAAAACCAGCCAGTTGTCACCTTCACTTCACACACATATACGAATATCAATTATATGCTTACGATACATGTTGCATTGTTAAACTAATTACGGTATGTGAAAATCAAGACTTGCATAAAAACTATCCCAATGTTAGAGACAGTGGCGTCATTTTTCTTCAGAGCTTTCAGCTCTTTGATTATCCAACGCAGTCATAGGTTTGAACGTAGTTTTCAATTTAGACTCGTTTATATTTTTTTGTTTGGGCATGTATCATATTTTCCCTCCGGTTTATATGATCCGTTCATCCTATATATTGACTCTTAAAATTCAAGAGTTAATCTAAAAATGAGGGTGCTTTTTATATTGCCTTCCAAATACCGTTTCGATCCCTAACATCACTGATGAGACATTTATTGTCGAAATCCGGATATGGTGTATTAAGAAATATTGACACCGAATGTTTGTGGCACAACATCCTGTCCACAAGTTAACAATTTTTTTTTTCTGTGACGTATTAAATTTATAATAAGATCCATTTTGTTACAACCTGTGATCAATTTTATTTGGCAATCGCCAATGGCAGTCAGCAGGGTTAAAGAACATCAGTTGTTCGACCTGTTAGTCAAATGCGTTTTGTTTAAATATACTTTTTCACTCTTTTGGTCTTTTGGAAAATGTTGTTTGTGCTGTTTTTAGACCCTTCTACAACGAAACTTGTTTGACATGCACATGTATAAAAATTGCGGTTTTTATCCAACGCAGTCATAGGTTTGAACGTAGTTTTCAATTTAGACTCGTTTATATTTTTTGTTTGGGCATGTATCATATTTTCCCTCCGGTTTATATGATCCGTTCATCCTATATATTGACTCTTAAAATTCAAGAGTTAATCTAAAAATGAGGGTACTTTCTCTAAAAATGAGGGTGCTTTTTATATGGCCTTCCAAATACCGTTTCGATCCCTAACATCACTGAAGAGACATTTATTGTCGAAATCCGGATATGGTGTACTAAAGAAATATTGACACCGAATGTTTGTGGCACAACATCCTGTCCACAAGTTAACAATTTTTTTTCTGTGACGTATTAAATTTATAATAAGATCCATTTTGTTACAACCTGTGATCAATTTTATTTGGCAATCGCCAATGGCAGTCAGCAGGGTTAAAGAACATCAGTTGTTCGACCTGTTAGTCAAATGCGTTTTGTTTAAATATACTTTTTCACTCTTTTGGTCTTTTGGAAAATGTTGTTTGTGCTGTTTTTAGACCCTTCTACAACGAAATTTGTTTGACATGCACACGTATAAAAATTGCGGTTTTTATCCAACGCAGTCATAGGTTTGAACGTAGTTTTCAATTTAGACTCGTTTATATTTTTTGTTTGGGCATGAATCATATTTTCCCTCCGGTTTATATGATCCGTTCATCCTACATATTGACTCTTAAAATTCAAGAGTTAATCTAAAAATGAGGGTACTTTCTCTAAAAATGAGGGTGCTTTTTATATGGCCTTCCAAATACCGTTTCGATCCCTAACATCACTGAAGAGACTATATTGTCGAAATCCGGATATGGTGTACTAAAGAAATATTGACACCGAATGTTTGTGGCACAACATCCTGTCCACAAGTTAACAATTTTTTTTTTCTGTGACGTATTAAATTTATAATAAGATCCATTTTGTTACAACCTGTGATCAATTTTATTTGGCAATCGCCAATGGCAGTCAGCAGGGTTAAAGAACATCAGTTGTTCGACTTGTTAGTCAAATGCGTTTTGTTTAAATATACTTTTTCACGCTTTTGGTCTTTTGGAAAATGTTGTTTGTGCTGTTTTTATACCTTTCTACAACGAAATTTGTTTGACATGCACACGAATAAAAATTGCGGTTTTTATCCAACGCAGTCATAGGTTTGAACGTAGTTTTCAATTTAGACTCGTTTATATTTTTTGTTTGGGCATGTATCATATTTTCCCTCCGGTTTATATGATCCGTTCATCCTACATATTGACTCTTAAAATTCAAGAGTTAATCTAAAAATGAGGGTACTTTCTCTAAAAATGAGGGTGCTTTTTATATGGCCTTCCAAATACCGTTTCGATCCCTAACATCACTGAAGAGACATTTATTGTCGAAATCCGGATATGGTGTACTAAAGAAATATTGACACCGAATGTTTGTGGCACAACATCCTGTCCACAAGTTAACAATTTTTTTTTTTCTGTGACGTATTAAATTTATAATAAGATCCATTTTGTTACAACCTGTGATCAATTTTATTTGGCAATCGCCAATGGCAGTCAGCAGGGTTAAAGAACATCAGTTGTTCGACCTGTTAGTCAAATGCGTTTTGTTTAAATATACTTTTTCACTCTTTTGGTCTTTTGGAAAATGTTGTTTGTGCTGTTTTTAGACCCTTCTACAACGAAACTTGTTTGACATGCACATGTATAAAAATTGCGGTTTTTATCCAACGCAGTCATAGGTTTGAACGTAGTTTTCAATTTAGACTCGTTTATATTTTTTGTTTGGGCATGTATCATATTTTCCCTCCGGTTTATATGATCCGTTCATCCTATATATTGACTCTTAAAATTCAAGAGTTAATCTAAAAATGAGGGTACTTTCTCTAAAAATGAGGGTGCTTTTTATATGGCCTTCCAAATACCGTTTCGATCCCTAACATCACTGAAGAGACATTTATTGTCGAAATCCGGATATGGTGTACTAAAGAAATATTGACACCGAATGTTTGTGGCACAACATCCTGTCCACAAGTTAACAATTTTTTTTTCTGTGACGTATTAAATTTATAATAAGATCCATTTTGTTACAACCTGTGATCAATTTTATTTGGCAATCGCCAATGGCAGTCAGCAGGGTTAAAGAACATCAGTTGTTCGACCTGTTAGTCAAATGCGTTTTGTTTAAATATACTTTTTCACTCTTTTGGTCTTTTGGAAAATGTTGTTTGTGCTGTTTTTAGACCCTTCTACAACGAAATTTGTTTGACATGCACACGTATAAAAATTGCGGTTTTTATCCAACGCAGTCATAGGTTTGAACGTAGTTTTCAATTTAGACTCGTATATATATATATATACAACTCGTCTAAACATCAACCCAACAATGTTAGATCTGTAAATTTGCTTTCGCAAATTTTTGGTTCTTCCCTCGCCGGGATTCGAACCCATGCTACTGTGATATCGTGACACCAAATCGCCTGCACTGCAGCCGTCCCGCTAGACCACACGACCACCTGGGCTCTCAAAAAAAAGAGCTTTCGGTGGCCATATGTTACCTTTCCACGTCAGTTTTAATCTAGCGGCGTACTACAGTACATGATATATAAGGCATGAAGATGTTATTGTTACAGATCAGCTAAATTATCTATAGTAAAGGATCCTACAAATTAATGTAAGATACAGTCACAGAAAATAATTATATTCATAAGTACGTCTGAGTCAGTGACAACCCTACAACAGATGTATCCATCGGATCGCCATCAATGATGGTGATACATGGCTGTGTACATAATGTATATACAACTCGTCTAAACATCAACCCAACAATGTTAGATCTGTAAATTTGCTTTCGCAAATTTTTGGTTCTTCCCTCGCCGGGATTCGAACCCATGCTACTGTGATATCGTGACACCAAATCGCCTGCACTGCAGCCGTCCCGCTAGACCACACGATATATATATACAAGCCTAAATTGAATTCAACGTTTAAACCTATGATTGCGTTGAATGAAAACCGCAATCTGTAAACATGTGCATGTTAAACAAATATCGTTGCAGAGGAGTCTAAATACAGCACAAACAACATTTTCCAAAAAACCAAAAGAGTGAAAAAGTATATTTTAATCAAACGCTTTTGAATAGCAGGTCAAACACTTGATGTTCTTAAACTCTGCTGAGTACATTGACGATTGCCAAATACATTGATCACAAGATGTAACAAAATGGATCTTTAATCGATTTAATACCAAACAGAAACAATAAACTTGCGGCAAAGATGGTAAACCACAAACATCTATATACATTAACAAGTCTAAAAGGATACAACATCACCATAACATAACAATAAAATGAACAAATGTTAGATATTTCAGGAAACAGATATCCATCATCAGTATGATCACGATGTAAAATTAATCAGGTCAATCTATTATAATTATTAAACTATCACAATCTTGAAATCTATACAAAAATAACCACCCTAGTCAAAGCGCTGGTACAATTTTAAAATTTCCAAACTCGACGAAAAGATGTGCCAAAATAAAAATAGCAATTTGCAATATGAACTGGCAGAACTAACAATTCCAAAGGTGACGACAGTTGAGATGTTACAACAACTGCGTGGAAAACAGTCCCAATAAGATTTGTTTTCTAGAGAATAGAATGACCCAAATAAGCTTTCATACGATACATACTGATAGTGACGATATCAGAATATTGGAATATGAAATTACTTAGTCAAGAGACCAAATGGTTTAAGAACATGCATGTTTATAAGTCACGTTTTTCAACAAAATTTGTAATGTTCATCTAATTCACAACAATAACCTCCCCGGTAGATATAATCCAAACTACTTCCCTACAGCAAAATTTCAGATTTATTCAATCGGCAATTGGTAGGAACTCGCAATCGAACATGCGTGCTGCAATGCATTCCATCGAAAGCTCTTATCTTGGGTAAAAGTTTGAACGCTGGTAGAGTCAGTGTTAAGATATATCATGGTCACAACAATATATACGTTTTTGTACATGTATATATAGAGAGAGAGAATAAAAAAGGAACAACCCAATACCACCAGGTCAATCCAAGGGTGTTTGTTCGGTCGTTTGTTGATGTGGTTCATAGGTGTTTCTCGTTTCTCGTTTTTTATTTACAAGATTAGAACGTTGGTTTTCCTTTTTGAATTGTTTTACGCGAGTCATTTTGGGAGCATTGTACATATATACCTTGCTGTTCGCTGTATTATGATCTTTAATCTTTAAGTTTTGTATACTAGTACATTTGAACTCGGAGGGAAAATTGTGTCTTATTGGCACTCATACCACTGATTGATTATTTTTTTTTTAAGATACACTCTAAATGGTATAATTGTATGGCACTGATTTTTCAAAACGCCTGCGCCTTGTCTTCAAACTTAAAAACTTTGAAATTGGTATTTACTGCTTTTCCGCTAAGCACGAACATATATTCGTTCAGAATTCAATTTTTTGTGTTCGAGTAGGGTTACTCGCTTTTCAACAATTGTTTAGACTTATTTTGTAAACTAGCAACTTGAATAAAACAACATAACGAGTCGGTGTAGTTCAAAGCTTGGTAAATATTCAAAGGAGTAGGTCCGGTAAGACCCCTTTTTGGCCCCAAAATATAGCAGTTTTACAAAATAAATAAAATTTAAATTTTTAGTTATGTATTGGAAAGTTAAATGCTGCTGATACACTAATATGGGTTGTTTTTAACAATACAATGCACATATATCGGGTACTAGCATCATTACATTGTAAGTAATGCTAAATTACCAAAATCTTCACAAGTTTAGCATTTTAGTTAAATTTTAGACGGTTGCCGTCTTAAATGAAAGTGGCCGCATTTGTGTTCAGACTTAATTCTGAAATGTAAGTTGTATTTGATGATAATATCTAACATGTTTAAATTTAAAAAAAAAAAGTTAAGGATGATAAATACCAACTGAAAAGTGACATTTTTTGCATTTGTTATAGATTTGTCATATTTAAGCTCGAGTCGGGGCGTTTGAATGAGTAACTCAGTTGATATCTTTCACATAAACGAAATAGACACTTTCAAAATCTTTCGTCAGATGAACCTGAAATTTAAGGCCAAAATCGGCCCTTACCGGACCTACTCCTTTCATATACCATCTTCTCATTGTTGATTGGTTTCCTGTTGCTTGGTCTTTAGTTTTCTATTTTGTGTCTTCTGAACTTTTATTTGGCTGTTTGTCTTTTTTTTTAGCCATGGTGTTGTCAGTTTAGTGTAAACAATATTTATTCAGAAACAGATAAATAAATGCAAACATAAATACAATACAATGGATTGGAAAACAAGTGACAGGTCACTTATATAAATTCCTCTCCTTTTAAATGGCAAAATCAATTACAATGGACAGAAAATGTACAATTATATGATATAATATCATAGAAAAAGAAATCAAATGTAATGGAAATTAAAATATAATGCAAATAGTATTTTTAATATTAGATGGCATGTTGTTGTGCCAACAAGAATAATTATGAATCTTTTAGTTTTCACTATATAGTCTTGGAAAATAAGAAAGTTGTTTTTATTGTCTATATCGGCAATGTTCGGATCACTATATAGTAAGATATCTATGTTAAGTGTACCAACTAGGTTAACAAAAAGGGCTTCACGAATTCGATGATAATTGGATCAGTTTAGAAGGAAGTGTTCTGAGGTTTCTATCTGTTTACATTTTTCCTATTTTTTCTAATACAAGTGATCTCTAACACTACTGCTCTCGGTACGGACTCGGGCATGATACATCTGGCCTAGTTTACTACATAATAATAATTGGGTATAGAATGATTTATCTTAAGAAATGCTTTTAGTGGAGCGATAGAACCATCACTTTTTGTTTTATCTGGGGAGGCTATTCCATAGTTGAACTGTTAATGGAAGGAAACCTATCATATAATAAGTAGTTCGACGGGGAACAGATGGAAATTATTTGCAGAATGTGTTCTATACTGACGAATGTTTCTAAACTGATTGTGAAGGATATCATTCAGATAGCATGTAGTCTTTCCATTCACCATATTATGAAAAAGTAAAATTTTATGCTTATCTTTACGCTGTTGAAGAGTCTCGCATCCGCATTCTGCCAAAAGTAAGCGTAGACTAGCGAGTTTTGTTGCACCAGTAACGATGCGTGCAGCATCGTAATTCACATGTTCAAGTTTAGCTTTTAAGTATTCGGGACAGTTATCCCAAACAACATCAACATATTGAAGTAATGGGCGAACACAGCTTAAATACATATTTTCAAGAGATCTTCTGTCAAGCCTAAATTTTAGGCGACGCAGCAAGTTTAGTCGAGGTAACGTCTTTGAAATATTTTTTTCGATGTGATGATTCCATGTCCCATCACTCGAGAAAGTTAATCCTAAGTGCTTATAAGTTTGAACTCTTTTTACAATGACGCTATTCATATCCTAAGGGGGATGATAATCTGGTTCGCTTTTGCGTGAGAATACGATGGATTCTGTCTTAGACGGGTTAAAATTAAAAAAAAAGAAATCGACGAAACCAGTGGATTATCTACAACAGCATAAATACATGTATCGTCCGCAAATAGTTTAATCTTACAGCCAACTTCGTTAATAATGTCATTAATATAAATAAGGAACAACAAGGGTCCGAGAATGGAACCCTGGGGGAACTCCAGCATTTACATCAGCCCAGAAAGATTAACTCCGTTTATGACAACCCTTTGTTTTCTGTTCGACAAGTAATCTTAAAGCAACAGGAGAAGGTCACCAACAATCCCCGTCATTTGCAACTTATAGAGCAATCCCTTATGCCATACACGGTCGAAGGCTTCACTTATATAGAAAAATATGATCCTGATATCTTTGCCTTCGTCTAATGCTTTGCTAAGAACGTAACAAATGTATAAAAGCTGATTTCTGATCGAATTATTAGGCATGACACCAGACTGGTGCTCGGTAATCAAAACTCGTATGAAGTTGAATACGTGCTTATATACATTTTTTGATCAATCTCCAATGTCCTATTATTGATTTGTTCAAGATTGTTTTATTCTGACTAATGGAATAATTAATAAGACTACCATGTTTTTGTGTACTGTTTTATATAACATAATTTTTTTTAGATTTATCGTTCATCCAATAAAAAAGTTCCTTACATATTTCTTAAAAATTTCGTATTACTATATTAGGTACATGTACAATTCAAAATTAAAATCTATGAACGTTTACTCGGTGGTAATAATTCTTCACAGATTATATTTATTATCTAAATTTAGAAATGATATATAATTTGGTTAAACAATTTAAATTTGGTATACTATATGATCTGTGTGGGATATTCAAGAGTGATTCATGGACCCATTGTGTCACCAAACATGTTTAAACGGACACGCATTCATAATGTTCATTACTCAGTTTCAAATTAACAGGCTTTTCATTAAACTAGGATATATTGATAGGAGCTTATTAAAGGAACCACATGAGGAAAATAAATATAGGTCAACGTGCTTGTTTTCGAGATATTAACAATAATTGATGGAAATTTTGGCGTGAAAATATTCTCTATTGATTTTATTCTTCTACATACTGCAAACTTATCCAGTTGTTATCTGTCAGAAATATTTAAGAATTGAATAACTTAGGTATATTTTTTTAAATCAGCAGAAAATTGTTAGAACTATTATATTTTTAGATTTTAATTGCATTATAAATTATATTTGTTTTCGCTATATTTTAGTATTATATTATTCTCCAGTCGTATTTCGTATTTTGTATTATGTATAATATTTTTTTTCAGACACACCTCTATATTTATATATATTCATATCAACTGCTTCTGCTTATTATCGCATGCATTGCTGAAACGTTATCGGATGACATTTCGACGTCATTCAAAATTCCAGAAAATATACCTCTCTGGTACGTTTCTTTGTGTAAAACATAACAAAGTTGGATACAAAAAAATAATTCTTGAATCTTGAAAATATATTATTAAAAAATGCAAATCAAATATTACAACAAAAAGCATTTTTTCTAAGTTTTAAAAATAGTTTTGGTCTGTATGTCTTCTGTTGAAGTCTATGATAAAAAGAACATAACATATCATTTTTCAAATCAGACACCTTATCACCCAATGGTCAAAACATTCCCTCGTCAGATCTCGGGCTGATATCATGACCTACATGTAGGTCTGATAAGGGGTCTGATATGACAAATGCCATGTTATAATCTATATATATTATATATCTCTTGTAAAAATTTAAATGTTAACTTAGCGGTTCCGTATTGACTCATTGACATAGTTCAAATACAGTAGGAGTTATTTATAATCCTATATTGATTAGAATAATCCATTTTATTAAATATAATCATGATCGGATTACATTTGAAAAGTTTCCCGTGGATTTTCCAACATTTGATTTTGTAACATCTGGAAAATACACGTGGTTACACATGAAGGACCACGTGATCATTAAATTGACCAGCAGACAGTCATCATACATCGTTAATTTCGTTGGCATTTATTTACTTTGCAAAATGTCAATAGTTTAAATGACAAACTAAAGTAGAAAATATTCTTCGATTATATAAAATTAACAACACCTATTCAACTAGTGAAATATTCATCCGATAATACTAAAATTAAATTGTAGAAAGCAAAACTATGAATAAATTATAAACAAAAAACAGTGGAAAATGTCAATATGCAAAACAAATTATTGATTAAAATAAATTATGTTCAATACTTACAATTATAATTTATAACTATGCAATATTTTTATATTCAAAACTTTTTCTATTCAAAACTAACTATTTTTCTATTTTTGTTCAATGCGTTCACATATATATGTTATATTTTTCTATTTATGTTCAATACTTACAAATATATATGCAATGTTTTTCTATATACATATTAAACAAAATTAGATATTTAAGTTCAAAACTTTGACGTGGCATAGTGGAACAGATATTTTTAAATGTATGACCTTGTGTACCTAACCTTAGATAGACTAGCTACACCACACGTAAGCCATTTCTATTTAAATCCCATAAGGTTTATAGTTCGTTGCCTGTAAACCATAATCCTGGGTGACCTCATAGTATGACCCTATTCAGACGCCTAACAGTTTTGATTTCAAAGATAGAATGATGTAACGACATTTGGGAATTTTTAAAGTTAAATATATAAAGGACAATATCAGTTGTCAAAATCAGTTCCCAAAGATATTTGGTGAGTACTTTTACAATTATAATAAGGTACTATGTTCGTAAAGTGCAAAGGGCGACAGGTAACCTATTGCAAGTTCTTCAATGATTAGAAGTGAAAACATCATCAACCTTAACTATCATCATCATAATAATAATGGTAACATATTATATTTTGTGTGCTATATAACATTCATTTATTCCAATGACTTGTCTGTTCACTACATTGTAATCATCTGATCCTCAAAATATTATATGTTTAAAGTTCAAAGAAGAGGGAATTTTAAATAGTAGAACACAAAAGATTAAAGTTTAAATCATTCTTTGGTGTAAATATTATTAATATACTTTTGTGATACTTTTTTCAGGAATATCTGACTTCGACGATAAACAAAGCATACTCTTGTTTCACTCATTGACGTTAGTTTGTGGAGAACAAAAATGTGACAGCCACTATTTGTTCAAACATTCTAGAATTAAACTATTTTCTTAACCTGATTTCATATTTTAAATAATTATATGACAATAAAAAGGTAATTGATTTAGAAAAATCATATGGTGGTACTCTTTCTTTTTTACTATGGTCATTTGAAAGTTCACAATTCCGATAAATTTGTTTCACAGAGTTAAGTTTGATTATGATTTTTCAACGAGTCTGAAACGGCAGAAGAATACTTTCTTAAGTCAGTCTAGGGTATCGATGTCTTTAAAAACCAATTGCAATATATTTGTATGAGGAAAGGGGTGAGGAAGGAGGAAGATCTAAACCATCTTGTTGAACTTAATTAATTTTGGCACTTTCTGTTTGAACGAAAGATGGAATGCGCGTCAGCGTTCAGGCTAGGTGTTATTTTCTGTAACATTAAATGCTTTTAAGTTTTGTTTATGTTGTTCTATCCATCTATTTTAATTCTTCCAAAGTCATAGACATGTGTGAAATAAGATTACACTTTGATGTACATGTTAAACGACCAACTCAGTGGTTGTCACTATTGTTGCTGTGTTACACTTTTCCACCGCTATTTTTAACACGAAGAAATACCTGTTCCAAATCCGTTATATGACTATTGTTCTAAAATCGTTTGCTGTTATTGAGCCATTTGTTTTAGGAATTTCTGAATTGAATTTACCTTGGAGTCCGATTATTTTATTATTTTACTTTTTGTCAAAGTATGCCATTGACTTACAATCATGGATTCGGTAAAATTGTGTAATAATCTTCATCACTATAAAAACAAAAACAACCTTGACAACAAAGACAACCAAAATGGCATGTAGACAGTCAATTCACAAAGCACATAAGCAAATATGAAAGACTCTAACACAAACAATGATAAACAACACAATGGTCTCACCAAAAGGGTTTTGCCAAAAATGGACTAAACAGTAAATGTTAAAAATATACAAAGACAAATAAAAAGAATACAACAAAGCGTTCTTCAGATGATAAACAACGTCAATACATATATTCTATACGTTAAGACCATCATCTATTATATGTTAAGGGCATACGATACAGTTACAGGGGAGGTAATGACGTTGCTTACTTTTAAAATAAACGTAAATTGTTATTTTCGCGACGTCAAACTATGACTTATCGGGAAAAAAGATTCAGCTTTCGACTGTTTTTTAATCATACAAACTGATCTTACTTGGAAACGAGTTCATTTACCCCTCATGTTCATTAAAACGTAAATAGTGCATTTAATTTGGTAAACATGCAGCAAAAATTATGTTTTTTTTTACTACATTCGTGAACATTTGATAAAAATGAGTTATTTGAAAAACAAACTGCACAAATTTAAAAGACATTTATATAAAACAGAATTTACAAATAATGAAACAAATAATAGCTTGTATTTATCTTTTAAAACTAAATAAATTATGTATTTCTGTCGAAAGGAAAAATACGTCAACAAAACCGAATTTGAGCAAATATATAAAATTTGGACCTCATTTCATTCAAAAAGTAGCACATGCAGGTATATTTTTATTACATATTTGATTTTATCGGACAAAAAATAGCCTCTATGCAAATTGTCAGCAAAGTTTTAATATGGGATCAAAACTGTATCATATGCCCTTAAGTTGAGAAGCAGTATTAATCAATAAGTTCTTATAGTATATTTCGATAAACTTCTTTTAAGAAAAAGGACGAGACGTGAAACTACACAATGCATTAGTCGTATTGCCAGAGACACTCAAGTGTTTACTTTTGTATGCCACTGATGCTACACATCAAAGTCATACAAACAAAACCAAGGAGTAAACAAAGACTCTAAAAAAAACAAAGGACATTTACATCAACATTTAAAAATAAGAAATAAGAAATAAGAAACAACACGAACTCCACTAAAATTCGGTAGTGAAATGTCTACACATGTTGCCGATAGAAATAACAATCAACTCATCTAACTAATTATTTGTCTTACTGTTGACTTTAGGAAATGCCATTCCCTCAATAAAAATCATAATTAGAATATCTATTCCATCGTTAGTGCACTAGACAATCGAAAAGAACAAAAATTCAAACTAAAGTTAGTCTCTGAACACAACAAAAAAAAAGGTACTGATTTATATCGTGCAATAAAACCGTATCATGATACGTCACTAAAATCAATGATGTGTATAAATCGACTATAAGTCTCCAGAAAAAACCTTTAATATCTTTTGTCGAATCAGATATAATTACACACACACACATATATATATATATATATATAAAAAATGATATTAATTAAATAAAATAATAAAATAAGTAAAAAGTTAACAATTCCAATCTATCGATTTCATCCTTCTATTGGGACTCTTCAGGATAACTCATGTTGTGTCGCTATAGGCGACGTCGTTAAGGAGGTATATAAAATTATAAATATATTTGTATAGTGGTATATATACACTCTTGATTTATGTATGGTTAACCCATACACCCATTTAAATTATAACTTAATATAATAATAGACATATTTTAGCGCTGATGCAATATAAATATATAGAATATGTACCCTAGTACGTGGTTCTATAAATACATGCTATTGAATATAGAATATTTGTACCATCATAGTCAATACAAGCAACATTTAGTTATATTATTTTTGCATATCATATAATATTGATTTTTTTTTGTTCGATTCTTGCGTAAAATGAACGAGCTTTTTTTTGTGTTTACTAATAACATTAACGGTATCAAATTTATTTTCTGCACCAGATGCGCATTTCGACAATACATGTCTCTTCAGTGATGCTCGTGGCCAACGTATGTAAAATCAAAAGCATATAGTTAGTATATAAAAGATGAAGAGCCATAATCCAAAAGTTCCCAAAAAGTATAGCCAAATCCGTGAAAAGAATCAAAGCTTTGCGTGAGGGAGATATATTCCTTAATTAATATCAATTTGTCAAATTTTGTAACAGCAAATCTAATAACAGTTCACCAGCAGAGGCATCGACCCAGTGGTAGTAATAACATTCTAATCTGCATGAATGAATAAGTCCGTGTCTTACCTTAAACTTAATGAGCAATATTTTTATGAAAATAACAGTAACGGAAAGTTTCAACTAAATCTATCCAGTTTCATTCTATTAGTATGTAACCTAAAATGAAACTCATATATTATAGCCTAAAAAAGTGTGCCGGACAAATTTGCCTTCCAGAACGCGCAAATCTGACTTTGCTGTTTTACAAGATAACGAAACCATTTTTTAAAGCTCAGTGATAGATAATTCAAGAAATCCCATACACTTTTTTGTATGTTTCAACATGTCACTATCGTCAATGATACCACCACAGCTGATAAAAAAAAATGAGAAAGGAAATGGGGAATATGTCAAAGCGACAACAACCCGAACATAGAGCACACAAAAGTATATTTCCCTTTAGAATATTTGAAGTTCCAATGGGAAAATATAAAGGTCCATACCTGTCAACCTATGACAATAAAAATGCAGGTCATGACCTGCATTGAAGAATGAAATCTCAGGTTATAAGGCGTACACACGTTTTCGAGACGAATTTCAGTATTTAGGGGACATTTTTTCTTATAATTTAAATCAAGTATTTTCCTACACATGTGCAGTTTTAAACTGTATACGTAGATATAATAATTTCATCGGACTTGAATGCCATTGATAGATTTGTGTTACACTGCCTCAATTCCTTTTCTTATTCTTTTTATGATATATATATATATATACAATGTGAATTTGTTTTTTTTAACAAAATTGTTTATTTTTTAATCAACTTTTAACATTTTTTTTACAGTAAAACTAGTTCACTGTTTTTTTTTTTTTTATCTTTATAACTTTTCAACAATTATTTACAGAAAATCAACTTATTCACTGTTGTAATTTTTTTTTATCATTATTTAATTCACTGTTTTATTTGAGACTCAATCAACAAGGTCTTAGTATTAATCGATTAATATTTTTAGAAAAAAAGAGGACTAGACGTGAAACTCCTAGTCTTTTTACCATAGACGCACAAATGTATTTTTTGTATGCCACTGATGCTACAAATCAAACAACACATGTTGACGATAAAAATAATAATCAGGTCGCAAAACTTATTATTAATCTTACTGTATTCTTTAAGAAATGCCATTCCGTCAATAAAAATCATTAATAGAATAACTATTTCCGCGTTGATTCACTAAGCCCACCGAAGTGAACAAAGTTCCTTCCTTAGTTAATCTCTGAAAAAAGAATTTATCTCTATTTTGCAATTTAAGCGTGAAGTGACACGTCACATAAATCAATGATTTATATAAATCGAATATTAGTCTTGAGAAAACCTTTAAAATAATTTTTGTTGAGTTAGATATAGTTGCACATATCTATATATATATATATTTGTATAGTGGTGTATTTATAAACAGACTTGAATGGTTTATGGTTAACTCACAAACCCATTTAAATTATAATTTCAGATAGACATATTTTAGCGCTGATGCAATATATCTATAAAGAATATAAAACACTAGTACGTGGTTCTATAAATAAATGCTACTGAGTAAATAAGTTAAATACAATATGTATACCATCATGGTCAATACGAGCAACATTTAGCATGTTTGCATAATATACAACTTTAATTTTTCCTTTTTTCCATTCTTGCTTAAAATGAAGGAGTTTTTTTGTTGTTACAAATCTGCACGAATGATTAAGTCAGTGTTTTACCTTATACTTAATAAGCCCCTTTTTAAAGAAAATTATAGTAACGGAAAGTTTCAACTAAATCAACTCAGTTTCATTCGATTATTATGTAACCTCAATTTACTATAATACTCATATATTACAGATTAAGATTTCGTGCGTCCACCATATGTTTTCGACGTGCTGTTCTTGCCTTTTATCTTCATAACAAACGCTCACGCACACACACAGTCAAGACAAAGCTAATATCCCAATCCCTAATATTAAAGATATGCACCTAACAATACCCGAGACAGAGAGAAAAAAACAAAGACATTTCAGACCGCAAAACTATTTATTGATTTGGTGGTCTAGACATATATTATCTTTAAGATATAAAAAGGGTCCCTTTTTGTGGAGTATCTTTTAAAGAATTATTATGTAACATTCAAAAGCGTGGGGCTTCAAAATCATTAAATTGATAGTATTTATGAAATGACAAAAAAAACAAGGACATTTCAGACACACAAAACTATTGATAAATTTGGTGGTCCAGACATGCATTATCTTTGAAATATAAAATAGGGTCCTTTTTTGTGGTATTTTTTTAAAGAATTTTTATGTATAATTCAAAAGCGTGAGGCTTCATAATAATTAAATTGATAGTATTAATGAAATGACAAAAAAAAATGATTGAAACGGAGAATAAGGGATTAATGTTATGAGCGAAAATTCCAATTAAGGGCCAGTGGCGGATCCAGAACTTTTCCTACGGGGGGCGCCATGCTTCAATGATTCCCAAAATAATCAACCAAATTTTTCCCACGAAAAAAGGGGGGTTGCCGACCCCAGGTCCCCCTGCGTCCGCCTAAAGAAGCAGAAGGAAAATCAAAAATATCAATGGAGAGGGCCTATGTATAACACGTTGTTAGAGTTCCGGTGCCAACGGGAGAGCCAGTCGCTTTGATATAAACTCTACGTGTATTTTTAATATTCTGGAACAACAGTCAGCCATCAACGATTTATTAAAGTATCAGTACCTGAAAATTCATAGTCCTTAGTTATATTGGATTTGGATGGCGAGGTTAAATGAAAAGAAATAACAAAAAAAAAATAAAAAAAATTGGAGATTTTTAGTATATCGCAATTTGAAAGAAGTAAACGCAGATATCTACATGTTTATTGAATTACTAACGAATTTTGAAAAAAACCCAATAGGTAACGATTAATCTTTGATGAAAACTAATTCATGAAAATATAATGTAATATGAAGGTGTAAATTAAATGTAGAATTTAAATTACAATTCATACTCCAGCGTACAACATGTTTGATCATATATGTATCTATAATACTAAAATTACGAGGTCCAATTTGTCAGCCGTCATCACGTAAAAACGACGAATCACAGAATTCAACTTTATATATAACTAATATAGTACAAAGGTGTAGATTAAAAATTACACCACTCCAGGCCCTTTTGTTTTCCACGTAATTAATATTGCCAATAATTAAGAAGTTCCGGGTCGAGTCCGATACCGATACCAATAGTATATTCACCTGTTACCTATTACCTTATCTGTACGTTCCGCATCGGACAGGCGCACCACCAAACAGTGTATTCAGGATTAATATGCTATAAACACGTGTCATAATCACAAGGTTGACACTACTTAATTGTCAAATTGTTACCTTTTGTAGTATTTTAATCAGTAAGACTTTCTAAGATAACAATACGAATACTAAAAATCTGGACTAAAAATAAGGCGTATAGGTACAGTTTTCAATTTGTTAGAGGGCATGACGTAAAACAGCGAAACAAAGAATTCAACTTCATTTATAACTAATATAGGACAATGCTGTTGACTCCATTCCGGGACCTATTGTTTTCCAAATAAAAAATAATACCAATAATTGATAAGTTCCAGTTCGACGGGTTCAAACAGAAAGATTTGAAAGCAGAGAAATCTGTGTATCTTATAATCGGCATGACTTTATCAGATGACAATACTAATACTAAAATAAGGCTTGCGCATAGTTATATACTTTAATTCAGTCACAGACACGTGAGATCACGGGTGTGTTCTAGTATAAGTTAAATGTAGACTAATATATCAATGAACAAATATTTGGAAATCCATCCGTAAATATTTGATTTAAAATTATATTTAAAACGCTTATACTGATTGACATTTAAACATTTTCCATTGATCCGTGATCAGCTCTGCTTTATGTCTCCTTTGTACAGGTAAGGTAAACCGAAAGTAGATAGGGCATTATCCATAAAAAGGTACATAAGTGCCTTACATTTCAAACGAATGTAAACGGACAATATAGTAATGACGTCGAAATTTGAAGCAGTTTAAAAATATGTGAAATTTCTTTTTTTTGGGTGTAGCTACATGTAGCACAATAAATTAATACCAATGGTAGATAAATGTTTAATATAAACACAGTTGTGCTAATAATTCAACTATAATGACATTACATGTATGTTTCAGAAGAAACCGGTATTTTGATTGGATAACAAAGCTTGTGCGCCATACTAAAATTTACTTTCATATCCCAATGCATTTTATTATTCATGATAAGACGTGCTATTACAAAAAAAATGCAGAGTTTTTTTTAAAGAAATGAATAATAAAAATTTTCATTACCTTAGCATGAAATGTAATTATAAGTATTGGATGCTTCTTTTAAATTAGTAATTTCATTAAGTTGTAAAAGCGTTGACCGCGCTTCATACAAAATGTACTTCGGTCAACGCGTTTATACCCCAATGAATTTACAAAAAGAATCATTCAGTTCTTAAATATAGACTGTCATTAACTAGTTAGAGCATAGTAATTTTCTTTTTGATTTGCAGATAACAACGTCAACTATACGTAACAACTTTATATAAAAGGGAAGAAAAAGAGAAGAACAGAGATTCAATAAAGTATATACATTTTAGAATAAGCCAATAACACTTTGACCAGAGCATAATCTTCAGGTCTTCTACACAAGCATGAGTCTTAGGAAATTTATTAGGAAACGCCGTAAGAAAGATGTAGAGGATTGGTATACTGGTGATTCTGAAACTGAAGATCAGTCTTGTTTTGTCCGGAATGGAACCCTGAGAAGATCATACGGAACACATACGGAGTTTATACGTAATGGTACTACGAGAAGAAGTTTGGACAATTACCAAGGTATGCTCCATTTAAATACTTTACAAAGAGGAGAATTAAAGGATTTAAGACAACAAAACGAGTTCCAAACAAAAAGAGCAAATATGTTAGAAGCTTTTAAAGAAAACCAGCCAAATGTTTTAGGACGCGATAGAGAAGACGAACACCAGAAAGAGCGGAGAAAGTTAGAAATATTATACATGAGTCAGGAGAAAGAAAACAAGAAACTCGAAAAAGAATTGGAAAAGTATAAAAAACTATGTCATGCCTCGGAAAAAAATCTCAAGGAACAATGTGAGCGGTCCAATAATTTTGAGAAACAGGCAAGTATAATATATCCATAATAAAGGACACTAAAGAATAACAATAATATATATGATATTTTTATTAATATAAAAAAGAAGATGTGGTATGATTGCCAATGAGACAACTATCCACAAAAGACCAAAATGACACAAAAATTAACAATTATAGGTCACCGTACGGACTTCAACAATGAGCTATTTGGAATAATTGTCCTGTAAACATTTGTACAAATATCTTCATCATATACATCATTTGTTCAATTGTTCAATATAATGACTACAAATTATCTTCGAACATTCTAAGAGGGTTTTAAAGCCAAACCAATTTTTTTTATAATCAAAGCCAAAACAACAGTCCACAATTGCAATAAAGTACATAGAAAATGAAAATTGAGCTATTCGAACTGTACTGAATATCGATAAAACATAAGCTTACAGATGAACATTAAGCAGTCCCTTCTGCACTTGCGATACCCAGTGACATCTTCCTTTCAAAACTTGTCTATAAGTCATAATCGATGATAAGCCACCACCATGCAGAGTTTTGTTAAATGTATTTTGTTTAAGAAATTACATTCTCTTATGTTGTTAGATGGTTGTTGTACTTGGCCATCTTTCAAAGTTGGATACAACTACATTAGTAAAAGAAGACATAGAACAAGTGATTCAAGGTGTAACTTCTCAGTTAAACCAGCATTCCAAACTATTATCAACGATAAATGAGAGAACGTTGGAGACAAGCAACGATGTCAAAAGTTTGAAGATACTTGCTCAACTTGGACCTGAAATCATCAAGAAGAAAAAAATGAAATCACTGCCAGAAGATGTAAAGTCGGCTTTACAGAGACTTGCAAGTCTTATTGGTAATTATTACTGTGTGTCATTAATAACGATTTAACAAGTTAAAGCATTAATCTTGATTTAAAAAAGCCTTAAGTATTCAAAAGTACTAATATAATTAATGCCATGTTTGTGTATATCAAAATAAGTACGGAAATTAAAATATACATCTATGCAATGCTTAAACACTAATTTTATAACCGAGTTAAACAAAACCTTGTAAAAGTTATACCTCTGTAGTTCTTTTCTGGATTGATATTCCTTAAAAAAACGCTCAAAGCAGAATACTTGAAACCCAAGCGTATGAAAGGAGACACAATTGAAGACATTTATTTCCATTAGCTTTACAGAATGATACATATTTTCTTCTAATTACATAATTTTGATTCAGGACCTCGATGGCAAGAACTTATACCTGCTCTTGGTCTCTCCCCAAGTTGTAATGAGCTAGGAAATAGTTCTCGTACATCATCGGAGAAGTTTTGGAGAATAATTCAATACTGGTATAATTCCGACCAAGAGGTGTCGCTGACTAGCCTAATCACAGCCTGTAGGAAGATCGGAATCGACATAGTTCGAGGTAAGGTATTTAAAGATTGATATCGACACCTATACGTACCATTAATGCGCCATGTGTGTGTTTTGAGCATTACAAATCTGAATACTGCAATACAGAATGTTTTACTTAACGTTTCTTCAATAAAGATAGTTCGAAAAAGTTAAATGGTTATCTGCCCCTTAAAAGTTGCCTATAGTTGGTATTTTTATTGGCTCTGTAGGTTGCATTTCTGTTAATATTGACAATGCAATTTCCCATGGGAACTCCTTTTACAGCTTAAACTGTACCACTTTTACTAAGAAGTTTTGAATTTTTTTTTATCCTAGAATTGAAAGTTTATATGCACCACATTTTTTTCAAAGGGTAAAATATATATATATATAGGGCTGTGCGGCATATTTTCAACGTTTATATGCCCTGAACTTGTCAGAGTTTAAACCAACACTAATTTTCGTAACTACCCCTACATCAAATGAAAGGTTACCACAGATTTAAATGTAAACAATATGCACATGTTTATTTACTGGTAACATTTCCAAGTTATGTTTCTGTGAGATGGAACACAGAGAGCATAAATGGGAACCACTATGAAAACAAAATTAATTTTCTATGAATATTCAAGATTTCATCTCCCAAAAGAGGCGTGTATTGAGAAACAGCTGTATTTACAAAGTACAACATGTAGTAGCCGATGCGCATTTAACTCAAACAATTCGACATGATAAGCAACAACAGAACACTATTGTCCTAAACCAGATAGCGATAAAAAGTATTTCAACTAAACAATTGTATTATTTATCTTATTGTCCTGGGATATGATCATGAAAACAATGAACATTGTTTGTTTTAGTATTCCTTTTTTTACCAAGATACCAGTCAAAGTTTATCAAATTAACGTATTTGTTATTTTCGCCTGAATTAAACCGACTGAATTGACTAAATGATTAATTCAAGACGTTTTCAAGTATTCTTTCTTTTTGATTTTATATACCCAAAAAAGTGTCACTCTAACTTTACAAATAAAAATATTCTAAGTCGGATATAATTCAATTGAGAAGTGTGTACAGTAGATCCTAAATTCTAATGTATATTTACAGATAAGCCAATGCCGGAATACCACCAACGAATCCTTCAGAGACAAACACAAGGACTTATCAATGATATCATAGACGTACATCATGTAGTTCCATACCTACAGACAGATTTAGTTATGTCAATAAGCCTGATAGAATATATTTATTCAGGTGCTGACAGAAGTACTCGAATACTCAGAATGTTACATGCTCTAACTGTTCTTGGTGAGAACGCCCTTCCCGTCTTTGTGAAAGCCCTGAGAGAATCTAGCCATGATCATTTGGCAGAAAACTTTAAAGGTAATTGATATGTTAATAAATTATCACAGCTTTCAGTTTTTGAACAGTTTTCGATACCTCGTAACACTGTCTTACCATCAAATTTTAATTGTAAACATGAAATATAAATAAAAAAAATGTGTTATGAGTGATCATAAGACAACTCTACACGAGAGATTAATAGACACAGACATCAATAACCATAGGTCACCATAAAGCCTTCAACAATGAACAAAACACATACCGCATAGTTAGATATGAAAGGCCATGAAATGACAAATGTAAAACAGTGCAAACTAGAAAAATTGTGAGCCTAATGTTGTTAATTGTGAATGGAAAATATTTATAATTCACAGCCGAAAATAACAACCACAGACTTACATGGAACAATCACATACATAATGAAGCAAGGTTTAACTAGATTAAAGGCGCCTATTCAAGCCCACTAGACTTGGACAGTGGTGTAACAGTACATCATAAGACCAAAATATAAAAATCAGTTGAAAAAGGCTCAACTCATAAGATGGATGCAATTAGAAATCCACATAGTGGGCGTGACAGGATATTTATACATCCCCACATCAAAAAGACACTAAGTAATAATTTTACTATAACAACGTTGTTACAGTAAAATTATGAAATGCCAAATACAAAATTTTAATATCACATATACAACACTTCGTATAAATTGATACCTTTTTTATATTATTATTGTTGGACAGTTTAGTTTCCTAATCTGAAGTGCGAACCTGAAGGGGAAAATCTCTGATAAGAGATTCAATTTGTTTCTTGGGGAAATAAAAGTTGGCCTCTTTATCTAGTTATTTTGTTTTAAACTATTTCTTTTATTAACATGATTAAGCAAGTGTTCTATATTTTTTTTATAGTTTCGATATCTTAAAATGGTCCGGTTTTTTAAATACATTCAAACCATTCGACCAATAACACTCATTCCGATACAAAAAAAACCTCTTTATTTCATACTTATTACAGATTGCCTTGAGAATGGGACGGCAGATGAAAAAATGGCGTTACCATTAATAGATAAAGTCCAGTGTTTTGAAAAAGATTCACAGTGCATAACAGTCCCTATAGGCATAAAGGAATTTGCAACAATGAAAACCAAACTTGAGTTATGCTATGCAGAGATTTGTAAAAATGAACATATGAAGACAAATAACATTAAATTTGAAGAGAGATGAATTAATATCATCCAGTTGTTAAAACGTTATTTGATTTATTTTAAAATTGTAAATATAAAATTGTAAGTCATATTGCATTCAAGATATTTGTAATTTTGTATATATTTGTTAGAATTCTGTTAATTAAGTTTGTCATCAATTTCACCCAAGTTTTTCATTTTCATCTTCATTAAAAAATATCAAAATACCAGACTTATAATATTGTGTGCCAGAAACCAGACTCACCAGATGTGCTCGACTAAAAACAGTTAAACTGCAAAATAAAGTACCAACACTTAGCCCATTGAAAATTACAGAAATGAAGGAAGACTTTCATTTATGTTTAAATATACTTTGTAACTTTGTTGGTCTTTTGGAAAATGTTGTTTTTGCTGTTTTTATACCCTTCTACAACGAAATTTGTTTTACATGCACACGTATAAAAAATGCAGTTTTTATCCAACGCAAACATAGGCTTGAAAGAAGTTTCAATTTAGACTCGTATATCTATAACTCGTCTAAACATCAACCCAACAATGTTAGATCTGTAAATTTTTGGTTCTTCCCTCGCCGGGATTCGAACCCATGCTACTGTGATATCGTGACACCAAATCGCCTGCACTACAGCCGTCCCGCTATACCACACGACCACCTGGGCTCTACATATGTATATTTAAGTTGGAAGCACTGCAAATTTTGGTGTTTTATTTTTCAAACTTCTAACCGGATTAAGACAAAAAGTAGAACAAACAAAAAATTTCCAGGAAAATTTCTTTATCAAATAGCAAAATGAAAAATATAACGCATCTAACGAATCTAACGAATCTAACGAATAGAAAACATCTGTCATATTTCTGACTTGGTACAGGCGGGAGTTTCTTGCTTCATTTAAGACCCAATAATTGGTGACCTTCGGCTGTTGTCTGTTCTATGGTCGGATTGTTGTTACTTTGACACATTCCCTATTTCCTTTCTCAATGCAATGTTGGCTATTTAATATCAACGAATCTATGTCACTTTAGTATCTTTCGTCCCCACCACCACCACCCTTTTGTGAACTGACGCTGCTGTGAGGATAAGATCACTCTCTACTCAAGACAAAGGTACAGGCTGACTATGCGGTATGGGCTTTGCTCATTGTTGAAGGTCGTACGGTGACCTATAGTTGTTGATGTTTGTGTCATTTTGGTCTTTTGTGGATAATTGTCTCATTGGTAATCATACCACATCTTCTTTTTTATACTTCAGAATATACTAAACATTTTTTGTCGAAGTTATTTAGAACTTGTTTCCCCCCTACGATACAGGATAATATGTTGTGCCCGATAACACCCATTTTCATTTTCATAGAAGCCTAAGACTTCAATAGTTTTCAAAAAGAAAGAAAAGACTTCTGTTTGAATGTCTATGTAATTGCCTTGGGTTTTTAAGATTAAGATTTACGTTAGATGTTGGTACTATTTTTCAGAAAAAAAAGAACCAATACACAAAACCAGACTTAAAAATGAACATGTCATCACAAAGTTTTAGTTATTCATTTTAAAGTCTTCCACTGATATAAAATGAGAATAGCAATGGGAAATGTGTCAAAGATACAGTATCCAAACTAAGACCACGGATGGGTTTTCGAAAGAGTGAGAAAACCCAAGTCAGGAGCTTCTGAATTTTGTTAGTTTTGTATGATTTCTAATATTAGTTTATTTATATGTTTTGGAGTTTAGTATGACGTCCATTATCACTGAACAAGTACACAAATTTGTTTAGAGGCATGCTGCTGCACGCTTCCGGGAACGAGATCTTCTCGCTGTGTTGAAGAATCAATGGTTGCCTTCGGCTGCTTTCTGATCATAGGTCGGGTTGTTGTCTCATTGACACATTCACGATTTCTATTCTCATCTTTATTAGTCTTTATGCCTTTTTGTGTTTCTATGTTATATATTTTTTTATAGTGATTAAGATAAAACACAATGTTGACTGCTGTACTCATATTTTTGACATGTTTACCTATATCGTCTGTTTGTTTTGTTCATTCATCGTTGCCAATATAATGGAATTGTATGCGACTTTCAAACAAGGGATAGGTTTAGCTAGCTATAAGACCAGGGTTTAACCACCATTTCCTATATAAGAAAATACCTATACTAAGTCATTCTTTATGGGTAGATTTCACATCGATACATAAAATCATAGAATATAAGCAAAATGAAGTGGTTGTTAAATTTGATGTATGCCTTTTTGTGCTTCTTCTTTACATATGTTGTTTTTATAGTGATTAAGATGATAACACAATGTTGACTGTTGCACCCCTATTTTTGACATTTTTACTTATTGTGTCTGTTTGTTTTGTTCACACATCGTTGACAATGTAATGGAATTTGATGCGACTGTCATACCCATACAAGTGAGAGGTTTAGCTAGCTATAAAACCAGGTTCAATCCACCATTTTCTACATAAGAAAATGCCTGAACTAAGTCAGGAATATGACAGTTATCATCCATTAGTTTGTTGTGTTTGAACTATTGATTTTGCAATTTGATTTGGGACTTTCCTTTTTTTAATTTTTCTCGGAGTTCAGTATTTTTGTGTTTTTAATTTTCACAGGTCTAAATATCGACTGGTAATTTGTCCTGTAATATACTGCCTACATTCTGTACAACTAATACAAACAATGACATTATGCCAAAGCGTTTTTCTGGCTTAACCTTCATCAAAAACACGCATAGCTGAATATTTGAAAGCCTTGGAAGTATAAAAAGCAAAAACAGTGAAATAGCTGTATAACAAAATTAATTACTTAAGATGACCACATTTATATTAAATAGTCGAAATAAAAATTCGTTAATGACAGTACTTGTGCAATCAACCATATTAAAATTCTACCAACATTACAATATATATTTCATTTATGCAGGAATGGCACACGATTTCCATGTGACATTATTTAGGGCGTATATTTCATCAAATAATTCATCAATATCCATCAACAGATACATTCTATTTATATATCAGGAAAGCATTATTTCAAAATGAACGTTGATAAATATCCTTTAATATCGTTTATATTTAGAACATCACAAAATGTGTCTTTTTCTTCATCGCTGCAACTGCTTCATAAACAACGCAATTAGATTTTTCTGTTTCCCATCTATTTAAAAAAAGACGTTTTATGTGAAGAAATCGCAAACATAGTTTCACTTTTAAACACAAATTATCAAAGGGTTTATACTTTCTTATGTCTGGTGGAATGCCATTGACGATAATTGATTTTTGTCAAAATTTTATTTTTTATATAAATTTTATGCTTATAATTTCGTAAAATATATAAAATATGAAAAAGTGAATAGTAAATGAACTGGAGTGAAAACAATTTACTACCCAGTTATTCCACAAACAGCTCATTTGTGATCATTTTTAATTTTGGTTGAGAATGTGTCGATGTACCGTTAGTTCTGTGGACTTACTAATTTGGTTTATCAATGTTTTAGTCATAAGCGCCAACTTTTGGGGGTTGATTTTGTTTGCCCTGATTATGTGTCAAAAACGTATGTATGGAAAAGAGGGGGACATTTCAAAGGGAAGTTTTAACTAAGACGAAAATAAACTGAGAATGCCATGGCTAAAAAAGATAAAAGATCAACAGAATAACAATGGTACACAAGACAACATAGAAAACGAAAGAAATAGCAACACAAACCCAACCGTTAACTGTGGGTGGTCAAATGTGCTCTGAAAGAGTAAGCAGATCCTCCTCTACATTTTACCGGTTATATTGTTCATGTTAGTACAAACTTGTACAACATTGATATAATCCGTCGATGAAAGATTCATACTTTTCTAATTTTTGTTTGTACCATTTGTTCTGAAACTTTTGAGCTACTGTTAAAGCGAAGTTTTTAAATATTATTTCGGATTTTATCAAAAGAATTAATGATATCATATATGCGTAACATTAATATGAAATAACAATGACCGTATATTTTAAAGGTCTTATGATTCTTTAATTAAAAAAGATTTAGAGTTTCGAATATTTCTGATATGATGTATAAAATTGAGAATGGAAATGGGGAATGTGTCAAAGAGACAACAACCCGACCATATACAAAAACAACAGCAGAAGGTCACCAACAGGTCTTCAATGTAGCGAGAAATTCCCGCACCCGGAGGCGTCCTTCAACTGGCCCCTAAACAAATGCATGTAGTGTTATTTTTACTTTCTTTAGTTAAAAAAATATTATCTAATTCGCAGACTGTTGTCGATTCATCTATTTTTCGCTTTCGCTCATGCTCAGTCGAAAGTACTGCCTACGAAATTCAAAAAGACTTTGTTTCAACACTTGCCAAATTGTACGTCGATTTTACAGACATCGTCTAGTATTGTCAAATCTTCATAAATACATGTACACTACTGTTGAAATATTGTCTTCCTGTACATTAACTCGAAGATATTTTGCTATACAATCACTGAATGAAATATTTGTTTTCAATAATACCTCATAATTGCGATATAAATAAAAGAATAAAAAAACGTGCATACTGATATTTGTTGTGTATAAATATATGCATTCACTGGTTCAATAATTTTTATCAAAAATAAAATTTACGAAAAAAATTGATTTATATGACTTTAATTTTGTAGTATGAGTTGATTTCAAGCGATATTCCATTATCACTTGTTATGAAACCTATAATTAGTTCTGTTGTAAATATATGTGTTGCTAACATTCATTATTTTTTTTTTATCTACAACAGTTACATAAATTCTATAAACATCTTACTCCATAGTCTTGCCGTATATTAGATACATTATCTCAATTTTCACTAAGTTCTACGACTCCGATGACTTTGACTACTTCGACTTCTTCGATGACTTTGATTACTTCGACTACGACTTTTTCGATGACTTCGACTACTTTGACTACTTCGACTGTGACTTCTGCGATGACTTCGACGACTTGAATGACTTGGACGACTACGACGACGATGAATTCGACTACTTTGACTACTCCGATGACTTCGACTACTTTGACTACTTCGACTGTGACTTCTGCGATGACTTCGACGACTTGAATGACTTGGATGACTACGACGACGATGACTTCGACGACGATGATTTCGATGATCTCGACAACAGTCATAACAATAACCATGACCATAACCTGTTAAAAGAGAGTAAAAAAAACCTTGAGTAATACCAACTATGTAGGTTAAAGTTTTTGAGTTGAAATAGATATACTCTTGTCACGACTGGACGGTAGAAATAGCATTTTGTGATGTAATCCAAATCACCAGCTTTTCGCAATAGTAAGCGAAAATATGCAAGAGTAATTCAACGATGATCTAATCTCGTTAAACCATTAAGAGGAACCAAATTATTAACAGACACACTTAGGCCATGTTTACCTTGAAATACACTCGGTGATGTAAATGTCTTTTACAGTTGTTAATGTAGTTTTAAACATATTTTGATTACATTCAGTTGTTAGTCAATATAGGCCTTGTGTAGGTTAAGTGTTCATAAAACAATGTATTAAAAACGTGGATTGTTGTAAATATATGATGAACTTACATATATTTAATAAAATTACTACATTAACATTTGGAATTATTTTATTTTCCTATCGTATTTGAAAAAAAAGCTAGGTTAAAAATACCACTAAGTTCAATTGCACTCTTAGACCATTTTTTATCAGTGGAAGTTTTTTTTTGCTGATAAAATATTGATTTTAAATCGATTGTTTTATATAGAAATATAATTATATATATAACGGGTCTTTTATTCAGCACGAACATTATTTTCACAAAGAAATGCTTACATATTTGTAGTACAAAATATTCATTTGCATTATTTCTTTAATCGAATTGGACGTGTACCAGTCCTGACTATTCCTTTCCAAAATCATTCCATCTGTGGCTTAGAATATAAAAAGTGTCACTCAAATCTTCTTTCGATAGCACGTATACACTTGCCAAAGAAGAGCTTCGGTTTGTCTGTGCGGGATGTACAAGTACTCAGCCATGTCCATGTTCAACTCTAACGGAGTTTTAAACAGGACCTCCCTACAGAACTATCGTGCATTTGTTTTCGTGCTGAACATGCATTCAATATTTTCCATTGAACATTGATCATCAATCAATCAATCAATCAATCAATCATTATTTTCGTATTCCCTGTTTGCCCATTGCGCTGTTTTAGCAAGCATATTATAATCGTGATATACATGGAACTCTCTAGGTTAAAGATACTACCCTTTTTAGTCTGACTTTAGAATTGTTTTTAGATGCGCATTTCGATAATTATTATCTCTTCATTGATGCTCGTCAATAAATTCTAAAAACATAATTCAACCATCGAAGAGTTGGTAAAACTAAAATGGTTTCTACAAGATGTTTACGAACAGCAGCTTTTAATGTGAAAGAAAATATATATAGAAAAATATCTATATATGTAAGACAGTTTACTAGTTCAAAACATATACACTCCATCAACAACCACTATTTATGCATACTCCTTTTTTTGTTGGGGAAAAGGAGGTGATGCTGCATGGTATCGTTTTAATTTAAAACTAAAGAAAACAAACTTTTAAAGTCTTTTAATATAAAAAAAAATCCATGAACTTAGGACATTTTGTAATACAACTGTAATTTTTAAAACTACAAAACAATACAAATTCTAATAATAACTACAAGAGTTGTAAAAAAGTACTTACTCTTCTTACAAATAGGAGGATGATTATTCCAGGTTCCATCAGCTTTACAAGTTCGAGTTAAATGACTATCATGCTTTGGTTTATAGCCTTTGGCACACGCGTACGTTATTGTGTCCTTGAAGTTTTTACCAGTCTGGGACGTTATTCTAGCGAAGTTAACTTTTGCAAGGCCTCGACAAGCTACTATCTCTGTAAAAGTATACAACTTCAAAGTTAAATTTTTAGATTTATCAATTATGAGTTATTGTGATAAATAAACTCATCAAAGATACCAGGATTAAATTTTGTATTTACTTCAGACGCGCGTTTCGTATACGAAAAACTTTTTTGCGAATATAAAAAAGTAAAATTATTTAAAACAATCATAAATGATTGGCCTTAGCAAAAACTCACAAAATCTCTTTAAACAGAGAGTGAATAATGGAAAATATAGTACACTGAAGACAGTTTAAAACTCCGGAACATACAAAAAGTAGACAAAAAGTAAACAATCAAGCACTGCTAGAGGACGATGCTTAAATTTATTTTCTCGCCTAAATTTTTGCACGATCTTTGATAAAACCAATTGATAGTTTTATAATTCGAAAAATTTATAAATAAAAACTTCACATAACAGAAAAAATGTATTATACACATGTTTTCCATAATTTAAGCACAATGGCATGCTCTTTCTAATTTGATCATTTAATTTGACAAAAAAAACACTACATGTAATTACAAATTGCTAGAGAATGATCCCTGATAAATCATTGTTACCTTTCAGTTAATTATTCATAATGAGCCGTATAGCGTTTTTTTTCTTTTTTAAATAAAGGTAATCTTCTATTTTAGGTGGTACCTTATACTACAGGGAGATAACTATGTAAAGTCAGCTAAACGTTGTAATTACGTTGTGTTGTAAAAGGAATGTTAAGCTTCTCAATGATAAAAATTGGTGTTTGTCAAACTGCTATATAACTAGTGTAATTTTTCTGACAAAACAGTTGGTTCAAAATGTTTGAAATTTTTACTTTGACAAAATTTTATGAAAATTAAACGAGCCAAATTAATTTTAGTGAAAGTGTTGGGTACCACCTTAATTTGAAAGACATTTGACTGATTAAATTTGGAATCTACCTCAAAAATAAGAAATCTGCCACAACAGATTTTTAATGACTTTAGGCATAACATGCTTTACACGATGTGCTTCATAAGTGGGTTTCGTTTACTTCCCCGTATAAACGGTTTTACGTATCATTCATTGGGCCCTTAATAGCTTGCTGTTCGGTGTGAGCCAAGGCTCCCTGTAAAATCTATGATTATTTTCTTTTACAAATTATAACTCGGATGGATAGTTGTCTCATTGGCACCCCTACCATGTCTTCTTAAAGGATAACATATCTTTATTGATCATAATGATAAAACTTTTTGATTTTTTTTTTACCGCAGACTGGATGACTTCTATCCCAGGTTCCATCGGCCATACATTTACGAGTTAAGCTACCAGACGTCAATTCATACCCAGTGATACAAGCATACGTCATGATGTCTTGGAAATTTGAACCAGTCTGAGTAGTTATTTTAGCGAACTTCACGTCTGCAAGGCCTGGACAAGTTACTATCTCTACAAAAGAACAGTAAAAGTTTGAGTTTTTTATTAATAAGTTAGTGATATATTTTGGAATATAATTATAAATGTTGGGCCATTAAATTAAATTTAACTCACATAAGCACTTCAAATATAGAATGAACAATGGGAAAACAAAGAACACTCTAGACAGTACACAATTTTGGTAGATACATTGTATTTTGTTTTTAGCAAAATGTTGTCATACTGAAAAATAACAAGTTGTTACAGATTATCTCTGTATAATAATTAAGTCTTTGCACAGAATTATGCAAAATATAGATTATAGATGTTTGGATACAAAACAATTGAAACGTTTTTATAGTCAACTAAACTAATCAAACATTTGATTATATATGGACATTCGCATTGTTGATAATCTGTATTCACTAATATTCATTATTTTAAGCACAAACGGATAACGTATCTACTTGTATCATAAAATTTGTCAAAATCCATAAAATTGAGAACGGAAATGGGGAATGTGTCAGAGAGGCAACAACCCGACCATAGAGCAGACAACAGCCGAAAGCCACTGATTAGTCGTCAATGTATCGAGAAACTCCCGCATCCGGAGGCGTCCTTCAGCTGGTCCCTAAACAATATGTATACTAGTTCAGTGATAATGGACGTCATACTAAACTCCGAATTATACAACAGAAACTAAATTAAAAACATATTTTTGGACTTTTTTTTAACGATAACAAATATTTTATTCAATCATTTCCACATATATAATTACCTAAGCAGCCCAGGTCGCATACTTAGGGGCCCCTGTAATTTAACAGCCTCACTTGACCAGGGAAAATATCAAATGCGTTTATACAATTATAGTTTAACATACATAATTATATTTAAATAACCAATACAATTGATTTTCGCACCAGATACGCATCACTGTATTAAATCACTATCGCATTAAAATAAAGTCTGAAGGTAGGTATTGCTTTTTCCTTTTCTATTGCATTATTCGCACATTTACTGATTTCAGCTAGTCAACACGGCGGCTCCGTGGTTACAAAATGTCAACATTGAATTTGACAAAAGCTTTCGAGAGAAAAATGAAAACTATAATTTTCAATTGATACATTTAGGAATTTAAAGAATCGATCATATTTTTTCGAGCGGTTATTTAATAAATGATTCATGCAAGCTACAGGTTGCATTTCTGTAAATATACACAATGCAATTTCCCATAGGAACTCCCTTTGCGTCTAAAACTGTGACACTTTTACTATGAAGTTTCGTGAAAAATAATATCCCAGAACGGTAAGTTGATATGCCCTACTATTTTATTCAAATGTCAAAATATAGGTCTGTGCGGCATATTTTTAACATTTATATGCCCTGACCTTTTAAAAAATTTAAACATAAACTAAAATTTTAAACTGAAGCCATATATTTTGGCCGAGATATTCAAATTTTATCCTGAGCGTTAGTATTGATTTCCAACTAATCTATGGCTTCCATGAATTATTACTTAATCATCTTATGAAAAATATCTTTACCGCAGACTGACAGACTTCCATTCCAGGTTTTATCATCCATACATTGCCGAGTCAGACTACCAGACGTCAATTCGTAGCCAGTGTTACATGTGTAAGTTATTGTATCTTGGTAGTTTGTACCAGTCTGGTTTGTTATCGTAGCAAAATGTACTGGAGTAAGGTCCGGACAAACAATGACCTCTGCAATGGAATGAAAGTTGTTTGTGTTTATTAATAGGAATAGGGAATTTTAAATGAATATAAATGATAGAGATTAAAAAAATCATAAAAACAATTTAGATAAAAGAAGATTAATAGAACATAAAACAAAAATCTGGACAATACAAAAAAAAATGGGTTTTTTTTCTTTATAAAGTTGATAAATCCAACCATTGATGCTGGAAGATTATTGTTGATTTGCACATAATTATTCATGATATGTTTTTTTTAAATCAACGTATTGGTTTTTTTTTTTAAATTTTCAATATAAAATATTGGAGCATTTATTACAAATATTTTCAAGGTTAATTAATGTTCGAGTTTATTGTTTTAGGTGTTGGATTATGACCACCTCGTTAAATTCAGGAGTTGAAGCTCATTTTTAAGTCTAACTCAAGAATTATATTCAACTTACGTTCCTCACATGGACTTTCACAAGGCGTACACAAACGTGCATCACTTGGCATGACATCGGTAGTACCTGGAATAGATACAGTAATATCACATACGAATATACCAAATTCCAATATTTCCTTTGCCTGTTAAATGTTAATATATAAATAATGTCTCTGTTTAACATATGATCAATGTCTTTTTTTTATAATTGCATAGTCATTATCAATAAAAAAGCGACCGTTCCAACAAAAAAAAGGATAATTAGTCTTAAAATATCTGAACGATAATTGTTAACAGTATACAATTTCATCTAATCTCTTCTTACTTTCTTTTCATTGCTTCTTACAAAATTTTAACTTTACGTCGAATAAACAACTGTTTATTATGCTAACATCGATAAACATCACACACAATACATTCCAGTGAACAAATAACACACATGCAACCACTGTAACTAAAAGTTTATATAAAAGCCCCTAATGTCACAAAAAAGATGTTTCGCACTTTTCAGTTGCTAAATTGTTGTGAAAAGCATCTACCTTTTCAGATGTTTCTCTTTTCGTGAAAATGAATGTCATTGATAACTTCAACTACTTTTTATTAATAATGAATTTCTTTTCTTTTTGGCACATGCACGTTATGAGTTATACACACTTGTATGCACAATAGTTATTTACAATAAACAGAAGATCTATACTATATTCGATGGACACAGCTGTAATTTACTCGGTGTAATAGTTTGATACATAGCATAATATGAATGCAAGTCAATGACTGTTTGGGTATATATCTTTTTGCTGTTATGACAATAAAGGAATCAAGGGCTCTGCCCTACTGATATTTTATTTTATAAAATAGATTTTTTTCTACTTATTCTTTTTAAATATTGTTTTATTGCTACCATATTGGTTTGTTCCATTGATCATTTGCTGCTATAAATGTAAAATTTTGTTAAAAGAATTACAAAGTTTCTTATGTCATTTTTATCTGTTTTTGTTAAAAAAACCAAATAGAACCAAATCATTGCTTAAAGTAAGTTTTATTTATATCTTCTCAAATATCTAGGATTAAAGGCCTTCCCATACTTTTGATATATACGGACAAAACCTTACATAGCTTTGATATATCATAAACATTCCATTTGTGAATTTCATTTCTATCATTACACTTTGACTCGTACAACTGTCTATCAAAACACAAAGCTTTAATATTATATATGAAGAGGATATATAAATCTACATCCATGCATTAATAAACCAATAGGTTGGTGAAGCAGTGTGCAAACAATAATTGTACTAAATAAAAAAAGGCAAGAGTAACAAAAGTCATGATTGTCATATTATAATATGTTGTCTGTTATATTATAAATAAAAATAAAATTTTAATTACCTGTTTCCAATTAAAACGGTTCAGGGAGAAAAACCCACTCAACTTAATTTCAACTATCAAAGAGAGACAATTCGAATTCAAATATATTATCTCTCCTTAATTGTAGGATAACAAAACATTTGTTATAGTCATTATAGCATCTGTTCATATGATTAATGAAACCCTCTAGGTAGTATTTAAACTTATTGAACTTGTGAGTTTTGTTTTGTTCAAAATTGTGAAGTCCGTTTCATCATACTGAGGTTTACTATATATAGGAACTACATATACATATACATGTATATATACATATTTAACTTTCAGTAATGGTTATTATCTTAAATGCAATGACATGTTTTGTAAAAGTTTGTCTGTAGTACTGGACAGGGACATATTTATTCGATCAAAGAATTTTTCAAATTGAAACAATGATAAATTATGAACATGGCTTAAAATAAAATTTCTTTTATTTTGCATTGCGACCCGACCCACTGAAAAAGTTGCCGCCAACATTTTTTCATTTGCATTTCAGATTTTGTTTTTGTATTAAAAAAAATGGGGAATCGTGCCGGAATTTTAATTGTATCCGTGGAGTTTGATCCGGGCTTAACTTATTTCAAATCGCAATCTGTAAACTGTTGTGAGAACCAACGTTTTAATGACACAGAACAGAAACACGTCTGCCAAAAGTAATAATGTCCAAGAGGCCGGCAGTAGAAAGAACCCCCCTATGCTGCAATGCATCAGGTTAAGAGAGATCAACATTTTATCAAAATTAAGATTTTCAGCTATTCTTTGGACGAAACATGGGAGGACGTTCTGTCTTTGGTAAAGCAGACACTGTTGATGTCTCTTTGACGTCGTCGCTTAATGGGAAAGAAGCTTTTCACCCGCACATGACAGAACAAATATCTGTGGTTTCAACTTTTGATAAATCTCTTAAATATGTGAAATTTATTATTGACAAATTTTGCCCTGAACCAGAGAACAAAGCATCTACTAGTCAAAACCAAAACGATGCATTCAAGATGATGATGGCTCAAAGGATTAGCTTCACGAAAGCATCAAAGCTAAAAGACCAAAATGGTCCCAAATTTACAGGAGCGCCTTTTTCGTATTATTGAATGTTGACAAAACGTACTACACAATGGGTCTGTATTAGCTTGTACACTATTTGCTGGTGGATTTAATATCCTCTCGTTGAATACAGTTTTATCCACATCTGAAAATTCCAAATTAAATTACAAACAAAGATTTGTAATTAAAATTTACTATAAATATTGTTATGTATAAGAATTTTTAAAACATGAAAGATATCTGACAGCAACATATTTATAAATGTATCTAGTGTACCACCGATGCATAAATCCCCACCTCCCCAATTGTTAAGAGCTCATGAATCAATCTGTATTCATGTCATGTATGTCCAGAACCCTGTTTATCAAACAAGCATTACAACCCAAAATCTATTTATCTGTAAAAATGTTCTGTCCTGCGGCATATTGTTACGCCCCGGTGATTTGAAAGCTAACATAGTTTTAACCGTGTTATCCGTTCCACACTTGATACACGCAGATGTCCGTTGTTGTTTTCTGATTTGTATTTTACAGAGAAATAGCATAATTTGACCTTAAATTGTATACTGACTTCTTTAAATCTATATATCTACTTTATTTATATGTGTAATTGTTCTTTTTGTATTTGGTTATGCTTAGTTTTGATATAACGCGCCAAATGTAACGTTACGTGTTCTTGTTTACGAAGAACTTGTGTATTACGTCACACATGGTATACAATAGGGTACGCATGTTCCTACGTTGGGCTTCTCTTCAAAAACCTCCATGCAGTTAGCTGTCTCTATTAAACTAGAATTAGCTGCACCAAGTAAGAGAACTTGGTGATAATGCAGTGCACCAAGTAGATTTGCTGCACCAAGTAAAGTTGCTTGGTGAAAGTATATAAAATCAGTGCACCAAGTAGATTTGCTGTACCAAGTAAAGTTGCTTGGTGAAAGTATATAAATGCAGTGCACCAAGTAGATTTTCCTGCACCAAGTAATGCAGTGCAACAAGTAGATTTGCTGCACCGAGTACGCTGAGTATTTGAATGCCGTGCACCAAGTAGATATTCTTGCACCTAGCAACTGTTTTGTTAATCTTAGTGCAAGTAAGGGAGCTCCGATTTGATTTTTATTGGGGGGGGGGGGGGGGGGGGGCTAGGATGAAATTTGAAAAAAATAAGCAGGACAGGAGTTTTGAGTAAAAAAAAAGCAGGATGAGACACTTGCAAAAAAAAAAATTCAGGATGACACTTTATGTAAAAAAAGTCAGGATAAACTAAAAAATAAAAAGCAGGACCGGATAGAGTGAAAAATGAAAAGGCAGGACAGAGATTACAACATAAAAAAAAATGCAGGACAACATTTTTCCATCCTAGCCCTCCCATCAAAATCAAATGGTAGCTCCCTAATGCACCTTGCCGTATTTCTTATTGTATATAGTTATTAACGTATTTTGATTCTTGAATCGCTGTATTTGATGTTTTGTTTAAATAGAAATAATACAATGTATGAACTTCCATTATGATTTTCATTATTACTTCCTTCACAAGAGTAATATCCTGACAAGAAAACCCCGGAACGTTACAATATTCCCATTTTGAATTTAGCTTACGTGCTCATTTAACGCAGTCATTGAATGACTACATTCAAAAGCTTTTTATAATATTGCATGACTGTTGACAATCTTCCTGAACATCAAATTTGAGACACTGAAAGTAAAGCTTTTAAATTCCTAAGCATCGAACACATCTAACTTTTACCCCATTTTCATGGTTTAGTAAATTCGTGTTTAATAAGTTATCATGTTTTTCAGATAGCTTTGTCATACCAACTTTTTTATTCTTTTTATAAGAGATACATGGCAAGGCTTAGTGTTTGTCAGACTCCAACTTAGTTGCACCTCACTAATAGAATTTCCCTACTATTCTGCTAACAACACACGAAAGGACATATGCATATGTTGCCATTGTGATTCAGAAAGAAAACAGAAAGATCAAGAACTTGTCAAAAAATAGGGTTCTGTTGCCCGTGTGTATGCAGTGCTAGGCAGCTGGAGGTGAAATCCAAAAGCGAAATCCAATAAAAAAAAATAACTTTTGAAAAATTAAATAGTTTGAAATGTGGAAAACATACTGCTCTTTGAAGACTCTGTCAGAAGTGTCATAAAATTGGTATACATATACATATATGTTTTTGTACCAAAAATAAACATATGGCAGAGTTTAAAATGTTTAGTTTAAGTATAAAATAGTTTTATTTTATTTTTTAAACAAGTGTATATTATAGATATACATCATATGAAGGAAAAATGCAAGCATAACCTCTAGTCACTTTTATTTAACTACTAGTCTGCAGTGAAGTACTGTATTTTGTTTGAACATTATAATTGTTAAATGTTAGGCACTTTGAATGTTTTATTTCTGACACTGTCAGATGCTACATTAATGTGTGGTGTTTAATACACAATATAATCATATTTGCTTTTCAATCAGTGTCAGATTGCCAGGTTAAATAGATAGGGGTTTGATTTCAAAAATCAACTATCTAACAGACAGACAGAAAATGTTTTTTCATGAAAATAGAATTTAATTTTTGCTGTTCCTTAATATGTTGCATTAAATTTAAATCGTTAATGTCATATCTTCCTCCTTTTTCCTGTGAAAAAAACAGTCTGAAAATATAAAGCTTTTGAATGTAAAAAGAACATAAAATTTCCCTACCTATCGACCCACCTGCTGATAGTGTGGGTCGGCAATGCCAAACAAACATTTTATAAGGGTGGCCCATTTGTTTTGAAAACCGCGATTTTATGAAGAGTAGTAGGGGCAATCAATTGTATTATTACTCCTTGCAGATGTTGCACATGTGTCTTGTTTTTTTCCATTCAAGTATGTCATAGTCTATTACAGAAAACTATAGTATGTGATTGAGGAAAAAAATCATGAAAAATATTACCTCTCTTTCGTAGTGTGCGCCTTTTTGGTATTGTTGAATGTTGACAAAAGGTAGTACACAATGGGTCTGTATTAGCTGGTACACTATTTGCTTTTGGATTGAATATCCTCTCGTTCGGAAATACAGTTGTATCCACATCTAAATATTCCAATTTGAATTACAAACAAAAGTTTGTAATTAGAATTTACCATTATAAGGGTATTGATGATGTATACATTTACTTCTTTCGTAATAGACAAAGAATAATGAATTTGTCGTAAAAAGATGTAGGTTTATTTAGTTACAAAATGTAATAATGTCGATAAGAACCATAATTTCAGCAATTGTACTATTTTATTAAGGTATATGGTATATAAAGAAATAAAGCAAATAATCTACAAAATATATTTTCGCAGTTCTGTTATCGTGATTAATACAATTGAAACAAGTAATCCATTCTCAATTTCAGTATTACCGAGAAACGCAAAATGTTACCCAGGAACAGTTGTTTCACTAAGATACACATAATTGTTTTCAGAAACAACTAGTATTACTCAGAGACACAAAGAGTATTCAAAAACACATAGCATTATTCAGCCGTTGAATTTTTAACATTGAGAAATTTCATGGTATACCTGAATTTTGAAAGGTTTTGAAAGATTTGTGATAAACAGATAGGTTAACATCCACAATTATTTGTTTTCCCTGACAAACAGAACTTTGATAACATTGGTCCAGTATATTTGTTGAGCACGTTGTCTTATTAACTCACGTCTGTCTTTTGATTCTTTTATTACTTTTTGAAAATTTGTTCGAGTTAAAAAAAACCACTTTTTTAAAAATCACTTTTCAATATAAAAATGATCATCTGTTTTTAAAAAAAATTCTCTGCTTTTTGGTATATATCGCTTCAAGATAAAATCAAAGACAGCTTTTAATCTATAGAAAGATAAAAATCCCTAAACGAAGATAAATGACAGTTTTGGATATGAAAAAATATACCTGACAATAAGTAGAAGTAAAACAAGTTGTCTGTGACCTTTGTGAGTTTCATACAAAGATATAACCATCTTTGTGCCGAAAAGGGCCCAGCTGAATGACTAGTATCGCTTCTAAAACAGAAAAGAAAAATTGACAAAAAGAAATATCTGAATGACCTTACCTTCGTCCAAGCATATGTCATCGACTTAATGTGATTTGCTGATTGTATCATATAAACTGTGTAAAGTTTAGTAACTTAACAATGCATTCTTTAGAAAGAAATGTATTGTGTGATTACTTTATTATTTAGTTCCAAATGGTGAAGTTGAAATCATACCTTCGTAAATTTTACGGACGCCATCACGAGTTGGTTGACCGTTATAGAATAACCGTTTCACAAATGATATCGGATATGTTCCTTACGTCGTAACTATAATCCCCTTCCCTTTCATGAATGTGACCTACCGAATAAGACTATTTACCGGATGTGTAATCACATAAGTAACACGACGGGTGCCACATGTGGAGCAGGATCTGCTTACCCTTCCGGAGCACCTGAGATCACCCTTAGTTTTTGGTGGGGTTCGTGTTGTTTATTCTTTAGTTTTCTATGTTGTGTCATGTGTACTATTGTTTTTCTGTTTGTCTTTTTCATTTTTAGCCATAGAGTTGACAGGTTGTTTAAGATTTATGAGTTTGACTGTCCCTTTGGTATCTTTCGTCCCTATTTTATTCTTAACCAAGTTTTTTACATGCTTTCGTCTTTTTATTTCTCGCTTTGGAAGGGGTCTGTATAACTCAGATTTTGCTTTTTCTAAATAACTTGTCTATCAAGTTATTAGAGGAACTTTCGTTGTGTTTGTTCTTATTGTGCCATGCTCTTTTTTTTTCGGCGTAGGATTTCAATCGTCCTTTTTGGGTTCTCCTGTGTCTTAAAATCATGCACTTTCCCTAGCTATAACAAAATCGAGGATGGAAATTGGGAATGTGTTAAAGAGAAAACAATCCGACCTTAGAAAAACACAACAGCAGAAACTATTGAAAAGTCATCATTAGCACAAGAAGAGACATACAATACAATTATATGCCTTTCTTATTAAAAGATATTGTACATATATTCACAATTTAAAGATGTACATACATCTATTTGATAATAACTGTTATTTTCAAGTTATACTTTTCTCTAATCCTAAATGATAATCTTTTGCTAATTTTGTGATTTTTGTCAACTTTGAATTGACAGGTAGGAAGACAATAAATGTTTGTTTTTATTGCAATTACCAAATGAGTATAGCTGTAGGACAATATATATGATAAAAGATTAATTAGACAAGTGAAAACTTATCTAATTAGCACAAACTAAATCAAAAGTTGGACACATATCTTGTTTAAAATAAGCAGATGTTTGTATGTACTTGTATTTTGTTTACAATGTATATCACAATTCCATTAAAATTTTACATAGTTTTTAACTGATAACTTTATTTCATCATAATTTAACCTCCATAACATGCATCTTGAAACACATATTAAGCCTGGAATAGGTTAGAGGACAAACAGCATACTTTTTATAAAGTTATATTTAATTGAATTCAAAATAATTCAGAGATCAATGATGATAAAGTGTAATGGGTGATTACCATTGACATAATATTCATGTATGTATGTACAGTAAAATTTTGTGGTTTATTAAATAGATGAAGTTTGCAGTTAACATTTTATAATATATCAAACAAAATTCTTTCTAAAAAAATGCTATAGTTACAATGTATATTAAACGATTCATTCACATCATTTAAAATGTGTGTTTTAAAAACATATCATTGTAATCACATGTAATCATGATTACTTTGCCAATGTTATCATTAATTTAATCAGACACTTTCAGAAATGATGTAATCATTAATTTAAATAAATCGTACAAATAACAAAGGTATTGTAATTTAATCAATTACATTGAAAGTAATTGGAACCATCTCTGATATGAATATCAGGCACAATCCGTCCTGTTAGGGATTTAGTATCATACCATCATAACATATATGAGAAGAACATAACCCGTATCATGCCAACAACTATAATACAATTGAGAATGGAAATGGGGAATGTGTCAAAGAGACAACAACCCGACCAAATAAAAAAACAACAGCAGAAGGTCACCAACAGGTATTCAATGTAGCGAGAAATTCCCGCACCCGGAGGCGTCCTTCAATAAGTCTATTTAAAGTTTTGTTAGTTTCTGAGGTGAATACTGACACTACATGATGGCGACCTTTCGCTATTATGTGTAGACAAAAATATGAGGCTTGTACTGATTCCGTTTTGCTTTTACTGGAGGTTATAACTTCCAGTTGCATGTGTATAATAAAAATGTCCAAATGTCAAGCGCAATTAGCAACTTGAGTAAATATTTTTCAGAAAAGGTTTTTTTTCCTGTCTCATCTAAAACAAGTATCCAGATTTACATACTTATTTGAAAAAAATTATGCATACAATAAGAGAATTAAAAATAGTACAGAGTATGAGATTTTTTTTTCTATGTGTTATGCATTTGACACATTCTTAAAGTTGATATTTTGATTTCTAAAATAACGGACACTTATCTGAAACACTATCAAATCGAAAATCATGGTCTGTTCGACTAGCATGTCTAGTGTGTATATAATTTAATGAAAAGAAACCTCGAAAAAAGAAATGTATTATATACTCACTTAAAAACAACAACAGAATCTGTATCTGATATTGTTAAGTTAGATATGCAAGTCCATGCGTCCATTATCGTTCCTAAAGTATATACACTCATGGATGACTGTTTTGGTAAAATTGTATTCTGAAACTGAAGTGTAGTTGTTACCGGTTGGTTATTATCTGGTTTGGTATACTCATAAATCCATTCCGTATTCCTAAGTTCTGCAGGTAGCGTACAAATTCCATCTATAAAAAAAGGTAAATGTATTAAGCACTATAAATGTTGCACATGAAAGTAACCTACCGATGTCAAAATTTCTCAAAATTTCTATATAAAACAGTAGTACTAGTATTAAGATAGAGTTAACAAAGATCAAAATGTAATGAAGTTAGGTACCGGGACAAGATACGCATATTATGACGTACCTTGCGATAAACAGACATATTTCGTAGATGTGCACCATGCAAGTGGTGCACATTTAAAATGGATACGTTAAAGTGATTCCTCAATATATTGTCTTAGTAATCTTTTTCATCAATGGTTTCCTTAAATGTTTTAATAATAACCTTAGAACTGGACAACGTTTTATCTCAAATTGTACGTCGAATCTATCCTATGATAATTCTTAAATGATTTGCCTATCTATAAATTCTTCAACCGGTTTGATGAATTATAATTGTTTCCCTTGGTTTATACTCCGATAAACCATGTGATCGAAACTAGTTTCGTTACATTCACTGTGATCTATTCATGTGCGATAGACATACATACAGCGATCGATCCTTTGATTTTCATTAAATGGAGATTGAAAAGTATAAGAGTAGTTTGTATTTTAATATATTTATATATTGGGGATATGGTGGAGTGGTCTATAGAGCTGAACATGAGGCTAAGCTATTGGTGATGTAGTGAAGTGAGTTCGAATCTCGCAGAGGGACGGAAAAAAATGTGTCAACAGAAAAATCTAATTCTAGTAATTTGCAGACTTATATATATATTATTTCTAGGGGTTATTGGTGTGTAAACTGGGGAAAATAACTCACAAAATGAATAGAAGTCTTCGATTTACACATCAATAACTTCTAGAAAAAAATGTGTTTAATCCTATGATATTTTACCAATTGCAGTTACTGTAATCCTCAGTATTGCATTTACAGTTTAAGATGCATTTATGTAAGTAATATATTATATCAGCTTATGACAGGAAAAGGTTATATGTGTTTATTTTTTTAAGTGTTTTCTTTTCGAAAAAGCAGATTACTTTTCAATGATTTTTTACGAACTGTTCAGTATAGTTGTTTCGTCTCTTTCGAATGGCATTACAATTATTAGTTTACAATAAAAATAATAAAATGTTATACCTTCCCGACCTCTAAATATAAGAAGGGCGAACACTCCCATCAATGTCAATGTACCCTCTAAATATTTCGTAATCATTTCTTCGGAGAAAAATAAATTCAAGCAATAGCATCTCAAGTATTCGGAAAAACAATACAACAGAATAAGGCTAGAAACCTAAGTCAGAAAGTCCCATGTCTTTATCACGTATTTACATGAAGATAAAGTTAGAGCGAAGGTAACAATGTAAAATGTAAACATACAAAAACTGAACATATCAAAATAGTACACATCATTAACAAAGAAGAGATTCAGCTGATTCTTGATAACGCTGTTTTATTTATACATTTGTAGTACAGCTTGATTATGGCATTTATGTTAATAAATAGTATTTGTATATATTTGTTCATGCACTGACTTGTTGACTGACTTTGACAGAGTATACAGTATGACAGTACTTTGATTTTCTATTCACTTTGGTATTTACATCCTGGGTTTTCTATTTCTTTATTCCGATTGGTTACTCTGTGAACTCCTTTGATATTGAGGCACTCTTTTCAAATTCTACACAGAGAACACTATACTTGATTGTGATTGATATATTCTATTTATTCTTATTCTGGAAACCATTCTTTATATTCAGATTCCAGTATGCGAAGTATAGTAAAGAGTACAGTAACTTTATAGAGGAGCACTGCTCAGCCCTTGTACTATATACACGGGTGTTTATTCAGGATTACTATAATAAACCAATAGAACCCAACTCAAGTGTTTATTACGCCCAACTTGATGAGTCTACACATTTCTTTGGTAAGGAGGAAAGGGGGCAAAATACTCGCTACATTTCCTCATTTCCTGTAGACATCAGCAGTCCTCCTTCAAACGTTCATTTTTAAAACTATGTAAATAATTCTATAATATTTTTATTATACTGAAAAAAAAATATTTTACCCTCATTGCTATGTTAAACACTTAATTTATCTTTTGGTTAACACTCTGAGAAGCACATTAAAAATTCCTATTGATTATTAAGAAGAAGTGTTTCTATTAAGAATGTTGTGTAATCATTATCATCTTGTCAAGTATAGCTGGTTTACTAGTTCTTATATCGCCGCGATATAGCCTTTTTGTGCTAATGCGGCGTAAAGCAACCAACAATCAACTAGTTCTTATTATTGTTTTGAATATGAGTTCGAATTACATGTTCTGATTGGAATTTCATATTACCAGAATTAAATTCAAAAATAAATATAAAATTATAAGGATCTTAGTCTATTTATATTCACCATTCTGATTAACAAAAACGGTTAAGGTCTTCCATAATACTAAATAAGTAAATTCTGGATATTTTTTTTACTTGTTTCAAAATACATTTTGAAATCTTCCCTGATAAAGTAAAGCTATTCATGTCAATTTTGAACTGGTCGGTAACAAGTTACGAACTGGTCAGCATGACCCAACTATTCAAGTTTTCAGAGTACTTCATGACAGAAATATTATTTAAAGTTGTTGCATTCAATGTCAAATTAAGTTGTTGATTAGTTCAGAAAGGATATAGATGATGTTTGGTTGAACAATAGTCCATCTTTTTCAAGATTTAGCAAAGTTAAAAGAGAAGGATTAGTTAACCATACAAGTTTAAAGTACATTCATCTTCTTAAAGATTTAGAATATATTTTAAAGAATGATAGCCTAAAATTTGTGGAAAACAGAAAATCGGAACATGCAAATATAACTCTGCAAAAAGTTGATGAAACCATAACATGTGAAAACAGGTGTAGTAACCTTTACTTTGTAGTAGTAGATCTGTTAGATGTTCAAACTGTCATATATTCATCACATGGCAGAGGAGAACATGCTGAAACCTTGCCTAAATCCCCATGGTACTAACTATTTCAGACGTGGACAGAAGAAAAGCCTTGCCGACTACATACTTAAAACAATATAAGTAGAGAAAGAGCTCAAACAAGTGATAAGGGATATTTAGAATATATTTAAAGATTGATGACTTAAAATTTGATGAAAAAAATACAATTGGAACATGCCAATATAACTCTGCAAAAAGTTTATGAAACTATAATAGTTAAAACTTATGAAGTTCTTTGTCCATTGGACCGCCTTTTCTTTATAAATTGAAGTTTTTATCTACCTTGACTGTCGATTATGCTCATGTTATTCCTTGCTAACAACTTAACATAGTCAACTATGATTAGTACATTAAAGTCCAAGTAATAAATAATCATAAGCTGGCCATATCCGTTGCAATGTATGATTTTAAGATATATATACAACAGGAGAACAATAGAATAACAAAATATCACTATACAGATACTCATGTTCTACACTTCCTAATACATGTAAAGCTATTGCAACAAGTCTAGAAATTGAGAATGAAGGTCTCTTGAAAAAAAAACTGAATGACAAAAGAGATAATTTCAGGTTGGAAACCCCCCCCTTTTTTTTGGACGATCAATGCATTTGAATGGGGACATGTAATTGGACTCTCCCCCTTTTGTCCTGGTTTAGGAACCCCTACCCCTTTTTAAAATGTCTGGATCCGCCCCTGACTCCTGCATTCAGAGTAAATATCTCCACCTAAAAAGATATTCAAGGGCTTGTTTATCCTATCATAATTTTCTTCATAGAGGGTTGCTGCTCAGAAAGCAGCTTTTTTTCAATGTTTATATAATAAACCAAGAGTTCAAAATCCTGATTTTTTTCAATTTAACACTTACAAGTTGGTTGACTGTTACGGTATCATGGTTATTGAATATCCATTTCACAGTGAATACAATACTGTTATCTTTTCCATGAATTTGACCTTTAAATTACTCAGTTAAACCAAAGTATAATTGAACTAACTTATGAATTGATATATACTTACTTGGATTTGGAATGCCTGTAAATAGAAATCTTACAGTACAAAATCCTTATTTGAATGTGAACACAAAATGGGAATCAGGCGAAATACCTTTGCAATTATTTATGATGCAACGCTATGACACATCCCCTAACTTAAGTATTTTGTTATGTGGTAGATTGATTCCTTCCTGTCATATTAAAAAAATCATTGGTAGGTAAAAAAAAGTCCATCATTTAGCTCGGACTGTCGTCAGATAGTTCTCTTTAAAATAAATTATAAACTTTTCCAATCGAGATTTTCACCAGTTTGTCAGCTATTTTGTTATTATATATTACTCTTACAGACAGCCAGATTTTTGGTAGTTTGGTTTATTACTTACAAATGTAAGGATTTAATTAAAAGTAAAAAAAGCTAGAATGTTTAGTTTGAACAAGATTTTAATAGTCACCTTTAAATCCCTTTTTTTAACTTAATCACTTAATCAATTTGAATTTTATTGGAAGTCCAGGTTAATTTGAAAAAAAGTTATATAACAATTTAAAGATAACTGTCTTAATACAGGTTAGAGACCCACACTATTCCGTAGTAAATTTCTTTTAGACAATAAATACAAATTGCGCTTTCTCAACAAAATTTGGACAGTGTGCTGTTCTACTTTTGGACCAATATGATAAAATTATAGAAAACTTCACCGGCTCTGCCTTAAATTAAAATATGGACAATTTTATGTTGAAGGAGTCTTGAAATCTTTTGACAACCTCCAATGTGCTGATTATTAACCTTTGTCTACTGGACCAAATCACTACTTAACTCTAAAACTCATGACCCAAATATTTTGACAGTGTCATTTGATCCCAGACTTGCTATTTGAGGCATAAACATGGATAATTACATTTAAAAGGGGCATAAAAAAGATGGCAAGTACCACACTGTCAACACTTGGGACTATATTCAACAACAAAATCAAGGGACGACAATTGAGTGTTTGGACCTATAGTCCGGGCTTAAAATTCTATCGTTTTTTACTTATATTAATTAAATCCGTAGACTTGACAGCAATGAAACAAACTATATTACAACCTGTAATTCAGTAAGTTTAATATATAACTTAGTTGGCAGTATAGTTTGATGGTTGATTTAAAAAAAAATTAATGCAAAAAGTAAAGTGTGACTATTTGAATTCGATCCCAACTGATATTCAAGCTTTCAAAACCTACTTAACAATTTTAAATCCTTGAATTTGATTTCAATAAACCTCACTAAAGTATTATGTTTTGTTAGCTCAATACATGATTTATTTTGATGAGCTGATTAATACAAGAGTAGACAAAATGTAAAGGTCAATACGGAGTCTAAGGTGGTCGACACTGGTCAAGACAGGTAAAGACCAGTAAAGACAGGTAAAGACATGTCAAGATTGAGTAAAGACTGGTCGAGACTGGTGGAACTGAACAGATACTGGTAAGACTGAAACGAGACTGGTCGAGCATTTGTACACAGCATTTCGATTTCATCAATATTATCAAGTACTGAGTCAGACTTATCAAGTAAAGTGTAGCCCAGAGCCGATTATAGTAAAATAAGACTTAAGTTCTGTCGAGATAATTTCGAGTCTTGTAAAGTAAAATTCTTTAAGTAGGATAATTTGCATACTGTGTATCTAATAATATTTATTATGAATGTTGGAATATAAGCCAATCGATTTTTCTTTTTATTTTAACCTGAAATAAACATGAATGTAAAAACAACTTCATACAATAGAAATATGTATGCACATGTTTGCCATAACGGCTGCTTAATGAAAAATAAAATTAGTATGCTCCTTATAAACAAAATGTACAAAGTGTTCGTACCACAGACCGGAGGACTTCCACTCCAGGTTTCATCCTTCATACATTGACGAGTCAGGTCACCAGACTTCAATACATTATCACTATCACAAGCATACGTAATATTGTCGTTTTCGTTTATACCAGTCTTATTCGTTATAGTAGCGAAATTTACTTCTGCAAGGTCAGGACATTCTATTAACTCTACAATTTAAAACAAAATCAATGTACATACATTTGTAGTTATGAATGATTGATCTTAGATAAATTACCTAAGCATTTCAGATAAAGGAAGAATGATATAAAATAAAACAACGGCCAAGACAGTACAACATTACTTTTTTTTAATAAATGTTGATAAATCCAATAGCATCAAATCGTACCCTGCCACAGGGTGGATCCAGAAAGATAAATGTTTATTTGAAAAATATAATTACATTTTACATACTTCAGCAAAACCACAAAACTAAATATCCACGAACATGTAAGTTTTCCTCAATACGCGAAAATTGGTACCCACGAACATAAATGAATCCACTATATTTGGTCTTTATATAAGGATTTTAATACTTCTCAAAAGTACCTGGATTATAATTTTAAAAAGGGGGCGGAAGATACCTGAGGGATTTTGAAACTGACACCGCCATGACTGCAAAGGAAAAAGTCGAACAGACAATTATAAGTTCTTTTAAAGCGACGATGAAAAATACAGACTAAACAAGACAAACTATATCAAAAACTTGGGACGATAAAAGGTGCTCCAGAAGAGAGAGCGGATCCTGCTCAACTGGCTGCACCGGTTGTGTTGCTTATGTTATTATGTTTACCAGATAAATAGTATAATTCGATAGGTTACATTCGAAGACAACATAACAGTCAAATCTTACCACAAGTAGAAAGTTCTACACTGTCTAAACGAATACTACTGCTGCCGGATTGTTTTGTGACTGTTATTCTTATAACGTTGTACTTTCTCGATTCCAATGGGATTTCTTCACCCGGCTGTACATTTGGGGCCTGAAATATTGTAGAAAGAAACTAAAATATATAGGTGGTTCTTTTGCGACATCTAATCAAAAGCATGTATGAATTTATTTCATTTCAAATTAATTTTTTTTAAATTTGCCTGTTTTTTAATTACTTTCTTATTGAATAAGTATAATAAAATGAACTTTAATAATATACATATAGCTATTGACTGATAATGAGATTGATACGATCAACCAAAGAGATATGTATTTATTCAGTTTATTGAAGATCCTTGTTTTTATATACTGAATATGTGTTCTGTTAACTGTAATGAATTGATAAAATCGATTAAATTTCCTAATAAAACTCCTACAATTAATCCCGTAATATATCATCATATAGACTTCTAATGTTAACATAACATAACATTAAGGAGATGAGGTGTGCATCCAAATGAGACAACTGTCCAATGAAGGACAATCGACGAAGATACACGAAAGTTAAGGTTACCATACGGCTTCAATAATGAAAATAAATGTGATAATATATAAAAACTCAAAAGGGAAATCTCACTACCTAATTTGTATATTCAAAATGCATGTTACATATCATAAATTAGTTTTATCTTATTTGGAGCCGAGACGATCATAACAATCATTTACCTGAACAGTTATAAACTCTGGATTATCTGGAAGATTATACTTCACGGTAATAGTAGCAATGCCATCACCAGAAACTGTTACACCATTTACTTCTTCGTCTAAACCGTCAATCAACAGAACCATAATAGATTCATTTGTCTCAACAAACTTGTTATCGTCTTTCTCTTGAAGTGCATCTTTGTCGCTTGTGGACAAGGGTGCCAACGGGTTATTTGTATCAATATTAGACTCGCCTAGTACAACTTTTTCTTTAACACATTCTGTAGCTGTTGTAACCTCTATAGTAGATGGTTGTGTAGTTGTTCCCATTGAAACTGTTGTAAGTTCACCTATTATAATAAACAATGCATTAAAAAACGAAAGCAGCAATTACAAGTATTTTTTTTTTCAAATTTGACATTTACAGTCGATTTCAGGTTATTCTGGTTGGGCTAAAACGCTTCGTACGTAAAAATGACTTACCGCGTTTATTCAAAATTATGTTTTCCTAACGCATAATTTTTGGTATTGCCTTAATCCAATAATTATTTCCCCCTGGTTCCTCACATATCTGGTACCGTTTGCAAAATTGCTTCTGATAGGTTATCTCACCATTGGAAGTCGGCCATTGTTTTTACCGGAAGTGTTGCCTGGGAGTACGATGACGTATGTAAATAATATCTTTTCGAAACTCTCGGGAGTCGTCTCAGTTCAGACGATAAAAGAAAAGATGTTTATAAATAGCAGACGAACTTCTGTTTACCATATACAGCAGACTAAGATTGAAGAGTTGAAGATTGATTTATAAACAATGGGAAGGAAGAAAGTCAGAACGACGATCAAGAGTGTTGAGGTATAACAACCTGTGTATAAACCAAGAATGATGTTTTCTGAAACTCAGGTGAATCACTGACAGTGCCTTTGTGGAATTTCATCTGTTTTCAGTTGTCAACTTGTGTTATTGAAAACTTTATAAAGTTGTCCTTGTTAATATATCAAAGTAAGAAATACTGTACAGTGATTACCCAAACAATTCAGAAAACACCATTCACAGCTTTTCCCTTCATATATAAAACTTTTCTTCCCCATCTACTGCAGTTTTGAACATGCAAGTAAAAAAACATGACTCTTTGCACATGATTCAAGACATTAAAGAATACAGAATAATGGGAATAATATAGAAAAAAATACCCAACACAGGGGCAGATCCAGCCTTTTTATAAAGGGAAATTCCAACCTAGGAGAAAGGGGTAGAGGCTCTACCCCTTTCCCTTGGGTTCTAAGGGGTGGGATTTCCAATTGTATAACCCCATTCTGACCCCCAATGCCACCACTAACGAATCCAACAAAATAAAGAATAGAGAATTATATTTATTCATGTCTGATCCAGGGGTGAGGAGGGTTGGTTTCCCTTTTTTTGGGGCAATCAATGCATTCATATGGGGACCTACAGTCAAGACATACATCCCTTTTTTTAAATGGCTGTTCTGCCCCTGATATATTTACACCTAGAAATGAAAATTGGACACAACATTCATGAATCATACTTTATCACTAGACTAGTATATATTTGTTAAGGGGCCAGCTGAAGGACGCCTCCAGGTGTGGGAATTTCTCAGTACATTGATTGGTGACCTTCTGCTGTTGTTTTTCTAGCATGGTCGGGTTGTTGTCTCTTTGATACATTCCCAATTTCCATTCTCAATTTAATTTCACAATCAATACGTTGCATAAAGTTCTAATCACTGATAGATCCTACATCTAAATTATTGAAATCATCATTTTGCTTTTGCACTTCGAGTTAATTAGATGCACCAATTGACCATGTCTGTTCCAATTATCACCTCTACAACATACTTCAATAGAGATAACAGGAAGTTTGAAAAATACCAAATAAACTAAACCAACAACACTGCATGGTCCATTTTTCCTGAGAAATAAATAGTGCTTGATTTGGCCTAAAATTGTATCCAAGACTGCCAGATACCTGTAAGGGGAATAATATGGGTAAAAGAAATTGAGGATATTGTTCGCACAGAGACATGCCTTTATTTTACAATAAAATAACATATATTAGAACCTATTCATTTATGAGTTGGACATTAGTTGCAAAAATTTTCTGCCCAACTTTTCATCCTTGATAGTAAAGTCTTTGACCATTATTTAACTTAGAGCGGAAGTCCATAACAAGTAAAATATGTGGCACACTGACACTTTCTATCCTTGGAAAAATTGTTCTATTGCTTGTTCTTCTAGTAATTTCAATTATAATTATAGTTTTTATTAAACTGAGCATATTTTTAAAGTTTCATTTATTTTTTCATTAAAAAAAAGGATATGGGCATTATAAGCTAGGAATACTAATAACATGATGTCCTTTTATAGAAAATTAGTCTGGAGACCTACATTTAAAAAAACACAAATCTGAAAATATATAAACAACATTTGAATTTATCTTATATAATACAAGGCATGGACATTTTTACCTAGGATAATAAACTACAAGGAAATTATTAGGAAAAATAGGGGAGGGATATGAATTCCATTAGTATTTATAAATGCACAACTCTAATTATAAAACATAGTATTGAATATTCATTGTTGACATGTAAATATTTTTTTTTCAAAATTAAAGGACATGAATGTTTGAAGAATATTAATGACATTGATAAAAGTTTCTAGGAAAATTGGTCAAGGGACATCCATTTCAAGAGAATTATAAATCCACAACTCTATTCAATATCAAAACATAACATTAAAATTTCAAATGTTTATATGTACTACACGATTTAAATCGTAATTATTTTTTTCCTATACAAAAAAGGGACATGGATGCTTTCACCTAGAAATATTAATGATGACTTTAATTCATAGAAAAATGAGTGATGGAAAAGAAATAACTTACATCAGACTAAAAATACAATTTAATTTTGTAACAATGGATTTTTAAGGCCAGAAATATGTAGCAACCCAGGTTTCATTTTTAGAAATAATAACTCACACCCTCATAAAATTCATAAACAGTTACCCAAGTGTGTCTTGACAAAATATTCTATCCATTGAGCACACCCAATTAAATTTTTATACACAGAATTCATTCCAGGAATTGTATACTAAGGGAGGTAATCCCTATAAGAAATAGATTTATCTCCCATTAATTTGTCAAATTGTTGGTTACAATATTGACATTTTTCAATGCTAAATTTTCTAATGTATGCGACAATTATAAATAGAGTCTAGTAAAGCATCCCCAGAATAATAACAAACAAATAAATCTATGCTACAAAATTGATTAAAAACTGTGATAAATTTATTGAATACTAGAAATATAATGGAATGGAAAATTATGTCGGATTACATGCATTGTCACAACGTCAGCTCTGATGACATCAAGAGTAAAAACAACATATATAATATTAAGATAAATATAAAATAAAGAGTATATCCACATCAAATACTAGGTAGTTTAAAAATTATACTACACATTTCATATAAATTTGTGGTAAAGGAAAAATGTTATTAAGCCAGCAATCTGACAACAAGGATGAACAATTTAGAAATTATGATCTGCTTAAAATAAATTGTAAATAATAATTTAGAAATCAAAAACTGTAAATTACAGTTAAAACATTTTCATATAATTTATATTGAAAAACACTTAATTTAGAAAGCTATATAATATAACAAAAGAAATTGTACAAATTAAAAATTATATTTGCCATTGATTTTTGCAGGTTTCACACCTCCTTGAAAAATTCTTTAAATTTTTCACCATGGAAAAGAAAATTGGAAAACCATGGTGTTTAAGTGATCCTTGGACACGCATGGTGAAGGCAACAGGTAGTGTAAATATTTATGGTAAAGACCCTGGCAAATATGAATTCTTAACTTACATTAAAACGGCTTGTCTGAAAATTTTACTTAAAAGTCACTGACTGTTCTTTATCAGTTTTAGTTATAAAACTGGAAATCCCCCTATTTTAATTTATAATTCCCATATCTCAGAACAGTTTAAAGATCTTGAATTTTTAAATTAAAAAAAAAGAGCCTGTTTCAATTTATAATTATAGAGACAATTTTCCAAAGTTTCATGAAAATAAGGTTTGAAACTATCTCAGGAAATGTCAAAAAACAGAAAAACATTTTAGTCATTACATTCAATCAAAATTATTTACTCATGCATAGCTTCAAAATTAAAAAAGTTCAATAAAACAATATGCATAAACTATTGAAAAATAATGGTCTATCTTCTTTACTAAGGACACCGACAGCTTCACACAAACCAGTACTTTACAAAATAAAAATGTACTAGAAAATGTGTTCTTTAAATACAATTATAAAATCTCCTGAAAAGATTAATACTCTCAATATCTCGTACTTGGTTGATTATTAAAGTGTTCACATTTAACACAGAACAAATGAATGTTAATATTTCTGAATAATTTCTCTCTATTTTCAGGTATAAGCCTCAGTACATTAAAGAGGAAGATCGAGGCTTTGGATCCAGTGCAGGATGTTGTAAAGGCAGTCCACAAGTCATCAATACAGAAGCCTGGTCCAAAGCCTTGGATCTTGGACGACTTTAACCGGAATGTTGTCAAAAGGACCATCCATGATATGTACCGGAAGAAACAGGTGGTGTCCATGCCCCGTCTTCATGAAGTCCTGAAAGAGAAAGATATTACTGCATCATTGTCAACAGTAGTGAGAACAGTGAAGTCACTGGGTTTTCGGTAAATATTTATCAAAATTAACATTTTTAAGTAACAACAACCTTGGATTCCTTAAAATTTGCATGGTCCAACTTTCCTAGGATTTTTTTCATTATTTGATGTAAACCTTGAACTTAAAGGTTTAATTTACAACAGAACATGTAAATTTAACAGAACTTTTCTCAATCTTTGAAAACTGGTACCAATAAAAAATGGATAAATCAGCAGTATTTCTAAAATAAAAGGAATGACTTAAAAATTGTTTTCATATTAACTTTCAACAAATTTCTATTTCAATAAATATTCAGAATGTAAAACAAAGTCTATATTTAATGTTATACCAATGCTTTGTATGTTTAAGTAGGTAGGGAATTTATTTCCTTTCTGATTGACAAGCAAATAACATGCTTGTTGAACACAAGAAAATGAAGTTACATTTAGGGGCCTTTTACAGCTGACTATGGGTATGAGCTTTTCTCATTGTTGAAGGCTGTAAAGTGACATTTAGTTGTTAAAGTCAGTGTCATTCCAGTCAGTTGTGGAGAGTTGTTTCATTGTCAATCAGACCAATTCTTTTTTATATTTACAGCACACACAAAAAAAACAAGAAATCTTATTTCATTTTAAAATTAATTTATATTTTTGGGACAACAAAAACAAATTCATATATGTAAATATGGTAAATATAGATCTAACAGCCCATACCTGATTCAAAACACAAGACATCTGCACACCATTGATTAACATTTTTGTCTGACATCGTTATCATCAACCAAATGTAGAATCTGTAATTAGAAGTATTATAAGAAGTCAGTATGTAGAAAACAGTGTATTTGAAAATTACATTTTTTTTGCAGTGAAAATTAGTTATAGAGAAAAAAATCATTCCTATTAATTATTTATTTATTCTGAGGACAATGCAATAACTGCCAATGATTAAACTAGTATGTCTTTTTTTCAGGTTTTCCAAGAAAGGATCGGGCCGACGTCATGTCGTTGAGAGGGATGATGTTGTCGCTCTTCGTCACCATTATCTGCGTCAGATACGTAAGTACAGGCAGCAAGAGCGTCATATTGTGTATTTAGATGAGACTTGGTTGAATTCCAATCATGTAGTCAAAGGTGATTGGCTGGATGAACCTAGCACATCCATGTCAGTCTTTGAGCCACACTGTGAGGGCAGCGGGCGTTCTTTACCATCTGGTAAAGGCACTCGTTTGATAATCCTAGATGCTGGATCTTCTCAAGAAGGCCTCATCCCTGGTGTTGGCTTGATCTTTGAGTCGAAAACCAGCAGCTCGGATTATCATGATGAAATGAATAGTGAACACTTCACAGAATGGTTCAGAGACACGCTCATCCCTAGACTAACTCCCCAGTCTGTAGTTGTAATGGACAATGCTCCATATCACAGCCACTTAGATCCTGAGTCAAGGGCACCTTCTACAGGTGCTAATAAACCAGGTATCTCGGCATGGTTGGATAAGAACAATGTTGATTATGACCCAAAAAAGAAAAAGACTGGGCTGCTTGATTTGGTAAATCAGCACAAGCCTCAGAAAAAATATGTGATAGACGAACTTGCAAAAGCTCATGGCCATGTGGTTTTACGATTACCCCCTTACCATTGTGAGCTCAATCCCATTGAAATGGTTTGGTCTGACTTGAAAGGCTTCGTAGCTAGAAAAAATTCTACCTACAAAATTAAAGATTGTAAGAAGCTTTTTGAGGAGGCCAAGTCCCATTTCAGTGCGGAGCGCTGGGCTAAATTTGAGACTCATGTGGTGAGGGAGTATGAAGAAAAGCTCTGGCAGATCGATGGTCTCAGAGACAAGGCTCTTTCTCCAGTTATTATACACATGACGGACGATGAGACGGATGACAGTCAGGCGACTATTGCATATTGTCAGGAGGGGGGTACCGATGACGAGGAAATTGACATGGACATTGTTGACGGTTATGTCTCTGATACCAGCGATCAGGCTGATGTGATTTTGTGTAAAATTTGTCATGACACTGATCCGCCAGGACGTGTTCCCAAGCGAGACCGGGGAACACACATTGATTGGTTTCAGTGTGACACCTGTGATCAGTGGCTGCATAACAAATGTTGCACAAAACCTGCCCTGGCGCAGATAATGTGTCCTCGGTGCTATTCTCTTCTTCACCACCGAAAGCTCAGTGAAACACTGGTCTCACCACTGGATGATATGGAGCAATAATGTCTTTCCATCAGTGTCAGGACTTCTGAAGAATGGACAATGTTATAGAAGCATATCTGTGATAAAAGCATATATCTGTGATAAAGACTATATTGTGATAAAAGTAAAGCATATCTGTGTTAAATTATATGGTGCTAAACATCTGTGATTTGTTGTGTTTTAATGTGCAATATTATTGTAAATATTATCGTGTAAAAAATTTATCATGTAAAAAATTTATCATGTAAAAAAATTATCATGTAAAAAATTTATCATGTAAAAAATTATCTTGAAATTCTTGGACTGTTGTTGACATTAATTATATATGCATATTATTTATTGTTACACGTTGATTAAGTTTAATTTGAATTTATCAAATTTTATCAATTACAAATAGTTAAATGTATTGCAAGTTATTTTATATCAAAATGTTTCAATATATCTAATCAAAATCTCATGTGTATTTAATTATTTTAAACAGACTTTATATTTGTAATATGTACAAATAAATGGTTGTATAAATCTCAATTTGAAATGGAGATTAGAGACATATGAACACAAACTATTTTAGTTTTCACTTCATATGCAGAGAAATTACATTGTTATTTAGTGTAAAATATCTACACTTTATGGATCATTTAGATTAAACAGAGAAAAAATTGTTCTCATTCGATATAATTATTTCACTACTGACAAAGAAGTACAAAATGTAGGAGGGGACGTTTAGGTTGCACTCTGTTTATCTGTTTGTCAATCTTTCAGTCCAACAAATCCGTTTTCAACATTTTGTATGCCCCATATATGGTGATCTATGGTCATTATGTTTTTAGTCTGTGCATATTTTTGTCTGTCTGGCTTTATAGTGAAGCTTTGGTCAAGGTAGTTTACAAAATTAACTACACAAATCAGTTTTCAACACTTCTTTCTGCATGTTTGACGTTATTGTTTCAAGAACTTGGTATATATAGTTTTTTCACAACAAGTTACGAAGCATGCTTGAATTTTTTTATGGTCTCACTCTGATGAGTTGTGGTTTTTGGACTAAGAAAATCCGCTTAAAAAATCATCATGCTTGAATATATTGGCCTCATGTTTCTGTGTTTGTTTATACATTGCACTAGCTATTAATATATATATAGTACATATAGAAATTTCCATCATGACAAGTCTGAATTCTGGTTCCAATACAACGAATTTATATCCAGTGGGATATGAGTGGGGGACTATTAAATGTGTGTGTGTTGCCATGCAATATGCACATTATAGATATTATCATATACATGTAGAAAGATGTGATATGATTGCCAATGAGACCTCTCTCCATCTGAACCTCTGATTGCTTGTTAATAGATATAGGAAGATGTGGTGTGAGTTCCAATGAGACAACTCTCCATCCAAATAACAATTTAAAAAGTAAACCATTATAGGTTAAAGTACGTCTTCAACACGGAGCCTTGGCTCAAACCGAACAACAAGCTATAAAGGGCCCCAAAATTACTAGTGTAAAACCATTCAAACAGGAAAACCAACGGTCTAATCTATATAAACAAAACGAGAAACATGAATATATTACATAAACAAACGACAACTACTGTACATCAGATTCCTGACTTAGGACAGGTGCAAACATTTTGATGGATCCAAACCTTCTCCCTTTTTCTGAAACAATAGCATAAAATCACAACATAGAAAAACACACGATAAAATATCAATTGGCAGACTTAACTTACTCAAAAAAAAGTATGATTACACAATAAACGAAATACGAATGTTAAATATTAAAAAAAAAATCTGAAGAAGAAAGTCCGACAAATAAAAACATTCATGAGCTCAAGTTTATACTTGGGAATCAGACTGACTATAACTGTGCTTGTTCCAAAATGGCACGAAAAGTGTTAATGTATGCACTAACATTGAGGTACATGTAGGTGTGGTTAACTAAAAGATGTTTATTATTTTTTTTTAACTAAGCATAAAAAGGGGTTGACATCATGACACTTTGCTCAGTGCTCAGAGCACAAAAATCATGCTCGAAACATGAAATCCAGCATTTTGATTGGTCGATTCTGAAGTCTTGAGTACAAAAGTTGTGCTTGAATGTTTTATGACCGCAAGGCCCGAACACAAATTCATTTAAAAGAAAACAAACAATACATGTAATTTGAATTTTGACCTTTTGTACCTACATGTATTTATAAAGACAATTCTCAGTTGACATGGAAAAAAATTGAATAGGTTAGCATATTTTACCCTTAACGCTAATAGTTAACGAAATCTTTGAATCCACAAAGATGCTTTTTATTTTTCGGAAAATCTAACAAAATAAATTTTTTATAACATTATGATTACAGCATGTACAGCCAGTACCAAAGCACAAGTATTTCTCCGGCAATTTTGCACTGGTAAACAAAAGTCTAATCCTCATGTTCATTCCTTTCACCATATGAACTAGTTGTTCACAACTTCCAAATAATAATGACATCTCTGATGTTTTTATTTCAATATTCTTGTTTCTGCATGTTCATGGTGCTTTTATTTCAAAAAAAAAATAGTCATGTAGACATCATGTGCATTGTAACAAGACATAATTATGTAAATTTTAAATGTTCTTTGTAGAAAATTGAGGAAAGGTATATTGCTTATAAAACATACATGTAACTGTAGTATTATAAAAAAAAGTTGTAATGAATTTTAAATGCTTCAAATTAGCATGAGTATAAGCTTCTACGTAGTCTTCAACAATGAGAATAACATTCTTTAATTCATGACTACTTGATAAAATATTTACTTTCCACAAGTAATCTGATTTATCCCCTTAGACAACAACCATTTGATTTTTTTTTTGGGGGGGGGGCTATCATATGGACTTTTTTGTTTTAGTTTTTGGAAGAAAAAAAAAATATTTTTGACACTGAAAAAAGAAATAGGTTTTTTTTTCACTCTCAGCTGCCACTTAATGTAATGCTAAATTTATAAGAACCTGTCGCCAATAAAATAGATTGGCGAAAAAAAAAGTTTATGCGGGGGGGGGGGGGGGGGAGCCAAAGCCTCCACCCCAAGAAATGAAATGGTTGCTGCCTTATCTAGTACAAAATGTTCCATTGAAAATGTCGAAGGAAATTGCATAGTAAACAAATTTGTTTGATTGCTGCACACGTGAAGTGAGTGATACGCGACACATAGTCATTAACCCTACATCAAGGATCAGGAACATCGAATGATCAACAGATTAGCGATCATCAAAGGCATGAATAAGGCCACACAAACATGTTATTTACAGAAAAAAGTTGCATATCATTGTGAGAATTATGGATTTTCTTAACTACTGTACACAAACCTTCCATTCATCATGTTCATCATAGATGTTGAAACCATGTCGGTGAAAACACGTGTATGAAATTGATTCCGTTCCATTCATTGTATCATATTAAGAGCATACATTATAATTGCTAATCTTGGCATTGGATATGTTGTCATAATATCATTTTGTACAATATGTAGCGTAAAAATACCGGGTACAAGATCATATTTTCATCGAATTAATCCTCAATTCCATGTTTTCTACTGTCTCATCTTGTTTACATCATTAACGCGCGAAAAATAACGAAACATTAGCCGAACGTTTCCGGAAACTCCGGAATTTCCCGAAGATTGATAAACAACAAACGATCCTCATAGAAACAAAGATGGCGACCAATCAATGCAAACTTGTCGTAGGGAAAGTCAAGGTCGGAATTTCAACCGTCCAATACACAAGGGCTGCCGTAAAACATTTGGAAATGTCAACACCAAAAATTATGCGTAAGGAAAACATAATTTTGAATAAACGCGGTAAGTCATTTTTACATACGAAGCGTTTTAGCCCAATCAGAATAACCTGAAATCGACTGTAATACAGAGTTAATCATTGTTTGCTGTCCAATAAAATGTTATGACAACTCATTCGTTACCATTCTTTACATAGAGAATAATACATGGCAAAATCCGTATCATATGTCGTATCATCCCGAGACATCAATATCAGCCCAAGGGCCTTTAGGCCCGAGGGATGATATTGGTCGAGGGTGATACGGCATGTGATACGGATTTTGCCATGTATTATACGCTTTATCATATATTTCAACAGAAGAGTATAATATTTTATGAACTGTTTTCTGATCCATAGCACTGGATTACCTTCAGTTCTACTTGTTTCAAAGGCCTAAAAGAACTGCTCAATTATTCGACGCACCATAATTACCTTAATTAGTTACAAATGAGGGACGAAAGATACCAAAGGGACAGTCAAACTCGTAAATCTAAAAAAAAAGACAAACAGAAACACAGAAAAACAATAGTACACATGACACAACATAGAAAACTAAAGAATAAACAACACGAACCCCACGAAAAACCAGGGGTGATCTCAGGTGCTCCGGAAGGGTAAGCAGATCCTGCTCCACATGCGGCACCCGTCGTGTTGCTTATGTGATTACAAATCATGTAAATAGTCTAATTCGGTATGTCAAATTCATGAAAGGGAAGGGGATTGTAGTTACGACGTAAGGAACATATTCGATATTATTTGTGAAACGGTTATTCCATAACGGTCAACCAACAGGAGGGGTGCCACATGTGTCTTTTTAATCATGGCTTTGTCACATACTTTTTTACTTATGAGTTAGAATGGACCTTTGAGAGCTTGTCCCTCTTATGATAGTACAAATGTATGCATTGTCAATTTTTCATACTTGTAAATGGCAGAAAAAAAGATTCTATCTATACATGTATACATGATAAATATAAAAACTAAAAACAGGTTCATACCAATAAAACATGAATACTTTAAAAGCACAAGGCAAAGGCTGGGTAAAAAAATACTCGAGTCAAAAGAAATAAATATAATGAATATTTGGTGTTCAGAAATTTGTGGTTTTGTTTTTGCAAAGATTTATAGCGCTAGACAACATAACAGTCAAATCTTACCACAAGTAGAAAGTTCTACACTGTCTAAACGAATACTACTGCTGCCGGATTGTTTTGTGACTGTTATTCTTATAACGTTGTACTTTCTCGATTCCAATGGGATTTCTTCACCCGGCTGTACATTTTGGGCCTGAAATATTGTAGAAAGAAACTAAAATATATAGGTGGTTCTTTTGCGACATCTAATCAAGAGCATGTATGAATTTATTTCATTTCAAATTAATTTTTTTTAAATTTGCCTGTTTTTTAATTACTTTCTTATTGAATAAGTATAATAAAATGAACTTTAATAATATACATATAGCTATTGACTGATAATGAGATTGATACGATCAACCAAAGAGATATGTATTTATTCAGTTTATTGAAGATCCTTGTTTTTATATACTGAATATGTATTCTGTTAACTGTAATGAATTGATAAAATCGATTAAATTTCCTAATAAAACTCCTACAATTAATCCCGTAATATATCATCATATAGACTTCTAATGTTAACATAACATAACATTAAGGAGATGAGGTGTGCATCCAAATGAGACAACTGTCCAATGAAGGACAATCGACGAAGATACACGAAAGTAAAGGTTACCATACGGCTTCAATAATGAAAATAAATGTGATAATATATAAAAACTCAAAAGGGAAATCTCACTACCTAATTTGTATATTCAAAATGCATGTTACATATCATAAATTAGTTTTATCTTATTTGGAGCCGAGACGATCATAACAATCATTTACCTGAACAGTTATAAACTCTGGATTATCTGGAAGATTATACTTCACGGTAATAGTAGCAATGCCATCACCAGAAACTGTTACACCATTTACTTCTTCGTCTAAACCGTCAATCAACAGAACCATAATAGATTCATTTGTCTCAACAAACTTGTTATCGTCTTTCTCTTGAAGTGCATCTTTGTCGCTTGTGGACAAGGGTGCCAACGGGTTATTTGTATCAATATTAGACTCGCCTAGTACAACTTTTTCTTTAACACATTCTGTAGCTGTTGTAACCTCTATAGTAGATGGTTGTGTAGTTGTTCCCATTGAAACTGTTGTAAGTTCACCTATTATAATAAACAATGCATTAAAAAACGAAAGCAGCAATTACAAGTATTTTTTTTTTCAAATTTGACATTTAATACAGAGTTAATCATTGTTTGCTGTCCAATAAAATGTTATGACAACTCATTCGTTACCATTCTTTACATAGAGAATAATACATGGCAAAATCCGTATCATATGTCGTATCATCCCGAGACATCAATATCAGCCCAAGGGCCTTTAGGCCCGAGGGATGATATTGGTCGAGGGTGATACGGCATGTGATACGGATTTTGCCATGTATTATACGCTTTATCATATATTTCAACAGAAGAGTATAATATTTTATGAACTGTTTTCTGATCCATAGCACTGGATTACCTTCAGTTCTACTTGTTTCAAAGGCCTAAAAGAACTGCTCAATTATTCGACGCACCATAATTACCTTAATTAGTTACAAATGAGGGACGAAAGATACCAAAGGGACAGTCAAACTCGTAAATCTAAAAAAAAAGACAAACAGAAACACAGAAAAACAATAGTACACATGACACAACATAGAAAACTAAAGAATAAACAACACGAACCCCACGAAAAACCAGGGGTGATCTCAGGTGCTCCGGAAGGGTAAGCAGATCCTGCTCCACATGCGGCACCCGTCGTGTTGCTTATGTGATTACAAATCATGTAAATAGTCTAATTCGGTATGTCAAATTCATGAAAGGGAAGGGGATTGTAGTTACGACGTAAGGAACATATTCGATATTATTTGTGAAACGGTTATTCCATAACGGTCAACCAACAGGAGGGCTGCCACATGTGTCTTTTTAATCATGGCTTTGTCACATACTTTTTTACTTATGAGTTAGAATGGACCTTTGAGAGCTTGTCCCTCTTATGATAGTACAAATGTATGCATTGTCAATTTTTCATACTTGTAAATGGCAGAAAAAAAGATTCTATCTATACATGTATACATGATAGATATAAAAACTAAAAACAGGTTCATACCAATAAAACATGAATACTTTAAAAGCACAAGGCAAAGGCTGGGTAAAAAAATACTCGAGTCAAAAGAAATAAATATAATGAATATTTGGTGTTCAGAAATTTGTGGTTTTGTTTTTGCAAAGATTTATAGCGCTAGACAACATAACAGTCAAATCTTACCACAAGTAGAAAGTTCTACACTGTCTAAACGAATACTACTGCTGCCGGATTGTTTTGTGACTGTTATTCTTATAACGTTGTACTTTCTCGATTCCAATGGGATTTCTTCACCCGGCTGTACATTTGGGGCCTGAAATATTGTAGAAAGAAACTAAAATATATAGGTGGTTCTTTTGCGACATCTAATCAAAAGCATGTATGAATTCATTTCATTTCAAATTAATTTTTTTTAAATTTGCCTGTTTTTTAATTACTTTCTTATTGAATAAGTATAATAAAATGAACTTTGATAATATACATATAGCTATTGACTGATAATGAGATTGATACGATCAACCAAAGAGATATGTATTTATTCAGTTTATTGAAGATCCTTGTTTTTATATACTGAATATGTATTCTGTTAACTGTAATGAATTGATAAAATCGATTAAATTTCCTAATAAAACTCCTACAATTAATCCCGTAATATATCATCATATAGACTTCTAATGTTAACATAACATAACATTAAGGAGATGAGGTGTGCATCCAAATGAGACAACTGTCCAATGAAGGACAATCGACGAAGATACACGAAAGTAAAGGTTACCATACGGCTTCAATAATGAAAATAAATGTGATAATATATAAAAACTCAAAAGGGAAATCTCACTACCTAATTTGTATATTCAAAATGCATGTTACATATCATAAATTAGTTTTATCTTATTTGGAGCCGAGACGATCATAACAATCATTTACCTGAACAGTTATAAACTCTGGATTATCTGGAAGATTATACTTCACGGTAATAGTAGCAATGCCATCACCAGAAACTGTTACACCATTTACTTCTTCGTCTAAACCGTCAATCAACAGAACCATAATAGATTCATTTGTCTCAACAAACTTGTTATCGTCTTTCTCTTGAAGTGCATCTTTGTCGCTTGTGGACAAGGGTGCCAACGGGTTATTTGTTTCAATATTAGACTCGCCTAGTACAACTTTTTCTTTAACACATTCTGTAGCTGTTGTAACCTCTATAGTAGATGGTTGTGTAGTTGTTCCCATTGAAACTGTTGTAAGTTCACCTATTATAATAAACAATGCATTAAAAAACGAAAGCAGCAATTACAAGTATTTTTTTTTTCAAATTTGACATTTAATACAGAGTTAATCATTGTTTGCTGTCCAATAAAATGTTATGACAACTCATTCGTTACCATTCTTTACATAGAGAATAATACATGGCAAAATCCGTATCATATGTCGTATCATCCCGAGACATCAATATCAGCCCAAGGGCCTTTAGGCCCGAGGGATGATATTGGTCGAGGGTGATACGGCATGTGATACGGATTTTGCCATGTATTATACGCTTTATCATATATTTCAACAGAAGAGTATAATATTTTATGAACTGTTTTCTGATCCATAGCACTGGATTACCTTCAGTTCTACTTGTTTCAAAGGCCTAAAAGAACTGCTCAATTATTCGACGCACCATAATTACCTTAATTAGTTACAAATGAGGGACGAAAGATACCAAAGGGACAGTCAAACTCGTAAATCTAAAAAAAAAGACAAACAGAAACACAGAAAAACAATAGTACACATGACACAACATAGAAAACTAAAGAATAAACAACACGAACCCCACGAAAAACCAGGGGTGATCTCAGGTGCTCCGGAAGGGTAAGCAGATCCTGCTCCACATGCGGCACCCGTCGTGTTGCTTATGTGATTACAAATCATGTAAATAGTCTAATTCGGTATGTCAAATTCATGAAAGGGAAGGGGATTGTAGTTACGACGTAAGGAACATATTCGATATTATTTGTGAAACGGTTATTCCATAACGGTCAACCAACAGGAGGGGTGCCACATGTGTCTTTTTAATCATGGCTTTGTCACATACTTTTTTACTTATGAGTTAGAATGGACCTTTGAGAGCTTGTCCCTCTTATGATAGTACAAATGTATGCATTGTCAATTTTTCATACTTGTAAATGGCAGAAAAAAAGATTCTATCTATACATGTATACATGATAGATATAAAAACTAAAAACAGGTTCATACCAATAAAACATGAATACTTTAAAAGCACAAGGCAAAGGCTGGGTAAAAAAATACTCGAGTCAAAAGAAATAAATATAATGAATATTTGGTGTTCAGAAATTTGTGGTTTTGTTTTTGCAAAGATTTATAGCGCTAGACAACATAACAGTCAAATCTTACCACAAGTAGAAAGTTCTACACTGTCTAAACGAATACTACTGCTGCCGGATTGTTTTGTGACTGTTATTCTTATAACGTTGTACTTTCTCGATTCCAATGGGATTTCTTCACCCGGCTGTACATTTGGGGCCTGAAATATTGTAGAAAGAAACTAAAATATATAGGTGGTTCTTTTGCGACATCTAATCAAAAGCATGTATGAATTTATTTCATTTCAAATTAATTTTTTTTAAATTTGCCTGTTTTTTAATTACTTTCTTATTGAATAAGTATAATAAAATGAACTTTAATAATATACATATAGCTATTGACTGATAATGAGATTGATACGATCAACCAAAGAGATATGTATTTATTCAGTTTATTGAAGATCCTTGTTTTTATATACTGAATATGTATTCTGTTAACTGTAATGAATTGATAAAATCGATTAAATTTCCTAAAAAAACTCCTACAATTAATCCCGTAATATATCATCATATAGCCTTCTAATGTTAACATAACATAACATTAAGGAGATGAGGTGTGCATCCAAATGAGACAACTGTCCAATGAAGGACAATCGACGAAGATACACGAAAGTAAAGGTTACCATACGGCTTCAATAATGAAAATAAATGTGATAATATATAAAAACTCAAAAGGGAAATCTCACTACCTAATTTGTATATTCAAAATGCATGTTACATATCATAAATTAGTTTTATCTTATTTGGAGCCGAGACGATCATAACAATCATTTACCTGAACAGTTATAAACTCTGGATTATCTGGAAGATTATACTTCACGGTAATAGTAGCAATGCCATCACCAGAAACTGTTACACCATTTACTTCTTCGTCTAAACCGTCAATCAACAGAACCATAATAGATTCATTTGTCTCAACAAACTTGTTATCGTCTTTCTCTTGAAGTGCATCTTTGTCGCTTGTGGACAAGGGTGCCAACGGGTTATTTGTATCAATATTAGACTCGCCTAGTACAACTTTTTCTTTAACACATTCTGTAGCTGTTGTAACCTCTATAGTAGATGGTTGTGTAGTTGTTCCCATTGAAACTGTTGTAAGTTCACCTATTATAATAAACAATGCATTAAAAAACGAAAGCAGCAATTACAAGTATTTTTTTTTTCAAATTTGACATTTAATACAGAGTTAATCATTGTTTGCTGTCCAATAAAATGTTATGACAACTCATTCGTTACCATTCTTTACATAGAGAATAATACATGGCAAAATCCGTATCATATGTCGTATCATCCCGAGACATCAATATCAGCCCAAGGGCCTTTAGGCCCGAGGGATGATATTGGTCGAGGGTGATACGGCATGTGATACGGATTTTGCCATGTATTATACGCTTTATCATATATTTTAACAGAAGAGTATAATATTTTATGAACTGTTTTCTGATCCATAGCACTGGATTACCTTCAGTTCTACTTGTTTCAAAGGCCTAAAAGAACTGCTCAATTATTCGACGCACCATAATTACCTTAATTAGTTACAAATGAGGGACGAAAGATACCAAAGGGACAGTCAAACTCGTAAATCTAAAAAAAAAGACAAACAGAAACACAGAAAAACAATAGTACACATGACACAACATAGAAAACTAAAGAATAAACAACACGAACCCCACGAAAAACCAGGGGTGATCTCAGGTGCTCCGGAAGGGTAAGCAGATCCTGCTCCACATGCGGCACCCGTCGTGTTGCTTATGTGATTACAAATCATGTAAATAGTCTAATTCGGTATGTCAAATTCATGAAAGGGAAGGGGATTGTAGTTACAACGTAAGGAACATATTCGATATTATTTGTGAAACGGTTATTCCATAACGGTCAACCAACAGGAGGGGTGCCACATGTGTCTTTTTAATCATGGCTTTGTCACATACTTTTTTACTTATGAGTTAGAATGGACCTTTGAGAGCTTGTCCCTCTTATGATAGTACAAATGTATGCATTGTCAATTTTTCATACTTGTAAATGGCAGAAAAAAAGATTCTATCTATACATGTATACATGATAGATATAAAAACTAAAAACAGGTTCATACCAATAAAACATGAATACTTTAAAAGCACAAGGCAAAGGCTGGGTAAAAAAATACTCGAGTCAAAAGAAATAAATATAATGAATATTTGGTGTTCAGAAATTTGTGGTTTTGTTTTTGCAAAGATTTATAGCGCTAGACAACATAACAGTCAAATCTTACCACAAGTAGAAAGTTCTACACTGTCTAAACGAATACTACTGCTGCCGGATTGTTTTGTGACTGTTATTCTTATAACGTTGTACTTTCTCGATTCCAATGGGATTTCTTCATCCGGCTGTACATTTGGGGCCTGAAATATTGTAGAAAGAAACTAAAATATATAGGTGGTTCTTTTGCGACATCTAATCAAAAGCATGTATGAATTTATTTCATTTCAAATTAATTTTTTTTAAATTTGCCTGTTTTTTAATTACTTTCTTATTGAATAAGTATAATAAAATGAACTTTAATAATATACATATAGCTATTGACTGATAATGAGATTGATACGATCAACCAAAGAGATATGTATTTATTCAGTTTATTGAAGATCCTTGTTTTTATATACTGAATATGTATTCTGTTAACTGTAATGAATTGATAAAATCGATTAAATTTCCTAATAAAACTCCTACAATTAATCCCGTAATATATCATCATATAGACTTCTAATGTTAACATAACATAACATTAAGGAGATGAGGTGTGCATCCAAATGAGACAACTGTCCAATGAAGGACAATCGACGAAGATACACGAAAGTAAAGGTTACCATACGGCTTCAATAATGAAAATAAATGTGATAATATATAAAAACTCAAAAGGGAAATCTCACTACCTAATTTGTATATTCAAAATGCATGTTACATATCATAAATTAGTTTTATCTTATTTGGAGCCGAGACGATCATAACAATCATTTACCTGAACAGTTATAAACTCTGGATTATCTGGAAGATTATACTTCACGGTAATAGTAGCAATGCCATCACCAGAAACTGTTACACCATTTACTTCTTCATCTAAACCGTCAATCAACAGAACCATAATAGATTCATTTGTCTCAACAAACTTGTTATCGTCTTTCTCTTGAAGTGCATCTTTGTCGCTTGTGGACAAGGGTGCCAACGGGTTATTTGTATCAATATTAGACTCGCCTAGTACAACTTTTTCTTTAACACATTCTGTAGCTGTTGTAACCTCTATAGTAGATGGTTGTGTAGTTGTTCCCATTGAAACTGTTGTAAGTTCACCTATTATAATAAACAATGCATTAAAAAACGAAAGCAGCAATTACAAGTATTTTTTTTTTCAAATTTGACATTTAAAACAGAGTTAATCATTGTTTGCTGTCCAATAAAATGTTATGACAACTCATTCGTTACCATTCTTTACATAGAGAATAATACATGGCAAAATCCGTATCATATGTCGTATCATCCCGAGACATCAATATCAGCCCAAGGGCCTTTAGGCCCGAGGGATGATATTGGTCGAGGGTGATACGGCATGTGATACGGATTTTGCCATGTATTATACGCTTTATCATATATTTCAACAGAAGAGTATAATATTTTATGAACTGTTTTCTGATCCATAGCACTGGATTACCTTCAGTTCTACTTGTTTCAAAGGCCTAAAAGAACTGCTCAATTATTCGACGCACCATAATTACCTTAATTAGTTACAAATGAGGGACGAAAGATACCAAAGGGACAGTCAAACTCGTAAATCTAAAAAAAAAAGACAAACAGAAACACAGAAAAACAATAGTACACATGACACAACATAGAAAACTAAAGAATAAACAACACGAACCCCACGAAAAACCAGGGGTGATCTCAGGTGCTCCGGAAGGGTAAGCAGATCCTGCTCCACATGCGGCACCCGTCATGTTGCTTATGTGATTACAAATCATGTAAATAGTCTAATTCGGTATGTCAAATTCATGAAAGGGAAGGGGATTGTAGTTACGACGTAAGGAACATATTCGATATTATTTGTGAAACGGTTATTCCATAACGGTCAACCAACAGGAGGGGTGCCACATGTGTCTTTTTAATCATGGCTTTGTCACATACTTTTTTACTTATGAGTTAGAATGGACCTATGAGAGCTTGTCCCTCTTATGATAGTACAAATGTATGCATTGTCAATTTTTCATACTTGTAAATGGCAGAAAAAAAGATTCTATCTATACATGTATACATGATAGATATAAAAACTAAAAACAGGTTCATACCAATAAAACATGAATACTTTAAAAGCACAAGGCAAAGGCTGGGTAAAAAAATACTCGAGTCAAAAGAAATAAATATAATGAATATTTGGTGTTCAGAAATTTGTGGTTTTGTTTTTGCAAAGATTTATAGCGCTAGACAACATAACAGTCAAATCTTACCACAAGTAGAAAGTTCTACACTGTCTAAACGAATACTACTGCTGCCGGATTGTTTTGTGACTGTTATTCTTATAACGTTGTACTTTCTCGATTCCAATGGGATTTCTTCACCCGGCTGTACATTTGGGGCCTGAAATATTGTAGAAAGAAACTAAAATATATAGGTGGTTCTTTTGCGACATCTAATCAAAAGCATGTATGAATTTATTTCATTTCAAATTAATTTTTTTTAAATTTGCCTGTTTTTTAATTACTTTCTTATTGAATAAGTATAATAAAATGAACTTTAATAATATACATATAGCTATTGACTGATAATGAGATTGATACGATCAACCAAAGAGATATGTATTTATTCAGTTTATTGAAGATCCTTGTTTTTATATACTGAATATGTATTCTGTTAACTGTAATGAATTGATAAAATCGATTAAATTTCCTAATAAAACTCCTACAATTAATCCCGTAATATATCATCATATAGACTTCTAATGTTAACATAACATAACATTAAGGAGATGAGGTGTGCATCCAAATGAGACAACTGTCCAATGAAGGACAATCGACGAAGATACACGAAAGTAAAGGTTACCATACGGCTTCAATAATGAAAATAAATGTGATAATATATAAAAACTCAAAAGGGAAATCTCACTACCTAATTTGTATATTCAAAATGCATGTTACATATCATAAATTAGTTTTATCTTATTTGGAGCCGAGACGATCATAACAATCATTTACCTGAACAGTTATAAACTCTGGATTATCTGGAAGATTATACTTCACGGTAATAGTAGCAATGCCATCACCAGAAACTGTTACACCATTTACTTCTTCGTCTAAACCGTCAATCAACAGAACCATAATAGATTCATTTGTCTCAACAAACTTGTTATCGTCTTTCTCTTGAAGTGCATCTTTGTCGCTTGTGGACAAGGGTGCCAACGGGTTATTTGTATCAATATTAGACTCGCCTAGTACAACTTTTTCTTTAACACATTCTGTAGCTGTTGTAACCTCTATAGTAGATGGTTGTGTAGTTGTTCCCATTGAAACTGTTGTAAGTTCACCTATTATAATAAACAATGCATTAAAAAACGAAAGCAGCAATTACAAGTATTTTTTTTTTCAAATTTGACATTTAATACAGAGTTAATCATTGTTTGCTGTCCAATAAAATGTTATGACAACTCATTCGTTACCATTCTTTACATAGAGAATAATACATGGCAAAATCCGTATCATATGTCGTATCATCCCGAGACATCAATATCAGCCCAAGGGCCTTTAGGCCCGAGGGATGATATTGGTCGAGGGTGATACGGCATGTGATACGGATTTTGCCATGTATTATACGCTTTATCATATATTTCAACAGAAGAGTATAATATTTTATGAACTGTTTTCTGATCCATAGCACTGGATTACCTTCAGTTCTACTTGTTTCAAAGGCCTAAAAGAACTGCTCAATTATTCGACGCACCATAATTACCTTAATTAGTTACAAATGAGGGACGAAAGATACCAAAGGGACAGTCAAACTCGTAAATCTAAAAAAAAAAGACAAACAGAAACACAGAAAAACAATAGTACACATGACACAACATAGAAAACTAAAGAATAAACAACACGAACGCCACGAAAAACCAGGGGTGATCTCAGGTGCTCCGGAAGGGTAAGCAGATCCTGCTCCACATGCGGCACCCGTCGTGTTGCTTATGTGATTACAAATCATGTAAATAGTCTAATTCGGTATGTCAAATTCATGAAAGGGAAGGGGATTGTAGTTACGACGTAAGGAACATATTCGATATTATTTGTGAAACGGTTATTCCATAACGGTCAACCAACAGGAGGGGTGCCACATGTGTCTTTTTAATCATGGCTTTGTCACATACTTTTTTACTTATGAGTTAGAATGGACCTTTGAGAGCTTGTCCCTCTTATGATAGTACAAATGTATGCATTGTCAATTTTTCATACTTGTAAATGGCAGAAAAAAAGATTCTATCTATACATGTATACATGATAGATATAAAAACTAAAAACAGGTTCATACCAATAAAACATGAATACTTTAAAAGCACAAGGCAAAGGCTGGGTAAAAAAATACTCGAGTCAAAAGAAATAAATATAATGAATATTTGGTGTTCAGAAATTTGTGGTTTTGTTTTTGCAAAGATTTATAGCGCTAGACAACATAACAGTCAAATCTTACCACAAGTAGAAAGTTCTACACTGTCTAAACGAATACTACTGCTGCCGGATTGTTTTGTGACTGTTATTCTTATAACGTTGTACTTTCTCGATTCCAATGGGATTTCTTCACCCGGCTGTACATTTGGGGCCTGAAATATTGTAGAAAGAAACTAAAATATATAGGTGGTTCTTTTGCGACATCTAATCAAAAGCATGTATGAATTTATTTCATTTCAAATTAATTTTTTTTAAATTTGCCTGTTTTTTAATTACTTTCTTATTGAATAAGTATAATAAAATGAACTTTAATAATATACATATAGCTATTGACTGATAATGAGATTGATACGATCAACCAAAGAGATATGTATTTATTCAGTTTATTGAAGATCCTTGTTTTTATATACTGAATATGTATTCTGTTAACTGTAATGAATTGATAAAATCGATTAAATTTCCTAATAAAACTCCTACAATTAATCCCGTAATATATCATCATATAGACTTCTAATGTTAACATAACATAACATTAAGGAGATGAGGTGTGCATCCAAATGAGACAACTGTCCAATGAAGGACAATCGACGAAGATACACGAAAGTAAAGGTTACCATACGGCTTCAATAATGAAAATAAATGTGATAATATATAAAAACTCAAAAGGGAAATCTCACTACCTAATTTGTATATTCAAAATGCATGTTACATATCATAAATTAGTTTTATCTACCTGACACAGTTATAAACTCTGGATTATCTGGAAGATTATACTTCACGGTAATAGTAGCAATGCCATCACCAGAAACTGTTACACCATTTACTTCTTCGTCTAAACCGTCAATCAACAGAACCATAATAGATTCATTTGTCTCAACAAACTTGTTATCGTCTTTCTCTTGAAGTGCATCTTTGTCGCTTGTGGACAAGGGTGCCAACGGGTTATTTGTATCAATATTAGACTCGCCTAGTACAACTTTTTCTTTAACACATTCTGTAGCTGTTGTAACCTCTATAGTAGATGGTTGTGTAGTTGTTCCCATTGAAACTGTTGTAAGTTCACCTATTATAATAAACAATGCATTAAAAAACGAAAGCAGCAATTACAAGTATTTTTTTTTTTCAAATTTGACATTTAATACAGAGTTAATCATTGTTTGCTGTCCAATAAAATGTTATGACAACTCATTCGTTACCATTCTTTACATAGAGAATAATACATGGCAAAATCCGTATCATATGTCGTATCATCCCGAGACATCAATATCAGCCCAAGGGCCTTTAGGCCCGAGGGATGATATTGGTCGAGGGTGATACGGCATGTGATACGGATTTTGCCATGTATTATACGCTTTAACATATATTTCAACAGAAGAGTATAATATTTTATGAACTGTTTTCTGATCCATAGCACTGGATTACCTTCAGTTCTACTTGTTTCAAAGGCCTAAAAGAACTGATTAATTATTCGACGCACCATAATTACCTTAATTAGTTACAAATGAGGGACGAAAGATACCAAAGGGACAGTCAAACTCGTAAATCTAAAAAAAAAGACAAACATAAACACAGAAAAACAATAGTACACATGACACAACATAGAAAACTAAAGAATAAACAACACGAACCCCACGAAAAACCAGGGGTGATCTCAGGTGCTCCGGAAGGGTAAGCAGATCCTGCTCCACATGCGGCACCCGTCGTGTTGCTTATGTGATTACAAATCATGTAAATAGTCTAATTCGGTATGTCAAATTCATGAAAGGGAAGGGGATTGTAGTTACGACGTAAGGAACATATTCGATATTATTTGTGAAACGGTTATTCCATAACGGTCAACCAACAGGAGGGGTGCCACATGTGTCTTTTTAATCATGTATATTTTTTTATTTTGTTTTAGGTGTACCATCAATTAGTGTCATTTGTAATGGGGGGGGGGGGGTCTAAAAGATCACATAAGCATACCTACATGCATAAGGGGGAATTGCAATCATCATTGGAGTGGAAACCAAAAAAAAAATCTTCATGTGAGAGTTAGGAATAAGTTTTGTTATATTTGTAATAGGGCAAAAACTTTGAAATTTGATGTTGCAGAACATGAATGTTTTAAGAACTGGGATAAATCTAGCCAGGCAATGGAGGCGGATATAGCTGTGGAAGGCTTTCTTAAAGCAGACAAACATGGAATAAGATATATGCACTTAATTGGTGATGGTGACTCCTCTGTGTATTCCCAAATACAGCAAAAGGTTCTAGTATGGGGAAAGCATGTTAAAAAAATAGAGTGTGCGAATCACACCTGTAAATGTCTCAGATCAAATCTGGAAAAGCTGGTGGTGGAGACACCAACTTATAAAGGCAAAGAAAAACTTTTTAAACGAACAAGAATTAGAATAACAAGTGCTGTTAGATGTGCAATTCGCATGAGATCGAAAGAGAAAGATAAATTAAAGGCTGCAAAACAACTAGAATTTAATATAAGAAACACATTATCACATGTATACGGTGACCATACTAGGTGTAGTGAATTCTGCAAAGCTGGGAAAGCAAGTAAGACAAATGCTGGTCAGCATATAGATTTAGACAATGATGACACTGATGATAATGCTTTTACTGATCAGGCATCTATGTGGTCCGATGGAACCCAATTAGAGCCACAAGAAGAATATCGGTTTGATTATGATTAATTCCCATCAGACTTGGACAGTACAATGCGTCAGGACATATCATTGATATTAAACAACGTGGCTAAGAAAAGCATCAGTTTGATAGGTAACTTTACAACAAACCGAATGCTGGATGCATATGAGATCCAAGTTTGATGGGGGTAAAATGTTTAAAATGTGTAGATCATGGCATACCAGATGTTTTTGTATCTGCGTCTGTTACATCTACAACTTATACTTTTGTAACAAGTCAAAGTCAATTTGACATGCAAACCCACTCAGGTCATGACAATCAGAACTTACTTTCTGTACATTTATTTTGTTTCTAATTAAATTAAAGCTATGCATTTCAATTTTGAACTGGCCAAAACAAGTTATGAACTGTTTAGCGTGAGCTACTCAAGTTTTCAGAGTACCCAATGGCAATTATGTTATGTAAATGTGTTGCATTCAATGTCAATTTTAGTTATTGATTAGTTCAGAATGGATAAAGATGATGTTCGGCTAAACATTAGTCCATCTTTTTCAAGATCTAGCAACAATTTTAAGAAGATTGCATTTGTTGACAATGATAGTTTCAAGTGCCTTCATCTTCCTGAAGATTTAGAATATATTTAAAGATTGATGGCTTAAAATTTGCTGGAAAAAAATACAATTGGAACATGCCAATATAACTCTGCAAAAAGTTGATGATACTATAATAGTTAATACTTATAAGGTTCTTTGGAAAATTGTGCAACCTGCTTTAGACAAAATACTAAACAATAACACTTCAAAGCTTGAAAAGAAGAAAAACAAGAATTGCTGGATTTAAAAAAAATTAATTAAGAAAATGTGCAAACAGGTACAGGAACCTTTACTATTAGATGTTCAAACTGCCATACACATTTGTACTTGACCACAAGGCACAGTGTACACAGGTGGAAACCTTGCTCCAATCCCAAATGTACTAACTATTTCAGATGTGGACAGAAGAAAAGCCTTGCCGACTACAGACTTGAAAAAATATAAGTAGAGGAAGAGCTCAACCAAGTGATAAGGGATATGAAAGCTTAGAACTTGAAAATGGCACTGTTGTAAGTTACAGTTAGTATGCTCATTCCTTTAAACCGGTTATGAGATATAGCTTGTCTCATCAAGGATCTCATCACTTTGAAGAAATATTATCAAAATAAAGTTCCTTGAACATAACAAAACGACAAGAAAGTGTTCACCAATATCTTGAAAGACTTTGATAATGTGTGCCATTAGTTATATTAGAAAGAAACTAAACAAGTGGTTATATGCCTAATTCAACCTGCTTTAGAAAAAATACTAAACAACAACACTTCAAAGCTTGAAAAGAAGAAAAACAAGAACTGCTGGATTAAAAAAAATTAATTAAGAAAATGTGTAAACAGGTACAGGAACCTTTACTATTAGATGTTCAAACTGCCATACACAATTGTATTTGGCCACAAGGCACAGGGAACACAGGCGGAAACCTTGCTCCAATCTCCAATGTACTAACTATTTCAGATGTGAATAGGAGAAATTGCATGCCAACTACAGATTTGAAAAAAAATAATTTAGGAAGAGCTTAACAATTGAAAAATTATATTTAAAAAAGATTAGAACTTGAAAATGACACTATTGTAAGTTACAGGTATTATGCTCATTCCTTTAAACCGGTTATGAGACATTGACTTAAAGAAACCAACCCCTACAAATATTCAAACTCAGCTTGTCTCATGAACAACCTCATCACTTTAAAGATATATTATCAAAATAAAGATCCTAGTACAGAACAAACCGATAAAAAAATGTTTATTAATATCTGGAAAAACTTTGATTATGTGTGCTATTAGTTATATAAGGGAGAAATTAAGACCTCCAACGATAGTGATGATAACTTTGTTAGCCCCTAAGAAAACAAAAGGAGTGGTTATACGCCTAATTCTGCTCCAGGTATGTTTCACTGAATGTATCATCCGTTTAATAAGGGAGTGCCAGTAAATCCCTATTTATATGGATTTACCAATGGAACATATGCATCATCCTAGCATGTTTTCTAACATTTGTTCACCAGTTAAACAACCAGTTTTTGTCACTACTACTGTTACATCTTCAACTGATACTGAATCAAATCAAAGTCAATCTGACATGCAAAATCAATCAGGTTTAATTAAATTACTTTTTGTACATTTATTTTTGTTCCTAATTAAAGTTAAACTATGCATGTAAATTTTGAACTGGTCATAAACAAGTTATGAACTGTTTAGCATGAGCTACTCAAGTATTCAGAGTACCTCGTGCCAATAATGCTATATAAAAGTGTTGCGTTCAATGTCAAATTTAGTTGTTTATTAGTTCAGAATGGATATAGATGATGTTTGGCAAAGCATTAGTCCATCTTTTTCAAGATCTAGCAATAGTTTTCAGGAGGAAGGATTTGTTGACAATAAAAGTTTCCTCCTGAAAATTTAGAATATGTAAGATTGATAGCTTAAAATCTGATGAAAAAAATACAATTGGAACATGCCAATATAACTCTGCAAAAAGTTGATAATACTATAAAAGTGAATACTTATGAAGTTCTTTGGAAAATTGTGCAACCTGCTTTAGACAAAATACTAAACAATAACACTTCAAAATTTGAAAAGAAGAAAAACAAGAATTGCTGGATTTAAAAAAATTAATTAAGAAAATGTGCAAACAGGTACAAGAACCTTTACTATTAGATGTTCAAACTGCCATACACATTTGTACTTGACTACAAGGCACAGGGAACACAGGCGGAAATCTTGGTCTAATTCCCAATGTACTAACTATTTCAGATGTGAATAGGAGAAATTGCATGCCGACAACAGATTTGAAAATAAAAAAATTTAGGAAGAGCTTTACAATTGAAAAATTATATTTACAGATTAGAACTTGAAAATGACACTATTGTAAGTTACAGGTATTATGCTCATTCCTTTAAACCGGTTATGAGACATTGACTTAAAGCAACCAACCCCTTCAAATATTCAAACTCAGCTTGTCTCATGAACAACCTCATCACTTTAAAGATATATTATCAAAATAAAGATCCTAGTACAGAACAAAACGATAAAAAAGTGTTTCCCATTATCTTGAAAAACTTTTATAATGTGTGAAATTAGTTATATTACAAAGAAATTAAGACTTCCGACGAAAGTGATGATAACTTTGTTAGCCCCTAGGAAAACAAAAGAAGTGGTTATAGGCCTAATTCTGCTCCAGGTATGTTTCAGAAAAGGAATCATCCGTTTGATTATGGACTGCCTGTAAATCCTTTTTCATTTGGATTCCCACAATGCATCATCCTAATATGTATTCTAACATAAGTTAACCAATGAAAAAACCAGTTTCTGTCTCTGTTAATCCCCAACTGATACTTCTGTAACTATTCAAAGTGACATGCACACTCACTCAGGTCATGACCATTTAAACCTACTTTATGTACATTTATTTTTGTTCTAATTAAAGTAAAGCTATGCATATCAATTTTGAACTGGTCAGAAACAAGTTATGAACTGTTTAGCACCCGCTACTTAAGTTTTAAGATTACCTCATGCCAATTATGTTATGTAAAAGTGTTGCATTCAATGTCATTAGTTCAGACAGGATATATATGATGTTTGGCCAAACATAAGTCCTTCTTTTTCATGATCTAGCAACAGTTTTAAGGAGATAGGAGTTGTTCACAATACAAGTTTCAAGTGCCTTCATCGTCCTGAAGATTTAGAATATATTTAAGATTGATAGCTTAAAATTTAATGACTAAAAAGACAACATGCAAATATAACTCTGCAAAAAGTTGATGATACTATAATAGTTAAAACTTATGAAGTTCTTTGGAAAATTGTGCAACCTGGCTTAGACAAAATATTAAATAATAACACTTCAAAGCTGGAAAAGAAGAACAACAAGAATTGCTAAATTTAGAAAACAAATTAAGAAAATGTGCAAACAGGTACAGGAACCTTTTCCTTTTGTTAGTAGATCTATTAGATTTCAAACTTTTATATACATTTGTTCTTGAACATAAGGCACCGGGAACACAGGCGGAAACCTTGCTTCAATCCCCAATGTACTAACTATTTCAGATGTGAACAGGAGAAATTGCATGCATGCTTACAACTATTAACAGACCTGAGAAAAAATAAATTAGGAATAGCTTAAACAAGTGAAAAAGGATATTAAGAGCTTAGAACCTGAAAAATGAAACTGTTATAAGTTACTGAAATTATGCTCATTCCTTTAAACCAGTTATGAGACATAGAAATAATAGACTTAAAGAAAAAAACCACAAATGTTCAAACTCAGCAAGAACCTCATCATTTTGAAGATATATTATCGATATGTGATTTAAACTGTAATTTAATGCACTATATATATAGTTTCATACGGTTGAACGTAGTAAATAAAGTGATGTTATTTTTTCTTGTCTTTTTATGATGTATAGGCGTACCTATCGTGTGATCAGTTTCCAAACGAACGGAGGATTCGGTCGTGCATCACGACAGCACCAAAGCGAGCGATTCTATTTAATCACTTGGTAAATTAATTTGTTGGTTAGGTCTGAAAATGAGGAGTTACATGTTCATGACCGTTTCGCATAGTGATGTGATGCAAGTTGTAAAAACGCAAGGTGAATTTAACGCTAGTTTAAGGAAAGATATTTCTAAGAAGTTCACGGGGCTACTGTTTCTGGTGCTTCGCCAGTCAAAAAGTTTAAAGCTGAATCCCAGTGCAATTGGAAATACGAGGGGAATACAGTTCAATTCCTTCTTAACACTGAATTTTTAGAAGATCTTTCACAATCCATTTGGGCAATTGATAAATCAAAAGTTGATTACGCACGAGATACTATCAAAGAAGTTATTGATAAGATCAAAAGGCGATATAAATTTATCAAAATCGCCGATTTCAGCAAAGGGGGGTAGGAGACTGTTTGACAGTATGAAATTAACCCAGTAGCAATATTAATTGACTCTGACGATGATAACTAAATTTATAAAGCAAAAAACAAGGCGTATGTAAACGCATTTCTAAAGGGAAGAATGCTGATGCTTAGCCTAACTTTAATTATTTATCGAGTGCTCCTTCTCAATTTAATGCTACTTTTCAGCACAAAAATCAGCGTGATGGAAAAACGGAGAAGTCTTGTACCATGGTAAAGCCAGCACGAGTGTAAATCAGCGAGAAAATCAACAAAGCCAAGGAGCTGATTATGGATATTAAAATTTTGTCTGTACGAAGAATATTTTTTTCGGTGCATAATACGACATATTTGTCCATTTGTTATGAAAAATCTCAAAAATGAAAGTATGTCAGCTCTCATTTAAACTATTTTGCAATGAAAGAAATAACCATCAGATTTTATTGTAAACAAGACAAGTGTAATAAAAAACCTGCAAGCATAGTCTATTTCTATAACAGGCAAGCAGATAACATTTTATTATATAATAAAAAAAAATACCATGTAAATGAATATGCTATTAAAAGGCCTAAAATAACCCAAACAATTCAACATGAACAGATTTTGAACAAGTAACTCAAGATGCACAAAGTGTAAGTATACATGTAGGTTCTTCTGTATTTTAACAATATCACAACAATAGTGACCTTATTTTTGGACAAGGTAAACGGCATTAAGCCAAAATTTATCAAATCCCTTTGTTCAATAGGTTAACCTGACCTTTCAATTCTCCAGGCTAAATATGTATTTTCTAGGCTATTACAAGGTAGAATTGTAATCAGAGTGATATTGATGAAACTCAAGTCACTATAACATCCGAAAATGTTTGATCTGCACTTCGACGAAGTATTGAAAGAGAATTTTCTGAGTGTTTTTTTTAAACCTTGGGAAATTCCCTCCGACAAAGTTACAAGATTAGACACCAGTTTTATGTTGACATAGCAGATACATTTGATATACAAGTGTGATGCAATATTCAAAATGAACGGCTTTCAGAGGCAATTAAGGTAGAAGTAGTATACTGCTGTTCGAAAGTTATCATTCGATTGGAAAAACACATCCGGAAAACTAAAACCGAGGGAACTAATATGTTAACAAATTAAAGATAACTCTTATACCTTAATTGCAAAAGCATCATCTTATCGAACTGAGTTCACATTTGAAATTCTTGACATGCAACTATGAATTGAAAGTATGTTTTAACATGTGAAATCAACTATTCACTTTTAAAAAAAATGGATAAACAATAAGTTACCTGTGATGTTCGAAAACGACAAAAGATGAATGATTACTGTCATCAAATTAAAAAGAAAAATCTTGAACTTCATACTGGATCTCTCTGTTGAACAATCTCATCTGACTTCTAAATGAAAGCAGAAAATATCATTTATCTCGGGCTGATATTGAACCATGTGCTGATGATACAGGTGATATGAAAATTGTCATGTAATTATCTGATATTATTATATACTTATAATAAAGTAGATAACTTATATTTTTTACAGTACGTAAAGAATATCTTCTGCAGGCTGGAACAAAAATGCACATCAAAATCCTGGTTTGTTCTTCTTGAAACCTAGACGACTAGATATAACTTTTATATATCTAGGTCCTGCCATGCATTTAAACGTTTCTAGATGCATCAGTTTGTTTGCACTCACAGTAAATCTTGGTAGTGTAAACACTGCCATGTTTTTTTAATTCCTTTTGATGAACCTTTTATCAAATATTAATATGGACAAATTCAAGAACACACACCCTCTAGGGTGCACCCTACTTAAGTGACTCAGCACAACGTTTTTTTTTAAATTTAAAGATTGTTTTTTGAAAGTATGTGCGTTTTCTACAAACATTTCGGTTTTATTTGCCACAAAATCCTTTTATCTATTAGATGCAATAAAGCAATTAATAATAATGCTTTGCACGGATTTTCCCCTTGGAATATGTACAAAATGGTCCATCTTTATTATTCATTATTTATAATGTATTGCTACTATTGTCGTTTGAAAATGTCGTAATTCACATGGCTACAGAAGGGGTTACAAACCTTAAACTATTATTTTTCTCCATTATTGAATCGTAGATAAAAAGATCATATAGAGATTTTTGTTATAAAATTTAAAAACATAGATTACTCTCTTGATTTTCTATAATCAGCTAGCGTTTATTGTTTACTAAAAGTCCTATACAACCTTTAAATTCCAAAACACATAGTACTGAGTCACCAAAGTCGAGCGCTCCCTACAAGGTGTACTTGAGTTGGTCCATATTTATATTTGTTTTAACCAATATATAAATTTATAAATTTGTTTTAACCAATATCTAAATTTATAAATTTGTTTTAAGTAAATCATTGCTAGCACTGCATGCAATAATCATCTATCTATCAAGCATCGAATCTCTAAATATGAGAGTACAAGGGGTAAGGCTGAAGATTTTCTATAGAATTTCCATATCGTGTTTAGCATTGGATCAACACAAGGGTACATAATCCTTAACAGTAAGAATACATTGAATCCTACCTAAGAAATCTATGCCATACTGCAAACTAATTTTAAACATACATACACCTACCAAACCTTTACTTGTTGATATGTTGTTACCCAGCGTATCACGAACAGGTAGCACGTTACACTCAATCCGTTCGACGGGTTAACAGGGAAATTCCCAAGAAAAAGTGAAAATCACCTAATTAATTATGATATATAAATAGGTAAATAAAGTCACCGTGTGACACTCTTATCAACTGTTTTTAAGATATTCTGACTATTTGGAAATCGTATTCATGTCTTGTACCTTAAGTTTGAAGCGTCGTATCTTTCCCCTTTGTTTTCTTTCGGCGGTACAGATGAATTGACAATTCTCAATGCCAACCTTGTGGAATTGCCTTTTTTTTCAAGCAGGTTATTAAAATACTATTGTCATTTTTTCTGAACACTAATTGACAGAGGTCGAAACATTTCTTCTTCTGCGAGTTTGTTTGCCCCTTTCAATTGTATAAAACGCATTTTCTAAATATGAAAGGGTTTGAATGATGGAATATTTCACGACGACTGAAAAGATTACAGAAAGCGCGGGTACTAATTATAATAATGAGAATTGTTTTACTTTAAGTTAACGATATATATACATGTAGCAATAACTAATAAAATAATTTAAATATTAATGTATTTAACTTCTATGTCAGTTGGTTTCTGGAGAAGAGTTGTCTCTTTGGCAATCAGGTCACGTCTTCTTATTCTGCTTATTATACACGTAATGTGTAACAGGGCGGGGACGTTTTACTAGTTTTATCCTCGGAATCATTCCCATTTCCTTGGATTTGAAGAGAAATCCAAAATTTCGAAGGTAAAAAAAAATCTTCTTTTTACCTGTAACTAGAACCTTCGACTTAGCGTTTATTGTTTACCAAAAGTTCTATACAACCTTTATTTTCTAAAACACATAGTACTGAGTCATGAAAGTCGAGTGCTCCCTAAAAGGTGTACTTGAATTTGTCCATATTTATGTTTGTTTTAACCAATATCTAAATTCATAAATATGTTTAAAGTAAATCATTGCTATCATTGATAGCACTACATGCAATAATCCTATATCAAGCAAGCATCGAATCGCTAAATATGAGAGTACAAGGGGGAAGGCTGTAGATTTTCTATAAAATTTTCATATCATATGTCGAGCGTTGGATCAACACAAGGGTACATAATCCTTAACCATTACCGTAATAAATTGAATCCTACCTAAGAAATCTATGCCACACTGCAATCTAATTTTAAACATACATACACCTACCAAACCTTTACTTGTTGATATGTAACAGTTGTTACCCAGCGTATCACGAACAGGTAGCACGTTACACTCAACCCGTTCGACGGGTTTACAGGGAAATTCCCAAGAAAAAGTGGAAATCACCTAATTAATTATGATACATAAATAGGTAAATAAAGTCACCATGTGACACTCTATCAACTGTTTTTAAGATATTCTAACTATTTGGAAATCGTATGCATGTCAGTGGCGGATCGAGAAAAAGGGGGGGGGGGGGGGGGGTGTCCGGAGTTGGATCCCCCCCTTTTTTGACCGATCAATACATTTGAATGGGGACATATAGTTGGACCCCCCTCCTTTGTCCTGGGTTGGGAACCCCCTTTTTAAAATGGCTGGATCCTCCCCGGCATGTGTTGTACCTTAAATTTGACGCGTCGTTTCTTTCTTCTTTATTTTCTTTAGGCAGTACAGATCAATTGATTTTCTCAATGCCAACCTTGTCGAATTGCCTTTTTATTTTTCAAGCAGATTTTTAAAATATTATGGTCATTTTATCTGAACGCTTATTGACAGAGGTCGAAACATTTATTTTTGTGCGAGTTTTTTGCCCCTTTTAATTGTATAATACGCATTTTCTAATGAAAAGTTTTGAATGATGGAATAATTCACAATAATGGCCTTATCTTGCGGCAAATATCGCATACTAGTAATCAAAATAACTTTTTGGGAATCTAAGCGTAGTCAAAATACTTCACTGTTTGGGAATATGTGCATGGGCAAAATAGCTGTTTGTGAATGTTCGCATGGGCAAAATTAATGCATGGGAATATGTACATGGGCAAAATAGCTGTTTGTGAATGATCGCATGGGCAAAATAAATACAAGCGAATGACATTTGCAATTCTTTGAGACATCAAAACTCAAAGAACTTAGCAAGCTACACAAATTGTGTTGATGTGCTTGAGTGAATACGTACAGATCTTTAATGTTACATCTTGATTTTTCTAGTTACAGTAGAGAGAAAATGTTATGTTCATTCATGGACAACTACAAATGTACATGTGTGTATAGCTTTGTCTTGAGTATAACAGTTACATGTATTGCCTACGAACTACGATGTAAATAACCGTTCAAGTAGGCCATTCTTTTATAGTACTATAAAATTATCTAAAATATGTACTTGGATTCAAAAATGCGGCATAAATACCGCCTCAGAATTTTTTTATGACAATTTTAAGTCAGACATGTTTAGAAATTCCAGGGGAAAGTATTAGATATTACGACACCTATACCCCCGAAGATCAAACTGCACTGAAAAACTTACGACCCAACAATATCATCCCCGTTAAACCCACAGTTGATGCCGGTGAAGTAGTTTACTTGAATAAATTTGATTATATTCAAGCTGCCAACTGGATGATGGTAGTAGGTTCTACAAAAAACTAAACTATAAAAGATGAAAAGAGAAATCAATGCTTTATGTTATAGGGCATACATGCCACACAATAGTCTTGCATGAACTTAGAAACGCATGTGTCACAGGTGTTTCACATGCGTGACACGCATGTTTCCTGCCAAGCATGTGATCGCATTTGTCTGAAAATAATCATCTTCGACTTCACAAACGTGACACTACATACGCATTTGAGCTTTTATGAATATTAGTATATAAACACACATGCATGTGAATGGCATGTGTGTTCTATAAAATGTATGTACAATACACGTGTCTGAAAATACATTTACAGTTGAAAGAAGGTGTGGTATGATTGTCTAAAGAGTCAAAACAAACAGAAATATAAATAGGTAAAAATGACAAAAAAATGGGTAAAGCAGTCAACATTGTGTTACATGTATAGTCTTAATCATTATTCAATAAACAATTATGTAAGAAAAGAGCACAAAAAGGCATACCACATCTTCCTTTTTTCAAATATAAAGACAAATCACATTAGCACAATAACGGGATACATAAGTACAGACCACGTCCTATGTGTAAAAAAAACACAAAAAGGCTTAAAGACAAAGAACATTGTCAAAAATAAATTCAAAGACAAAAATACAACAAAAATGTATAGAACAATAACACTATAACGGTATTTATGTGAACAAAGCGACGTACTATGTATCAAAGAACAACTAAAAGTAATATAGACAAAGCACATTAGCAAAAGACAAAAAAAAGAGAATACAAAAAAAAAAAAAAAGAGCAAAGAACAATAACACAATTACCGGATGTCAAATGGATAAAAAATACCAAAGACTAAACAGACTGATAATCATCAGCTATAAATAAGATAATATTTTCAATGTTTTATAAATAGGAAACAACGGAACTGAGGAGAAACAAGGTCTAAATTGCAGTGTATGAGACAGACCCGCTTTTAACACTGGCGAAGAAGCAGTTAATCTTATGGCACCCAGACAGATTATTACAGAACAAAGAAAATTAAACATTGACAAAAGTTCTTTTTAGAGCCACGAAATTTTTCAAAAAGAGTCTGACTATTGTTGATACATGTATATAAACAACAAAAAAACACAAAATCAATAGAGAAGGAGTGTTTTTTTTTCTTCTTCTTTTATGTATATCTTCATTTATTTTTCTTTTATTTGAATTGATCTCCAAAAATTTAGAAATATTTACATGGAGCGTACATTTAAATATGTCTGTGCTAATTTCACAACAAGGTTTGTGTGTATATTCTTTTAGTATGCGCTTAACTGGACTAGTAGAACCACTACGAATTCGGACCTGCTGACAAAAAAACGTTTATAAAAGTATTACACATTTTGAACAACATAGTTCCTACGGATGGGTGTTTCTATAGAACTATTTAGAATATAATTTTTTTTATTAATGTATCAAATGAAAGTGGAAGACTGCGGGTCCTTCTACAACACGTATTGACTGACAATTCTGAATGACACACAAATGTATGAATGCATTCTAAAATTAATCAAGAGTGCATATTTTGCCTGTTTTTCAGATATGAAGTACCTGGTTTGGTAAATCCAAAGTTGCGGTAACCAGTGTGTACGTTTGTCTGTTGTCCAAATAACGGTATATTTATTCCGCCCCAATATAACTTTTGCGAGAAAAAAATCAACCTGGTTAGGAATAAGTTCCAAGAAAAATAGCGCGCCTGTCCCATGTCAGGAGCTTTCAATTCAGCGGATGGTGTTTAATGCTGTATATCAAATATGTTTTTCCTTTTTTGTTTTTACATGTATTTATAATCAGGCCGTGAATTTTTCTCATTTGAATTGGTTTGCATTTGTCATTTCGGGGCCTTTCCATGCTAACTATGGGGTATGGGTTTTGCTGATGGTTGAAACTTGTACGGCGAACTGTAGTTGTTATTAACGTCTATGTCAGTTGGTCTCTGAAGAAGAGTTGTCTCATTGGCAATCAGGTCACGTCTTCTTATTCTACCTACGAAAGATACCAAAAGGACAGTCAAACTCATAAATCTAAAATAAACTGACATCGCCATGGCTAACAATGAAAAAGACAAACAAACAAACAATAGTAAACAGGACAAAACATAGAAAACTAAAGAATAAACAATACGAACCCAACCAAAAACTAGCGGTGATCTCATGTGCTCCGGAAGGGTAAGTGTAACAGAACGGGGTCGTTTTACTAGTTTTATCCTCGATTTTGTACTAGTTTCCTGGGACTTGAAGAGCAATCCAAAATTTCGAAAGTAAACGAAAATATAGAAAAAAAGAAGATATGGTATGATTGCCAATGAGACAGCTATCCACAAAAGACCAAAATGACACAGACATTAACAACTATAGGTCACCGTACGGTCTTCAACAATGAGCAAAGCCCATACCGCATAGTCAGCTATAAAAGGCCCCGATTATACAATGTAAAACAATTAAAACGAGAAAACAAACGGCCTTATTTATGTAAAAAAAATAATGAAAACAATATGTAACACATAAACAAACGACAACCACTGAATTACAGGCTCCTGACTTGGGACAGGCACATACATAAATAATGTGTCGGGGTTAAACATGTTAGCGGGATCCCAACCCTCCCCAAACCTGGCACAGTGATATAACAGTACAACATAAAAACGAACTATAAAAATCTTTGTTCGTGCAGTTGTTCCTTTAATTTGCAAATTATCAATTATATATCATTGCAAATAATTGAAATATTCAACTAAAAATGCGTGCTGACATGTCCATTTTAAAGTTTAGCTTTGTGTATCACAAGTTGGCGCCTTTATTTAGAGAAATGCACTTTTGTATTCTAAAAATAGTACCGACTTTTAAATTTAAATCACAAATTCAGAACTATTGAATGCAGCATTCTTGTGTCTTTTCGTCTAGTGAAGACGTGAAAATGGGCCACTTTATTTTCGTTTCTCTTGAGGAAGATTTATTTATGTTTCTTTTTTCTGTGATCAAAAAAAATTAATATTATTTATCTAAATCAAAAATGTAAGTATTCTTCTCAGAAGAGATCAAAACCTTTAGATATACTTTACGAAGGGGTCTGTTGTCAGGTCATTAAAGATTGCATATTTTGGCTTTAATATTGATTTACCTATAGGGTCTTTGCATCGGAACTAAACACATTTATTTAAAACCCGGTTGTTTGCATGACACGCGTTGTGTTCATCTCATGTATGTTATGATAGTATGATACTAAATCCCTATTGCGAGGGACATAATCTTTCAATCAGTGTAATTGAAGTCTGAAGCTGGCATGTCAGTTAACTGCTAGTAGTATGTTGTTATGTATGTATTATTGTCATTTTGATTAGTTTCTTTTGTTACATATTCTGACATATTCTGACAACATACTCGGACTTCTCTTGAACTGAATTTTAATGTGCGTATTGTTATGCGTGTATTTTTCTACATTGGCTACATTCATGGCTTTTATATACACATTCATGGATCTACAATTTGTTGATACCTGTATCTTGGCATTGCACAATGTCATGTTTTTCTTGGACTGTTTATGGCGTCTTTACACTTAATCCATTGGATGGCGGATGTGTAATAATTATTGATAATTTAGTCTAAGATGCATGATTTTTTGTATAAGTTGTTCGTGGAATTGAACTGGCTGTCAGTAACTGTGAGTAATTTCAGATATATACTAATTGTCTTTTTGATGTTGGGATGAACAAGTACCTGGCCACGTCCACTTTCATTTGTAGTATTTGTACTTATATCATCTGATGAGTTAAGCCTTTTTCAACTGATTTTTATAGTTCGTTCTTGTGTTGTACTGTTATATCAATGTCCCTGATTAGGGGAAGGGTTGAGATCTTGCTAACATCTTTCACCCACCACATTCTGTATGTATGTGCCTGTCCCAAGTTAGGAGCTGTAATTCAGTTGTTGCCGTTTGTTTATGTGTTCATATTTGTTTTTCGTTCATTTTTTTGTACATACATTAGACCGTTAATTTTTTTGGGTTTGAATTGTTTTACATTTTGAAATCGGGGCCTTTAATCGCTGACTATGCGGTATGGGCTTTGTTCATTGTTGCAAGGAAGGCCTATATTGAAATATAGTTGTTTATTTCTGTGTCATTCGGTGTGTTTTTTTGCGGAGAGTTGTCTTATTGGCAATCATAACACATTTCCTTTTTTGTATTTATTGTTACAAAAGACAATGGGTTAACGTGGAAAGGGCATGGTATTCCCTTTATACAAGTCATCGAATAAAACGTCCTCAAGCTGACCAGACGTGGCTACGTATTTAGACATCCCGAACAGCAAACAAAATAAAGAAGAAGACCAAGGGTGTCCACATTTCTATTCTCTAGTCACTTTTGTGATGGTTCTTGGTTTTGTTGTTTTTAGGGGAGCAGATATTAGAAGATTTATTTTAAGATATAATAGAACATTTATATATAAAAGAATAAGCAATCTGGGAATTTATATTAACAGTTAAAATATAAAAATGCGGTTCTTTGGTCAAGTAGGGTTCAGACTGGTTGGGTATTGTTCAAACCTTTGGTAGAGTATGGTTAATATTAAAAAAAGATAATGTGGTATAATTGCTAATGAGACAACTCTCCACAAGAGACTTAAACTGAAAAAAGGGTTGAGTACAGGTCGTGAATTTTTTTTTATCTAAAAAGAAGTGGTATTATTGCCAATGCGACAACTCTCCACAACCAATCAAATGACACAGAAAAATTGCATCTAGGGAACACTAGTAACTCACATTTAGCTTGAACGGACTAAAACGCCTTACCGGCATTTAAAAAAGATTAATGAAAATTGAATAAAGATTGACAAAAATTAAAAAATATTTTCAATGCATTTCAATCAATATCAAATCATTTTAATACCAGTCAAGTAGATTCCCTAGCGGTCAAACAAGATAATTTAATATATGATAACTGTGTCAAACTAATTAGCTACGCCCCCGTTAAACGAAATCAAACTGATGTGAAGTTCTTTTAAACTTTAAAGTGTCCGCCTTTTTGTGGGCGATATCTTTTTGCGCCAAAAACGAACTCTTTTGCGCCACAACTTAATTGCGCCAATACTTCTTTTGCGCTACCTAATTTTCAAAACTATAGGTATAATTTGCGCCAATAAGATAATCATCTAATTGCGTCAATTTCGTTCACTTTTATTTATACATAACAACTTATAAATGATTGACTTCCCTCTTCCTTTATCTAGGCTTGGGACTTGCAGTTCTTGCAACTTTCACCAAGTCTGGAAACATTTTCTTGTAACAAGCTTTTGATTTTGACGGCATCAGACAAAATACTAAGGGAATATAATGTCCATTCTTAAAGCCATGTATAGCATAAAGTTGTTTGAAATATTTTGGATAACATTTATAGGTTCCATCAGCAAAAAAATCATCTGACATTGTACAATAATTGTAAATTGGTTAACCTCGCATCCTAATAAAAATATCTCGCTTTCTGGATCGTTACACAATACAAAGTCATCAACTGTGTTTGTAACAACACCAATATCATCCAATATTCTGTGAAATTCTGCTTGAATTTAAGGTTGAGCCGGATGCAGTTTTCTTTTCTCTCTATACATTGACTGACGCACACATTTAAAATCTTTCTTTTCTAAATTTTCTTCTTCAATTTTGAAGAGCTCTGAATTTATCATTTTTGAAGGTCGCTCTGGCAACATATCGTATTTTGGTTTATTGTCAGACATCTTGACTTGTGAAAAATTATTCTATTACTAAACAATTTATTTTTGGGTGAATTTTCTTAAATTTGATGAGTTTTCGGTTAAATCTCAAGTGAAAAGGTTAATTATAATACATGTATGATATAGGTAAAACATGTTCAGGTATGATATAGGTAAAACTATTTACAGGTAAATGTGGCGCAATATCATTTCATTTATTGGCGCAATTAATACCATCCAAATAAAAGTTAGTGGCGCAATTAATACCTTTTCAAAACTGCAATTGGCGCAAATTGATTCTGCCCCTTTTTGTAAGGTGAATCATTCAAGCAGAACAATATCCTCGTGTATCTTTCATTAATCCGCGGCCAGCGTTATCGATAATTAACTGATAGATAGTTTAATATACAATATGTTTTATATATAATCTGAATATATATACTAGTAAACGACATGCTTCACAATAAAGATAAAAGAATGAACAATACATATATAGTAAATTTATAAATATTGATGCACGATTTAAAAAGCACAAAGTGTCAATCAGTTTAAAAATAAAATAGCTCTTTTTATCAAATTATTCGTTTTCAATATTGCATACTAATATGAAAACTCGTGGCATGTAAGTAAGGTGTGGTCTTTGAAATAGACTTTCGAAAAAATAAAAACAGGAAAGATTATAAGAAGGTCGTAATTGTGCTCATTACAAACCTAGATGTGATATTTATTTTTAATCAATTATAAGACAATAAATAGATTTGAATTACATTTATGAGGTGAAATTATCACTTATATATCTGTTTAAATATGTCCATTTTGTATTCGTAGAATTATTGTATTCCTGAATATTTATCGTTCCTCTTTTTCTGTATTCTTTTATTGACGTACTCGTATCTTTTTTAAATAGACACGCCCGTAAAAGGAAAAGAAATTATTCAGTGTGTATACATAGTTTTAATAGATATATCTTATATTTTCAGTGTAAAAAAAACCCCAACATTAACAATTATACCGACATTTGAAATAGCTAGTACTTAAAAACATTTGTTTGTGAAATAATAAAATTGATATAGATGAGATTGACATTTGTTGAATTCATTTAGTGAACAGTTTTGTCTTGCTAAAACTTGTAATTAAAGTAACAGCTCAACGAACTTTTAAACCTGTGTAAATTGTAATACCGGTCACTGGTCACACATGTTTGTTATTTGTGTAAAAGCAGCAAATGATAAATGAAAATTGAAATAGGGTAACGAAGGGACTATCTTTATGTCTGCATGTAGAATGATCCTTGTAATAAATTAACAATCGCACGGTCGGTCTGGTCCAAAAGGAATATTAAAAAAAATTATCTTTATATTTTCGGTATTAAAAAACGTTTTTGAGATCAACAGGTAACTTAAACATTGCAAAGCTCGTCAGATAATAATAAAAAAATTCCGCAATGTGTCTGTCATATATAATTGTATAATGCATATTTTAGCAGTAATTACTATATAAAAAAATGGCCTTTCTAACTTCACAACTTTAATCTAGATGCTCTCGTTGCAGTCCACGTTTAATATTCAAATAAATTTCATTGCTGGGGATTTCATAATATGGATGGATTGTTCTATAATTTTTTTTTTGAACATAATTGCGGAAAAGGGCCGTTTGAGTGCGAGAAGGAAACACGTTTTTACGGAAACGTGAACGAAGGAACGTGCTACAAATAGCTCAAATTTACAAAATAGTGAAATATATATAACTGATGACCAATGTCAAATTTATTGGAAAGTTTTGTGATCATGACACCGTCTATGTTATGTACTACAAGTACTCGAATTTGTCAATTATACCATATCTTCTTATTTGTAAACTAATCATATCAAAATACGAAAATGAAACGAAAAGTGAAGTATGTGTCCATGCATGGCGCGATTTTTATGACGATATCAAAGTCGCGTACATATATACGAAAAGAAGATGTGATAGAGACGTAAAAGGGACAGCGATTCAACAACACAAAATAACAATATGTGAACTGTTATCTCTTGTGTGCTTTCTTTCCTTTGGATTATACATAAAATATTTTTGATGGATCCTTTCGTCGTATTCCAAAGTATTTGTCGTGCAAGTACTTTTGCAGATGAGCAACTGTGTCAGGTGAGAAATATTCTCCTCCAAAATTTACGAACATTTTTGTTAAAAACACCAATGGATCATCAAGAAATTGTTGATGACGTTCAAACTGTGGTCCAACCGAATTTGTATCAGCAGACATCATTTCTTGTTCAAATATATCGAGTTCATTGCTTAACATTGCTTCCTTTATACCAAATTCCTGTTTCTGGTTAAAATAGCCAAATTCCAGAATTTCCCATGACATGTATTGTCGCAAAGTCATTTCTTCCTTCCAGAAATCGAAGTGAAGCTCTGTTTGTGTAATAATTTGTATTATGTAGAGACATACATAGACACCACAACTAGAACCGTCTGGTTGAAGCGGTATACAGGATTTAGGCGGGATGTGCAGCTGCCATTCAGCTTCTTTCATTTCACTCTGAGTCGTCATGTAGACATACATCTGCAGATATTTCTTAACATTTTGAAAGACTTTCTTGTCGAAGTTTCCTACAGAAAAGAATTATGATTAAATATAATATTTATTTTGATGATGAGGATAAAACTGTCATTACATTTCCACACTATTGACGACATGTACCTTTGATGTTTAACAATCTGCCTCTCTACACCATTATAACCTTTCATGAAATTTACCTATATGCAGCTCTTACATGTAAACATATTTTCAACGTACTATTCAATTGGGTTAACTTACTGTCTGTAACATTCATCTTACCCAGAGGCGGGTTTAAGGGGGGCACAGGGGGCCCGCCCCCCATTTTTGCTTATATAGAGAATCGTTGTAGAGTGACTGGAGCGGCCCCTCTTAGGTCAGTCAGTAGGCACCCCACTTATGAAAATTTCCTGATCCGCCACTGTTACCTTATGTATTTTCGATTTCGACTATATGCCCGAGAACACAGTTATTTCGTAGTGCATTTCTTTTAGACAATACATTAAAATTAAATAAATTGCACTCGCTCTTTCTCTGCAACTAACATTTTATAGTGCAATGTGGTACTAGTGGAACAAATAATATCAAATTGATAGAAATTTCAACCACCTCTTACTAAAAAATATTGACAATTCTGTGTTAAGAAGGTCTAAAAGTCAGTTTGACAGATTTAGACGTAATAAAATTTGATCTTTTTTAAACTGGACCAAAGCATTACTTAACATCAGGATTCAGCACCCATTTTTTTAACCTGTTATTACACCTCTACTTAATACGTCACTTATGTTAAATGTCAAGAAATAAATTGGGAAGGTATATCAAATAAAAAATGCAAGTTATACGCAGTTCACACTATGGACTATATTAGTAGAGCGGAAACCAAATTAAGGACGATAACTGTGTCCTTGGACCAAATATTGCACAACTTTATTTTAAATCTCAAAGATTAGTTCACAATTACTCCAGTTCGAAATCTAGTGTATAAAATGAATTGGTATGATTGTACGTGGTCAGTTATTCGTGAATAGTTCCGATGTAGTTTGCTTCTGCAGTATTTGAGAACATAACGATGTGTAGTATGTTAAAAGAGTATAAATAACTTTAACTGAATCGGTTCTTATGGACTTAATTTACGACAATTAGCATGCGGAATATTGCTATCAGGAACCAGTCTACGATTGACAAGGGAAGTAATTCATTTAATATGTGTTTTATTTATAACATAATCAAATTGGTTATCGGCAAATGAACGAAGAGAAATAAGTCTTCAAAGGATTGCTGTTGTAAAAAATTGTTAAGCTGTTGTAATAAATGATGAAGCAGACTACACCAGAAAGGGAATATGAGGCTTTTTTCTTTATCAAGCGTTTTCAGACGGAAATAGCATTGCATTAATAAGGAAAACATGGACATGTTATTCTAAAAAAACACATGTGTTCTTCTTCATACTTACGTCAAATAAATTCATTTGAATTCGCATCTTCCTTATTCTATTATAATTTACTGTCTTATACACGATACTTACCAAGAGGATCCATATAAACTATTCGTTTTTCAGTTGGCAATATTGACAGCAGTACTCAATGTTGGTCATCTATATTCACAGGTATCAAAAGACAAAATTTCTCCATTACTTTATCGTACTGCTCCATCGTGTGATGTAAAGAAATATTTTCTTTAAACCAGGCAGCCGGAAGAACTTTAATGTCTTTCCTTTGATATTGTTCTATAATTGAAGCTACATAGATGTCAATATGTTTGTCCGTCAACCATCCATTCAGAAATCGCTTCATTTCAAGTTTATCCAACTTTAATCCTTTGAACTCCACTTCCCCGGGAAACATTGTTAGTTTGTAAAATTCTCGAGGAGATAATACGGGAGAAAAGGTCTGTTCAAGATTTTCCAACAAAAACATTTGGAAAAAAGATTTATATTCGTGCTTGTTGACTTGTTCTGTTGGAATTGTCTTTTCTTTATCGCAGTAAATGATTACTCTCTTTCCTTTGATGTACTGTTTAATATCTGTGTTTTGCAACACTTGTACGACTCGTCTACACATAAAAGGTTTCCTTTTGCACATATAATTGCATTCATGTTTGTTGGGAAGTAGCAAGCAATTATCTTGTATATAACTGATTCATAAGAAAGAATAACGTTTAAAGAACTGCTAATTTCAATCTGGTTGTTATTAAATGTTCATTTGTCTTCCTCGTTGATTTCAATCATCAGTAAATTACCAACGGACGTGATGGTCTCTTTGGCTTCCACGGAATTCTGACAATTCTGACAAAATGTTTGAATTGCAACTCCCTCATTTGCTAATAATAGAGCTAGACCAAACATAGGTTTATGCGCCTGAATTTGGGTAGATATGTCACAATTATTACAACAGGCAACACGGATAGTACCTACTCCGTATATACGTCTTTGCTCACTGGGAAATTGTTTGAGCAAGTACTGTAGTAATTCACCAACAAACAGTTTACCACCAGTTGTGGGGACATTGCGCAGTAGATACACCAACTCGTCCTCGTTGTTGTCACTAACTTTCACAATTCCATATGCTTGCAGTCGTTCAATGATATTTCTCTTTTGTGGTGGCATGAAATTTGAGTTTTCTGCTATTAGGGCCAGTGTGTCAAGGCAGGATGAATTCGACAGACACAAACATGGTATTCTGGTTTCTACACTCTGTAAGGTAGTAGATCGATACTCTAATACTTAGTTGGTTGGTATATTTGGTTTAATTGTGTCATCAATAGATATGAATCTATTTCCAACTTTGATGACAGATGTGTAATGCCCAAAATGAGGTGAATGGCCATGATGCAGAATGGCAGATCTAAATGTATATTCTTCAGCTTTGGACTTTTCTGGGTGGAAGTGTATTGGGTTATCCGTGTTGATACGCTGAAATTGGTTGATATGGTATCTTTTTATTGAGATGACTAATGTTGTTGGAAGTGTAATTGGAATATTCTTCTTGAATTTCATTGTTGTGCCGTAGTATTCACATAGAGCATCCCCCAGTTCCTCGTCCTCATAAAAGCAGTCCATTAAGTCCTGCGGAATGTAAATGTTAAGTTTTTTTCGGAATCCTCTGGTTTCATCCATTTGAATGCCTTGAAAAAAATTGCCCGGTGACCCCCATTTTTCTTTTTGTAAATCGTTTACATGTACAATGATAAGCCATCTGTAAAAGTCTGATAAAATGTTAATTAGTTTTTAACAGTTTTTGCGAACTTCAACTTGTCAATGATAAAGCTATGAAAAGTCAAGAGAGAATCGTTTCCCGCCAAAATTTAAATGGCTAATTTCTCGAAAACAAGCACGGTAACCTTTTTATTTTTTTTGCTCTTCGGATTCTTTTATTAATACATATCAATATAAACAAGTGTTTTGAAAAGTTGATTACTTTGAAACTGAGAATCCAACTCCATTAAGGGTCCTGTTGATTTTTTATTTTTTTTAAATTGATATTCAAATAATTAATTTGATATAGCATATTATCAAATTGATAAAACAGGTTACATATTATAAAAGCCAGGCATGTTGCTTAATTAATGCATATATATATGAACATAACAGGATTATTTAAATCCTTCAATTCATCATTGCGTTTGTCTTAAATAAATTTGTTTAAATTTATATTTTTGTTTTGGAAATTTGTTATTAAGAATAAAGAAACAGGTGGTGTGATATTTTGAAGTATTGTGAACTTTTAATTACTGTTGAACAGATCACCTGTGTATATTCTAAGCAGCTTAAATAAATTAGGATTTCAGAGCACAAGTAATGCATAACACATTCAGGTCGATATCTTAAAAAAAAAATGAGAATGGACATGGGGAATGTGACAAAGGGACAAGAACCCGACCATAGAATAGACAACAGCAGAACCTTTAGGTCACAAATAGTTTAAGCGTTTCACTTAAGTCTAATATATCCTTTATGTCAAAAAGAGAAAGATGAAACTCATAAATCTTCATGCATAAGCTTCAAATTCAATACATCTATCTCTAAATTCGATATATAAAATTTCCATTTCTATACGACCGCAAAAAGATGAAAAAAGTTTAGTAGTATATTGGTATCACGTTGGCGTCGTCGTCGTCGTCCGAATACTTTAAGTTTTCGCACTCTAATTTTAGTTTAAGTCAATAGAAATCTGTGACATTTAAACACAAGGTTAATGACCATGAAAGGAAGGTTGAAATTGATTTTTGAAATTTTGTTCCCAACAGTTAAGGAATTGGGGGCCGAAAAGGCCCAAATAAGCATTTTCTTGGTTTTCGCACTATAACTTTAGTTAAAGTCAAAAGAAAACTACGAAATTTTGACACAAGGTTTATGAACACAAAAAGAAGGTTGGGATTGATTTTGGGAGTTTTGGTCCCAACAAGGTTTAGGAATAAGGGGCCTTAATGGTCCAAAATTAAACTTTATTGGAATTCATCAACAGTTGAATTATTGTGGTTCTTTGATATGCCGAATCTAACTGTTTATGTAGATTCTGAATTATCGGTCCAGTTTTCAAATTAGTCTGCATTAACGTCCAAATGGTCAAAAATTAACTTAGTTTGATTTTATAAAAAATATTAATCCTAGGGGTTCTTTGATATGCTGAATCTAAAAATGTACTTAGATTTTTTATTATTGGTCCAGTTTTCAAGTTGGTCCAAATCGGGGTCCTAAACTATTATATCAAGTATTGTGCAACAGCAAGAAATTTTCAATTGCACAGTTTTCTGAAATATCAAGAAATCTTGAATTGCACAGTATTGTGCAATAACAAGAAACTTTCAATTGCACAATATCAAGGAATCTTCAATTGCACAGTATTGACAGTATTGTGCAATAACAAATATTTTCAATTGCACAATATTGCGCAATAGCAAGAAATTGTAATTGCACAATATTGTGCAATAGCATGAAATTTTCAATTGGAGTTATCTTTCTTTGTCCAGAATAGTAGTTGAATCAACTTAAAACATTGCTTTATACAATATACAATGTATAAAACAACATTCATTTTTACTACCAACTGATAATTTAAAACAATCTTTACCTTTCAATGATAACACTTTTTTTTACATCTTAATATTGTATGATGTATTTAAATGAGTGGTTATTGTTGCAAACTCCATTAGAAATTTGAATTAAGATCAGTTTTGGAATAAGGGAAAGGGGATGTGAAAAAAAATTAGAGGGGGGAGAGTCCTTTTTTTTCATTTCAGATTTTATAAATAAAAAGTAAATTTCTTCAAACATTTTTTGAGAGGATTAATATTCAACAGCATATAGTGAATTGCTCAAAGGCAAACAAAAAAATAAGTTCATTCGACCACATTCATTCTGTGTCAGAAACCTATGACTTGTCAACTATTTAATCACAATCCAAATTTAGAGCAGAATACAGCTTGAATGCTGTGTCCATACTTGCCCCAACCGTTCAGGGTTCAACCTCTGCGGTCGTATAAATTAAAGCTGCGCCCTGCGGAGAATCTGGTTGTTCTATCAAATAAATATATTGTTATATATCATAGCAACACTATCCTGTTGAAATATAACATACTGGAAAGAAGTGCATGCTAAAACAAAATAGTTCCTATTTGTAAATAGAAAACTCAGTAGAACATATTTTACTTATTTATGAATTCGAACGATCTCATCGAAACTGTAAATTAATATATGTATTTAGGCGTATATTTTTTAAGTCCCCTTAAATCTACATACCGTATAAAGCAGTACCTGAAAGAAAATTTCAACGGAACATAAATTCATATTTTTGGTAAACATGGGGATTTTAATCATATAAATTTTGGACTTTCTCTGTGGATATCGGCTATTCGACCATCACTGACGTATGGATGTTTAGTATGGGTTCCGTCATCCCAGTAATGTATTGAATAAGTAGAATTTTTTTTTTTCGTGACAAACCAAAACCGAGGGAAACGCATTGAAAAAAAGAGGAGAACAACGACATAACATCAAAATGCAACACATACAGACACGGACCAATCACCAAACAACATCCCACGAGAACATCAAACATAACATCAAAACCAAACACATGAATTTGGGATAGACAAGTACCGTGACACGTCTTACGGTAATGTGAACCCACACTCAAAAATAAGAGAAAACAAACGACACAACGTTAAAATGTAGCACACACAGAAACGAACTATAATATAACAATGGCCATATTCCTGACTTGGTACAGGACATTTTTAAAGGAAAAAATGGCGGTTTGAACCTGGTTTTGTGACATGCCAAACCTCCCTCTTTTATGTCCATGTGAAATATAACATTAAAATGACAACACAACGTTACAGGACAACAATATAAATAAATGGGAGAACACAATTGACAAAGAAACACGAATAATAGTTAACAAAAGGCAACAAGTTTAAAATTTCAATACGCTAGAAGTGCATTTTGTCCACACAAGAATTACCAGTGACGCCCAGATTCAAAAGTTTGAAAGCCAAAACAAGTACAAAGTTGAACAGCATCGAGGACCAAAAGTTCAAAAAAGTTGTGCCAAACACGGCTAGGGTTTTTTGTTGGGTACCAGAACATCCCTATTATTTAGAATAATTTATACTTTTGTAACAAGTAAATTTTATAAAATGACTATACAAAAGATATATGATAAAACTGAAGTATAAACTAGTTACAGGAACACACAACCGAAATACATTACATAACCCGACAAAATGTTCAAAAATTAGTCACATGCTAATAGGTTTAAACCTCAACGCCAAGTGACGTCATATTTGAAATTGTAAAAAATTACCAAAAAAATGACGTCACATTTGAATTTGTAAAACAGATCGTCAAAAAGGAAAAATAACGTCACATTTGAATGAATAAGATAGAATTAGGATTGATTTAAGATTATATTTGAACTAAATACTGATATTACATTTAATAACAATGCACATTTCAATACTTATTAATAGCAAACTAAGGTAGCAATTAACTATATTATATATCAGGTTTGTTTTGAATCCAACTTTAAACGAAAAAAATCGTACAGAGCACGTTGAAAAAAATGAAATCTAATAAATTAAGGCGGTGATTAATTTAAAATAAAATGTGCGCTCCTAGCTGAATTTGGATGGGAGTCAATAAACAGATTTATAGATAGACAAAGATTGGATACTACGCTAGATTAAAAACCTGCCCAATAAAGGCAACAGTAGTATACCGCTGTTCAAAACTCATAAATCAATGGACAAAAAACAAAATCGGGGTAACAAACTAAAACCGAAGGAAACGCATTAAATATAAGAGGAGAACATAATAGACAAAGAAAAACATGATTAATAGATAACAAAAAGCATCAGGTTTAAAATTCAATACGCAAAAAACGCGCATTGTCCACACAAGACTCACCAGTGACGCCCAGATATAAAAGATCGAAAGTGAAAAAGTACAAAGTTGTACAGCACTGAAGATCAAAAGTTGAAAAGGTTTCGCCAAATACGGCTTTGTTCTTATGTCCGGGAAAAGAACATTCTTATTATATAGAACAATTCATGCTATTGCAAACAGTAAATTTTATCAAATGAATATGAAAGAGATATACATAAAGAAACTGAAGTATTAACTAATTACAGAAAACTAAACCCGAATACATAACGCCCAGATATAAAAGATCGAAAGTGAAAAAGGTACAAAATTGTACAGCACTGAAGATCAAAAGTTGAAAAGGTTTTGCCAAATACGGCATTATTCCCAATAATCGGCTGTCTAAAATCATCCTAGATGACATCATACCTGTTAAATTTAATGAATGGAAATATATAGAAAATACCGAAACTATTCTACAGACTGCAGGACTTGACCATAATGCAAATGGAAAAAAAACCCGCGTTAACATCTTTAATAAACTTTATGGTAACGGAACGACCAATACTCAACTATTTAATATTTTAGGAAAGAATAGCCTTAACTTGTACCGATCATTTGTGGTTGTTATTCATAAGCAACCGTATCTATCAAATGTTGACGACTTCCGCTCAACAAGGCTAACATTTTGGTAAGAACGAATTGTCTGTCTATAAATGCAACGCTTCAACGAATGAGTCTGACAACAAATAATGAGTGTCAGTTATGTTCCTCAAATGCGACTGAGAATATCTTTCATGTTATGTATAATATCTTGAACTGAGTGCGAAGGTTTTAAGTTTCAAGATTGTTTTTAAACTTTTATGGACGAAATATTTCAAAGTATATATATGCATATGAAATGGTCATGGTAATGCACTTTTACGATATAACCAATGTTTTATGATAATTTAGCGTTAATGTATTTTTTAAAAGCTTTTTGAAAGTATCTTGTACTATGTTTATTACAATCAAATAATGTTGTTTGCAAATACTATGATGTGTACTTTTGATGACGCAGCTTGCCCAAGTTTTAAAGTGGTAGTTTTGCAATAAAAAAATATATATAGTTTTCCAGGTTTTTGATTGTACAAATTGTACTATATGTAAAAGTAGCATAGGCAGTTTATTTACATGTATTAGTAGATCAATGGCTTGGAAATGTCATACATCTACATCGGTAAGGTGTTTTTGCAGCCTTGGAATCATTAAACTATTTTAAAAGAGACCATGACAAGACTTAATGAATAAGTTTATCTGCTTAGGGTAGACATCAAATATATGGAAATAATGTTTTTTAGAATAATGATTATTTAAACAACTGTATAATGGAAGGTGCATAACGTTTATGCATACATGTAGGTTTATTCTCTTCTAATTATAAAGAAGTGTTAATTCAAAGATCTGAAGAGAAAACTGAAAAGGAATTGATTAAACAAAGTCGTCTTTTGATGAAAAAAAGCCAATATAGAAATACGAAGATTCTGTTTGTTTGAGACAAATATCAAATGATATCACATGTGTTCATACGTTTAAACTTCAGACGATGTGGTATGATTTGCAAAGAACAACTCTCCACCAGAGACCGATCGTGAAATATATTGAAAGTACCAACTATAGGTCACAAAACGGCCTTCAACAATTTACACGACTCTTCCAATAAGTAAGTTATAAAAAGTCCCGCGATGAAAAATGTACAATAATTCAAACGAGAAAGATAACTGTCTAATTTATGTACAAAACAATAAATGAAAACCATTAAATAACAGGCGTCTGATAAACATGTATACATAAAAAACGGGAAGGTTTAACATGTCTCTGGTAGCTTATCAAGTCTCCCTCAACCGCGGTCATGTTACCACAACACAGGTTTTGGTGGGGTTCGTGTAACTATTTATTAGTTTGAATTTACCTTTGTTGGCTTTTGGTATCTCTTCTACACTTATATCACAATCATAAGCCTATTCAATCATAGCAACGACTCTTTGGTAGTGAACGGAATTGAGCTGTTAGTGATAATGAAAGTTTTGCAGACAACACTACGTCTTGATACACTTCTTAAATCGTCGAAACCACCATCAAATAGGGATTTGCGTTTGTGCCTATTTATAATATTTGTGCAAACAACCCTATTTTCTTGCTAGATGCAATGAATAAAAACTTGCACCCCAATTCCATTTCAAACTAATGTAGGGCGGACATTAAAACAAATACCTATGACAGCATGAACATTTTCATCGATATATATTTATACATTTTATTTTGTTTTAAGACAAACTAACCTAAAATTTTCAGTGTAGGAAAAAACGTTTAATATCATTTATCTATAGTAATAATCTAGTTTAGTTCTTTCTCCATCGCCGCAATTATCATATGCATTTACACTAGGTAAAACGCCACAATTGTTTTTTTTCTTCTGTTTTACCACTCTAGGTTAATGAAGGCTTTTTATATAAAGAAACTGAACATTTGGCGCAAATGAAATACAACGTTTAAAAAATGCCAGAAGACTGTGATCCTATCAAACACTGGGCATTTTAGATTTTCATATGTATGATGGACATCCACGCGATTAGAATCCATTGCTTGTGAAGAGGAGAACGATCTACACTAAGCTCCTTTTCACCACACACACACATCATCTGTGTTAATCCATGATTTTTGTGGAGTTTGTGTCGCTAAACAGTAAATTTTGTGGACTCGTTATGTATTTGACTTATCATTTTGAAGTAATAAGCGCCAACTGATTGAGGTAGCCAGTGCCATGTACATGTTTAAAACGTACATATATCTACATTTACAAGATGGGATCCAAAGAAAGATACAAAAATGGACATTAAAGCCAAAAATAAACTGGCAACACTATGAATGAAAAAGATAAACAGACAGACAGAATAACGTCTATGCACAAAACACAACATCATTATAGAAAAACTAAAGACAAAACCAATCCCTCCAAAAAATGGTGATGGTGATGGATGAGGTAGGGGGAGGGGATATCAGGTTCTGTCGGATGGTAAGCTCCTTCACACGGTGTACCCGTTGTTACAAGAATATTTGTTTGTACCATGTGTCCTGAAACTATTGATCTAAATGTATATGTTCATTCGATGTTTTTCAGAAAAAAGATGTCAATTTTTTCCGATAATTAATAAATAAAATTAAGTTAAAGAAGTTTAATACAAAAATTAATTTACAACTGTAAAGTTAAAATATTTAAAGACAAGAATATCATGTCTCTTTCAGTCCATTTATATGTCACGTTGTCCACTGGCTCTGTGTTGATTGTTTATCAATGTCACGATCCGGTAAACTGCAGCAACCATCGCGAAATCTAATTAGCTTTAGATCAATAATCACTAAATAGAATATTGTTTGCTTATATTCATAAAAAATCCAATTTCAGCAGATACACAACTACTATATACATATTAATCCAGTGATACTGTATTCAAGAGAATTTATCCCCACCATCTGTGACTTGGACGACCTCGACGACCACGACGATTTCGATGACTTCTACGACCATAACCATAACGATGACCTGTTAAAGGAGAAAAAAACCTTAAGTAACAACGAATACATATGCAACAGTTGATAATTTGAAACAGATACATGCTGTGTTCCTACTGTAGGGTAGACATTTGCTTCCATCATCTAATCCAAACCACTAGCTTTAATTTTTGCTACAGTTTGCTTCAATAAAGGAATAGTAATTTACCATTGATTTTATCTAGTAAAACGATCGTTTAAAGTGTAAAACAAATAAATGTAGTAGACAAACACTAAATCTGTGTTTACTATGAGGTGTTGTAAGTGTACTCTACAATATCTAAATGTAGTTTGAAATAGGGTTTACCTAACCACGACTACTTTACGTTTATGTTATATGTATTTCGTTTTGATTCCATCTGGAGGGTTACGGGCTAACAATCATGTTTAACTCCGCCACATTCTGTAAGTGCAGTCCTGGAGCCGGTAATTCACGTGGTTGGCGTTTGCTGCTGTGTTACGTATTATTTTCGTTTATTCGTTTATTCGTTTATTATTTTAAAATAAATTAGGCTGTTTGATTTTTCGTTTGAATTGTTTTACATTTTTCGATTCATTTGATAGGTGACTATGTAGCATGGTCTTTGCTCATCGCTGAAGGTCTTATAGGGATATATAGTTGTTACTTTTTGTGTCATATTGTCTCCTGAGAAGAGTCGTCTCATTGGCAATCATACCAAATCTACTCTCTTGATGATATGCAATTCTTCCTCCTTTACACATAACAACTTATATTGCTAAAGGATGATCCCTGTTAAGATATTGCCACATTACAGTTAATGATTTAGAATGCTAGAGAATGATCCCTTTTCAATCATTGTTCCCTTACAGGTAAAGGTTCATCTTGCTAGGTGGTGATCCTTGTGAAATCATTGTTCCCGAAGAGATATAGATTCATAATGCAAGCGGGTGATCTCTAGCATTATAAGTCGTTAACTGTTTGGTAGCCTTAAATAGCAATATTTATTATTCATCACGTCAAAATAGTTAAAAAAAAAGAAACCTAATAATAAGTGGTATTATAGAATGTAATAATAAACACACAATTAATCTATTCTAATTTCATTGGGACGAGTTTAACTTTGGTTATATTTGGAAACGCCATCATACTGTAATTAATCTGCATACACATATTGTTTATAACTTAACGTGCTTACAAAATTAAAAAGTATATATGTTGTGTACAAGTTATCATTTTGTACAAATTATAATTTGTACAAAAATATTGTACAAATTATAATTTGTATTTTGACTTTGTACAAATTATAATTTGTACAAAACGTGCCTGTACAAATTACAATTTGTACAAAATTTGACCAAAATTCACTTATAACTTGTACAACAGTTTAAAATATGAATTTTGGTAAAAATACATTGATTCACACTATAGAATTGTAATAAACTGACTACACACTAAACCTTATTAACAACACTACAACGTTTTTACACAACTACAAAAGGCAGATTGATGTTCGAAATTTTCGAGAGAGAAAAAAAAGTAAACCAATAGGATATTTTTTCAAATTTTATTGTGCTTATCCAGTGACCTTTGGGGTATCACATTAGCAAAGACTAAAACAGTTTACCAAATTTCAGTTAGATTTCTACTCCAACTAACTGATCAACTGGTAAAATATTTTAGCAGATTGCTCAAGTGAAATGTTGTTAGTATAAGTGAGTGCTGTAAAATTAAAATGTAATACTTACCATTGAGAACCAGTTAGTTGATACCTTTGTCAATCATTTCTAAGAAAAATAATATCTTACTTTAGTATGAGTAACTGAATAAAAAGGTCTAATTTTGACATGGAAACTTCTATCATAAATAAATATTATAAATGAATAGTTCAAAACATTGTTTTGTAGGTGTATATTTTATAGCTTTGTCTTCTAAGATGAAGTTATTGTGCAATTGTGATTCGAATAACATTTTCTATACAAATTACTGATCTGCTGGCATTAAAGGGAAATAATTTTTATTGAGTTCAAATGTACACTAAAAATTTAATCAGGGTTTTAACAGCTTTTTTCAATATTTTAAATCATCTTTCATAATTAAATAAATTTCATTGTTCTTTTCAGAACAGAGGATAAAAGTTGAATAATCACAGAAATAATGTTACAAACAAATTTAATGGGGAAATTTGATATTTGTCAGACAGAACAAAATTTTGCTGATTATCAATCATGTAAATTATTTCCCTTTAATGCCAACAGATCAGTAATTTGTATAGAAAATATTATTCAAATCACAATTGCACAATAACTTTCTCTTAGAAGACAAAGCTATAAAATATACACCTACAAAACAATGTTTTGAACTATTCATTGATGATATTTATTTATGATGGAAGTGTCCATGTCAAAATTAGACCTTTTTATTCAGTTACTCATACTATAGTAAGATGTTATTTTTGTTAGAAATGATTGACAAAGGTATCAACTAATAAACTAGTTCTCAATGGTAAGCATTACTTTTCAGTTTTCAGCACTCACTTATACTAACAACATTTCACTTGAGCAATCTGCTAAAATATTTTACCAGTTGATCAGTTAGTTGGAGAAGAAATCTAACTGCAATTTGGTAAACTGTTTTAGTCATTGCTATTGTGATACCACAAAGGTCACTGGATAAGCACTGTAAATACATAAACTACTTTGTATTAAAAAAATATCATTCAATAGTACTGCTTGATTAGATTTTATTGTTATTTTCAGGATTTTTTTATTCAGAAACTTTGCAAAAAAGATTATAATTGTAAAATTTGATATTTTTATCGTGAAAGATCGTGTACAGCATTTTGATAATCGTGAAAAGGATCTCAAAAGATATGTTGCCACGTATTTGTTATTTCAAAAAGTACATATTGTACAAAGTCAAAATACAAATTATAATTTGTACAATATTTTTGTACAAATTATAATTTGTACAAAATGATAACTTGTACACAACATATATATATATAATTTAAGATAATAATATTTTTTTTTACCGCAGACTGGAGGACTACCGTTCCAGGTTTTATCAGCCATACATTGACGAGTCAGGCTTCCAGACGTCAGTTTATATCCAGTGATACAAGCGTAAGATATTGTGTCTTGGTAGTTTGAACCAGTCTGACAAGTTATTTTAGCGAAATCAACATCTGCAGGGCATGGACAGGCTACTATCTCTGCAAAAATATAATTCGTTAAAAGTTTGAGTTGTTTGATTTATTAGCTATATAAAGTGTTAAAACCCGACTTAAACTCTTCTGATATAGAATGAATAATCGAAAGCAAAGAACACTCAAGACAGTACACAAATCAGGTACTAGTATATATTTTGTTCTTTATTGTCGGCGAACCGTTGACAAAACCGAAAACCACAAATTGCTAGATGATGAGCGTTATATAATTATCGTTTCCTTGCACCATAATTTACATGATACTATTTATGAATGTTTGGATATGAAACAATTCACAATTTTTATTTCCGAATAAAAATGAAACATGAAATTGATTGTAAACGAAATCCGTACAAACTTCTGCATATCCATTTACACATATATTCTATAATTTATGCATTAAGGAATTGTACCTGGAAATCAAATTATTTGTAATGAGGTGGATCACGGATTTGTTATTATAAAACAATAAATAGTTTCTACTTCTTTTTAGTGTTACATGAATGTATTCCTATTTTGAAACCACACAAAACCATCAAACATCCGCATATAAATATGTTTTACTAGAGGGACGATATATGCAAGAGAAATTTTCAACTTCGTAAGTCGAAACAAACTGACAACGACTTGGCTGAAAAAACCAACACAAAACACAAACAATAGTACTCAAATATAACACGACTCCCACAAATATTTGGGCTGTTCTCAGTTTCACCGTTAGAATAAGCAAATCCTACTCCACACGTGACACTCGTCATGTTGCACATGTTTGTACAAATAAAGTTATAAGTCTGATTAGGGAAAAGTGGAATGTAATTTAGTAACGACATTTATAAGAAACACATTCGATATCATCTGTGAAATGAATATTTCATTATGGTCACCCAACTCGTGACGGCGTTCGTACAATTTAAGAAGACATGATTTTATTTCAGAAGCCATAAAATGCGTAAAAATAAAATATCTCATTTGATCACAATGATACAACGTTTGTAAAATGATTTTACAGCAGAACGAAATACTTGCATTCAATGTTTTATCATCTATACTTTGAAGAGTCAGGCTACCATACTTTAATCCATACCCAGTGTTACAAGCGTTAGTTATTGTTTTTAAAAGTTTTTGTCAGTCTAGGTAGTTTTTGAAGTTCAATAAAATGGTTCGAAACCTTGACAAGCTACTATTTCTGAATACGTATAAAAAATTAACATTTTGAATTTCATAGTGAGATATTTCGAGAAATTAGTTGAATATAGATGAATGATTAGTCTTTTAAACATTCAAATATGCATTGAATATAGAGTATGTAAAATAAGAAATAAAGAATACTCAGGACAGTACAGAACTCCGATATACATTTTGTTATTTTTAAAGACAAAAAGTTGACAAAACATTAAATTCACAAATTGAAAAGAATGGTGACTGAACAATCCTGGTTTCGTAGCTCTGTAATACAAAGTGAATATGGATGTGTTGAATTTAACCAATTGCTGTTTTTTAATTTCATTTGAAATAATTACAAATTTGATAATATTTGGAAACCATCTGCTCCTATCAAAATCTACTTATAACTTTGACCTTAACATTGTCACAAAACGAAATATCTAATTTGATTATAATATTGAAACTTTTGAAAAATGTTTACCACAGATTGGAGCACTTCCATTCCAGGTTTTATCATCCATACATTGCCGAGTCAGACTACCAGACGTCAATTCATAGCCAGGGTTACAAGCGTAAGTTATTGTGTCTTGGTAGTTTGTACCAGTTTCGTTAGTAGTGATAGCGAATATCATGTCTGCAAGGACTGGACAAGTTACTATCTCTGAAACAAACAAGAATGTGTCCATAGTACACGGATGCTCCACTCGCACTATCATTTTCTGTGTTCAGTGGACCGTGAAAATTGGGGTTAGAACTTTAATTTGGAATTAAAATTATAAAAATCATGTCATAGGGAACATGTGTACTAAGTTTCAAGTTGATGTAACTTTAACTTCATCAAAAACTACCTTGACCAAAAACTTTAACCTGAACTTCGCACTATCATTTTCTATGTTCAGTGGACCATGTAATTGGGGTCAAAACTATAATTTGGCATTAAAATAAGAAAGATCATATCATGGGGAACATGTGTACTAAGTTTCAAATTGATTGGACTTCAACTTCATCACAAACTACCTCGACCAAAAACTTTAGCCTGAAGCGGGAAGAACGGACGCACAGACGGACGGACGAACGGACGAACGAACGGAGGCACAGACCAGAAAAAATAATGCCCCTCTACTATCGTAGGTGGGGAATATCTAAGTTCTAGTTGTTTGATGTAGAAGTGAAATATTTTGGTAACATAATATCATGAATTATGAAGCATAAAGGGATGAAAAGTCTAATTTGATCATAAAATTGACTAAATCCATCCGATACATGCTGCTAGACAATGGTCCCTAGAAATTATTAGTACCTTGCATAGAATGAGTTGACTATCTTTTCATATATCAACAAATTATTAATTTGTATTTTTGATTGAAAGGGACATCAATCTGATTACATTTTGTGAACATCCTTAAACTACCAAAAATCCAACATACACAGACTTTTCATAAGATAGATGTGTATGATACTTGAGGAACCTAAAAACTTATAAGTGAAAACAGACTGACAACGCTATGCCTGGTTTAAAAACACCCAACAAACAAATAAATATACACAAAACAAAACATAGAATATTAAACACTAAGCAACCCGAACCCCGTCTTAAACTTTGTGGGATATCATGTGCTCTTAAAAGGGTATGCAGATCAAGATTTGCATGTGGCACCATTGGTTTGCACATTGTTTAGGAAACTAGGAATTAATCTTATTCGGTAGGTCATATTTGTGAAAAGGGGACGGTTTTTTATGTACAACATTAGGGACACATCCGCTCTCATCTTTGAAACAAAACTATGCTATTTTATCTTGCAAATTTGTATCGTTCTGGTAGTTTTTATAGTGTGATTACAGCCCTTGGATGGTGTAAACTTCACCAAAAAACGTGTATGGTGTAATGGTGTACGACACATTGTGCAATGGTAGAAGGTGTATGCTACTATGGTGTATGGTGTAAGGGAATGAACTGGTGTAATAGTGTAGCGTGCGAGCGTGAATGGTATTAATGAATGGTGTACGACATTTAAAACTTTGCAAAATATTAATAAAAACTGATTTTGAAGTTTTACGTTGATTGGCAATATTGTGATTAAAATTCGTTTTTAAATATAATTAAAAACCTTTGTAGACGCATGCTGTTATAAAAAAATGAAATTGCATTATAGTGTAAGGTGTATGGTTTAAAGGTGTAACGTGTATGGTGTAATGTGACAGAGTGTGTGGTGTATTGCTGTATAGTGTTAGTAAGAGGTTTACACCTTAAAAGGATTGTACCTGCTGCAAAGCGCCTGGACAGGCTACTATATCTTCAAACGTGTAAAACTTCAATAAATTAAGTTGTTTGATTTATTAGTGGGATATTTTGAGAGAGCTGTTAAAAATAAGCATGATTGATTAGACTTTCAAAAACATTCACATAAACACTTCAAAATGTATAAAGAATAAACACTAGAAATATTGAAAACGGTGCAAAATTCCGGTAGATATTTTGAATTTTGAATTTTGATTTTTTTTTCAAAACCCACAATTCAACTTGTAAAAAAAAATGATGGCTGGAAAATGGATGTTTCCTAAAACATAAATATCCTGCTATAGGTTATTCGATTATAAACAAAACCAGTTGAGGGTGTTTATTTTTGTTTATTTCATATGGATAGGATTGTATTATGAAACCACTCGATCTTATAAGAATTCTAACAAACACTATTGTTTTACCGCAGACTGGAGGACTACCGTTCCAGGTTTTATCATCCATACATTGACGAGTCAGGCTACCAGACGTCAATTTATATCCAGTAATACAAGCATAAGTTATTGTGTCTTGGTAATTTGAACCAGTTTCGTTAGTAATGTTAGCGAACTTCACGTCAGCAAGGCCAGGACAAGTTACAATTTCTGCAAAAGAATACAGCGTTAATATTTTGATAATTTGGATTTATTAGTGAGATATATATTTCGGTAAATAATTATGAATCAATTGCCTTTGCGAAAACTGAAATAAACACCTCAAATAAAGTATCCTTAACATGAACAAAGTTTAAAGAACACTGATGATGTTTCGAAATTTCAGTACATACTTTGTTTTACAAACGTTTGACACAACCCACAACCACAAATTGCTAGAAAATGATAGATCGAGTATCATTGATTTCTTGCAAAATGTATTCATTTTATTGATCATGAATGTTTGAATATTAATCAATTGATAGTTTTAATTGTAATGGAAAGTAACATGATTTGGTCGTTTTTGAAACCCCATCCGACTATTGAATAGCTTAACACATAAACTAAGCATATCCTAAATATATATCATATTTTTTATAACTTCAAGATTTTACATGTATGAAGGAAAAAACCTATTTGAACATAATGACATAACTTTTGAAAAATGTTTCTTTTACCGCAGATCGGAACACTTCCATTCCAGGTTTTATCGTCCAGACATTGACGAGTCAGGCTACCAGACGTCAATTCATAGCCAGTGATACAAGCGTAAGTTATTGTGTCTTGGAGGTTTGAACCAGTTTGAGCAGCAATAGAGAAGTTCACATTTGCAAGGCTCGGACAACTTACAATCTCTGCAAAATTATAAAACGATAAGATTGAGATATTGTATTTACGATTGATTCAATTTTTTTCTTAGGCACTAATTTTCGTGGATTGCTGAAAACTTGCATTTTCGTGGTCATTTGATTTCGTGGTTTTGCCGAGGGTATCACCAGCCCAGTAGTCAACATTTCGGTGTTGACATTAATATCAATGATTTGGTCATTTTTATAAATTTCCTGTTTACAAAACTTTGAATTTTTCGAAAAACTTAGGCTTTTCTTATCCCAGGCATAGATTACCATAGCCGTATTTGGCACAACGTTTTGGAATTTTGTATGCTCAATGCTCTTTAACTTTGTAATTGTTTGGCTTAATAAAAAAAATAATATGAGCGTCACTGATGAGTCTTACGTAGACGAAACGCGCGTCTGGCGTACTAAATTATAATCCTGGTACCTTTGATTTGCCCATCTCTGTATACAAAGCCTATTCAAAATATGATATTCGTTGAACATTTGAATTTGTGGTTCACCTGTACCCACGCAACCTACGAAAATTGGTATCCAACGAAAAATAATGAATCCACAGTATAAGTGATATATTAGGTGGAATAATTATAACTGTTTGGACTATGATGGTCGTTGGATTACCATAGATTCCTTAAACAAGTTCATGATATTATAAGGGATGTTTGGATATGAAATAATTGATAGTTGTAATTTTCAATTGAAATTTAAATGAATTTTATCCTATTTTGAAAGTCAAACCCACAAAATACAAATTGCTAGAAAATGTTCTCTTGGAAATCTTTATTACCTTACATAGAACTAATTCATCATGAGTTGGGTTAGGGATTTTGGTATATAAACCAATGAAATAGTTATTTTTTAACTAAAAGAAGCATGAATTTGATTGTATTTGAAAAACCATCTGGTACAATAATAAATCCGCAATCAAACCTTTTTCATAACATGTTCTAGAAATGAAATATCTTATTTGACAATAAGGATACAACTTTTTTGTTTTTACCACAGATTGGAGCACTCCCATTCCAGGTTTTATCATCCATACATTGCCGAGTCAGGCTACCAGAAGTCAATTCATAGCCAGTGATACAATCGTAAGTTATTGTGTCTTGGTAGTTTGAACCAGTCTGGATAGCATTAGAGAACTCAACGTCTACAAGGCGCGGACAAATTACCCTCTCTGCAAAAGTATAAAACGATAAATGTTGGAGATATTTTATTAATCGTACAAGTATTATATTTAGTTGAAAACTATGAATGTTGGGCATATGAAAAAAATCAAATCAGGTTTTATATATATAGAATAAATATAGTAAGTAAAAACGCACAACAAAGTACAAAATGTCGGTACTCAAATATTTTCTTTTTATAAAACTTTTACATAATCAACAACCACTTATTGCTATAGTATGATCATTGGATCATCATTGATTCCTGGGACAAGTTATTCATGATATTATTAGGGATGTTCCTTTATAAAACCATATGTTGTCCTTATTTTGAATGGAGATTTACAGGAATATTATTGTTAATTGACATCACATTACGGTATTGAATATTTGAACACAAAAATTAGCATTGTTTTAGCATTACGGGAAAAAATCTATTCACATATGACCATACTCACATAACACAAGTTACTAAAAAAGGAGTAGGTCCGGTAAGGGCCGATTTTGGCCTCAAATTTAAGGTTCATCCGACGAAAGATTTTGGACACTTTTTAAATACTTCAGTGTCTATTTTAGTTGATTCAATTAGTTTATGTGAAAGATTTTAACTGATGTAATCATTACAAACGTTCCCATTTAGGCTACAATATGAAAAATCTATCAAATCGATTTTTAGATGTTTTTTTGTCAAAAATGAAAGTGGCCGCATCCGTGTTCATCATCCACCTTTATATATAGTATGTATTATCATCAAATATAACTAGCATTTAAATATCAAGAATGAACACAAATGCGGCAACTTTCATTTCAGACGGAAACCGTCTGAATTTTAACTAAAATGCTAAAATTGTGAAGATTGCAGTAATTTAGATGACTTAATGATGCTAGTTCCCGATGTATTGTATTGTCAAAAACAGCCCATATGTATGTAGCAGAAGCATTCTACTGTCCAATGAGTAAATACACGTTTACATTTTAACAATTTTGTAAAACTGCTAAATTTTGGGGCCAAAAAGAGATCTTACTGAACCTAATCCTTTCCTTTGTAAACCGTTGATACATTACACAAAAGAAAATTCAAAATGAGTTACATAACAGATTTTCGAATATAAATCAATTAATCGTTCCTATTTCTTAGTTGAACGTAACATTAACTTGATTCTATATTTGAAACAATCTGATACTATCGAAAATCGGAATACACAATTTTTATAACTAAAGCCTTAACATGTTAATATATATGAAATATCTTTTTTTGAAGAAAATGAAAATATTTTTTTTTTTTTTTACTGAAGAATAGAAAAATTTCAAACCAAATCTTAGGCATTCATTTCGTTTTCATAACATTAAAGATAGACTTAGTTCAAGTGATAAGAAATGACAGAATTTTCTTATACTCTGCCAAAATGATGTCTTTACTATGTTTTTTTTAATGATTAAAAGTATGGGTCACCGCACTTTTTTTGAAGGTACGAGCCGTTCAAAATTGCCAAACTTTGCTGAGATTGTTCATGAAAAAAACACACTTTGGTGCATAGAAAGAAATCTATGAGAGATAATTTTGAAATTAAATATGAGAAGATAGGTTTTGTAATATATTTAAGAAAATAAAAAAAAAATGGTGTCCTCGAACTTGTTTTCTTACAATAAAAAAATGTCCGTATATGTCCAGTATAAATTTTGTACTTAAAGAGTTATCTCCCCTAAAATTATTTATTTTAAAAATGAATTTTAATAGCACAACTATTTGGTATTTGTTAAAATATTTTTGAGATTGCAATGAATAACGAAGTGGTCTTTATATACAAAAAAACAGTGTAACCACGAAATTCCAAATTGGCAGATTTGGGCAAATTTAAAGATACTAGACCGATTATAAACTGTGATTGTACAACAAAAGATTTCGGTATATTCCTGAACTACCCTAACAAGTTTTAGAAATGAAATATCGTAGTTTACAATAATGATACAATTCTGAAAAATGTTTACCACAGATTGGAGCACTTCCATTCCAGGTTTTATCATCCATACATTGCCGAGTCAGACTACCAGACGTCAATTCATAGCCAGTGATACAAGCGTAAGTTATTGTATCTTGGTAATTTGTACCAGTCTGGATAGCAACAGAGAACCTCACGCCTGCAAGGTTTGGACAACTTATTATATCTGCAAAAGTATAAAACGATAAATTTTTGAGGGATTTCATTTATAAGTGAAATTTTAGGTACAATAATTATGAATGTTGGGCTTATGATGAAAACTCGAATCAGCACATATAAATACAGTACGAATATATATAGAAAGTAAAATAAACACAAGAAAGTACAAAAGAGTGGCGAAAGATACAAGAAAGACATTATGAAATGGCCATGGGGGTAAAAAGGAAAAAGATAAAAAGAAAACCGGTGAGTATTTTCTTTTTACAAAACTTTGACAGAACCCATAACCACAAACGGCTTCAAGATTACCGTTGGATTGTCAATGATTTCATGCACATTTTTTTATGATACGATTAGAGATGATTGTATATGACACACTATACAGACTTTTTCTTAATGGATATAAAAAATAAACACGATTGTATGTCGAACACACACCACACTTTTGCATATCTGAATACAAACATTTCAAATTATATAAGCATTACGGGATAAAGATCCTCAAATTGACTTTATACACAAAATACACATTGGTAGAGAATGGTCCCTAAGAAATCTATGTTTCTTCATACAAATTATTATATAATGCTTTGGATTATGGATTTTCAAATATAAACCAATTAATAGTTTTTGAATTTAAAATCATTTTGGAAATCACATGAAAAATTGGCATATACACATTTTGTTTATTGATTTAGCTTAACATGTTTAAGAAATGCAATATCCTATTTAAAGATAAAGATACAACTATTGAATAATGTTATTAACCGCAGACTGGAGCACTTCCGAACCAGGTTCCATTAGCCATACATTGACGAGTCAAGCTACCAGAGGTCAATTCATAGCCAGTAATACAAGCGTAAGTTATTGTGTCTTGGTAGTTCCCACCCGTCTGTGTAGTAATATTAGAGAACTTGACGTCTGTAAGGAGTGAACATCCTACTATACCTGCAAAAAAATGAAACTTTATGTATAAGTTTGAGTTATTTCATTCATTAGTGAAATATAAAGGTAAAATATTAATGAATGTTAGGATTATAAAAAAAAAGTCTAATGAGCATTTAATGATGATATGAATAATGCGAAATAAAAAACACTCGAGACAAAAAAAAAATTCCAAACATTTTTTTTATTTACAAAAGTTTGACAAAATCAACCACAAAATGCATGTAAATAATTGTACGCTAATTACTTATTTCTTGCACAAGTAATTCATAATAGCTGTTTAAAATCAATTAATACTTTTTTTGTTTAAAAGAAATGAACATGAACATGATTGACTAGGAAAAACCCATGACACTATTTAATACATAAACACACACATTTTTGTAATAGTATAAGAATCACGAGATAATATATTTAATTTGATAATAAAAACTGACACAGAGCATTATTAACAAGGTTTTCGCAAATGATTCCTTGACAATCGTTGTTTCATTACACATAAACAATTCACAATGACTTGATTACTTTTAATCGAATTCAAACTTTTTAATAGTGTCTATACTGAGTGCCAATGAAAAATCAACACTTTGTTTTTCAAAATTAGAATTTATATTAGAAATGATAATCTTTCAAACAAAATTGTTCATGAAAATTAACAATTTTAACAAAGATCGATATCAAACAAAAATGTGTCATTGTCATTTTTCGTACGCAATAGGTAAACGAAACATCAAATGTCGAATCATCAACTCACGTTCCTAACAAAAAATGAAACAACTCCGTGGTGCAGCGTAATCTCAACAGAGCCGTGGAATTGATCATCCTGAACGTTTAATGTGATCCTGAGGAATGTTATTCCACTTGTCCCGCAAAGCAAACTTAAGCTGACTTTATGTTATTGGTCGTTGCTTTCATCGTCTAAACCATGTCAAATTTGCTCGATCGGACCATAATCCTGCGAAAAGCATGACTTTTGGCCAAGGCGGGTGCCAAATGTCTATGTAACCACCACTGACGGTTTTTGGTACATAATGAATTATTTTTGGTCTACAGAATTCGATGTTTACGCCAGACAGCCGTTTAGATATCACTAAGGAAAGACTGTGGTGATCTTTAACAATTTTTGCGCAAACGGAGCTTAACTGCAATTGCGCCAAAGGTTCTACCGTGACCATCATTGAACTCTAGAGTGACCTTTGAACATCCATAAAAGTTGATATCGGATATGTTTAAGACCAGATGTATCGGTCATGCTGAGCATTTCTTGCTTTTTGTATCTCGGGATGTAGATTATCATTAAATGATCCATTTTGGTTGAATTTGAGGATGATTTGGGTTATTGTAGAGGCTACAACTTTAGTCTTCTCGTAATTGTATGCTGTGAAAGGCTTCATTGGATCATGCATAAAACTGCATGTCGTTGGTTGTCAAAAAATCCGGACATTTACTCAGATGTTTATTGCAGTTTCTTAACAATAAGGGCGGGAAAAATCATGACATTAGCCAAGCTTCAAATGACAAAATCGTGAAAATTGTGCGTAGGTTGAAAAGCGGTGAACTCGGTTTATGTCCGTTCAAAATAACCCTTACTCCGCATTTGTTCTAAAAATCACTCTACCGTAAAATTGTCGACAATTGTCTAAAAGTTATTTTTAACCAACTATACAAAGCTATAGTATAAATCAAATAAAAGTTATAAGATATTTTTGAAAAACAAAAGTGTTGCGTTTTTATTAGCACTCAGTATATTTAAATCAAAGCAACTTAACTGGAGTTATATTTTGGATACCACCTCATTGTAGCAAACATCTGCATACAAACCTTTTTCATTATTACAGTCTTAACAGGTTTAAGAAATAAAATATCCTATTTAAACATAAAGATAAAACGTTTAAAAAATATTTTGTTTTACCGCAGACAGGAACACTTCCATTCCAGGTTTTATCATCCATACATTGCCGAGTCAGACTACCAGACGTCAATTCATAGCCAGCAATACAAGCGTAAGTTATTGTGTCTTTGTAGTTTGAACCAGTCTGGGCAGCAATAGAGAAGTTCACGTCTGCAAGGCTCGGACAACTTACTATCTCTGCATAAGTAAATGTAATATTTAGGTGAATTAATAAAACATGTAAGGACTATGAAAATCAAAACTCGAATAGACACATATAAGTATAGTATGAATATAGAAATAAAATAAAACGAGTAAGAGAGCATAAAAACTTCCGTACATATATATATTCTTTCCAGTTACGAGGAGGGTTGGGATCTCGCCAACATGTTTAACCCCGCCACATTTTTTTGTATGTGCCTGTCCCAAGTCAGGAGCCTGTAATTCAGTGGTTTTCGTTTGTTTATGTGTTACATGTTTGGTTTTCGTTCATTTTGTATCTAAAAAAGGCTGTTAGTTTTCTCGTTTAAATTGTTTTACATTGTCTTATCGGGGCCTTTTATACCTGAATATGCGGTATAAGCTTTGTTCATTTTTTAAGGCAGTACGGTGACCAATAGTTGTTAATGTCTGTGTCATTTTGGTCTCTTGTGGACAGTTATCTCATTGACAATAATACTACATCTTCATTTTCATATTTGTTCACAAAGCTTTGATAAAAATATGTATTTTTTACATAAAATTGACAATAACCCCTCAATGTACAAATTGTAAGAGAATGGTCCATTAGAAATTTGCGTTACCTCGCACATAACTAATTCACAATGAGCTGGATTTTGAATTTTCGAATAACAACCAATTAATAGCTTCTGTTTCTATTGAAAATACATTGATTTGATTACATTTAGAAACCACCTGATACTTAAACTATCAAAAGTCAATATACACATCTTTTTCATAAATTAAGCTTTAACTTGTTTAATCAATAAAATATTTTAATAGACAATAATGTTACAACTTTTAAAGATGTTTTTACCGCAGATTGGAGCACTTCCATTCCAGGTTTTATCAACCAGACATTGACGGGTCAGGCTACCAGACGTCAATTCATAGCCAGGGTTACAAGCGTACGTTATTGTGTCTTGATAGTTCCCACCAGTCTGTGTAGTTATACTAGAGAATTTCACGTCTGCAAGGCATGGACAACTAACTATAACTGCAAAAAGTATAAAACTTTGTTTCTAAAGTTTGAGTTATTTCATTTATGAGTGCAATATTTTGGTAAAATATTTATAAATGTTTGGCGTATGATGAAAACTCATATCAACGCTTAAAAAAAAGTATGAAAATAGAAAATCTGAAAAGAAAAAATATCAACGCAATGAATAAACAGACAAAATGTCGGTTAAAAATATTTTTTTCTTTTTAGATATTGGACACTACCCACCACCACAAATTGCCAAAGAATTATCGTTTGATTTTTGGCTAATATCTTTGAAACAAGCACACGGTTAATATGTTTTTGATCTTTCTGTTTCTGTATTACTCCCCAATTACTATATACTAGTGTTAGGAGCACTTTCTTTATATTTTGAAATGAAGTAGCGAACTTCCTTCAAAGTGGACAAAATTGACACAAAACAAACAACATTAACAGTTATACACTATTGACTATTTTACTGGATAAATATATATATCACAGTGAATTTGTTTAATCAGGGATCAAGTAGAATCCGTGATTTGTTAAGGAATATGCAGAATCACTAAAATCATTAGTAATTATATATTATTCCTGAAAATGACCAGTGATTTTACATGAAATAATTATTCTACAAATTCCCTTATATGATTTCGAAGATTATCAATAATGTTAGGATCCATTTTTTTTTTATTATAGACATTTATCATTGTTTTCTTTCATATTCCTTGCCAGATGAAATAATTTTGCTTTTTAACACAGAGGATGATTTAAAAGATATAACCAACACAGGGTTTCGAGATAAAGTTAAAGACTTCAAAATTAATGATATTAACATTGCCTTTATAACGATAACATTACATGTATTGGTTTTTTTTTTAAATCAAGCGTCATATAGATGTTCATGTCCTATGTGTTAATCCACAGAGCATGTTATATGTGGTACGTGTTAAAAAATCGGCGAAGAAGATTTTGGAACATCAGTTTTGTGGGGTTTTGTTGTTTTTACTTTTGTTCAAATGAACAACAGCTTCAAACTGAAAAACAGAAAAACAAGCAAAACTAAAGAGAAATAGAATATTTTTTAAGAGGAAGCTGGCATTTGGTGTAATATTTTCATAGCAATTCCACACAATAAAAAAGATAAGGGAAACTAAAAAAACAAATTGTTCTGTGCCTGGTCACAAAACATGGTATCTAACTGAAACCAGTGTGGGGTTGCTAATGTCCTTTCTTTGTGGGAACCTTCAAATATATTTAGTAAACACTTTATTTCTCTTAGGCATGTCTGATTCGATATGCGAAGGAAAAGGTTTTTTAAATGTGGATATTGTTGTAAAAACAGATTTAAAGCATATTATATTAATATTGTGTTCAACACTTTAATATATTGTGCCTAAAATTTTAGAAATTTGGGTTATGATTTTGACATATTGTGCTTCACATTTTACAATTAATGTTTATAATAATGTTTTAAAATGATTTTATAGAATAAATCATTTGACTTTTATTAATTTCTTTAATTAATAAAACTATTTCTTCATTTCATTTATTATGTATAATGTGTCAATATATTGTAAGGATTTAACTAATTTGTACCTTTACATCATTTGGCTTTTTTAACATTTTTTATTCGTGCGTTATGATGAGTCTTATGTAGACGAAACATGCGTCTGGTGTTAATATAAAATGTCAATCCTGATATCTTTGATAATCTCGTTTTTTTTGGTAAACTTTGGTGAGTTACACATTAAGCTATTTTTAATACGGAATTTATCAGATCAATACAATTCTTTAATTAGGACAATTTGCACACTGTGTGATTAGTTATATATGTGTATGGATGTTTGAATAGAAACCTGTTTGTATTTTGATATATTTCAATAGTAATACACATGAATGTGTTACACATGGAGACCACTTCATACTATAAAAAATTCACATGTTTTAATGTAAAAAATTAAAACATTTAACAAAAATATTAAGTACGACGTTTATAAACAAAATCTACAGCGTATTCGTACCACAGACTGGAGAACTTCCATTCCACGTATCCCTTATACATTCACGAATCAGGTCGCCAGAGATCAATTCATATCCAGTATTACATTTGTACGTAGTTGTGTCGTTTTCCTGGATACCAGTCTGTTCAGTTATAGTAGCAAAATCTACTTCTTCAAGGTCTTGACATTCTATAACAGCTGCAATGGTAAAAAACAAATAAAAAACGGTTTTTGTTAAGTGATGAGATTATTAGAATAGAAAATGTACATAGTTATTAATGATAGATTGTGGAAAAATCAAGTGAAAACTTTAAATTAAAGAAGAATGGTAGAAAACAAAACAACGGCCAAGACAGTACGTACAACATAAGTTCTTTTAACAAAAGATTGCAAATCAAATCGTACACTGTCATAGGTTGGATCATGAAAGATTAATGTTAATTTGCACAGAATGAGTCTATATTGGTAACTGATATTTTATGTTTAAACAAATTGACTTAGTATTTAAAATAGCAATAGAGTGACAGATGAATTTCACTATCTTTCCAAACCAAAAGAATATTTGTGATGATGAAGTATAAGTTACGAATATTAGAAAATACAAACCAGAGGTTTCCAATAATATGTCTTACCTACGTTATCCTTCGACATAATAGGGCCAATTATTGTACCTTTAAATTTTATAAACGACGTTGTAGTCTAGAAATCCCAGACGATTTAAACCACAATCTGGTCGTTTATTTCAAATGATTTAAGTTGATGAAAATAACATAAATCCTATATTGTTTTATTGATAACGAAATTCTTCAGATTCCAATATTTTCCCCCGACCAGTTTAGATATATCAAAATAAAGGGGTGTCGTTAAGTTCTTGATTGAGATACCATCAAAAATAGTTTCGTCGGGTTTTGTCACACAATTTTATTAACTTGATTGAGATTACCCAAAACTTCCTTATTTGCAAATTATGCACATTAAAAAAAATCCAGTTTATAATTATAGCTTCCCTTAAGGGGGATCGGGATTATTCGACTGCGCATAATTTCACGCATGAATTACCATGCGCGTACGAAAATTTTGTTTTCACATTTAAATTGATAAAAAAAAAATGAACGTATTTTTGTCACTAAAAATATGTTATCGTTTTTATGTGTATCTGTGAAAAGCTCAAAATGACATTTTACCCTATTTCACCATTTTCTTGTCATAATTTTGGGTTTTAATAAAAATATTTTTTTTCCTTATCGGTGATCTACACTTTTTTTTTATCTAATTTGCGTATTCTTTAAAGCTATGTTTTAGCTTTTTATATTACAGTTTTAATTTGGACCAAGAGTCACAGACAGTTTTTAATTTTGATATCCCGATAAAATATGTCGATACCTCTTTTTTCCCTAGCATTTCATTAAAAAATTGTCTCTTTTATATACCCGGTTAAAAGTAATATTTTTAGCTTAAATGATCCGGGCAACCTTATTTTTTCGACCAATTTGATTCACTCTCGATAAAAATGAAAATAACAAAAATTACGGCATTTCTGACAGAATCTTTAAAGAGCCGTTGTGTAGTGGTTCGTGCATCGGACTATTAGCACAAAGGTTCATGGTTCGATTCCCATTTCGGGAATAAAATTTCTGGACTGAATTTTCGGCTCTCTCTTGAGTATGCTCTTGAAGAACCGATGACAGTCCGTCGGAAGGGAACGATAAATAGCTGACCCGTGTTAAGAGAGAGTCATATCTCTTGCACGTAAAAGACACCCTTGTAGACACCTTTTTTGTTTCCCAATTAGATATGAATAAATATGTTTAAACTAAACAAAGATAACCTTCGAATATACCCGATTCACCTTACTTTCAATTTTAAGAAAAGTCGGAGACTTGTATTTTCCCTTAAATTCCTTCGATTGAAAGGATACGTACATTTAATGAAACATAATGCATGGTAGGTAAGATGCCCGGCTGACATAATGCTTTGTATTAGTTTTGAATAAATCGAGTGATATGACATGCGTATAGGCAGACTGAATATAGTGCAAGTATAATAAAGTTATGAATTATACAGAAGTTTTTGTGTTGAGTTATTTTTGTTTATGAATTGCGATTTATATCTCCCTAAGACAAGATACTAAGGCTTTATCTGCGTTGGTTAAAGCTTAAACATCTCTTTTAATTTGTCTTTAAGTTTAGAAGGAGTAATACGTGTGAAGATCTAAAAACGTCAAATAATTAAGTTCTGTTACATATGAAAGAGTTTCAAGATAAAGCCCTCTAAAAGATTTTCTGATTATTTAAGTATCCACATTTAGTGCCAAATAGTTAATTAAACATAATAATGCTAAAGCCCACATTAACCAGTACTACACACTATGTGGACATACATATTTTGCTCACATGTGCTCACACTACGACATACATGTGTATTTAGCATATGGTTTTATTTTATTAATTTATTTGTATTGTTTTCCTTGTGCATTTGTTTTATCTGCATTTGTTTTAAACAATCATTGTTTATATATATTTTTAAATTATTCAGCTCAGCAGTGGGCACTTTCATTATCATTAAAACCACCGTGTAGAACGCCACATGCGGGGTGTCGGCTATGTTTGACACGGGGTGGCAATTTCGAAGCGAAGAAAAACTATCAAAGTAAGTTAAAGTATCAAAATTTCTTTATTTAGAATTCTTAGTACCATATAATGTACTGCACGGAAGGAACTGAAACACAATCTATTTCCTGCAAGCAAAATCAGTCGTTTTAAGTGCCCTGTTTTCTCAAACACCTCTCCCTAGTTTTCCGTGTTGCAGATTTTGAGGCTTCATATGCAAATTTCTGAATAAAAACCTACTTAAGACGACTTCCCTCTGCATCGTTTATATAGAATTGAATTCCTATTATGGAATTTAACCAAATACCAGCTTCATACTTAAAATTGATTGGTTATAAAACTAGTTTTTCATCAAAATATAAAGTGTCGCTCGGGGTGTCAGATTTTGCATCTCAAGGGGTAGATGCCTTTTAATAAAAAACGAACAGATTTGAATATGAATCATGTAAATCGGTCTTTATCTGATACTTTTTAATTCAAACATATCTGCTATATTATGATAACAAATAAAAAAACTGTAAGTACTTCATTTTGCCTGTTTTTTAAGTCATATAAGTCATGTGCTTTTGATTTCATATATAATAAAAAATGACTCAAAATATTTTGTGTGAAGCTGGAAAATAATTTCTTTTCCTCTCCAGTCACTATCATGGTCAGATAAAAGTCACTAATGTGGCTCAATGCACCGAAACATGGAGAAAAATCATAGAACAGACCTCAATATAAGATTTTGCCGAAGCCACCAACAGTCAAACTTTATCATTGGCATTAAAGTTCTTCATCAGATTCCTCACACAAGCGCTTGTGCATGCTGCAAAAAAACACTCACTCCGAAACGAAATCGATAACTCTCTCAAATGAAACACTCACCGGCATCTTTATCATCAAATGACAATACAGCTTCAAGGAGACCTGAAGACGATGACACTACTATTCTCAACAATTTCAAAAAGCGATTCAAAATCTTAAAAAACTTTCTATGGCTGTTAATTTTCTATCTTTTATCCGAAAAGTAAAAGCAAATAAATATACGTTCGTCAATATTTCTCTTCGTCTTTTCTTTGGGAGGGTCAGATTTATGTCAAAAAGAATAAAATCGGAAATATGGTATCGGGAAACAACTAAGAGGTTTTGGAAAACTTGCTACAACCTTTTTTACATCCTACTAGAAGACCAAATAAATACAAAGCAAACAATTATTGGGTATAGACAAGTGTTTGAAACTTTTTCTTTGTAAAAGAGCACATGAGGCTCTTAAAGATTAAGGTCTACGAATGAAAGGCCGTAAAGAGCTTGCCATCCGCCAAAATTTTGGTCTTTAAAAGTTTGAAGGAATGTCGGGTGACAATTGGCAGCAATCGATATTTGTGTTTGTAACCAGTGGATTACGGGCGTCATTGTTTCATATAACGGAACTTGGGGGAAATTGCCTTTCTTGTATCAACTCGGTTCTTTCTAGTGCCAGTGACATATTTGGAACACAATCACATTATGTTAATGAAAGCACAGTAGACATCTTGTATCAAAGAAACCATGTCAGCCTCATGGAACATGATGAAATTTTTCAATGTTAGAACCAAGATATCTTAAACAGAGGTCAGACTTTGGGATACTAAGTATCAAGGTCCATGGCGATGAAGTCTAATAGTATATTTTGACTTGGGACTGCAAAACTTGTTTCTGCGTCTTGGGGGTCGGCCATTCTGTGCTCACATAAGCTTTCTATAATATGTTCAATACTTTTTGGTCCACCTATTAAATTTACCATTCGGATAAAAGTTAGGAAATCAGAAGCCAAATTATTTTTTGAATCGCTGTTTTGAAAAAGTTAAGAATAGTAGTGCCATCCTTTTCATGTCTCCTTGAAGCTGTATTATCATTTGATGTGAAAGATTCCGGTGAGTGTTTCATTGACGAGAGTAGCCGAATTCGTTTCGAGTGAGTACTTTTTGTAGTGTGCACGAGCGCTTTCGGGAGGAGCCTGATGATGAACTTTGATGGAGTGTGACTGTTAGTGGCTTCGGCAAAATCTTATATAGAGGTCTGCTCTGTGATTTTCTCCAGGTTTCGGTGCATTGAACCACAGCCGTGAATTTTTCTGACCATGATAGTAACTTAAAAGGAAATGAAGTCATTTTCTAGCGGTAAAAAAAATAAATTGAGTAATTTTTTACTATTTATGAAATCAAAAGCACATGTCTTATATGACTAAAAAACAGACAAAATGAAGTACTTTTAGTTTTTAATATGTTATCATCATATAGTATATGTGTTTGGATAAAAAAGTATCAGTAAAAGACCGATTTACATGATTCATATGCAAATCTATTCGTTTTTTATTGGAAGCCTTTACCCCTTGAGATGCAAAATCTGACACCCCGAGCGACACTTTATATTTTGATGAAAAACTAGTTTTATAACCAATCAATTTTAAGTATGAAGCTGGTATTTGGTTAAATTCAATAATAGGAATTCAATTCTATATAAATGTTGCAGAGGGAAGTCGTCTTAAGTAGTTTTTTATTCAGAAATTTGCATATGAAGCCTCAAAATCTGCAACACGGAAAACTAGGGAGAGGTGTTTGAGAAAACAGAGCACTGAAAACGACTGATTTTGCTTGCAGGAGATAGATTGTGTTTCAGTTCCTTCCGTGCAATACATTATATGGTACTAAGAATTCTAAATAAAGAAATTTTGATACTTGAACTTACTTTGATAATTTTTCTTCGCTTCGAAATTGCCACCCCGTGTCAAACATAGCCGACACCCCGCATGTGGCGTTCTACACAGTGAAAACATAAGTCCATTGTATTCTATTATTTTTACACTATGAAATCTATATGAGTACACTTACATACAGATTAATATTGTTCGTATGACATTCATTTACTGGAATCGACATTAGAATGAGTTTGTGTGCATCGATTAAGCCTGTTTACCAAGGCGATGACATGTAAACATGGAAGTTGACATTAGATCGATCGAAACATACGTGAAACTATATAGGGAGATTTCTCAGTGGACGTACACACAAGGTGTAATGTTACAACAAGAAATTATAAAGTGTCTGTATATCAAAATATTCTATAATAAAATAAAGAATGAAATGGAGATTATATCAGAGAAACAACAACCCAATAAAAGAAAAAGTAAAGCAGTGGGATAAATAAAGTCAAACAATGAAAAATCATTTTATGAATGTGAGTATTACCCTTTTTGTTTTACTTCGATCTAAACAAAGACTCACCTTTGCAAAATTCAACGCCCGTGACACCAGTTTTCCCTTCGGTCGTTCCGTTATTCGGACAAGATTCACAGGCAGTTTGGTTCACCCAGTATTCATCTGCTGGACATTTAATGCAGGTTTTCCCATCTTCATCAATAGTAGATCCATCCGAACATGCAGCTGAAACTAAAAGAACATAGTTTCAATGTTCCCCATTTGGCACACATTATCTATCAAAGAGCAATAACAAACAAAAACATATTTTTTCTTCCTTTAAACGATTTACACATATCTTAAATAAATGATGACCTGCAAGCAACTACGATGCAATTTCCAATATAATTAATATTTTCAAAGGGCGTCTTTAAAACCGAATCTGTCTGACGTGACAAAACGCAATATTTGATCGCTGACAACCTTGAAATTAAAAGTATACTATAAGTGCCTCAATTATTTTTAATACAAAAGTTTGCTAATCTTCTTTACGAAACGTTCCAAAATATAAATATAAAGTGTATGAAGTAAGGAAGACGTTATTGCATAAAACGAAACATGGAAATACGAAAACAACTGAAGAAACACATAGCAACACGAATCACACGTCAAACATTTATTATTTCTACGTGTAAGAAGTTGTTTCCGCTAGTGAAAATCGTTGTGCTACTTTATGTATCTGATTCTTAACATTATACACAGCATTGCCTTAGATTTCTTCATAATACCAATTTTGTTTTGTTCCACTGGTATTTTGACTATCAGACTTTGAGTTATATGTTAAAAACTAACATTTCTTAAAAATCAACATTTTCTACATCAATACAAGAAGAAAAATACAGAATTCTTTGGATATACCAAATCGAAAAAACAATGATCAATTGGCAAAATGGCAAAAATCCCGCTGCAAATGTTTGCACCTGTCCTAAGTCAGGAATCTGATGTACAGTAGTTGTCGTTTGTTTATGTAATATATACGTGTTTCTCGTTTCTCGTTTTGTTTATATAGATTAGACCGTTGGTTTTCCCGTTTGAATGGTTTTACACTAGTAATTTTGGGGCCCTTACTAGCTTGTTGTTCGGTGTGAGCCAAGGCTCTGTGTTGAAGGCCGTACTTTAACCTATAATGGTTTAATTTTTAAATTGTTATTTGGATGGAGAGTTGTCTCATTGGCACTCACACCACATCTTCCTATATCTATCAAACGTTAAACGAATTGAAAATAGTTGACAGTATGTGTACGACGATAAAAAAATAAAGTAATTTTGATAAAAAAAATCAATTTTTTGTATATACCTGTGCACAAGAAACAAATATTTACTTGTAAGTATTCTTACAGATTTTTCTTGATATTTTTTTATTTTCCACAGCTGGCTTTCACAGTATGTTGTTTCACAGTTAGTCTAAAAGTCGCATTAGACAGACCTTGCAAATGAACAACTTTGGAAGGAAATGTATTAATTCTGAATATCCTTTACCGTTAAGAAAGATCAAATTTGACATCTTTGATTGAAAACTCAAAGGAACAAGTTGAACAGCATTCTATCAGTTTGATTTTTAAACAGCATTTTGTTTCGACTTTATTTCAGATTCAAAACTGAAGGAACAAAAGTATTTGAAAAAAATGGCCAATTAATTTTATGTATTAAATAATCTAAACACAATAAGGCACATGTCACTATAAAAAAACACCAAGAGATGTGTGAATACTTACATCGAATTATTAAGAACAATCTTGAAATACATTTTGAATTTCTCCGTTAAAAATCTCATCTGGTTTACGAAAAATTCACCAGAAAAGTATTGTATATGTGACACTTAATATGATCGGAGTTGAAAGGTGAATCTCATCATATGTTGCAGATGTCTAAATGTTTTTCATGTAAAAGTATTTTTTCATTAATGTAAAATTAAAAGTATGAAACAGACTGATGATTTTTTTTTGCGAAGAAAAACAAAAGAAACCAGAATTATTTCACATTGACAACTGAATATCTGAAGTCAATTCATCTTCGGAAAAAAGATGACCACTGTTATCGAATTACAAATTAAAGAAAATCTTGAAATTCATTCTGAATATCTGAGCTGAAAAATCTCATCTGGCTGATAAAATACCAGAACAGTATTGTATACCATATGCCACATTTACTATGATCTGAGTTCAAAGGTGAATATCACCATATGTTGACAGAACTCAACATGTGTTTTGAATAATAATGTTATCATTAGTGTGAAGGTTAAAAAAATGAATAAGGAAAATTTAAATTGAAAAAAAAACATATTTAGTAGCAAAATCATAACTCAAACATAAAAAGAAGGGGAAATATATGTAAGTATGCGTACAGATAGATAAAACAAATTCCTTTTCCTCATGACAATTAACATTATAAAATAATTTTGATGAACAAAGAAATCAAACACTTCTATAATTTTGCATAAGAAAAAGACATTTAGTTGTAAGTACACTAACATATTTTTTTTAATATATTAGTTTCCACAGCTTACTCAAACAGTATCATATGTGATATAGATGTTAGCAACTAAAAATAAGTTTTGATTACCAATTGACAGACCCACCAATATGACAATTTTTAAAGAAAATATATTCATTTTGGATATACCTTACAGTGAGGTTAAAAAAACATTCTTTTCTTTGTCGCATTAAGTTCAAATATAAAACTGTAGGATTTTCTTTATAGTAAAATTGGAAAATCAATTAAATGCAGTAAGTAATGTTAACACAATTCATTCTGTATACTTCTGTAGATAAATATAATCCAGCTTATGAAATGTAACCAGCCGTATTGGATACCAGATGTAATGCTCAATATGATTGAAGTTTAAAGGTGAATCTCACCATATGTTGACAGATGTCTACATGTGTTTTTTTAAATAATGACTTCATTATTAGTGTGAAATTAGAAATATAGATAAGAATGATGAATTTTGTTGCGAAAAAAAAAACAAAAGTAACAAGATTTGCTTCAATCATAGGAGTCAAATTTCATAATTAAAAGCTGTCGATAATTTTATGTTATTTTTTTGGAGTCAAACAGATTTTTTTTCAAAGATGAACTGAAGTGACTTTAGATATCCAGTTTAATAACAAATTTGTGCGCCTGTCCCAAAACATTGAAAATACAAAGTCCACACAAACACTATAAAAAGTTTAGCAACACAAACCACTTTAAACAGCGGGTAAAGGCATGTGCTATGTACAGATCCTACTGATGAGCAGTTCTTGTTCCAGTAGTGAAAATCATAATATATCGAATTAAGTTCAAATAAAAACTGTATGAAAAATGATATTCAAAAATGTGAATCAATTATAAACATGAATATGTAATATATAATGCAACTTTTAAAGGAATAAGCGATTCAAATTTTGACAAAGCCAAAACATTGAAAATACAAAGTCCACACAAACACTATAAAAATTTTAGCAACACAAACCATATTAAACAGCGGGTAAAGGCATGTGCTATGTTGAGATCCTGCTGATGAGCAGTTCTTGTTCCACTAGTGAAAATCGTCACACAGCCATTAATTTCAATAAACATTAAAATTGCTTGAAAACTGTTCATGATACAAATCTTATTTTTGTCCACTTTTATTTTGATGTCTCTACTATCAGATTTTGACATTCATTAGGGCAAAGGATCATCAAATTTGACATTTTGGGCCAAAAACTCAAATGCACACATTGAAGAGAATTCCTTCAGTTTAATTTAAAAATAATCATTAAGTGTACAAATTCCAATGAAACTGTTTAAAAATAATGCTATAAAAATGTGAACTCAATTATAAACAGTAAATAATGTATACATAATGAATACCTGATTCGGTCGACGGAACCAAGAGATGAATGACCACTGTAATCGAATTACAAAGGAAATTCGTGAAATTCGTTCTAAATATTTCAGTTGAAAAATATAGGATTGCTGAAGAAATGTAACAAGAAAAGAATTTTCTACCGTATGTGCCACTCACTATGGTCGGAGTTCAGAGGTGAATATTACCATATGTTGACAGAACTCAACATGTGTTTTGAATAATGATTTTATTATTAGTGTGAAGGTGAAAATATCAATAAGACTGATAAATATTTTTTCGTAACTGAAGATAGAAAAACAACCATAGATGAAAGATTTACCGGTGAATAAACGAGTTAAACGATTTAAATGGTATTTGATACCTTTAACTACTAAACATCGAATTAAACATCAATTCAGCCAAAGACAAAATCGGGTTGAAGTGCATATTTCTTAATTTGGGTTCACTGACATATCTGTATTTCAAAGATATTTCTGAGTGCTGTAAAAAAAAAATCAAACGAAATTTTATTTTAATTTTGTTTTGTTCCAAGTTGATGTCTCTTTTTTCATATCAAAAATGTTGACAAATCAAGCTGTTCAGCAACGTTTTTATCATTGATGGTAGAAATATAAAGATGTCGTAAAAAGAAAAGAAAAAAAATGAAAAAATAACGAACTCTTAGGACAATTCACATTGGAAAAATATTGATCATATGGCATAATCCAGACTAAGACGTTAAACGAATAGAAAATTTGATTGAGGATCAGAGAAATTAAATGTTTCAATACTTTTGCATGTGAAAAAAAACCCGTATAGTTGTAAGTTCTCTGAAAGATTCTTTTAAATATTTTAGATTCTACACTCAACTCTTCGAAAGAGGGTTTGAGTACAGTTTTACAGACCTTGCAATAATTTTTTTTGTAAGGAACAATATTAATGCCTTTACGGTGAAGAAACACCAAATTCGACATCTTTAGTTGAAAGGGAACTTATTGGTCAAAATTCATTCGGTTTAATAAAGAAAACAACATTTGAATTGATAAATTATATACAGTAAATAATATAACACAATTAGTCACATGTTACTGTCGAAAACACTCAATATAAATGACTACTGTCATCGAATTACTAACTTTTAAGGTAAATCTTGAAATTCATTCTGAATATCTCTATTGATAAATCTCATTATGGCTTAAAATATGTCACCAGGAAAGTATTGTATACCGTATGTGACACTCACTTTTATCGGAGCTCACCATATGTGACACTCACTATTATCGGAGTTCACCATATGTTGACAGATGATAAGTTTTTTTTTTTAATATAATAAATAAAATAAAAATTGTAACATTCACTATCATCGAAGTTCAAGGATGAATCTCACCATATGTTTACAGATATCTACATAGTCTTTTTTTAAGAATAATGCTATTATAAGTGTAAAATTGAAAATATGAAGAATGTTGCATTTTTTATCGACGGAAAATAAAGAAGCGAAACAATCATTGAACGATTTGAATATTTTTTGATAACTTTAACTACTGAATTTTGAATAAAAATCAAATCAATGCAGTTCAGGGAAAAATCAGTGTTAATTGCATCGTTCTTAATTTGGTTTCACCGGCATATCTGTATTTCAAAGATATTCTGAGTCCTGTACACATTTCAAAGCAACACGAATAACACCTTAAACAATGGGTATACGCATGTGCTTTCTACTTGTAAGCATGTGTTGCTCCACTGGTGAAAATCATCGTGCTATTTATACACTATCTAATTCCTTAAATAATTGAATGCTTCTTTTTGAAATTTATTTTGGCGTAAAATCGTTGACCGAAGTACATTTTGTATGAAGCGTCATTCCATTGAAAAACGCAGGGTCAACGCTTTTACAACCCCTTTAAATTCAATAAAGGAAGCATTCAATACTAGTAACTACAGATGTTTGCTAGGAATATAAAACACGAGTTCTATCAAGTTTTTCCTTCATGTTCTTTATTGCGGAAGCTCTTGTCATCATTATGGTTACATTTCATTTTGAAATGATTACATGCATTTATGTTTCATTCTTATACGTTATTTTGATTGGCCTACAGCAATCTCGCATCCTTCTGAAATTAACATTCATTACACAATGAAATGTAACACTCATGATGACACGAGTTCACACGATAAAGTGCACAAGTAAATTATAGACAAAAACTGTATAGAAATCGTGTTTCCATGATCTACGTAAAAATGTAATCATAAGTATTGTTTGTATCTTTTAGTAATTTCATAGGGTTGTAAAAGCGTTGACTGTTCGTGAATATTTAGAATGAAGCTTCAACACTTTATACAAAATGTACGTCTGTCAACGCGTTAACACGCTAATGAATTTTCAAAAAGAAGCATACAATTCTTAATTGAATGTTAATTTCACAATGATCCAGTATTACTGTTAGCCAATCAAAATAACGTATCATAATGCATTCTGTACATTGCCTTCCCATAAACCTCTTCATGAAATAATAGTACTTTAGTCCACTGCTAATTAGAAGTCTCTACTATCAGACTTTGAGTTATATATTGAAAACGTTGACAAAGTAACGTTTCAATATAAAGCTCGAAGTATGATCGATGGTAGGGATATTGAGTTTATAGTCTGTTGTAAAAAGTAAATTAACAAAAATCCCGAACTCTCATGAAATTTCAAATCGGAAAGTCCCTGGTTAAATTACACACCATAAGCCCAAACAAAAAACGAAGTGAATATTATTCTAAGTATGTTCACGGACATGATAAAAAAATTCAAATTCCATTTCTTCATGAAGACGAAGAAGTTAAATAATTTTGATTAGCGGTGAAGTCGAATGTTTTAAACCACTGCATGAGAAAAAATAGATGTAAGTACTATTACAGATTTATATATAAGGTTATGCATACCAATTAACAAACCAACAATATTACATTTTTGTAAGGAAGTGTATTCGTCTGGATATTCATTGGGGTAAAGGAACATCAAATTCAACTTTTAAATACTCAAAGGTATAAGTTGAAGAGAATTCGTTCAGTTTAATTTAGAAATAAAATATTGATTTTTGGAATTAAGTTTTAAATATCAAACTGTATATAAAGATGCTATATCAAAAATAAAATCAATTGTATACAGTAAATAATGTATACATAATAAATACCTGATATTGTCGAAGAAACCAAGAGATAAATGACCACTGTAATCGAATAACAAAAGAAAGTCTTAAAATTCATTCTGAATATCTCAGTTGAGAAATCTCATCTGGCTGACGAAATGTAACCAGACAAGTATTTTATACCATATGAGACACTCACTATGGTCGGAGTTCAAAGGTGAATCTCACCATATGTTGACAGAACTCAACATGTGTTTTGAATAATAAGTTTGTTATTAGTATGAAGGTAAATATATGAATAAGACTGTTACATATTTGTCGAAGAAAACTTAAGAAAGAAAAACAAGCATAAACCTTAGGTGAAAGCTTTCCCGCTGGATAAATGTGTTAAACGATTTTAATGTTATTTGATAACTTTATGAGTAAAAAATCAACTCAGCCAAGGAAAAAGTCGGTTTAAAGTTTAAGTTTGGTTCACTGACATATTTCTTAATTTGGGTTAACTGACATATCTGTTTTTGTAAGATATGCTGAGTGCTTTAAAAATATTCAAACGAAATTAAATTTTATTTATTTTTTTCCATGGGGTAATTTAATTTGATGTCTCTTCTATCAGACTTTGGGATATATATATGAAAAAAACCAGGTTGTCACACCAAGATGCATTGTAGTGTTTTAGTTTTATCGCTCGAAGTATGATGGCAGAAATATCAAGTAGTTTATTATTGTAGTATGTCGTGAAAAGAAAAGAAAAATAATGATATCTTAGGAAAATTTAAATCGGAAAAAAATCGATCAAATGACTAAATCTAGACTGAGACATTAAACAAATAGAAAACTTGCTTGATGAGGGTAAAAATACATTAAGTTGTAATACTCTTACAGATTCTTTTGAATATTTCTACAGCTGACGCTTACAGTATGTTCTTTCATAGTTAGTTTAAAGGTCGCTTTTGATTTGTGACATGCAAAAGATGCTTACAACTTCAAACGAGTTTTTGAATACAATTTTACAGACCTAGAAATATAGCATTTACTTAAGGGAAAATATTAATTCTTTTACTGTGAAGGAACACCAAAATTTGACATCATTAGTTAAAAATTCAAAGGAACGTCGTTGACAAAATTCATTTGGTTAGGTTTAAAATCAAAACTCTATGAAACCTTTAATCTAAAAAAACGGAAATCATTTATATACAGTAAATAGTTATATATAACACAACAAGTCACATGTTACTGTCGAAAACACCAAGAGTTAAATGACAACTGTCATCGACTTATAAAGGTAAATCTTGAAACTCATTCGAAATGTCTCTATAGATAAATCTCATCTGAATTAAGGAATGTCATCAGGAAAATTTGTATACCATAAGTTACACTCACCATTATCGGAGTTCAAAGGTGAATCTAACCATATTTTGGCAGATGTTAACAAGTTTTTTTTTAAATAGAACACATAAAAATAAAAATTGTAACTCACACTATAATCGTAGTTCAAGGATATATTGCACCATATGTTGACAGATGTCTACATATTTAAAAAAAAAATGTTTTTATCATTAGTGTAAAAATAAAAATATGAAGAATGATGCTTTTTTTGCGACGGAAAATTAAGAAACGAAACATTCATTAAACGATAAAAATGACAGTTGATAACATAAGCAACTGAGTATTTGAAGAAATATCAATTCATCTATAAAACAAATCAGTTTGACGTGAAAAGATCTTAATATTCGATCACTTAAATTAAAAGGTTACTCTCAGATTTTAAAAACATTTAAAAAAACGTAAGGCAATATATACTACGGAACGTTTAAAATGTTTCTTAAAACATTGCATTGACGTCATTCTTTTCTTTTACCTGTTCTTTATTTCAGTGATTGGACTATCATTTACCTGTAAGAATCCATTATGTTACATTTAGCTCTCCAATATCTTTCAAAATAGCCCTCTTCTTTCGTAAAAATATTGGACAGCTAAAGAAAGCATATCTGGTTCTGACTGGTAAATGATAGTTCAATCACTGTAATGAAAAAAAATGTTAATTTTCTTAAGGGCATATCATACAGTTTATTTTTGACGGTGATAAATTTTCCCTTAAAGATATTTCATTCTTCCATTGACAGAGAATAAAATTTTGCCAAACAAAATATATGCCGTCGATTTTGATTTGGCAAAAACATTTTTGGAAGAAACAGAGGTTTTTTGATAAAAAAAAATAAATATGATTTTTTAATAAACATATACTGATATAATGGGGATCAAATTGAAGCAAAATATTTCGAGATGGTTTGAAAAATCTAACTTTACCATTTAAAGAATTGATTCTTACTAAAAAAAGAGCCATAAACGTTATAATTTCCCCCCAAAACAGCAAGAAATGAACATTTGAAATGCACATTTTAGATTTTTTTTAAAATATTTTAAACGGTGTAGATTTGACCAATGTAAGATGTGTTATTCTGTGATAAAAAGGAACGTCATAACGTTTTACAACATATTTGTCACCATACTTGTTTATAAGAAAAATGGAGTAAGGTTGCTGTCGTATTAATCACATTAAGGTATACATCTTAAATCTTTTTCATAAAAAAAGAATTGATTGGGTATAGAAATATTGCGACCGGTTAGCTGCTCGGATGTATACATTTGCAGCCTCGTTTAGTCGAAATAAATAATTGACACAGTATTTGTCCATCTAAACGAGCCTGACTGCCGTGGTTTTACACTTGAAAATATATGAGTTATTGCATATATGCACAATGGAGATTGTTTTCTGTTCTACTGCCCTCTACATAGTTTGGCTGCATACAATGTAACCACTGATGTAGACTACTATATTATTATTGATTGACAAACAAATGAATTCAAAGAGAAAGATGCGGAAAGAAATTCTCTAAAATTTAAAAAATAAAATATAAAATAAAAATAAAATACCAAAACTGGAAAACTGTTTGAGACAATTAGCAGTTGAGAACTGATGGTTATGTATCACTATATGAAACTGATGAATTGATTGCTTCCGTGCTCCAGTGGCAAGTATATCACGCATATTTACGACGAGGCAAAAGTGGATCTGAAATAAATGATGGATACACTATCAAGATATAAAGAGTTTGCTAGCGGTAAAACGTATGCCGTACTAGATTAAGTTGAATTATGATCAAAATCTAGAATTAAGCTATTAGCCCCCTACCCCTATTTCCATTGCTGGTTTTTTTCTATCCTCAAGAAGGCGTGTCTAGTATGTCAAGACCTACATTTTTTTTTGTTAAATTATATATTTGTTTCCTCATACATACGTAAACACCAACATCGTCAGTGTATATATTACAATGTTTACCAATTTCAATATTTTTTTATTACTGTGTCATCTTTTGTTTTACATTGTTTACCGGTTAGAGGTCGTATTCATTTAAAGAGCTACTGTAAATATTAGCACTTCAACGCACAGCTAGATGCATGATAAATGTAAGTTTACGCCGTATTTAATTTTCCCCAAGAAACCATTTTTGTCATCTTTTTCATGAAAAACCAAACTTTGAGTTTTCTATCCTGAATGACAAAATCTCGGAAAAGTTTGGTAAAGAACTAATTACAGTTTGTGTTCTAATGCAATCATAAATCATTACGTATTTGCTTTCGTTGTTTTCTACTGTATTGAAGATAATTTTAATAAAACGGAAACTTAAGTGAGTATGGTCCAGTAATGATCAAGATAATTGCAGTTCTTTTATAAGAGACCAAGAGGACAAAGATATCTTAAGTTTTAAGTTCTAGTTCTGTTAATATTCTGTATGAGTTTTTTGCCGATTCCTTTCGTGTCCTTTCTATTGAGGAAAGAAACCGCCCGTTCCAGACGGTAATCATGACGTCGTTGAAACACCGTGAAATTACGGGAAACTGTTGGATATGCACTTGTAGACAATTTCTCTCTACATTGAAGACCTGTTGGTGACCTTCTGCTGTTGTTTTTTTATTTGGTCGGGTTGTTGTCTCTTTGACACATTCCCCATTTCCATTCTCAATTTTACTTAACTGTTTTCATCATGTATAGAATTAATTTTATATTAAAGTCAAGCTTCAATACAATAATTTTGTCACTCATCAAAACTGTTTCTTGAGGAAAAATCACTTTCAAATTGATTTTTTTTCTCTTGGATTTCAGAAACAGAATTGTAATATACGCGTCTTCCGTCATTGCTAAATATTCCATAAGTCTCGTGGGAAAAAGTTACAGTTTACGACAACGTGACCTTTTTGATAGATAAGGATGAAAAAAGTATCACATTAGGTGCAATTCGGGACCCTCGCGTTACATTGGTGCTGATAACGTCTATACAAAGCAATTTTTTTAAATCGATAAATTGAATTATGAAACAAATATCTATGTCATTCAATACTTAAACAAGAAAGTACGATGCCCAATTTAAAAACAAATATCTGGAAAAATTACTAAGTACACAACAAATCACTAAACTGAATTTTTAGGATGTGTAGTTAATCTTAAGCGCAGTTTATGTACTTCTGATAACTGATTCTTTGATCGTTTGCGGATGGTACAAAACAATGTTTTTGATTCAGTGTAACTTAAAAATTTAATCTCTTGATTATATAGTGTATACATCTACTAAAAACAGAACGGTATGTTATCTATTATTTTTAGATAGATAAGCATGGAAAAACTGTCACATTAGGTGCATTTCGGGAACCCTTACGTTACACTGGTGCTTAAAACAGAATTTGAGACAACATATTTATGTTATTTGACTGAAAACCACAAAAAAGAAATCTCTAACTTTTAGCCAAATATTCACACAATTTTTTTTTACATAAATGTGTTCAACGCAAACTTAAAACTTGACAAAACAAATGTCAACCTGTGTCATAATATTTTTTTGTGGACACATGTTTTCTTTTTATTCAAAAGATTTGATTGCAATGACTGATTGTTTGTTATTATGCAAGTGGTATCTTCCTATTTGTTGTTTCATTTGAAAAAGGAATAGATATCATCAAATCAAATATCGATATCAACACATGTAAATGGATAGAGATTTTTTTTATAAAAAGTAGGAAGGTAATAAAGAGTCATCAGCAACTTATAGTAGAATAAAGAAAGAAAAAAACAAGACGGAACAAAAAAAGATGCAAGATAAGAAAAGAAAAACAGAACTAAGAAAACCAGTCGACACCCCAAATCTTCTCAATTTCGGTTTGATCCTTGCATTTTTTACAAAAAGTTTTCCCTTAAATTAAATCGTATCTTAATATAAAAAAAAGCTTATACTAATAAACAAAATGTAAATTCTTGTAGATCTACATCTTGTCTAGACACACTTTTAGCATTTTACAGGATCATGCTTTTCTCGAACTGCTTATGACGTCCTTAAAGTAATCCCTCAGATGTGTACTAATTCATATTTAAGTTCGAAAATATTTTTTATCTTATAAGATGAAATAAAATATGCACCAGATTTTAATATCTTCGTCCTTATCATTTCGTTGTTAACCGTTACATATCTCCTTATTCCTATAGATATGGAATGTTCAGTGCGATGGGAATTTTTTTACAATATTTCAAAAAGTCAAAAGGAAGCTGAAATCGATAAATATTTTATATACAGGATAAAGCTGTCGCCCGTTCTCTTCTATCCAGCAGTGTAATTACTGATAAAATAAGTTTGTTCGGTTGTGTGGCATGTATAATTACAGTCGGTGTTTTGGTCGTATAATCCGATCCTTCGTGTAAGGAGACTGTCCCTATAAAACACATACTTTTTTAAAAATCAGTCTGAGTTTATTGTCGCCTATTTTCATGGACCTACATGATGAACTTTGAATCAATTACTCATTTGTTTTCGTCCATACCATTCGTGAAATATTCGTCCATGGATTTTGGGAAAATTCCGATCAAACATCGAACTAACATTAAATTTAAAGACTGATTAGATCCAAATAATAATGAATGATATATTTTAGAAGTTGATGGAAAAAATGGGGTTCACACGTTTGAAAACATAAACAACGTATGAGAACACAAACACTTTACAACCAAAAGTTAAAATATAAATCTTTACTCTTATTGAAGATAATTTGTGACAGAATAAGACTTCACTTGCCTGTTTAAATGACAATTTTTTTCACAATAAACACTGAAACTGGCAAACTAATTATTTTCACATCATCAACATAGCTCAATGGGAAGCAGAATATTTTTAACCTGTTTTTTTTTTATGTCGAAAGCTCTAATGAGGCTATCTAAAATAACACAAAGAAATTAACTAACGCGGTTATGAGGACCCATAGGAAATTATGTGTAATTATCTCTGGATAATAACAATTTATCAATGGTTTATGGGGGTAAATAACAGAATAAAGAAAGCATTAACATTTAAGGGCACTTAGATTTTTGCATTCGATGCATTAGAAAACGTATCAATTCTTAAGTAAGGTTACGTGTATTCGTTGAAGTGGTGTCAAGATATACATTTTACAGTAAAACCTGACAGGTTTGTACCTCGAGAAAAGCTCGGGATCAAACTTATTATTATAAGTGCTTGTAAGACTTCATATTCAAGTACCATTATTAATATTTATAGTGACGGGTAAATGTATTTTTTCGAAATTCTTAATTCTTGATTAACATCCTTCTGTCAAATGTTATAGATAATAATGAATTGGAAAAACTTTGAATTACCAAGCAAAATAGTGCAGCATAAACAGCTTAAAAACTTATTAAACCGTTGTTTTATTATCTCAAACTGTTCTAGCGTGATTGCCAACTTTCTGTCAGATGCTAACGTTTATAAGCAGCACATTGATTAGCTTCCATTAGACAGGTTTATTGATATATAACACAATTTGTCTAAAACAATTCTGATGATTGCTACATGACCTTGTACTGTACCATTATTCATTTTGTAAAAACTGGTTTTTTTTTACATTATCTAATATATATTTTATCACAAATTAAAACATCAACTACGCGAAAATCCAATAATACGCCTACACATATAATATGCTACTTCTTTACGACGACAGCCCTATACTAATCAAAGAAAGCATCAATATGTTACCAGTCTGAATTATAATAATTTTCAGAATTTGATTTCTGTCAATCATAAACTCATATGGAAATAATACGATGTATATATACATATGTTCACACGGGAACATGTAAGTGAATAAGATTCAATCATTATAATTATGCATTGCATGTCATTCAACAAATGGCAAAGCAAAGGTAAAAAAACATTAGCCGAATTGACAACAGCTGTCTTATTCCTGTCCTTGGTAGGCATTTTCTTATTCAGAAAATGGCAGATTAAATTTTGTTTTAAAGCTTGCGAAACCTCTTACTTGTATGAAGGTTGCCAATTATGTGTGAACAAAACAAACATACATTATAGGTAAAAATGTCAAAAATAAGGTTGTAGCAGTAAACATTGTGCTATAATTTTAAACACTACTGATTTACTAATTTTCACATCATCACTATGATCCACGTGGATCTTAACACACTTTGCTTTTTAATATTTGAATTCCGTATGGGGAATCTCTATTTCAAACAAACTAATTAACCAACGCGGTCATGAGAACATTTAAAGACCAAAAGGAATGTATGTGTAATTATATCTGGATAATACAATTCAATTTACAAATGTTTTATGAGGCAAAGCACAGAATACAGAGAGCATTAGTGATTAGGGACATCTAGGTCTTCGCACTCGAAGCATTATGAAACTTATCTATTCGAAAGTAATGTTGGATTTATTCGTGTAAGTGGTGTCATATTAAACAGTTATACCTTACAGGACTATCACTTGGGAAAAGGTCGGGATCAAATATAAAACTAACCAACTATAATACTCAAAGCAATTAATTAGACGGGTCTATATATTTACAATGCAATAGCAGTTTTATGTATAACTGGACGGGTTTTATTCAAAGTTGCACTTCGAATAACGGATAAAAACGTTTTAAATTACTGAGAAAAAAAGATACTAGTAATTAACATATCAGTGTTGGTTTCGCATTTTTTTTAACAAATATCCAAATAATACTCAGACTAATATTTATCCAATAGGTGGTTCGCAGCGGATATAGAAATAGTGTGAATTTCGAATACCACACAGACAAATGTAAAATCACAAAAATGCTGAAAATTCAAAATGGAAAGACAATAATCAAAAAGCATATTCAAAAGCACAAACGGACCAAACAAAAAGTACTTACAAGTGTGATATGGTTAATTTAAAGGCTATATTATATAGTTCATCTGATTTCAGAAACAAATAGAAAGTGTCCCAGGTATTCATATTTTTTGTGCACTTATTTGAAAGAGACAAATGCATCACTACTGGTGAAGACGATCTTAATACTGTTTCAAAATTATCTTTATGATCTTCTTTAAATATAATATGGTTATGCTCCTTTTCAGTCATTAACCATTAACATGTAAACAAAATCCCAGTTTGAGTGGAGAGCCTGTGAGTATTTAACAAACCAGGGTTACATCTTGAAAAAAGTGCGTTGTCACGGCAAAGGGATTCGATTAGAACGGGGTAACAACCAGAGATTTTTCGACATTAGATTAAGAATTTAAAGTTTTTTTGTAATTTTATTGGAGTTTAATTGCATATTAAACAGTCATTCAGACACATATTTACAATTAAGTATTATGGAGTGTTTCATCAAATAATAAATCTTATGATAACCAGATTATAACCATGGAACTATATGATGATACTACTATGTTTATGTTGACAGTCCTCAACTATATCAAGGAAAGCGTCAATATATCATAAAATTAGCAGTCTTCAGGCTAATTGGGACTTTCCATAAAGAGCGTTGGATTTCTGTCAATTCAAAATTTTCAAAGGACGATATATAAATGTAACGACTGTCTTGAATTCTTCATGCACATATACAAAGTTAAATTACAGAAGGACTCCCCATTTATATATATATTGAAAGGTGTTATTTCGTTTTAACTACAGAAGCATGGATCTAAACATGCATATGGTATCGTTCGGTTTATGTTTACTAGTGGTAATATGTCGTTTTATTTAGTTAAGCCATTTCAATTGATATTGTATGGTGTGTATTTCTATGTTGTGATGTTACACTCTGGTTTCAGATAAGGATGAAGGTTGGTACCTATTGAAACGTTTAAACCAGCTGAATTTGTTTGCACCTTAATCAGGGATAATATAATTTTGATGCACGGTAGATTTATTATTCATCCGATACGATTAAGATATAACAGATTTAAATCCATTAAATATAGAACTTTCCAGATCACATAAACTTAAAGAACATGAACAGAACAACCAAAGGCCCTTTTTGAAGTTGGTCATCCCAAACAAACAACCGAAAACAATTTCAGGTTTGAAGAACATGATTAGATTACTGCCATAAGTTGTAATTGGCTTTGAATTAGTTTTAGGTAACTGCAAATATAATTACACTTATATAGATAGAGACTGTGTGTCTATTGTCTTTATGTGAGGTGTCTTGTGCCTAGTACCGATCTTTTAAGTTAAGAGAATTGCTACTAAATTAAATGTTTGAAGTGTATTCTTTTGTTCTTATAACGTGACTCTGTACTGTAAAAGATCCCTTTAGTATGATATTGTTCTATTATATGGTATTATGGTATATTTCTATTATGAATTACAATATACGTTGAACCACGAACGTCAAAATCATTCAATCGCGTAGTGGAATCAACTATTTTTGGATTCTTAATATAAAGTCTAAATATAACTTTTGGACTAGTTTAAATCTCGGTCTATTTCTGAAATTTATTCTTACATACTTTTGATTTTTTAACCCTGTATGCTAATATTGGTTATGTAAATTTTAAAATTGTTTATATGCACATTGAACGACAAATGTATGTATAAAACATTTTCTGACGTCAGACACTCAAATCAATCAATGTGTTCGTAGATAGCAGACGTTTTTGTGTTCTGTTAGATTGTTCCTTTTGGAATTGTTGTACGATGATGACTGATATGCCCGTATTTTGACTTTTTTATTTATTGTGTATGTTTATTTAACGCATCAATGTAAATATAACGGAATTTGATGAGACTGTCATTAAAGTGAGAGGGTTAGCGCTATAGAACCAGGTTTTATCCACCATTTTTTACATTTGAAAATGCCTGGTCCCAGTCAGGAATAAGACAGTTCTTGTCCATTCGTTTTTGATGCGTTTTGTTATTTGATTTTGCCATGTGATTGTGGACTTTCCGAATTGATTTTCCTCTATGTTCAGTATTTTTCGTAATTTTACTTTTTTCTTATGTTATGCTGTTACCCCATTCTTCACTGTTGGTGTTGCAAAGATGTTTTATTGATCAAATCCTGTATGTGCCTTTCCCAAGTCAGAAGCTAGTAGTTCGGTGGCTGACAATAGTTCAGATCTGTCGTTCCAGTAATTGTTTTTTTTCTGAAACTGTTTTGTTATACATGCTATAAATGAAACTGACATTTTTCTTTTTAACTATGTCAACTGTTCATGTAGAGAACCTTTATTGCCGACTTTACGTTTTTTCTTCTTCTCACTGTTGAAGGTCATATGAATGATTATAATTGCTTACATCAACTTCATATATGAACTCTAGTTGATAGTTGTCTCATTGATATTCATGCCACATCTTCCCATTTAATCAAAAGATTAACGGACAAGGTGACAACAAATAAAATTAAAATAGAAATGCTAATTGCCAGTTTAAAAAAATGTTCTCCAGACCTAAAAAAAAAAAAAGAAATCCGTCAACTTCAGAACCATTTCGATTTAATTTTTTTTGTTTATAATAGAGCATAATCTTAGCTCATTAAATGTATATTTATGGCATTATAAATACATTGACCATAGTATATGTTTTATGAAACAAAATTCAAATCAATTCTTGTTAATTTCTTTTTTGATAGGATAAGGTATATTTCATGTTACAGACATACATGTATATCCAGATGTTAATGGGAAAATGAATTTGATAACTAGTATGCTGATGAGATGTTTGAATTTAAAAAAACGACCTTTGCTTTACGACGTCAATATACTATGAAAAAAACAGTGTATGGCTTATTTTGAGAAAAGTAACTGATTCAGAATTTAATAACATTGTTTACAACTACATGCATCAACATTTATACATCTTCTACGAACTTATCTGGATCTAATTACTTATACTAAGTGATATGTGATGCGATTGGTGTAAGTAGTTAACTGCACATATTTGTAAAATGAGCGTTTTCCTTATGTTCAGTGGAAAATATTACAGTTACTGTAACATATAAAAATTATTCAAGGATCCAGGTGAAATATTGAATACTAGTATTTTAATTATTGGTAGACAAGAAGGCAAATGGTGCTGATCTTTTACTTATTTATCAATTATTCAAGAGCAATGTGTTTTAATTAAATGTGAGATTATTAATTTTCCCTTTGCATGATGAAGTGCAATATGTCCCACCACAGGTGGCACGGGACCCGTTTGGTGTTAAGAGATGTATTATAAATGAAATATCTTTATATTGTTTCTTTAATCAATACCAGGAAATTGTTGAATTCCATGTTCCGAATTCAATATTGATAATTTTAGGAGGTTTTTCTATATGAATGGGATCTTGATTAAATAAGCATATTCACCTACGGAAAACGTATATTTACCGCGCAAAACGTCGCCGGCTTTTGCGTGCATAAGGTTGGTTAAAAACATTGATGATCAATTGGTCTTGGTAATGCCCGCGTCACACTGTCCCGAATTTAACGCCGATGACAACACGATTATGGAAATTTTCAAAATCGGGAATGATCGTATCCAGATCAGGCTATTTGTAGTGCCATCTTTAACCATCGTAGAACCATCGGCCACTTTGTCTAGCCTTCGGGGACAACTTCAGGAAGGGTTCTAAATTTTTTAATATGTTAAAAAAAAACCGAAGGTGCGTCCGATGTTGAGGTTCGTATTGAGTTCGTATCACCATTCTCACCATCGTAATGTCACCGGGAATGCATCTTTGAACATCGTATTGCATTCGTGTTTCCATCGTTTTCATCGGGCAGAATGGACATTACGATGTCAACACGAATGAATCACGAAGCTACCCGAAGGTCTAACGATGGCAACACGACTTGACCTCGTAATCCCGTCGTGTTGCCATCGAATAAAAGTACGAAGGCGACAAGATGGAACTACGACGGTAATAAATCCAGCTAAATGTAAGTTAATTTTCGCGCTAAAATACATTTAAAGTGTCACGTGCGATATGCACTGGTCAGTCTTATAAGAGAGTTAAGAAATACGTTCACAAAACATGAAGCTCATATCCTATGATTCTATGAGAACAAGAAAGGCGACAGCGTTGTTTCTATTAATTCAAATGGAACAAGAAGAGCAGTTATTACAGGCTCAGGATTTACTTTTACAAGTAAAATATTATTTTTTGTCAATTTTTCATATCAAGTAACATAGTGAAAATCATAAACGCGCCTCGTATACAAACACTGCAGGTACACGTAAATAGGGAAACCAACTTTTTCTGCATTATTCTGATTTTTTTATGTATCGTCTGAGTTGTTGTCACACAAATGTTGACTCCATAACCTTTTGTTTTTTTATGTCATATTTTGCCGCATTTGTTGCTTTCCCCACATCCTTCCTTTTGTCTATATTATTATGATATTCTCCTGGAAAGAGCTCTTTTTGAAAAAAAGGGATCAACGAACCCATTACCTTACCTTTAGATAGATCAGTAAACATGGGCATAATTACTATGGGTGATTATTCAGACACATTTTACAGTTCAAACAAGGCAATGTCGGGCGTGGCATCTTCTCGTATGTAACATATTTGGGACACATATGGACACTTTATTTGTATATGACACATGCAGATAATGGTAAATTGAATATGCATATTTGATACATTAACTATTTTCCCAGTCCCCCCCTTCTCCCTGATGTTGGTGGCATTATATGCAGAGACTCAGAGTCAAGTTTTACACTTCAAGCTCACGGCCTTCTGTCTTATGATTAAACCAGAAATGAAATGTACAATATAATATATATTCATATTGATCAAACAATTTAAAACGCGTGATGCCTTTGGTATATAATCTAAATGCATCGTAAGCTGTACACGACGTCTTTTAGACATCGTATGGCCATCGCGCCATCATCGTAATCCATCGTGTAGCCCTTGTAATCCATCGTGTAGCCTTCGTGATCCATCGTGTAGCCTTCGTGATCCATCGTGTAGTCTTCGGCTGAGATATGAAGCTTAAATACCCGTCTTCGGATAACCTTCGTATGTTCATCTTTTGCTATCGTATATAATTTCGGCACCATCGTATAGACTTTGTTATTCATCGTACTTTGGTCACTTTTTGGTATTTTAACGAGATCGGGACCAACTTCGTACGAACTTATATTTTTCGCATTCGGGTGTCCATCGTATATACAAATCGGGACAGGGTGACGCGGGCATGAATAATTGCCATTACATACATTGTACATCTGGGAATATGATACTAAACAAATACTGTCTTTTGTTTCGGTAAATATGTGGTTTAATTGAATTTTGAAAAAAAACTGATATTCACTTCGGACGTTAGCCTCAGTGAAAGATTAACCCTTTCCGGATCCTTGAATTCTTTTTTCGAATTTCGGGATGTCGTCGGGATTTAAATTTATTTAAATTCGGGACCTCGGGATTTTGTTTTTTTAAGCCCGGGATTTCGGCATCTGGACCCTCTCACTCCGCCTCTTGAATATCAGTTTTTCAAAAGTCAATAAAACTACGTATTCACCTCATCAAAAGACAGCAATTGTATAATGTTGTTTATTCTTGTATAGAACAAATTATAAATAATATTATGCAACCAATTACAAGGCAGTGACAATTTTAATAATATGATATATTTTACATCCATCCATGTAGGTATTATAGGACACATTACATAGGCGTTGTCGTTTTTGTTTATTGCAGTACAAGATTCTATTTAGACAATGCTCATATGTACACACTCTTTTACCCTTTATTGAATTTTTACAATGCCATTAGTTGGCATCAATTATGTTATTACACGAATCGAAAATAAGCAGGGCACATATCACGTTGCTGTGTGTGTACTTTGATTTTTAGCTAGTGATGTAACTTCTATATACTTAGTTTGTTATATGTAACAGTCAGAGTGACATAGCATCAACTTTTCGCTTAACTTAATGTTATTATTTCGTTATTGACGATCAATACTTAAATTGAGTGTGAGAACTATAATACACTACAATAGCGCATACAAACGGTCGATAATACTATTGAAGCTATAAGTACGTCTCCTCGCAATTAACTACAATTACTGATTCAAGAGGATGGATATAAGTGTTATTATTGTTTTCTTTGTGTGCTTAGTAAATGTAGAACCCAAACTATCAAGGTAAGTTATAATTAATTTAATTATCCAATTATATTGTATTCGATATACGTATAAATGATATACAGTAAATGTAACAGATGTTATGAAAATTACATATAATTATATCTGGAATGTTTGATCCATAATATAATTTACATTTCCTGTTCTTTGCGCTGTAGAATCTATGTGTGTTATGTATGACAAAATTTCACGTCGAATACTGAAAGAGAATTTCACATCTAATAACCAGAATACATATCTAACTTACAATTATAGACATGACTATAGCCTTGAAATATTATATCTATGATAGTAGCTGCTCAAAATATAATAATACCTTTAGCTTGCTTTTTTTTAAATTCTGAAACAAGTCCTAGTATATCGATGAAATATCTGTTATGGAGAAACCCAAAGTTCTTGTATGTTAAAACGAGACAGCAAATTTAAGTGCAGTTTACGTATTCTTTGACAATAATTTACACTTCCTTTCTAAAATTGACTATAATAATTTACCTTCACCAAGTTCATCAAGTCTGTACACCTTGATTTTTTTTAATATGTTTTTTTTAATTTTTTGCTTGAAATATTTTCGAGGAGATGTAAAATTAATTGTATGTAAATAAATCATTAAGTTCGTGTTATGTGAATGAAATACAACAACAATGTGTCCATAGTAGGCAACACACCACAATGTATTCATTTATTAGTTCTTTTTTGTCGCAGAAAAAAAAATCTTTTTTGTTTTTTTGTCAAATATTTTGTGTGTGTAATGTACAGTACAAATTCCAAAACATATCTAACTTTCAGAAAAAAAATGCATGTTTATATCATACAAATTTGGCCAATACACATCCATTCCCCTATAGAGAAGTCAAGAAACGTTCCGAAAACTGTAAATATTCAGTGACCGTTTTGCACCTGGCTTAATCACTCGTTCCATATCTCGATCAGTTAGAATAAAACATTCAAATCTTCATTTCAGCTTTTCTTTTATTTTCATCCCTTAAAAACTAAGAAATGTATTCGAAAGGGAAAGAAAAAAAATATACTTTAATTAAAGGGAACTATATGGACAACGAAAAGCGGTATCATTGATTATTGTGGTCTGATGCCCCACTCACACTATCATTTTCGATGTTCAGTGGACCGTGAAATTGGGATAAAAACTATAATTTGGAATTGATGCATTTAGAAAGATTATATCATAGGGAAATTATGTACCAAGTTTCAAGTTGATTGAACTTCAACTTTATTAAAAGTACCTTGACCAAAAACTTTAACCTGAAAAACTACAGACTAGAGCAGGGCAGACGGACGAACGAACAAACGAATGAACGGACGCCAGACCGAAAAAAACATAATGCCCATATCTTGGACAGAAAAACTGTTGAGATCGGTTTTGATCTCTCTTAAATATAACAGTAGACCATTTCTTATTATACCTTTAACACAGTTTATAACAAGAATGTGTTCCCAGTACACAGATGCCCCACTCCCACTATCATTTTCTATATTAGGTGGACCGTGCAATTGGCGTCAGAACTCTAATTTGGCATTACAATTAGAAGGATCATATCATATTAAGGAACATATATACTAAGTTTCAGGTTGATTGGACTTCAACTTCATCAAAAACTACCTCGACCGAAAACTTTAACCTGAAGTTGGACAGAGGAACGAACGAACGGACGGACGAACGCACGCACAGACCAGAAAACATAATGCCCCTCTACTGTCGTAGGTGGAGCATAAAAATAAGAAGCTGTTTTACACTACAACAGGTTGTAAAAAGTTATCAAAAGTACCAGGATTATAACACTTCCATTCTATAGTCGATTTGACAATCCTACAATGGAACAGATTATTCACGTACTCTCCAAAACGTTTTACTATGATAGTTTTATCTGAAAACAGATAGTCTGGACAGTACTACCATTGTGGACAGTTTTATCCTATATCCAATTCTGACAGATCTACTCCAAAAACAGATTTTGACAGTTGAAGCTAAAAACAGTTAAACTATTCAAAATATTCTGACATGTCCAACCTAGGTAAAATCTTGGAAAAGATCTTATATCTTTTGTATTACAAACTAAACTTATCACCTGTGCTCGCATCAAAATATTTAGAAGGCCAAATCAATAACGAGCATTGGAATGATAATAGAATGTGGGGTTGTCGATTAGGGTATAGAATGTGTTAAAATAGTTATCCGACATATTAATTTAATTGTTCATAAATAATTTATATTTCATGTGCACTAAGGTAACACTATAAGAAAGACATCGCATGACTTTTGTCATTTAAAATGTAAATTATGCATGCATTTATTGCCATCGATCTTCAATCTTTTTCTCAATATAGAAGAGTAATAATGAATATGTTATTTATGCATGAGTCGTCATTTACCTAGATGCATATCGTCAGTGAGCTAAAAAAAAAAAAAGAGAAAAGAACAATAGGAATATCGTCTATTATTTAATAATTATCAGGTTATAAGACAACAAACGTAATCAAAATGTTCAAAGGTACATGTACAACCATCATTTTACATTTGTGAATTTGGGGTATCTATAGCTGACTAATTGGTACGGGCTTCGCTCATTATTGAAGGCCGTACGGTGATCTATAGTTGTTAATGTCTGTGTTACATGGTCTCTTGTTGAGATTTGTCCAATTGGTAATCATACCACATCTTCTTTTTATAAAGAAAAAAAACCACTTAAAATCTCGATAAGAAAGTAATATAAAAAGTCACAAAATTTACCATACATCTGATTTTGGACGCCAGACTTCTGGCAGAATTATCTATAAACGATATGGCAAAACAATTATAACCCTAAAAAAGAGCAATGATTCTAATAATCGTTCAACACAAAAATGCGGAAAATAAAAACGAACTTATAGCTGGTGCCGATATATTTGTTATCAACTCCCTGGGTGACGATGCATGCATTAGAAAAAAAGACGAGCAATGTATATATTTACCCAAATGGGAGCGATGTATTTATTTCTCTCAATCAGTCACAAAATATAGTAAGGCTGATCTCACAATGTTCCATACATAACGTTTCACCCTCCGGGAAATTAACTTTCATTGGTATCAGAATCAATTATAAAATATTACTATTTTGATTTAACATTATATAGACAATACTCGTAAACAATTGGATGCATTTTATATATGACACTTTTTTTTTATTAAAACAGAATGAAATTTGACCTTTCTGTCATTTATTTGTGTTTTTTTTATCGTTTTCATCATGATGATAACAACTGTTACATTGTTCGGAATCATACAAGTACAATGCATTCATAAGTTGATTTGTAAGAGATTTCCAATGTCCGATATCTTAAAGTCTCAATCCAACAACGATTCTAGTACATTTTTGTCGACATGGTATTTTAATTGCCATCCAAACTATCAATTTTCACAGGTTTTCATGTTTACATACTTGATGCATTCCCTTCGCAGTGTCATCATATGCGCTAGAATGGTAACTCCTAGACATTCAAGTTCATTTTTTGAAAGCATGCTGACAAAATTTTGTGTTATTTTTTCTTTATCAAACATTTTCCGCACACAGAACAAGCCAATATTCCGAAGAACTTTCAACATTTTTGATTCTGCCATTTTTCTTTGAGTTTGATCTTTAATCTCTTAATTTCCCATGATTCCCTTATAACAGTTCATGATAATAGAGAAAACCTATCATAAAGAAAAACCTCATCATAATAGAGAAAAAGCTCATCATAATTAAGAAAAAGCTCATAATAATAAAGAAAAAGCTCATCATAATAGAGAAAAAGCTCATCATAATAGAGAAAAAGCTCATCATAATAAAGAAAAATCTCATCATAATAAAGAAAAACCTCATCATAATAAAGAAAAAACCTCATCATAATAGAGAAAAAGCTCATCAAAATAAAGAAAAAGCTCATCTTAATAGAGAAAAAGCTCATCATAATAAAGAAAAAGCTCATCATAATAGAGAAAAAGCTCATCATAATAGAGAAAAACCTCATCATGATAAAGAATGAAGTACCATAAGGCAGTTACGGCGTTCCATAAAGCATACTTATTTTATTTCTTTATATATAAAATGGTTGACTATTTAAAAAACGTGTGAAGTATAAGGATGTCATCATGGTCATACCAAAAATTTATATTTCAACATCACTTACCTACTAAGGTAAAGAAGAGTATAGCACCTTGATTTTTTTATACGACCGTCAAAATTTTGACGAGACATATAATGTTATACAAAATTTTAATGTCCGATGCCCGTCCGTCCGTCCGTCCGTCTGTCGTCTGTCTGTCCGGCGTAAACATGTTGCACCGTAACTTGAGAACGATTTATTAAAATTTCACGAAACTTATCATAGTTGTTTCATATGATGGTCAAATGATCTGTATACTTTTTGGTGAAAATAAGATTAAAACTTTTTGAGTTACGGCACTTTATAACTATGATAGGGGTGTGTTTTTTTTCACATGTCGCACCGTATATTGCTTAAAATTTTACACACTTCTTAGATAAATTAATCTTAAGATCTGTATACTTTTTGGTGATGATTCAAAATTTTATTTTTCAGTTATTTAGTATTTTGTAAAAAAGGGGGAGGGTTTTTTTACATGTCGCGCCGTATCTCAAAAATAATTTATGATTATAGCTTAAATATTTACACTCTTCTTTGTTATATTAATATAAAGATCTGTATACTTTTTGGTTTTGATTTAAAATTTTATTTTGGTAATATTTAGTTTTTTTGAAGACAAAAAAAGAGGAGGGGTTTCATATGTCCTCCGTATCTCAGAAACAATATAATATGGTTATTTCTTAAAACTTGTTCAGAAACTAATTATGATTTTTGCATAAAACTTTCACACAAGACGACGGGCGTATCATGCGCTCGTGACGCAGCTGTTTATTAATTCATTCGGTAGGATTGATTTCTATTATTTTCCGTCACAAGTGATAATACTTTAATTTCATGGTCCTCGTTCGTGGAAAAACTTTTTTTTGGGAAAGATTGTTTCGTCGGCAGCAACTTTACGGAATTATTGCGACGGAACCGACATGACTTATAACATACATTTCGAAACCTTCTATTGAATAGAAAATACTGAAGAAAGTAGTTTCCTCGCATTGTAATTTTATTTACTCTCTTTTATATTATTTTATTGCGAATGCCGCAAACAGAATTAATAAACACATAATTGTTACACATTGATTACAGTGAATATCTATTACAACTGCAAAATAAATGTCTTTTTCTTATCAGGATACAGACATTTTCAATTATCTCCAAAAAGTTCTCAAATGAGTTTCTCAGTTTTATTATATATGATTGATAATTGAGAAAATGTACTCTAGATTTTTATTGGGAAGTCAGTTCTTTTCCTTAAGCGTGTGGTTTAAAAAAATGATTAATGTTAAAAATATTACACAAAACATGTACGTGATATTTCCGTTACAAGGGGTGGCATCCATTGAAGTAACGACAAGGGCTACTATTTGCAAAAAGAAATCGGTTCATTGTAATATAAAGTTTACAGCATTCAACAACTAAATAGAATACATTATTGCTTGTAAACATTTTAAAATGTTACTTGTCCATTTCAATATAGATAAAATGATGTTGGAATGCTTATGTCAAAAGAAAAGCAACTAAACGACCCAAAACTAAAATAAAGCAAGAGATCAGCATTTGCAATAAATATATGTATCTACAATGTATAGTAGGCACGTCTCGACCTGATCATGAAGTATTTGCCACTGGACATTAATTTTATGTAACAAATAATTATTTAATGGCCTTACGTTCTTTTCATAAGCTATCAGATTGTGTCTCTTGTTTTTGTATCAGTAGCTCCTTCTAACATCGATGGGCCTGTATTATGAACTTATTATAATTGAAATTGATTTATAAAGTCTAAAAGATGTAGGTCAGAGTATTTGGCTAGACGAGGCATAATACCATTTAGGTATAATAAACGCGTCAGAGCGACGCTATGTTTCAGTATCTCACATTGCCGCAATCTGAAAATTGCAGAGCGTATAAAATAATTAGTTTATATTAACAAATATAAATAATGACTTTTACCAATAAGCAAAACATTATAAAAGAAATAAATTGTGCACTGACTGCTCTTGTGATAATTGCATTTTTTTCTCTTTGATTTATACAAAATATTATATTGAAAACCCTAAATTACCACAGCTCTGACTGCAAAATGTATAATTGACAAGATAATGATATAAATAGTTGCACAATCTTATTCTGACAAAATAATAGATTTTTAAAACTATATAGCTATGGAGTAAAAATATACAGAGAAAAAAAGTACATAAAATAATTAATTAAAGAGAAACAATAGTAGAAAATTACATGTTTATGTCTAGTTCATGATTTGAAAGAAAAATCTATTTCTTCATATATTGAACACCATCACAAATTGGTTGACCGTTATTGAATATCTTTGTCTAATGACCACGAATATGTTTTCATGAGTGTGACTTCACCCAATGAGACGTAGCGCCGATCGCAAATTGTTGTTTAACACGAGATACATAACAGATGCATATGTGCAGAAGCATTTCTTTCCCTTCCGGAGTACCTCAGATTTACACCAGTTTTAATGAGGTTCTTATTGCTTAGTCATTATGGTTTCTAGGTAGTGTTTTGCGGACTCTATTTTGGATTCGTTTTGAGAGATGACTTTTTAGATTTTTTAGATGAACGTAATGATGCATCTATGTATTACGGGTAAATTATAATGTCAGGGCTTTTTGTTACCACAAATTACTTAAAGCTTTCACTTCATTTTTCCATAAATATAAAACTTTGGTTTTGAAATTCGGTTGTACATGTAGAAAATTAATTTTTCATATCCCATCATATTGTGTGTGGAGATTTTGTTCACCGTGCCTGCAAATTTAGAATCGATCTTGGTAAAGTAATCGATCCTTTAAAAAAACTTTTTCTAAAATGTTACCAAATCAACACTGTCATTAGATCTTTGAATATTGTTTTTATTAATATTAGCAATGGTTTTGTGTTTAGTAAATTAAAAGCAAACTAAACATTATTGTTATGTACATAATTATGCATTTTAATGGATCCAATACAATCTCCCGACTCCTGTATCTGGGCATTGCACAAGGTCGTGCTTTTCTCTGACTGTATATGACGTCTTTGCACTCAATCTATTTAATGTTGGGTGTGTACTTATCAATAATAAAGTCTTGGATGCACGATCTAATAGTCTTTGTTATTGGCTTTGAAATAGCTGTCCGTATATATTTTTATCAATCTGCTGGATCAGGATGTACACCTCTGAGGAGCCATACATTTCTAGAATTCAACTTTTTGTCTTAGCCCGATTTATGGGTTTAACTTAACATGACTGAATTGGTGAAGAAAAAATCATATTGTGGTGCACTTCTTTTTTTACTACAACCCTTTAAAAATACCCAATTTGTGAAAAAATCACAGTTCCACATTTACTTTGTTTCATACTTTCAATAAAGATGAAGTGGACCAATCTGTAATAAGAAAGTGTCGTCATATGTTGAAGTCTTTTTGTGTCAAATTTACTTTGCTGTCAATTTTGTAAATTCGTGATTTTTCAATTTTTTTAGAACAAAATGCATATTATGTATTTCAAGTTTTTTGTTTAAAATGATTGAAATAATATATCTTAGAAATTTAATAAGACAACAATGATATGGAATGTACATGATTCTTGTAAAATCATATTTACCACTTGTATCACATGTTTTGGAAATAATTCTTGAACGAGACCGAAACGTCAGAAGAATACATTCTTAAGGATGTACACCTCTGAGGAGTCAAACATTTCTAGAATTAAACTTTTTCTCTTATTCTCATTTTTAGATTTATAAGACTTTAAAAAAATAATTGGCAAAGAAAAAATCTTATGGAAGTGCACTTCTTTTTGTTGCTACGGCCCTTTGAAAATACTCAATTTTGATGTTTTCTCTATTTTACATTCATTTTTGTATATTTTGGCTATTATCGTAAAAAAATCATAGTTCAACAATTTAACTTGTTTTCATACTTTCAATAAAGATGAAGTGGACCAATCTGAATAAATTTAACTTAAAAAAAATGTTGGTGTAAATATAAGAAAGTTTTATCATATTTTGATGTTTTCTTTTGTCAAATTTGCCATGCTGTCAATTTTGTCAATTTGTGATTTTTCTCAATTTTAAAAACAAAATGCATATTATTTCAACTTTTCTATTATAAATGATTGAAGAAATATGCATCTAAGAAATTTGAAAAGACAAAATTGATATGGGATGTACATGATTCTTGTAAAATAATTTGTTGTACCCCTCACCTATTTTCTCAAAATAATGACTAAAACGACTGACTTGATTGGTCGTAAAATTTGAAAACGGTATTACACAAAAACCATTCATTGTAAATCCACAACTCTTGACAGAGTTATGTTTTATTATAATATTTTTAAAATTCATTGATATTTTTTACTTGTACCACATTTTTTGGAAATAATTCCAGAACAAGATTTCAACGAGACTGAAACGTCAGAAGAATACATTCATAAGGTGGTTCGGGAATCTCCTCCATCTTAGATTTTGAACTTGCAGAGATCATTAGGTCTTTATCTTTGATGAAATGATAGATAACTCCGATAAAGTAAATTTTATAATAGAAAGTGTTGTGAATTTACTTATTTTAATAAATAGAAAGAAAACAAGTTCGCTGACCCCGTTTTTTCAAATTTTTTTTTATCTGAAAGCTTGTTTTAAGTTTGAACTATCTTCTCACATTTTATCGTTAACCTTAACCTCCTTAAAGTTTTCTTTTTATCACACAAAATTGGATTTTACATGAAGAATTCATTTATTTTTGACAACTTTTCACAACCTGTACCGTGAAAAAAGTCCTGTGACTCATACTTTTTATTATATTTTGAAAAAATCATAATTAAACATTCAATTTGACAATTTGATAAAAGAAAACTCATTGATTTTAAATAAGATTTTAATCTCTTTTCAATTAATTGGTGTTACACCACTGTCCCAGATTTAGGGGAGGGGTGGTGGGTCCCACGAAAATGTTTAACCCGCAACGTCTTCTTTGTGTGTGTCTGTCCCAAATCAGGAGTCTGTTATTCAGTAGTTGTCGTTTGTTGCTGTGTTACATAATTATTTTTCGTTCATTTTTTTAAACATTAATTAGGCCGTTATGTGTCTCAATTAAATTGTTTTACACATGGGATTTCGGCGCCTTTACTAGCTGATTATACATTATGGGATTGTCATTGTTGCAGGTCGTATGGTGTCCTTTATAGCTATTACTTTCTGTTTTGTTTAGTCTCTTTTAGAAGTTGACACATTGGCAATCCTACCATACATGTTTTTATCTTCTTTTTTATATTGTCAGTTTCTTTTCGACTGATAAATTTTTAAAGCCTCCTTGATGTTTTTTTTTATTCTTATGGATATACAGAGTTTCTTCGACTCTGGTCACTTTAAAAATTCCATTTGACTTTGACATTTGACTTTTTTATTTCTATTTTGACGTTATGCGAGTTAATTAATTCGTAACAAGTGCATATTGTTCATATAGTGCCTATTATCGAACAATTCCTCCTGAAAAAAAAATTGACCCAGTTCCAATATCGTGACTACTGAAAAGTACTTTCACACATACCAATCTATCAATGTTATTGTACAATTAGTGGTGGAATAATTAATACATGTACACTAAAGACACTGAATCCGAAAAAAATAAAAACAAAAACGAACAATTACCAATTGAAGAAAACCACATGAGTGTAAGGTATCTGAAAGAGCCAACAAATCAGTTTCAGTAAGGAGACATTATTTGTGCATATGGGTATTTGCGTATGTAATTTAATAAATATTTTGAGGTGCGTATAAATGTCAGATATTCATCTATTATTTTTATTATAGAATAACAGATATATAGTCTTTTTCGATTTGTGGATGTTTTGCGTTATTTTGTTTGTTATTTGGTACTTTTCTTTATGTTTTTGTTTGGTGAGATTAATTTTATTTACTGAAAATGATTTATGTGTCTTGTGATTTTTTGTTTTAATTTTGAAGTCCTATAGCTTGATATTTTACAAGCTATGTTCACAGATTTCACATTCGCATGTTTGCTGAATAGGAGAGAGTTGTTTAACCCCTTCGTAATTTGCGTCTGTTCCAAGTCAGAAGCCTGTTGCCTTTGTTTATCTTGTTTGATTTCTAATTTAAGTTCTATTGTATGTTTTCGGGTGATGATTTTCTCATTGTATATCCATTTGTGACTTTTGTCTGTTTTCTGCTCTTTGGTCGGGTGAGTTTCTCTTTGACACATCACCACTTGCGTTAACAATTTTATTTGAACTTTAAACTTATGGTACTGCCGACCTCTCACGTGTGTTTAATCTAATTTGTTTAGATAAAGATAACAGATGGTCAAGGATAAAATAAGTTCATAAGTGTAATGACAGAATGACTGTGTAGACAGCACGCATGTATTAACGTATTGTTTAGCGTTCTTCTCAAATGAAAAAAAAAAATAGTGAAGACTCTAATTGTACAATAATAGGTTTGTAAGAAAAATGAAGAAATTAAATGCTTAAAGCTATATTTTTTTCCAAAATTTGTTTGTTCCTTCCTGAAAGGTTTAACTTAGATGATTCTGACTAATTTATATTAAAATATCTATTGAACAACAGTTTTGTATATGTTGTATACCAGATAAAGTAGTCGATGTTAAAAATTGTATTATATCCCATATTATTTTATTTGTTGTGAATATTTTCATATTTCATATTTTACAAAACTAAGAATACCCTTTTTTATACACGACTAAGATATTTTTTATATTCCAAACATCCAAAGCACCTATTATCTAGTCCTCTTTAGATTCATTTCACTGAGAAACAAACTTCCCAACTGTATATAGTTATTGACTACTGTTATATGAATATTGCTTAGCTAAATACCGAAATCACAGAATCACAGGTATAATTGTAAAATTCAAATTAGAATGGATTGATGATGTAATTGTGTGCATTATTGTTGTGATAACAGAGTCCGGATGATTTTATATTTGAAAATGAATGCATATTTGTTCTCATCCAAGTTTTACAGAAGCATTTTATAAGCCGCACAAAGGTGACCATGGTAACCAGGCTTAACAGTTGTTTAAATAGTTTATTCTATAGTATTAGCCTCTGAATTAAATAAGTATACATGGAACTGCACAAAAAGGTAGTTTTCGAGTAAATTATGTCTAACACTAAAAGGAAAAACTAACGTTATCGAAATTAGAGTGTTCTTTCAAATAAGACAAAATCGTATCCCACGTTAAAAATCTAATATTCAAACTATAATAAGACCGTATGCATATTTAGTTCACTATGTGTGATTTTTAATTCGAATTGTGTGCATTTTGTTATCCATACTGGCTTCTTGGTTAAATGTCACCTGAAACACAGTTGAAACCAGTTAACACTGACGGCTTAAATTCATATTGGACCGGAGATATATAGAGGATAATACATGGCAAAATCCGTATCATATGTCGTATCATCCCGAGACACCAATATCAGCCCAAGGACCTTTAGGCCATGTTTTATACGCTTTATCATATATTTCAATAGGAGAGTATTATATTATATGAACTGTTTTCTGATCCATAACACTAGGTTACCTTCAGTTCTACTTTTGTCTAGTTTCAAAAGCCTTAAAAGAACTGCTAACTTATCCGAAGCACCTGGGTTACCTTACAATTTGTGTGCTGTTGTTTTACAAATTAGGGAAGGGTGTGATAAAGGGTATGCGATTAAGGGTGCGCTTCAAATGTGGCGCGATATGGATTAAACAGCAGGCTATTTTTCAAATATGCAAAACTACTGTATTTACTACTTAACATATGATAAATTGTAATTATCGAGGAAAACAAGAATAAATTTAGAAATATTTCATTCTGTTATACTAGTATCGTAGAATATTTTCATCTTGATCTGTCTGTAAAAATATTTTTGTAGTTCATTAAGATGAAGCCGTGTAAAACAATATGTTTTTTTAAATCTGAAATTATTTCCAGACTAGACGTTCTTTTATTCGTTTTTAATGTGAGACTCTCATAAACAAATTATATGTATTTAATCTTCATCATGAGGACATATTTATAGTTGATTTAGAGTATCATATGTTTAATATACACTCAAGTTTGTCAATTCAAACGGAATTTCAATCATACAGAATTATGGTATTTCATCAGATTGCTGTCCAACTTTGGCATGCATTAATGAATTTACAGCCATACACTTAATGAACGCATATCGTTATAATTGTTTCAGACATTGAAGGCATCACACAACCCTTTGTTATGATTTTATGTTTATTTATTGACAGTTTATGGACTGTCAAATGACGCCATGCGATTATAAACAACTCAAATGAGACTTTGCCAAGTCGAGTTATAAGTTACGCAATATACAACAGTACTTTATATCCTTATGTACCAGGGGAGCACTTATTATTCCATTTAACTTCCAACACACATGGGGTTTAATGTGATAAAAGAATGATGTCAACAAGCATAACAAAACACGAAATATCGAGTCAAGTCTGTATTATAGTTTTCATTGATAGAAGTCACTGTTTGAACACTACATTAATTCATAGACTTTATAAGTTTACTGACAGAAAAGTAAACGAAAGATATAACGTGTTGTTCCTATTATTTTGAAGGGATCTCGATTGCCGAATGGTCTAATTCGTTTTATTATACATCACGTTAACATCTCATATTTTGATTGGCTGATACGAGGGTGTTAGTTTATTCTATCACATGGCTGAGATGGTTACATTTTTTTAATGTAACCGTCTCGTTTAGACCAATCAAAAATCGGTAGTTTAAAGGACAGTGAATTAAATCAACATCAAGTAATTAAAACATATGCTAAAGTAAGTTCTACGTTTTGGCTCATATTTTATTATTTGTCTGTCAAAAAATACAAAAAAAAGCTTTTTTTCTATTACCCGTAACGTTGTTTTGTATGTGACGTCATAGAAAAGACTTTTAAAATAGAATGTATCTGTAAAAGACTATAATGATAGGACATTCAGAACAATAAACTGAATAACACAAAGCTGAGAAGGTGATGGAGAAGATTGATACCCCTTGAAAAAGCATTGTCAACCTTGGCTTCTCGGGTTAACAATCTGCTCTATCACCCTCTCCGATGTGTGCTGTGGCTTCGCCGAGGTTGACAATGTTTTCTTGGGGTAAAAATCTACTCTATATCTATCACCCTCTCCGCTACGTGTTATTTATATAATGTTGCATGATTAGCATGTCAACTCTGAACATGACACAAAGCAAACACGTAAGGTTTTAATCTTAATTACCAAGACAGTTTGACAGCCAAAGGTATTTGGTTCTCTCTTGACACTCCGGTTGCATCAACTTAAATAAGCTGGATACCAATAAATTTTATAGTGACGCGAAACACCAACAGCCAACCATTATCTTGAACGTTTGTTGGTTTGGCATTAAGGTTAATGACCGCTTCTGTAGCCATTTTTTTACGATTTTTTTTTTACTTCAATTGTATCAAAACCACAGAAGAAATTAATAATAGAGATAAACCATTTTGTACATTTACCAAGGGGAAACTTGATGCAAAGCATTCTTATTTATTATGTCATTGCATTTCATAGAAAAACAGTACTTTGTGGCAAATAAACCAATATTTTCATAGAAAATCCACAGTATTTAATACAGAAAATTTGTTACATTTGAAACATAGATTACTCACTTGCTTTTCTATGATGTGCTTGTGTGTATTTTTACCTAAAGTTCTAACCAACCTGTAAATTTTGAAATACCTCGTGCTGAGTCACTCAAGTACAGCGCACCCTAAAAGGTGTACTTGATTTGGTCCAGATTTTAATTTGTTTTAACCAATAGCTAAATTAATAAACTCGTTTTAAGGAAATCAATGCTAGCCCTGCATGCAATAAACTTATATCTAACAGTCCTGCAATTGCCAAATATGAGAGTACAAATATAAATGCTTTGGATTTTTTTTTTTAACATTTTCATATGTTTAGCATTTAATCAACACAAGGGTACATAATCCTTAAACACAAGATAGATGTTAGAGTTTATCGAACACTTTCGATTGTTCGACTGTTCGTTTTCGATAGAATAATTCAAATGTTTGTGACTTGTAATTCAGATCTATGTTTATGTATACGTATTTGCATATGCTCATACTGCAGTTTTTATTGAAAAAAAAAATATAAAAATCAAGCATTACGTACTACAAATCCATGGAAAAATGCGACTTAATTTCAAAATGATGTTGATGAAAGTTGAGCATGAGTTTTCGGAAGTATGCATTACACTTATTTCCAACCACCACATGTATGTGTGGTTATAATGTTACTGTATAGTATACAAAGCTTAAATTATGCTATATATTCTAGAATTTAAACAGAAATTTAGATGTTTAGGTTTTAGACACTTTAAAGCAATAGTAAAGGATCCGAGTTTTTCCTCATTAACAAATATCTTGAAAATCAGTTTTTCATTATAACCACGTTCACGTGAGAATTGCTATATTCTTTCTGAATTTTGGTGAGGTTTGTGTTACTCAGTTTATGTATTGCCATGGCAATGTCATTTTGTATTCGCCTTTAATTACAAAAACCCGTTTTCAGTATGGGAAGTATGAATTAACGAATCAAGGACGGTTGACGTTTATTATGATAGGTTATAAAACAATATCTGAGAATAGTTCTCCTTCAACATGTTTAATGGAGTAATTCATACAAAATTTATATTAAAATGACAAGTGAGTAGCTGGTTGTCCCTGTTAGGTGTCGGTAAAAGATCGCAGATTCAACATTGTTTCGTCAACAACTCATATCTCAATATCACACTACCACCTTCCGAAAATTGTAGATCGTTTACAATGTGTAATAAACATTATTAATGTATAATTAACTCTTTATAATTTGAATACATTTATACAGATGTAAGGCCGATTATAAATGGCTAGACGAGTCATAATTCTATAAGGAATAATGTACGTGTCTGAACAACGCGTTACGTTTGGAAATCACACTACCGCCATCCGAAAATTGCAGAGCGTTTACAATAATTATTTTATCTCATAAATAGTATGTAAACATACGAACTCTAATATAATAATATACCAAAAATAAGATACACTAAATGTCCTAGTGGAAAGTGATCTATTTTCTACTTGATTTTTGTACAAAATATATTTAGAAAAAAAAACTAAATTGACTAAAATGACTCTGCATAGTTGAAAAGATAATGAATTAACTAGTTTATCCTGGAAATTTAAAATAACCCAGGCATAATCTTTATCTGACACATAAAACAGCTATGGAGTAACATTGTATAGAGAAAGAAATGTACATCAAATTATAAATTAGAGATGAAAGTAATTGGGAAATGGTTTTCTTATTCTGCTTACTTAATGATTTGACATAGAATCCATTTCTCTGTATATTGAATGTCATTTCGAGTTAATTGACTGTTATTGAATATCTGTGTCAAATGAGTACTTCGGATATGTTTAAATTGTCGTTCCCACAACTCGGTCTCATTTTTCTGAAGTGTGATTTTACAAATTTAGACTTATCGCTGAATGCGTGCTTACCACTAGGAACATAACAGGTTAATTAGTGCAGCAGTATTTCTTTCCCTTCCGGGGTTCCTAAGAACAAAACAGGGTTTTGATAAGGTTCATGTTGCTTAGTCCTTGGGTTTCTATGTAGTGTTTTGTTGACTTTTGTAATTCCTGTTTTGAGATGGTGTCGTCAATTTCATTTCGACGAAGGATTTGTATAGTAAGAACCTTCTAACTATACAAATCCTTGTTTCGACTGATAAATTTTTATTATTATTAAAAGTCATCTAAAAAACATACAGAAAACTAAAGTTCTGACCACTTTTGAAATTCCATTAAACTGTGTCATTTGATATATAACAGTTTATGATTCAATTCCTATTAATATATTTTTTCAACTTGTTCTGTGACATATCAAGAATTAACAAATTTCGAAACAAGTACAAACTGTTCATGTATTGATTATTATTGAAAAAACACATCCAAGGAAAACAAATCTATCAAAGGGGGATGTAATTGCACAACTAGTAGTGTATTAATGAATAAATCACACTACAGAAACAGATTCTATAAATACCAAAAAGAAACAATGAGCAAACAAAGAAAACAACATAATATTCGTGGAAGGCCAAAACATCATTTTTAATCAGAAGATATTGTTTGTTCAAATGTGTTTTTAACTTGATTTTGATTTGAGTGCATAAACTCGCTGTTTTTTTATTTGTTTTCATATAAGATTTGGGATTATACTTATATGTCTTTCTTTTTGGTGTTGTTGTTTCTTAATTTTTTGTTTGTTCGTTTGTTAATTTGGTATATATATTTGTGTTTTGTCTTGGTTGTTTTCAAATATTGTAGTGTTTTTTGAAGTTGTGTTTAATTAAGATTCCGTAAGTTATTATTTTATAAATGTATGTGTTTTCACTGTTTTTCAAAAACTATTTTTACCAGATTTCATATACACTTGTGCTCTTTGAAATTTGAACGTTTGGCATTGCCGACCTCTCCCAAATGTTTTATTTGTGTAAATAAATATTAAAGAATTTAAAGGAAAATACGCGTACATCTTGCCACTCTTACATTGGTACTGGCATTGTACGGATAACATTTATATCATATACATTGTATATTAGTTTAATCATTCGAAGCTCATGGAAGGTATTTTCACAGATTTCACATTCATATGTGTGGTTTGAACTTTTCATTTTCGATATTTACAATCTCCCATATGTTTGATAAAATATATTAAGTTGAATATAGATAATTTCAAGCATAACATAAGTTGATCCCATGACAGTGTAGACAGCACACGCGAATGAAAGTATTGGTAAGCGTTTTCACAATAAACCTTGAAAACATAGCAGAGTCTATAATTGAAGAAACAATACGCTGTTAAGACGAATAAAGAAGAATTGAATGCTTCAACCTCAATTGTTTGCAAATTTAAAGTATTTCAACCTGAAACATAAAAAGAATGCATAGCGCTTTCTAAATCATACGCCACAGAAGGACAAAAGAAGCAACTAAAAAGAATAAAAGTCAAACCACAACCATTCAACAGTACACACTTTTGAAAATTTATATTCAGAATTATAACCTCCCCCATCCCTCCACTTATTTAGACAATTTACCGATTTTATGTTAAAATTTATAATGTTTTTCTTTCCTCTGTGAATTATCATGAACTGATAAAATTGTTAAAAGTGCAAAACGTTTATGAATGGGATACAATGGACAAATATCATAGCTGATAAAATAAAATGAACAAGTTCTAATATATATATTGTGAATACTATATAAATGAGGAGATGCGGTGTGATAATCAATGAGACAACCAACCACATCAGTTCAAATGAAGTTGCTGCAAGCAGTTTTAGGTAACTGGACATCACGAATGACAAAAAAATCATGAATTATAGTCAGTAATAAAGGCTCTGACATTAAAAATATGAAACAATTTAACTGTGAAAATTTAACGGCCTAATTTATAACACACAATTTTCGAAAAACAGATTTGACAGACATAAACCAATGACAACCACTGAACTACAGACTCCTGACATGGAATGGGCATATAAAAATCATAGCAGGAATACACTCGTTTGTAAGCGCTCAACCCCCTCCCCCATAACGTAACAATTCAACTTAGGAAGTAACTATAAAAGGCAATCGAAAAATGCATAGCTTTAGATGGACACATATCAGTCAAGCAACAATTCATTCTACAGTACACTTTAAATTAAATTTAATTCAGAATTTTAATGAGTTAACCAAGATCGTGTTTTAATTTCCCAGCTCGGTTTAGAGCAACACTATATATTAACATAACACTGCTTGTAAAACAATATATATCAATTTTGTTGAAGAATTAGCGGTTGAGAAATCACAATGCGCATCATAGACATATAGTACATAATAAACAAAATTAAACAATGGTCAAGCAAAGGCAACAAAATTACATACTCGGCAAAGCCAATAAATTCTTCTGGAATTTTATCTATTTCTTGGGGTTGCTTATACATTTTGAATATCTATTTTGGTTGTGTCTTTGGTAGATTGGGGAAAACAGATATTTTCTTTCGATTGGTGATTGTTTGTGTTTTATTTTGTTCATTTGGAACAGGTTTTTTTAAGTTTCCATTCCGTTTTATTTTTATAGATTTCTTCAATTTCCTGACAATGATTTGTGTGTCTTGTGAGGTTGCTTTAAATTAAAAATTTCTTTAATTACATATTTTACAAACGTATGATTTTCAACTGGTATTCGAAACGCATGTCAACCACCTCTCAGGTTTCACATACACATGCGTGCTTTGAACTTTGAACCCATGGCATGGTATTTCTAACCTCTCAATCTTATTTTTACAAAATCTGTTCATATAATATAAATGAAGTTCAAGGATACAATAAGGTCATAAGTTTATTGACAGTGTCATCATCGTGAATTAAAGTATTATTTTGCGTTCTTCAAAATGGAATATAAAAAAGAAAATTCACACAAATACTGAACTCCGAGGAAAATTCCACACGGAAAGTCTCAAATTAAATGGCCAAATCAAAGGATAAAAAACATCAAACGAATAAACAACAACTATCACATTCCTGATTTGGTACAGGCATTTACAAGTGTAGAAAATGGTGGGTTGAACCTGGTATTAAAATATGCTTCTTAGACAAACAAAATTGAATTGAACGCTGAAACTTAAAGTGTTTGCAAATTCAAATTATGTTACCCCTCAGTGTAAGAAAATGCATCGGGGTAGCTTATATCACACGCCACAGAAGGTAAGACGTGGTTATTAATTTAAGTCTAAAAATCAAACAAAAATCAATGTTAAAGTACACACTTTTTAAGCAAAGTTAAGATTCAGCAACAAACACCCGTTCCAGCTCTTTCACTTTCACAAACTTTGCTGATAGAACGGTTTAATAGTTTTCTTTTTTCTTTGACATATCATGGGTAATGAAATTCGTAATTAGTGTAAAATGTTCATGGATTGATTAACATCTAACAGAAAATATCGTAGAAGAGAAACAAAATGACAACGCCGTAAGTTCGTGAATACTGAACAGTACTTTCACATAACAATCTACCAATTCAATTCCACCATTAGTGATCATTGAGTAGTTAGAATGAATCCATTAATACAAGCAGAAAACATACCTGGCAGAACCAAACAAATATTTTTGAACGAGCTATATATATGATCATATATTTTGTGTTGCTTACTTACGTTTTAAATTTGATTTATTGTTTTGGCTGCATAAAAATGTCGGATATTCATCTTTTATTTTTAGAGATATGGAATAACAGATATATTCCTTTCGGTTTGTGGATGTTTTGTTGTTTTATTGTTGGTATTGTGGTACTTTTCGTTGTGCTTTTGTTTGGTGAGATTTATTGGATTTACTGCTTAGGATTTATGTGTCTTTTGAGTTTTGGTTTTATTTCAACGTCCTATAGGTAGATAATTTACAAAAATATATAATTCCGTTAGCAAAATGTTTAGATTCGGAACTGATGGAATATATTTTCAAAGTTATCACATTCGCATGTTTGCTATATACCTGCGTCTGGCGTAGATTTAAAAGTTTAATCCTGGTATTTATGATGAGTTTATTTATGAATAGACAGCGGGTTGAGATCTCCAAAAGCAAGTTAAACCCCACTGTATTTTTGCTCCTCTTCCAAGTCAGAATCCTGTCGTCTTTGTTACATGTAGACTTGAGTGATTTCAAATCTTAGTTCCTTTATAATATGTTTTCGAGTTCCGTATGACGTCCATACCGGTTCGTTCAGGGGCCAGTTTTAGCTCGCCTCCGAGTGATAATTTTCCCACTAGTGGCCCTCAGTGTTTCGATCCGGTTGTTGTCCCGTAGACACATTCCCTACTTCATCTCTTAATTATTTATTTGAACTTTAAACTTATGGTACTGCCGACCTTTCACATATGTTTCATAAAATCTGTTTAGATAAAGATAACAAAATTCAAGGATAAAAGTTTATGAATGTATTAACAGCATGACAGTGTAGACAGCACGCATATATTCAAGTATTTTTTAGTGGTCTTCTCAAATGAAAGACTCTTATTGTACAATAATTGGTTTGTAAGAAGAATGAAGAATTGATTGCTTAAAATTAAATTTTTCAATAATTATTATGTTTCTTCTCGAAATGTGTAAAAGAACACAGGATATCACCATAGAAACACAGATGTACTAAAAGTCAAACAACAAGTCATTTAACAGAGCACATTGTTAAAAAATTAACATTCAGTCATATACACCAAAACACCAGCCAACCAACCACTTTCAACCTTTTTTCCCAAATTGACCGGTAAAACTAAGTGCTGTATTATGTTTAACAATGCTGCGCAACAAAGACATGCTTCATTGTACTGATTAATTAATATAAAAAATATATTGAACAACAGCCTTGTATATGTTATATACGAAATAAGGTAGTCGATGTTGAAATGTATTATATCCCATATTATTATATTTGTTGTGAATATTTATATATTTTATATTTTACAAAACTAAAAATTCTCCTGTTCATGCACGGCTTAGATATGTTTTTTATTCTAAGCATCCTAAGCCCCTATTATCTAGTCCTCAGAAACAAAATTCCCAACTATAATTATTGATGACTAGTGTTATATGAAAATTGTTTTGCTTAGTTAAATACCGAAATCACAGCTACTTATGTAGAATCCAAATTAGAATAGATTGATGATGTAATAGTGTGCATTTTCACTAGAAGCCCGATTTCAGTCTGAAACGGCCATTTTGGTCTGATCACATCTTGATTGACTGGATTTACCGCTAGAGAAATTCGTCCAGATATTTCAGATCGTTTTAGATCGATAGCCTCATCAGGTAAATCAGTTCGTTAAGGCGTATCAAGACGGAAAAGACTGAATCATCAAGCGGGTTGTTTAGACCCGTTAAGACCGTGTCAGACCAAAACAGACCATGGATACAAAGTTACGTCAAGATGTTGTCAGACCGTGTCCAGTCGTGTTCAGATTTTAATCATTTGGACACAAAACGAGTGAAACTTTCCCATTGTTTATCAGGGGTTGCTCCCCTTTTAAAAATAAAATAAAAGTTAGAAAGAAGACGGTTTATGTTAACTGAAAGTCTACCACGTCCCTTTAATCATGTTAATTAAATAAAAAAAATATTCAATTTGAATTCTTACTACATCCTATTTAACATGTTTTGTATATATTTTAAAAAATAGCTCAAAGTCATACTGCTGAACAAACCGCCGCGAAATGACTAAAAAAAATCAACAGATTGCCGAAATAACATTTATTTATTGAATGTAAGCACCTGAACCTTTATATTAAAGGTTTACAAGTGATTACAATACATGTTTTTGCAATTACAGACTGTCGTGGGTGGTGAAAAATTTGTCATGTTGACGCAATAGATAATTTTTACACCCGTATTAAATAATTACGGATGTCGGCCGTGAACACACAGGCACTAGTTTTTTTTTCTGAGACAGGTGCCAAAAAATTTCCTATATACCTTATTATAATAAGGTATATAGGAATTTTTTTTTCTGAGACAAGTGCCTGTGCGTGAACACTTGAAAACGCGTGATCTTAATAATTATGTTTAATTAAATTTAAGATGTAACATTTTTTAATATTGTAAATGAATGCATTCATTTAACTTTTAATGTTGGCTATATAAATTGCATTTGAGTGAGGCAGGGAAAAATATATATATATATAACTAGAATCTATGTCTTTTCTCGTTTTCCGTTTACTGTCATGCCATTGTCCGTTCATTTTTGCCAGACTCATGCGTTTGACTTTCCATCTTTATTTTTCACTTAGTCTATAATTCGAGAGCCTTTTATAAAAAAAATATTACACACCAGAAGACTTTGTTAAAAGATAAAGTTTGAATATTATAGCAGAAAAAGGACAGTGTACCTGAAGTACATTTGAAGACCAGGTTATATATATTACATGAATACAGCATAATAAAGCTCAGGGGCGTGTCCAGGATATTTGAAAGGGGGGGCGTAGAAAAAAATATTTCGCCGAGCGAAGCGAGGCGAAAACTTTTTTGGACCTTTTTTTGGCTTAAAAACATAAAATAATAGAGAATTACACTAATGTAACGGTTCCTGACTTGGAGCATGTATATTTTATAGTTAAAGTGTCCGGGTGTGACACTTTAACTATAAAATTAATTGTCTACGGTATATTAAAATGATTGGATGGATCTTAACAGCAGTAGACCAATAACGAGAAATTCCAAACTCAAGGGTATAAGGAGTTACTTAACATTTCAATTCCTAGGCCAGGATTTTATGAACAGAGGGGTGATTACGGTTGAGGGTCCACAGGGAAGCTCAGAAGCTCCTGAATTTCAACAATTTAGCATCGAATTATGAAGTAATCCCTCTATTTTTGATTAAGTTCGGGTTTCGTTGAACGACACACATGATACAAGACAAATAAACACTGAAGAATAAAGTTCTTTCGTTCTGAGTATTGCTTTAATGTGGAAATATACATATTTCTAGTATACATGTGCAAACCCTAAAATGAACACAGAAAAATACTGACGGACTCTCATTTTCAATTACTAGAGTGGATTGATTAGAACCATTTTACGTGGATTTCTCATGGCGTAATCTAAGATCTAAGACACCCTGATACGATTTAAAGGTTTTTTGACGGGTTTTTTTTGGACATCGACATCTTTGGCAAATTCTTTAACACATCACCAACAATGGATACTAATCGCATAGTCGAACACGCCGGACTCCGAGAAACGAAATTTTACGGTTGATGATGACCCATCAAATTGGGGAATCAGTATAAAAAGAAATCAGAGTATGTATGATAAATTGCCATTATTCAATACAATACTAGCAGATAATAAAGAAAGTTTTTTTTTTTTTTTTTTTTTTTTTTTTTAAAGGGGGGGCGTACGCCCATTACGCCCTTACCTGGACCCGCCCCTGAAGCTGGTTTAATTTGAATTACTATCCATTAGGGACATTTTCTGACGATAATTAATCAAATCTGACAAGTTTGATTAAAAACGGAAAATAAGCCCGTAAACGATTTAACGTTACCGTACCCTCTTTACTTGTCGCATGTCGGCATCTTCAAATGGCAAATTTATTTTACACAAATTCGTTGACATGCCATGATGGTAGATGGACACTACAGCACAATATAAGCTGAGCTGGAAATTACAATTGGTGAGTAGAAATGAATAACATTTTAAAACATGCCTATCAGACATGAGAATAATCATTGATCCGGCCAAGAGTTTGAAGGAAAGATGTTTACATTTGTTACATTTGTGCATACAGGTATGAATTGACTATCTAATACACCACATTCTTGTACAGTAACTTGTTCAAATGCAAAGTAAGAATTTGGGCTTGTAAAAAAAATTATTCCTGTGATTGGACCCCCCCCCCCTTTTTGGAAGATCAATGCATGATTTGAAAAAGGTACATATAAACTATGGTTTAAATCCTCCCTTTTAAAAAGGGCTGGATACACACCTGTTTATTGCCTAAACCATTGTGTGTATTCACAATGGTTTGGTTGGAGGGGGGAGGGGGGTCTATTACCAGACCTAACCCCCTGATGGAGTAACCCTAGTCCAAAGAATTATGACGTCTGGCAAGGCTATTTTATTTTTTTTCTGAGACGCCTTCCTAGGACGTTGTAGGAAGGCGTCCCAGAAAAAAATTTAAATAGCCTTGCCAAACGTCATAATTATTTGGACTAGAGTAACCCTACATATTCATATTTATTGTATGTTTAATAATGTATTGATAATTGTCACGTCCTAAAATTTGCATGAAATATCTGTCACTGGATTTTTTATAACTCATAACCAACCAATCTTCACATGTATGTTACAATGATGATGCACCTATTTATATAGCCACTGGTGGGTGATGTACAATAATTATAATTTATCACATATTTGTTATGAATACCTTCAAGGCTTGGGTTTGCATATGCAATAACCTCTAAATTGCCGGGGGCAAAAAAAAGAGTATATTGATATTGTGCCCTGATTCCAAATGATGTGACAGCATTGCGTCCTTAACGACAATTTTTTACACTTTTGTGATAAGAAATTTAAGATAATTTTACAGGCATGTTTCATTAAATTGCAGGCGCGGATCCAGAGGGGGGTTCCAGGGGTTGGAACCCTTTCTGTTTTTGAGGATCAATGCATTTGAATTGGGACATGTAATTGGAACCCCCCTTTGTCCTGGTTTTTAAAATGGCTGGACTCTCCCCTGAATTGTTATCAATGATTTGTTTTGCTCTAAATTTTGTAGAACTTAAATATAGCATGTTATAATCTATGCATACCATTGCTTTGTCATGTATGTAGTAATATTCTACAAATTCTATTTTTTTTTCTAATAAAAAAGTATTATTAAAAGAATTTGTTGAATTATTATTACTACAAATATCACAAATCAAATACATGTAGTTACTGTAAATTCAGAAATTATTGCTTGCAAATTATTGCGAATTTTTCATTTTAGACTTAAATGCGATTTTAATTTTTACGATTTTGTGAAAAATCCTGTTTAATTCATATAAAATATCACAAAATGTGCGTTTAAGTTATTGCGTTTACAACTCAGTCGCATTTTTCGCAATAATAAAAACCTCACATTAATTTCTGAATTGACAGTAGTATATAAAATAGTATTAATGCTATTGACTTATTTAATTTTATACATGTTATAGAAGTCGCATGTAATACAAGTTATAAACACTTAATTCTTAATGTAAATTTTTTTTGTAGATAAGATATCACATTGGTTTGAGCATGATTCCCAGCAAGATTATGAAAGGGCATATATATCATATATACATAGGAAATATATAGTGTCACTAAATTACTCTCATACGGTACCTCACCTCTGTAGCTGTAAATTGCGAAACGGTGGATTCATTCATAATTTTGAGTTACTTATTGCAATTGGAAATAACGTTGATAAAGCTAACAGCATTATGCCATGATGTTGATGGGATGTTCTGATTGGACAAAAAGGAAATTGTGAATTGAACAAATAGCAAACTTGAAATTCATAGGAAAAAAAGTAGGAAATTGGAATAATGAAAATTCATAGTTTCAGTGATTATCTTACAATCATCATGATCATTGTCAATACTACAAGTGCATCATCATGATCATATATATCTGAATTCACCTTGGATAATTATACATTTAAAATAAGAATTTGGATATAATAAGAATTTCTGTGCTGGCGTTGCTACTGTTGGCTTCATGTACCACCAGCTGGGAGTGTTAAACCTTTTTGACCTTTCGTGAGGGTCTGTCACGGTCCGTCACAATTGGTTAGTGTCATATATGCATGATTATGGAAGTTTCACCAACCTAGACAAGCTTTACAGCCCTGGCACGGTTGTTGGTTGCACTTAGAGTCAAATGACAGCTTGCTGTATACATTTGTAGTTCAAATAGTCTGAATGAATCTACATGTATGGTGACAATCTTCTAAATTACTGTTCATTCTGAAACTGGCATTTTATACTAGTACATGTAGTAGTCGAACATATTAAACAATACATGTACTTCAAAGTATCAATTTATTTTGTCTCGCCTTACATGAAAGTCATGAAAGTTGGTTGTATATATGCAAGAAATATGTATTTCAGTCTTGGGGTGATGATGTAAGCTATTTTTAATAGAGCTTTACATTTATAAAAGCTAAAAGAGCTGGTTCAAGGAATGAGTGTAAAATATACTGTTACATTTTATTACATGTAATTGGATACATTTTATTGTATATGAGTATCTTGCAAGGTCTACTTGTCTATCAGGTTAGGTTGACCTGACCTTAATTTTATTTCATGGATAATCTAAGTGATTTAGGTTATTTCAGTTTAATACAATGTTAACATGGTTAGGTTTGTTTCTCAGATACTTCGTAATGAAATTAGAGACTGGAAATGGGGAATGTGCCAATAAGACAACAACCTGACTACAGAGCAGACAACAGCAGAAGGTCATCAATGTTTGAATTGTTTCTCAGAAGCTGTAACATGTTGGAAACAAACATAATTTTTGTTTTGCCTAAGGAGATATGGTATCAGGGGTGAATCCAGCCATTTAAAAAAGGGGGGGTTCCCAACCCAAGACAAAAGGGGGGGTTCCAACTATATGTCCCCATTCCATGATCGTCCAAAAAAGGGGGGTTCCAACCCCCTGAACCCTCCCCCTGGATCCACCACTGGGTATGAATTTTGATGAGACGACTTGCATTACTTAAACTATAAACCATGTAGACCAAGTGATTTTCTTTTTAGTCACTATATAATAGGTCACTGCACACCCTTCAGCAAAGACCAAAAACTTAAACTTCATGATGAGCACCCTATAAATGGCTCTGCTTGGAAAGAGCTAGGCTTCTAACAGAGTTAATGTAAAAAATTCAGACGAGAACCCAACAGTGATGACAAACAAATATGTGATAAACAGCAATCAACAAAAACACTACAAACAAAAAATTAAGGGGAGACTATTTAAATATAAAAAAGAAGATGTGGTATGATTGCCAATGAGACAACTCTCCACAAAAGACCAAAATGACACAAACATTAACAATTATAGGTCACCGTACAGCTTTCAACAATGAGCAAAGCCCATACCGCCTAGTCAGCTATAAAAGGCCCCGATAAGAAAAAGTAAAACGATTCAAACCAGAAAACTGACGGCCTTATTTATGAAAATATATGAACAAAAACAAATATGTAACCAAGGATTTGTATAGTGTCTCACTATACAAATCCTTGATGTAACACAAAAACAAACGACAACCACTTAATAACAGGCTCCTGACTTGGGTTTATTTACTTTAATGTAAAGTAAATAAAATTAACTAATGTCTTGTACAAGTATTACCCTGACGTTCCGTGAAAATTGTTTTCAAAAATCTAATGCATAATTCTTTTATGTAATAAACTTATTTAAATAAATTCAGACCTTCACCTGTCTGATCACCAGCATGGCTAAAGGTATTACTCCCAGATGTATTGGCAGGTGACACCTCCAGGTATTCAAGCGATTTCCTGTCGGACTTGCAAGTTCATGCATTATTTCACTTCTGTCAGTGTACACGACCGAAAACTTGAATCTTTCCATTTTAAACTTTCAGGTGCATAGGTAATCATTTGATTATATACATCTCTGTCCTGCGTGTCCGATAGTGATACACTAGTCATTACTGTTTATAAATAACATTTCTGGTGTAAAGAATATTATTCATAAAAATTTAAATAATTCCAAAAAAGAGATTTGATAAAATAAAAATTTGCTTACACATTTTTTCCAATGGTAAATTTGGGGAAATGTAAGTACTCGTTGTCAAAAGTGAAGGCCAGTTTGAAACATACAAGAAAAATTGATTTAACAAAAATATATATATACGCACTTAACGACCATTCTTTTATACGCCTTGATAGAAAGTTACGGAACTATAGATAGTTGCAATTTAAAATTATATACATTTTTACATTGAACATAAGAAAGAAATAAAATTGAGAATGGAAATGGGGAATGTATCGAAGAGGAAGCGGAAGGTCACCAACAGGTCTTCAATGCAATGTAACGAGAAATTCCCGCTCCTGGAGGTGTCCTTTAGCTGGCCCCTAAACAAATATATACAAGTTCAGTGATAATGAACACCATACTAATTTCCAAATTGTACACAAGAAACTAAAATTTAATAATACAAGACTAACAAAGACCAGAGGCTTCTGACTTGGGACAGGCGCAAAAAATGCGGCGGGGTTAAACATGTTTATGAGATCTCAACCCTCCCCCTATACCTCTAGCCAATGTAGTAAAGTAAACGCATAACAATACGTACATTTAAAATTCATTCAATTCAAGAAAAGTCCGAGTCTGATGTCAGAAGATGTAACCAAAGAAAATAAGCAAAATGACAATTAAACATAAATAAACATGCAATTTGCCCCCTCCCTTTTTGGGAAAAAAATTGGTTGCTTATATAGGGAATCACTGAACCGTGACTGGAGCGGTCCCTCTCTTAGGTCAACCGATCGTGCAAGGGCTGTATAGCCAGTCAAGGTCGTTAAAAACTTCCATTTGTTTGTCTCTTAGGTCAGTCAGTGGGCCATCACTTACGAAAATTCCTGGATCCGCCACTGAGCATGTTATCATGGGATGTCGATGGACTATTGTATACCAAAAGAAGAAGAAGAGAACCAATTTGAATTAAAAACAGGTCGATATTTAACCTGCTCTGGTTCGTCGAAGTAATGGTCAAAGTAAAATCACAGATTTCTATTTAAATAAAATTGTTCTCGAACAAAGGAAGAAATTCGTCATCACAATTGTTGGGTATAATGTATTATAATGTAAACATCGTTCTGAAGTACTGTATGCCAAATTTTCTGTTCCAACATGCACGTTATATATATGCTACTGGACGTCCCAAGAGAATTTTCTGTTCCGACATGCATGTTACCAAGAGATGTGAATATTTTCTTGGAAAAGTATTCAGTAACAAAGTTTCAAATTAATATCGGGATTTATTTTCTTTCTTGATATATTCAGTAACAGCAAAAAGAATAACTTGACTGCTTGTCCGCTAAATTGGGCTGTTCTTGCCAGATAAAAGACTTATAGTTATATAACTCGAAAAACTTTTAATTTGTATTTTTTTTTTTAATTTATTTTCATCACTAGATAGCTGAAATTTATTGGGAAACTTGCATTTCGGGCATATTCTTTGCTTCTTAGCTCGAATTAAAGAGTGTTATAAACTTTTTCAAATGTTGAATACGCAACCAACAAATGGAAGTTTTTAACGACCTTGACTGGCTATACAGCCCTTGCACGGTCGGCCCTGGCTTGCGCCTTTTTGGGCATTAAATAATTTAATATGTTTACCATGTGGTAATTTAAATAATTTAGAATAATAAGAAAGTTTAATAAAAACAAAAATTTAAAAGCAAAAATTTGGATAAATAAATGAATAAAAAAAGTAAAAAATTTAAGATTAAGTAAATAATAAAATAATAAAAGAATATAATACGCAACCAAATCTCCAAGTATTATTTATGTTTCTGGTAAAGGCGTTTGATTGGGTATTAGTTTGAGGTAGGCGTGTTTTCGGAAACATTCCTCCAATCAGACCTATTTGACATACATGTGTGCGCTGATGCGTGTACACTGGCTATTGTAACGGCACGTGTGACTGTCTCATATCGAAATCTGTCGAGCGTGACCAATGTTTATTGTAGAATTTTTTGGTCAAATTATTTGACATACAAGTTTTAAATTTGCATTTTGAAAGATTATTTTCGGAAGTTGTCCCGTATATACTATTCTAAAGTGTTAGAGAGAAAAAAACAAGACTTTAAAGGAAAGATACATATCAACGGAGAATATAACCTGAGAAAACTATACTAGTCTACTAGCATAATAGTCAAAGATATAAAACATGTATTATATGGCTCTGATATTAAATTTAACGTGTTCTGGAAAATTTTGACAAAATATAATTGCACGAATTTTTAATCGATCGCTGACCTTTAATTCTAGAAGTGACTTGTGACTGTTATAAACATGCAGAGACAATTCTATGCATTATGGTTTAAGTTTACAATGAACACACTATAGTTATACATTTTCCTTTTAAATATCAAATAGACAATCACCTTTCGGATAGACTTGCTTTTTCTTTCTTTTCGTAAAAATTATCATTCGTCCATTTAGAGACATAAATTACAAGTTATATATGTCTCTGGTTTATTATATTTGATTACTTCAAAAATGCTTCAAAATACTATGAGCCTGTATTGGGGTCCCAACCGATCACACAAAAAAAAGGGGCGAGTTCCAACTATATGTCCCCGTTCAAATGCATTGATCGTCTTATAAGTTTATGACTCAACGGTTTCCTCCAACAATATGGTTTGATAAATTTCTTTCGAAGTTCATTACTTTTCACATACTAAAATAAAATGATATTCATCTTCAATTACTTGTTTATCACACATAATACAAAATCTCGGATATGTCTCAATATTATAAAATCGACAAGTTTCTATATTCAAACAGTGAGCAGATATATGCGGTATTTACAAATGAATGGTTTTATAAATATAATTTACAGCATGATCTTAATAAAATTGTTGGGGTCAAATACATCTATCCAACATACATTTAGGCGAGTCTTCAAAAAATAGTACATTTCACTATTAAAGCTACCGTTTAATCTATCTTTGAATTCAAATTAAAACAAATTCACTTTTTTTTACACCCTGATGTAACCGTATTTTTAAAGTGTTGTCATCCGTATCAATAAATTGTTTAATAAAATTGAAGTGCATGAGTATTATTAACGTCTAGGATAAGTGTGAGATTTCTCTGTTGATGGGAATAAACAAAATTTAGCTGAATTTGTATTATTTGAATTAATGAAAAGGCAAGCTAGTGTGTGTTTGAAATGATATTGTTGAAATGGATTTATAGCATGAAAAATGTGTGTAACTGATTTTACGTTGACTTGGACTGCGAATTTGAAAATAATATATTTGTGAAATCACATTCTACAAGATGACATATTTTGTAAGTACGTTTATTATACTCTATAACCTTTCATTCTAATTATAGTATCTTTGAAATGCATTTTATAGCGGACTATGCGGTATGGGCTTTGCTCATTGTTGACGGCCGTACGGTGACATAAAGTTGTTAATGTCTGTGTAATTTTGGTTTCTTTTGGACAGTTGTCTCATTCGCAATCATACCACATCTTCTCTTTTATATTTATATAGCTATTACTTGCAACTGCCACATGTACATGTTCTAGACTCGTGTCGCTGAAAGAGGCCTCCTTTCAAGTTTGAAAATAGGTGGAAAAAAGCCACACCCACTTATAAGATATATACATGCTCTCAGTCTGACTGTTGCATTTTGAACAAACGAGTGAAAGTCCAGCGCCATGTAGAACAAAATAGTTTCAACATTCATTTATCATTATCATGATCTTGACCTGCATGGATATATGCATTTAACTTGCAACTGTACGGTTAAACAAACCGGTTATTGATGGCTGCACAAAAATCTTTAACCTCAGACAAAACATGAAATTAACTGTTCAGGAAAAACGAAGTCCTTCTAGTAGTAAAATACGGAAAAATGAAAATAAATATATGCAAAATTTTCCCCTGGATACTGTGTGTTGGACATAAAGAAGCCAATGTCCCAATTTCCCGAAATTCCATTATGTTTGACAACGATTTTGATGTAAAACAAAACTTTAACCACAGACTGAACCTACATGCTGAATTAGTCGGCGTGAATGCTGACGACGGAACCTTTATTTTTTACCAATTAATTAAATGAAATTGCGCCATATTTACCTGTAAATATTTTTTTACCTATAGCAAAAGAAAAGCAAATGGTATGTTGTCAGAGCTACCTTAAAAAAATAATAAATCCAGAGCTCTTCAAAATTGAAGAAGAAAACTAAGAAAAGAAAGATTTAAAATATGTGCGTCAGTAAATGTATATAGAGAGAAGAAAACTTCACCGGCTCAACTTAAATTCCAGCCGAATTTCACTGAATAGTGGATGCTATTGGTGTTGTTACAAACAAAGATGATGACTTTGTATTGTGTAACGATCCAGAAAGCGGGATCATTTTATTAGGATGCAAAGCTAATTTAAAATTTAAAGTTTCTGTGTACAATTTCAGAGGAAGTTTTTGCTGGTATCTATAAAATTTGTCCAAAACATTTCAAACAACTTTATACTATACATGCATGGCTTCAAGATAGGACATTATATATGTGTCTATTCTCAACTACAAATACCAGCCTTTAGTTCAATGATGTACAGAGACATTTTAAGGTGTAACGTGTATATTTATACAAGTGAACGTTTTAATTCAGCATACTTTTTGTTATTAAAATGACTTTAACTCCGCCAGTCGGTAAACTGCCGATCCCGAGCGTGGATAAAGAAGGAGGGAAGTCAATCATTTAGTTATTTTATATAAATAAAAAAAAAATGGCGCAATTAGATGATTATTTTATTGGCGCAAATGATACCTATAGTTTTGAAAATTAAGTGGCGCCAAAGAAGTATTGGCGCAATTAAGTTGTGGCGCAAATGAGTTACTTTTTGGCACAAATAGATATCGCCCGAAATAATAGCTTAAACCCTTTCAAACTATTCTATTAATCTCTCCATGCCATATGGCATAGGTTATGATTAGCCCTAGGGGAAAAACAGTCAAATGAATGGATAATTATTACAAGTACGTGTATTCCCGACAAACAATGACAATTACCAAATTCGTTCATTACGTGTAAATGAATGCATTTTGTAAAAACATTAAATCTGTATTTATATAACTGTACAAATCACCCATGCAGAAACATATATACACATGGAAAAAAGTATTGCAACACCTTATTTTTTTAAAACATGAAAAATTAACACATGGCAAGAGTAAAATCTCTTTGTTCTTACTGTGGTATAATCTGGATAATGCAGAGCTAAGGTGTGCATTAACTACCTCAGATAACTGCACAGTTCAAATCTATTTTTACCTTAAGGGGCGGTTCTTGGATTTTGAAAGGGGCGTTATTCTATCAAATTAAAAAAAAATCCCCGAGTGTAGCGAGACTAAAGACAATATTGACGTTTTGAAGCTAAAACACGATACTTTGTCAAATCCAAGGGTTAACGACCTGTTCGCCCCCACCCCTGAGTCTGCCATCTGCCTTGAAATTACGACAAAGATAAACTTCGTGCAAACATCGTAGTTTCAAAATAGGAAAAAGAAATGTTTCTCATTCCTTCAATTTTTTTTTATCTTAAAGCTGGGACATAAACTATTTTATTATATTTTGTGTACAACGTAAATCTATATCAGTGTTTTAAAGTAAAAAAGAAAGTTAAAACAATTTTTGTTAATTTCTGCCCAAAAAGAATTGTATATAAGAATATCCGAATATAAATAAATCAATCTGATTTGATTAGTTTCAGACTCAATGGAATTTATAACGACTTTTTGAATATCCGAATATAAAGGAACTATTTTTGGATCGAATTTAAGGAGGACCATATTTCAGTTTGTTTTAAAACAGGGGGATTAGCTGGAGATCAATCAGACTTCATTTAGACTGACGTGTCTTAAAAAGCAATACAGAAGATAAAAAGAGAATGGGGGGAAGGGGGGGGGGGGGACGGGGTTGCGGGGAGTAAAAGGTTTTGAAAGAGAAACGTATTTTCTGTTTATTATACATTTTAAATTTAGGTAATATAATATCTTCCTCGTTTCTTTTTCTCTCTAAGCATATCATTGAGAAATTCAAAAGCAATTATTCTGATTTAAACTCAATAACCCTTGCAGTTATGTTTTTTTTTTATTCATACACCGAAAGAACACAGTTTGTGAAAGTCTTAATCGTCACCAATTACATGAAAATGGGGAATCGATGTAAAAAAATATACCATTAAATCCCAATTTTAGAATGAGTCTAAATATGAAAAAAAAATATAAATTTTAAACTTACCAAAGTCGTATTTTCGCCTTGCTTTACCCTACAAGAAATTTTCCTAGGATCCGTGGATTGCGGAATGACGTCAACATTTCTAAAACGTTCACGTAAATTGATTGCGTCATGTGTTAAAACAGTTATTGGCCAATCAAATCGGTATATGGAATTTAATCTGCACAGCACGAGATGACCCAATAACCCGAACTCCTACGTCGTTCGGGTTATTGTGTCATCTCGTGCTGTGCAGATTAAATCCCATATACCGACTTGCTTGGTCAATAACTATAACTTAGTCTCTTATTTTGGATGGAATATGATAAAATATTTGTAAAATAATATTGAAACGTAGTTAATGATAACATTGGCTTTAAATCGAACAAAAAATGTATGAAAAAAAAGTTTTTTTCGAACTAAAATTTTTATAACAAAATGAAGTGTTTTTTGTACAAAAAAATGCATTTTACAAGTTTTACTGTAGACGAACTTTACAATGTCAGACATTTCAAAATTAATTTTTAGAAGATTGTTCACATCATGGTTGGTCGTTATACGCCAAAGAATTAGTACTTTGAGCGCAGCTTCCATTCAATACGACGAAAGCAAGCGATCCATGGTAAAAAAAAACATTTAAAGGGCACATATTTATCTTTCGTCTGACAGCACGTATACACCGCAGTTATCGTGAATTATATAAACATAACTATAAAAAAAAAAATAAATAACATTATTTTTTTAAGACAAAACAGAGAAAAGAACTGATAAGTGCGGGTATTCCATGCGCCTTGCCTCCTTTATGTTTCGATATTTTAGAAATTAATTATTCTTTTATCTATGATAACACGCGAAAACTACACCGGTGAGTTCCATATATGTCTTCAACTTACAGCTGGTCCTGAAAATGCATGAAATATTTGCCACTGGACTTTTAACAACCAACAATCAATCACACTACAACTTAAAGTATATATAGTAGTGAAATACAAAATGAATATTATAATGATACAATTAGCAAAATAAATAGAATACAAATACACACTACTTTATTTAACTGACATAATTTAAAGGAATACTCTGTAAACTATATAAGTAGAGAAGCGAAAAGTTTCTTTTGAATACTTAACAAACTTCCGAACAGTTCATGTTTTTTTGCTCAATTTAAAATCTTGAAAACATAAGCATGTATATTAAAAACTGACGATCAGACATCACTAATACGTGTATACACAAATTCATTAATTCTTTATTAACGTTTAGCCCTACGGCACCTTTCTATTAAGAATGATGATGAGAGTAATTGTAATATATAATAGGCATGTACTTTCTTACGTTACGGATCATTGATTTTGTTACCTGTTGACCCGGTTGATTTCTAGCACGTGCCATCGAACTCAACCATTTTAACTAAAATAGATTTTGTTTAAGTTAACGCCATATGTATACTTGTTTAAGTTAACGCCATATGTATACTAAGTACAGTATACCTATCATATGGATTAGAAAATGCATATTATACGGTGATACTTTAACACTGTCCCGACAGAGACTGAATGAATGCAGTATGATGATCAGGTTTCGGGATCCGAGAAGTCTTTTTTCGAATTTCCGGATGTCGGGAATATTTTTTTCCAACTTAAATAGAGTAAATCTCACTAAATTAATACAAATGCAAACAAAAAGCAACAGCTTCAACGGTTAACTAGGACATATATCAACAGAAAACGAATTAAAGCAAATGTCATACATAAAACCAAAATATGCATGTGTTAATTTGCCTCCGGTGCATTTCTGTGGATCCTTAACTTTTTTAGGTTACGTTAAGAATTTTCCGTTACTAATCTTCAAATACGAAAAACATTTTCACCGGTGTTCACAACATTTTAAGGTTTATGGCATACATTCTGGTGTGTATACAATTAACATACGTCCTTGCATTTAATAACCAATATACATTTATATAAACTAACATTTATTAAAAAATAAACAACATATATAGACGAATAATTTATTAGTTCCTCGACAAAACAAGAAAAGAAATAAAGAATCAACAGAAGATTTAATTTTTCTTTGTAATTAATCAAAATAATACTTCAAACAAATCCTAATATAAAAAAAAACCATATATACAAATTAATCTAAAATGCATTATCGAGTAGAAGGGGCGCAACTCGTGTTATCAAACCGGTATACTAAACGGATCTAAACAGGGTCTGAACATGTTGAACGTAATTTTGTATCAATGGTCTGTTTTGGTCTGACACGGTCTTAACGGGTCTAAACAACCCGCTAGACGATTCAGTCTTTTCCGTCTTGATACGCCTTAACGAACTGATTTACCTGATGAGGCTATCGATCTGAACGGCGACTAAACGATCTGAAATATCTGGACGAATTTCTCTAGCGGTAAATCCAGTCAATCAAGATGTGATCAGACCAAAATGGCCGTTTCAGACTGAAATCGGGCTTCTAGTGTTTTGTTGTGATAGCTATAATTAATATGTCGGAACGATAGATGTTAGGTATTACATAAGTCATCTTGTTGTGCTTTTCTTTCTCTGTTTTGGGTGATTCTATTCTTGGAAATGCATACATACAATATAATTATCTTAGTTTAACAGAAACTTTTTATTAGCTGCACAAGGGTGACGATGGTGACTATGTTTGAAAGCTGTTAAAAATTCATTCTTATTAACAGGAGGGTATTGTATCGAGTCTAATCATTTGTAAATCAGTTACAGCACACCAAGTCATATCCCCTAAATGTAATTGAAATACATGACACTGCACCAAAATGTAGTTTTTGATGCATCTTTGTCTGTAACACTAAAAGGAATAATATTGCGTTATCGAAAATAGAGTGTTCTTTCATAAAAGACAAACTTGTATCCAACGTTAAAAATCTATGTATGTCTTAATACTAGATTTTTAACGTTAATTTGAATATTAACACACCCATAGTTAACGAAATATGAAGACCGTATTCATATTTCGTTAATTATGGGTGTGTTAATATTCAAATTTCACTTGAAACAAAACCAGTTAAAACAGACGGCTTCAATTCACATTGGACCGTAAATATATTGTTAAGTTCGAAGAAAACAAATATAAATTTAGAAATATTTAATTCTGTTAACGTTATATCTTTCATCTTGATCTGTCTGAAAAAACTATTGTTATAATTGATTAAGAAGGAGCCGTGTAATTTTTTGTTGAATTATTCTGAATTTATTACTAGACTAGATTTTCTGTTATTCGTTTTTAATGTAATACTCATAAATAAATTATATGTATTTAATCTTCATCATCAAGACACAAGAAATGTAGCATATGTTTAATATATACCCAAGTTTATGAATTATAACGGAATTTCAATCATACAGATTGAATTAATTAACAGGCATACATTTTTTGAGAGTATTTCATTATAATTGTTTCAGACTTCAGAAGCATCATACAACCCTTTGTTAAGCTTGAATGTTTATGTATTGACAGTTTATGGACTGTCAAATGACGGCACGTGATTTTACACAACTCAAATGAGACCTTGCCATGCCAACTTTTAAAGTTACGAAATATACAATAGTACTTTGTACACCAATGCACCGAGGGAGCACTTATTATTCCATTGAACTCCCATCATACATGGCTTTTAATGTGATAAAAGAATGATGTAGATAGGCATAACAAAACATGAAATATCGAGCCAAGTCTGTATGATAGATACATTGACGGGAGTCACTGTATGCTGATAATGATAACGGTTTGAACACAACATTATTTTTACAAAATTTATACGTTTATTGACAGAAAAGTAGACAATGGTTATAACGTATTTTCCTATTGTTTTGAAGGGGTCTCGATTGCCGAGTGGTTTTATTAGTTCTTCTAATTTAGATTAGCCTGTCATTTGTAAAAAAAATAGATTTGGATTTAACGCGTCTTCTGATTGGCTGACGTTATTTTGTTATTAGCCCATAGACATAATTTAGTCATGTTATCGTGACGTAATAAACGTTTTTTTCATGGTTTACTCCGGTTTTAAATGGAATTTAGAATTAAATTATAAGTAATGACTGTAATATATTTTTCTGTCTATTCGAAATAATATAAAAAATGTGGTGCACACTGTTAAATAACCCACTATGCGCGTTATTCAGTGTGCACCACATTTTTTATGTTATTTGTTCATAGACAGAAAAAAATATTACAGTCATTCCTTAAATATGACACATTGCAAACACGTTCGAGTTTAATCTTATTTACCGAGATTTGCCAGTTTTTCACCAACAGTAGATGGTTCTTCCCGTATTTCCGGTTGCATCGAATAAAATAAGCTGACCAACAATAGAGTTGATCGTGACGTAAAACACCGCCAGCCAAAACTTATCTTAAACGTGTGTGAGTTTGACATTAAACACAAAGTTTATGTGCGAGTTTCCTCAAACACTTTTTTCTTTTGTTTTCGATCGGATTGTTGTATCTTTGACACATTCTCCGTTTCTTTCTCGATTTAATTTGAACTTAACACTTTTGATACTGTCTGCCAACCTCTAACATGTGTTTGATACAATCTGTATAGATAATGATAACAGATGTTCAAGGACGAAATAAGTTTATAACTTAACTGACAGCATGACAGTGTAGACAGCACGCGTATATTTAAGTATTGTTAAGCTGTTTTTTTTTTCAAATGAAAAAAGAAATTAGTTAAGTCTCTAATTGAAAGTACAATTTTTTAACATGAATGAAGAATTGAATGCCGAAAGTTATGTTGTTTCCAAAATTATTGTGTTTGAAGGACTGATTGACTAAAAGTCAAGCAACAAGTTATTAAACAAACCACATTGTTGCAAAATTCAGATTCAGTGCTGTGTTAGAATAACAATGCTGCACAATAAAGGCATGAGTCATTGTGCTGACTAGTTAATATCAAAACTCGAATGAACAACAACCTTGTACATGTTTAATACAAGATAAGGTAGTCGATGTTAAAATGGATTTTATCCTATATAATAATATTTGTTGTGATTATTTACCTATTTCATATTTTACCATTATTGATCACATACGCATAGCTAACTTAGAATCTTCCTTTTCATTAACGGCTAATTATTTATTATCTTCCAAACATCTTAAGCCCTGTAACTTGTCCTCTTTAGATTAATTTCAATACGAATCAAACTACTCAACTAAAGTGATTGATAACTTACATTATATAAACATTACGTAGCTTTATACCGAAATTACATTTAAGGTATAACTGTATTTTTTTGTATATGTCTATGAAGAAACAACATAAAAAATGTGGTGTACACTGAATAACCTCGTAGTGCGTTATTTTAAATTATGCACCACATTTTTTATGTTATTTCGAATTTAATTTAATTCTAAATCCCATTTTAAACCGGGGTAATCCATAAAAAAAAACGTTGACGACTTCACGGTCACATGACTAGAATATGTCTATGAGCTGATAAGCAAAACAACTTCAGCCAATCACAAGACGCGTTACATCCAAAAAAAAAATTATTCAGAATTTTAAAAGACGAATTCGAAGGAATTGATGTAATTATGTGCATCATTGTTATGATAGCTATAATTAATATGTCGAAACAATAGATGTTAGGTATTGCATAATTCATCTTGTGTTCTCTTTCTCGTCCTAGCTAAATACATCGTTTGAATAATTCTATACTTGAAAATGCATACATTCTAATTTTCATCTCATTTTAACAGAAACTTTTTTTATAAGCTTAACTAGGAAGACCAAGGTTTTCATATTTGAAAGTTGATAATAGTTCATTCATATAATTAGGAGGGAATTGCATCCAAGTCTTTTTTGTAAAAACAAATTGGGGAAACACAGTACTTCAATTAAGTCATAGCCAATTAATTGAAATTAAAACATGTAGTATTGATGTGTTTTTATTTGTGCGTGTTTTTTTTTTCCATACTGACTGGATGGTTTATCATAAAACTTGAAACAAAACAAGTTTAAACCAATGTCATTAAAATCCAATGATCTGAATAGGGGAGTGTAGCTTATCAGAACATCGGATTTTAATGAAATTGAGTTCAAACAGACGGCCAAAGAGCATACCGAACGGATGTATATTGTTATTATCGAAGAAAAGATAAATTTAGAAATATATAAATGTTTTATATTTTAGATTACTCTCATCTTAATCTTTCTGTATAACTATTGATGTAGTTGATTAGGAAGAAGTAGTTTATATTCATATGTTTTTCTAATTATGAAATTATTTCTTGACTTAATGTTTTCTGATTTGTTTTTTATGTTCCACTCTCATTAATATACTATATTTAACCAATGTTGATCATTAATGCATACGAATAGTTGAGTTAATGAAGCATATGTTTAATATACACTCAAGTTTATAAATATAAACGGAATTCCAATCATAGAGTTATAGGATTGAATCAGATTGCTTTCCTATTTTTGCATGCATTAATAGATTAACAGCCGTTCATTTGATAATTGAAAGCATATCGTTATATTTATATCAGACTTCATACAACCCTGTGTCAAATGACGACAAGTGATTATGAACAACTCAAATCAAACTTGCCTAGCCGAGTTTGAAAATAACGCAATGAATATATATATAGTGCTGTGTACACCAATGTACCAAGTGAGCACTTAATATTCCATTGAACTTCCAACATAAATGACTTTTAATGTGATAAAAGAATGATATAGGCAAGCATAACAAAACATGAAATATCAAGCCAAAACATTGACGGGAGTCGCTGTTTGCATATAAAGACAAATGTTTGAAAACTACATTAACTTGCAAAATTTATATATATTACTGACAGAAAAGTAGACAATAAATATAACGTATTGTTCCTATTATTTGAAGGAGTCGATTGCTGCGTGGTTTATTAGTTCTTCCATTGTATAATAAGCCGGTCAACTCTGATCATGACACGTAGCAAACACGTTTGATTTTAATATAATTTATCCAGATTTGACAGTTGTCCCGCCAAAAGTAGATGGTGCTCCCCGTATTTCCGATTGAATCCACTAAAATAAGCTGACCAACAATTGAGTTAATCGTGACGTCAAACACCGACAGCCAACCATTATTTTGAATGTCGGTGAGTTTGACATTTTATTATTTGAATACTTTTAGACAATTGTTCGGCTTTCCGTTTTCGTTAAAAGTTATTCAAATGCTTGTTACATTTAATTATACTAGAACACACCCGCGATATCGAGGGCATTCATTGAGTGGTTGTAAGTATGTTAAGTGTTGAAGGATGAGTTTTTGTAAAAAAAAATAATGAAAGGTATTAAAAGTCATAGGTACATGTATTTGGAGACAGGATAATTGTTTTTCTACTTTTCCTTTTATTTTCCAAAATTCCCAGTTTGTTGTTTTTTATTCAGGAAAGGTATCAAAAGTCATAGATACTCGAAGACAGGACATTTGTTTTTTCTACCCTTCCCTTCCAAAATTCCATATTTTTCGTTTTCTATTAATTTCAATATGAACATACTATACATAAAGATTGTTAGCTTTTTACTATAAATTCTCAGTTTACAAATCAATATCCCAGATCTCCATTGAGTATAGGTTTTTGTTAGCCTTTCGCCAGTATTCGAAGCTTCTGCAAGTCTATGCTAAACTTTAAACTGAAAACTTGGTTGTCTTGTTGACTCCGCCCACCTTCAACTATATAATTGTTGTCATCGATACATTAATGTCCAAAATTTAGTTCACCTAGCCTGTAAACAGTAAAATCAAAATACCGAATTCCGAGGAAAATTGTAAACGGAACCTCCCTAAGCAAATGACACATAAAAAACTCAAATACATCAAACATAAAACCTCTCTTTTACAATCGCTTGACGCCATCCTTCAGATTGACTACTCACATTTAATGTCTAACAAATTCGCATTAAAATCAAACTAAGAAAGAATGAGGTATGGGAGGTTCTTGATATTCGACCCAAAGCATAACGGAAAATATGGCAACATGCTTCATATAGACCGTTAATTTGTACACAGAAGGGTTCATTACCACGTCATATCAATGTTCTCGTCATCATTTGCATTTAATGTTTGTCACCAATCTATTCATTGTTATCATTTACATGCATGAGTAGTGGGCACAGCTTTTATTAAAAAAAAAACACACAATCTGCGGTATGTAGTTTTATTAAGTATTCCATCGAGAAAAAAAAGCCGCTCCTCATTTAGACGAAATATCTTTCTGAATATATTATTTTATCAATTGTTTATATTTGACTCTCATGGACACGAGGTATATGTTAAATAAACACTTAAGAAGATAAATCTAAACGCTAAACGGAACCTTAATTATTTAGATTTATGGTACAACACTAGATCGCTGTATTGCATGCACTAATAGATTTCCGGTCGAAAATTTGATAATTGATAGAAAACCTATGTAATTGTTTTAAACAGTGAATGCATCATACAACCTTTGTTATGTTTTAATATGTTTATGTATTGAATTTTTCAAACGGACACTGACACCATAAAGTAACAAAAACTCACATTACACTTAGCCAACCTGAACTTAGAAGTTATGCAATATACATAGTATTTTGTACCCTGGGAGTATTAAATATGTCATGAAACTTCCATCGTAAGGATCTTTCATTGTTAATAAATGATAAAGGAATGATATTGGCAAGTATAACAACACTTGAAATATAGAGTATGTTTATGACATCGTGTTCAGTAATGATTAAAATAAATGTTTGACACTACAGAAAATAAGATAACAAATATAACGTCCGTTTCCCAATTATCTTCGATGAACTTTTCTGTATCACATTCACCTAATGTTTAAGTTTAAAACCTTATGATATGAAAGTAGCCCAAAAGTTATTGGTTATCTTATAAACTCTCATAATTTTTTTAATCTTTAATAGTTCCTCGATAAAGTAATACTAGTTCTGCTTCCATTAATTAAAATTTCATTATTAATGAAGCATTATATCAGATCCGATGAGTTTAAGATCAGATCTGAAATTTAATTTATAGTGATTAATCTAACAAATATGTTTGGCAAACATATTTACTTTAAATAGTGAAGACGATATAGCTAGTTTGGGAATCTGTGATAGACACTATCCGAGAACACTTTAACTACATGTACAAGTAACAAAATCTCCAGGGGAAATCTTTGATTTCTAGTACTAATTGCGGACAAATAGTAATAGGATATGAACCATCAACCAAAGACACAGAAGACATAGGTATAATTCAGTACAAACAAACATACAATTGTTATCAGTGAATGTCGCTTATTCAATTGCTTTCGAAATATGTTCGATGTCTTGCAAAAAATAATTAAAGTATTTAACTTCGGACTTAATTTTTGTTCTCATTTTCGTCGTTTTCATTTTTTGTCGTTGTGTTGTCAGATTTTGTTCTATTATATGAGTTTTGAATGTTCCCTTGGAATTTTTCACCGCTTTTTATGTGATGTTTTATTTATCCTTCGATTGTTTTAAAGAAAATTGATTTTTAAAACATACCAAGAGATTTACATCAATGGTAAATCAATGATCCATAATATGAATGCAATTAATTCAAACAAAGTATCGTTGCAAACAAAGCATACACGATTATGGCATAGTATTTGTCTCAGTGGTGCCATTAATAAGATGTATTATTTAAACATCACCGCGATACTGACGGTTTGAACTGGTTATAACAGGTTTCTTCCTGATACCTTATTTTTTTCTTGTGTCAATAATGACTTTATTTTAAGAATACAAAACGATCGTTATATAGATATTAAAAGATGTTATATGAGTGCCAATGAGACAACTCTCAATGCAAGTCACAATATGTAGGATAAACCCATGATGCAGCATTAATAAAGCACACCTGGCCCGTAAATACTTTTTATGTCTATCAAACCTTCCCAAATCGTTCCTTTCTGGACATTGTATGAAATAACAGGTCTTAGTATTGCATTTATTATAGGATAACACGCGTTTCTAAAGGAATTTATTGGTGTATGAACTTGACTAAATCACTCACAAACATATATATATGATATGTTTGTGAGTGACTTCATCCAGTTTATAAACCAATAAGTGCCTTTAAAAAGTGTTTAATCCATATAATTCTTTGAAATACTCTTTCACACGTGAATTGTACATTTGTGTCATTAAACAGGCCTGGCGTGTGAATATATAAGTAGGTTAACGCAAAAATATGTACTCAATGAAATAAAAATAATAAAGTACAAAAACACTTATTATCATTTAAACGAATGTTTTTGTGTTTATTATTTAATTTAATGATTAACGTGCAGTAGAAATAAATTTTGTTAACATCGGAGTTATTATCGCGGCCTTCTTGATTACATTAGTTCCGAAAAGAGTTTCGGTCAACGTCGTCTATCGAAAAATAAACAGCGTCAAGATTAGCTACCAGACGTCCTCTCGACCATTTATATTAATGTATTCCCACATATGCAAATTATATAAGAATTATTGATAAAAAGATGTGGTTAGTTAAGTTTGTGTGAGAAAATATAAAGAAATACAATTAATGATTTACTGGCCGGGGGAGGGGATACAACTTGATAAAGGGTGTTGACAGAATAGGTATGATATGAAATATAGTATAAATATTTGGCTTTCGAAAAGTTATAATTTTATTCTTAAATTTTCAGACAAGAAGTGCTGAAGAATTTGATGAACAACACAACATATGATGCAACTATTGCTCCAGACTTTGAAAAAGGTAAAAAGATAGCAAATTTATAGAAAAGCTATATATATTTTTATGAATGAAAATGAAAACATAGTCGGTAGATATTTTCTGAATCAAAAGAATATTCGATCAAATACAAACAGGAAGTATACAATTTCTAATATAACTTAACTGGAAACACATTGTTAAAGTGATTTCAGTTTTTCAATGCGGTCTTATTAAAAATAAGGAGGTACATGTACATTATATAAAGGTGTTAGTGTAATGATTGCATTGATATTATTATCTACAAGCATTAAATATAACAATCAGTATAATTTGAATTCTTGACAAACTCATGTCAGTATTTATTTAATAAAATAACATAACATAAAACTTAACATAAAATAGACACCAAAAAGGTCTGTTCGAACATTTTCGATCTTTAGAAGATGTATTTGCAAATTTGAGGTAACTGCATTGAATTAAGTCAGTTTAAAAACCCTTTATCTTTGTATTTATGTGGCTTTTTGACTCTTTTTATCTGAGCGTCACCGATGAGTCTTATGTAGACGAAACGAGCGCCTGTCGTAGTAAAATTATAACCCTGGTACCTTTGATAACTATTCTTATTCACGTGCACACTATATAGGACAGTGTAGTATCAAATGGATTAACGAGGATATATGAATGTTGTCCTCGGGTATATTAACGTCAGACAGTACAGTACGATAAAATGAATACTAAATGGGCAACGTATTGTATTTGCTGGATACACTGCCACGTTCAGTTTGAAAGTTGACATCAAAACCATAAATCCATGTTAGGAAAATTCCCACATTCTCTGCATTTTAATGACGTTTCTCTTTATTTTCACTGAATCAACGATCTTTTTATCTCATTTTGTAGATCACCCTACTAATGTCACAATTCAGATCAAGTTAACTAATTTACATTCAGTCAGTGAGATTTCGATGGTGAGTAAACTTTATTTTACCAAAGTTCTCTTCTGCTATAAAAACAGAAGGAAAAGATGATTATAGATAACAAAGAAACATTCACTAAAGAGTGTTTTAGTTTATAAAAAAAAATAAAAGAAATAAACCCTTACATTTGTATTTAGGCCAAATACATTTTAACTTTTCTATACCAATACTTTTAAGCTTTATAAGGGCTTTTCACGAGGATATGTTTGCTTGATATGCAACCAACTACCACAAAAATAATTAACAAAAACCAAATGAACTCGACCCAAGTCGTCTGTTATCATATAAAGGTGAGATAACTTATATTTAAGATCCCTACGGAACATATTTTTTGAGTGGCTTAAATGGTATTTTCGTCTGTAATTTGTAACTACTGTAATTGATAGGAAAAAATCGACCAAAGTTAAAGGAACTATGAAAACCTGGATGTATGCATTTCTTATCATCTGTCTATAATTGTATAAATTTCACTTTACATTAGCTGTCAGATGCTACTCTATATAAATAACACATAGCTGAGAGGGTGATAGAGCAGATTGGTATCCCGAGAAAACATTGTCAACCGCGGCGAAGCCTTTTCGAGGGGTTCCAATCTGCTCTATCACCCTTTCAGCTATGTGTTTTTTTAATTTATTATACTGAATGACCTATCATTATTGGCTTTTACAGATTACTTTTGTTTAAGTATTTTCTATGACGTCACATTCATAACAACGTTACGGGCATAAGAGAAGAAAAAAAAAGTCAAGCAAGATGTTTTATTTTATTTGTTTTAACAGTCGATAAAAAAATCTGAGCCAAAACGTAGAACTTAAGCATTGTATTTAATTCCTTGATGTAAATTCAATTCATTGTTCTTTGAACTATCGATTTCTGATTGGTCTAGACGAGTGGGTAATATTAAACAAAATTGTCACCCGCTCAGCCATGTGATAGAGTAAATTGACACCCTCGTCTTAGCCAATCGAAATATTGTATTTTAACGTGAAGTATAATAATAAATAATAACAAACTTGCTTGTTAGTAATGTAACATCATTGTCATTGCACGTTGGTATTTTATCGACTCTGAAACTAGTTGCATCGGATGAACGAAAAATTATTTAGTAACGCTTGACACGATCTTTTTGAAGGATATATTAGTAAAAAATTCTCAAGAGCAACAAAACCTTTCTGCGTATTAATGAATACTTTCATTAGAAAGTGTCTTACTTTTACCTTTGCCTTTGTACTTACAAATCTATCCCTTCTTCTTTTAGTTTTAGTACATTTGTTTCAAGTACAATTATAAAATTACTAAAAAATAACCGTCATCAAACGTACTTGGTATTTATTGCTAGGGTAGAAAAAAGAAGAAGCCCATTGGTCAGCTTACAACCGTTATATTTTTACATACCATTTTAGCATGTCGTTTGACAAAAGTAGGAATAGACAAACATACACATGTAATCCAGTCTAAAGCAATGAATAACACAAATGAATATTACATCTTTAATTTAACCATAAGTATACCGTTAATATGTAAATGCTAAATCAATGTAGATTTAGAATAATAGATTTTGATATTTACCTAGATTAAAACCTTAGATTTACTTGATGTCACTTGTACTTAAATATTATATAAGCGATACATAGTTTTTTTTTATTTATAAAAGAATGAAAATGTGTGGTTTTGTTTTGTTGTTTAATTCCAATACCATTTATGAATTATCCGGTTTTTTTAGAAATGCAATCACAAACAATCTTAGAGCATGATATTGTGAACATAATGACTTGTTAATCTTGATGTCTGATACATATACATTATACCACTGCATCGAGTGTAATACGATATTTTTCCACTCGAGACAGTTAAATTTTCAAATTCAAAATGCGAGGCTTGTCCGAGCGTTTTAAATATTTAAACTATATAAACAATTTAACTGTCGAGAGTGGATAAATATCGTATTACACGAGATTTAGAGGTGGAATCTGTTTCTCTAATGATTTTCTAACAGTATGCAAGCAAACTTATTCCTTCTTTTCGAATGATCTACGTGTTCTTTTTATGTGATGCCATCAGGCATGGTCGCCTTTTTTCATGCCGTCATAATAGGAAGTTCAAAGAAAAGCAAGAAAATTCGACGTCATAATCGGATTTTAACCACTGCATTACTAAGATCAATCGAACCATACTGTAGCGTTTCTGCTGATTATGTTTACCCTATATCCGTTGCTTTGTTTTAGTTATTTTTAGCCGTTTATTTTCTTATTTAAGAATAGTTTAAGAATGCATTTCTCAGTTTTCAACAATTTATGATAATACTACACCATTTTACAGATTCAATCGGATTCTGCAAATAAAATATTTTTTTTTTATTCAAAAATTAATTCTCTTAAAAAATATAAAGAGTTTTAAAATCTTTATTTGCAAATCATACTCGTAAAAAAATACAAAACAATGACTATCTTTTTTGGAAAATCATGTATATTTTTCGCTGAATATAACTCTATCATCGACATTTTTTTGATAAATATAGATTGTTTTATTAATTATATTTCAATGTAATTGACATGATAGAGCAAAAAGATAAGGATTCCCCTTTCATTAGACTAAAGCCACAATTAAAAAAACAAAGTCATCAAAATTTCCGTCATGTTTACATTGTTAAACATGAATTCAAAAACAAAACATTAATATCATTTAATTCATCAATTTTCAAGTTTTGACCACATTTACTAAATTCTTTCATTGATATTTTGAATGCTTTTTGGTTGACAGAAAAACAAGTTCACGTGTGTTGGTCTCTAGAGGATAGTTGAGACATAAACAATCGTACCACATGTCATTATTCCTATTTTTAATCCTTCATTTTGGTATACTTTGTTTTTATGTGTATTTTTTTGTTTGCGTCTAATTCATCTTTTAATTAATTAAAAAAAGATATTTATTGTACAAAATATACACCTAAGGGGTTGTACAAAGGACGACAAATATCTCTTGTGAAGAATGTTGAAAATAATGATGCAGTTACATGTTGTATGCTTGTGTGTGTGATTTATACTATTACTCATCATGTGATATGGATTACGAACATATTTATGTGTTTTATCGTTTTTCAAGAATGCTACTTCCGTCAGATCTAATTATTGTAGATGCTACTTTTTTAAATTGCATGTAAAATAACCATGACAGACGAGCAACATTATGTACTTGCAATCCTTTGACATTTCTTATTCAATTGATATCTAATGACGTACACGTTTCATTTAATTAACAAGATATAATAGTTTTCGCATGTAAACAGAGAAAAATATTACATAAATAGGAACATGCACATGCAGTTGAAGAGAATTATTTCGGTGCACTTTAATGAAACACAAAATATATAACTATACTAGATCTAATGTACAAACAAAAAAAGACGCGGCATAAGAACAAATAATAACAAATTTTTGTTGGCCTCCTTGTACTCCTATTTTCAACCTTTTTCTGTATACAAAGGAATATAAATTGTAGTTGTTGTAGATGCACAAATGCATTTTTTTGATATTACTCACCGAACATGTACTTCACGTCTTTGACGAATAGGCATATTTAATTCTATTGTCTTATTCGCCCGTTAGTTTGCTTATCCGTCAAAAACTTACATAACATCATGATATATTCAGCTTCTGTATTCGGAAATGCTATCAGTTGTGGTTTAGATCTTTGTAATCTTGAGGTTTATATATTTATATTTTATCTATACTATATGTGAAGGTAAAATGGCTAGTGACAAGTATAAATGTATTATAAATTGAAAAAAAAAAATTTTTGTTGTTGAAATTCATCATGACTGTGTTCATTTATATAAGCACTTGAAAATATAAAAATTAGATAGCATAGACAATTTGGAAACCGTGTACACCAGATGATATTTGTTGAAGTTGCCAACAAAGTTTATAACATGTTTATTCAATTTACAATCATAAATATTTTGATCCTTGCAGGATTTTTCAATTGACATATTTCTAAGGCAAAAATGGGTCGACGAGAGGCTGTCATTTGAACATTTAACAGATGACAAATCACTAGAGCTGGATCAAAAAGTAATGGATAAGATATGGGTACCAGATACTTATTTTGCAAATGAAAAGAGAGGATTATTCCATGATATTACTGTTCCGAATAAAATGATGCATCTTTTCCGAAATGGCACTGTTTTCTATAGCTTGAGGTAAATCGAAGGAATTAAATTTGAAACACTACATGAGCTGAATAAAAGATATATTGGTGAATTCACTTCCTTGAAATATAGTCAATTCACAATCACAAAACATATGCTAAATATAAAAATGTTTCCAATAAATCGTATAACGTAATAAAGATGCAATAAAATACGAAATTACATGCACATAGATATATGAAGATGTGGTATGAGTGACAGATAAGTCTCAATTCAAGTCACAATTTTTAAGGGTAAACCATTATATGTGAAAGCAGAACTAAATAGAAAACTGAGTTTTTGCTTATACATTTGGTATTTTTTTCTTATTTTTGTGAACTTATCTAAATACATTCATTTCAAAAAATATTCGTTCAAAAGAAAATATAAGACATGATCGATCTTATAGAACTTATTGACATAGCAATATAATCTTGTAACTTTTGTATATAAGAAAACAAATTATATATAACATATGTTATTCAGGGTTGGATTAACTCTCAGTTGTGTTATGGATTTGTCCAAATATCCATTGGATTCACAGACATGTCCTATACAGATAGAAAGTTGTAAGTTTAGACGTCATTTTTTAAAATCATATGTTTTGATTGTGAATATACGTGTTTTCTATATAAAACGGATTGCTAGCTCTGAAACTATGGGCTTGTTAGCTAGTAGATATTAAATAATTACATGTAAAGCATTATTACATTGAAAATTAATACAACATTTCCCAATTAACTATTGCATGTAATCTCCGATGGACCCTGACCTGACATATGTCTTGTATTTGTTTTTAAATTGGAATTTAATTTATGCAATTTGTCTTGATTTGTACTTTTTAGATGGATATACCGTTGACAATGTCAAATTTAATTGGGAACCCATAGAACCAATCGAATTTGATGAAAAAGAACTTGCACAGTTTACTCTTTTTGACGAATATGATATTAAAAGCTGTTTTAGGCGTACTAATACAAGTAAGTAAACTATTTTTTTCTTTTTACCATTTTGGTAAATATTTAAAAAAAAAGAAAAGACAATTTTTCAAAACACCGTCAGCTAATAAGGCATACGTGCTGCTTGAATATAATAAAATTAAGAAAGGAAATGGAGAATGTATCAAAGCGACAACTACCGGACCATAGAGCAGACAATAGCCGAAGGCTTTTTTATCCAAAGTAGTGAAAATAGAGAAGTTCTCGCTCGGAAGCTTGTTTTGTTAATATAGAGTTTTAATTGCTTATGCCATGGTATTTTGTGAGTCATTTGTCTGTATAAGAGGGGCGAAAATAGCAGAGGGACTGTTAAACTCATAGATAAAAAAAAATGACAACGCCAAGGATTAAAGACAAACAGACACATAATAATAGAACAGAATACACAACATTGACAAGCAGCACGAACCCCACGCAAAATTTAAAGGTGATCCCAGATGCTCCGGAAAAGTAAGAAGATCCTAGTCCACATGTGGCACCAGTCGTGTTGCTCATGTTGTTCGAACCCGATCAATAGTCTTATTTGGTAGGTCGTAGTCGTATAATGTCTACTATTTATGTACTTCAAACCTGATGTATATGCATTTAATTTAGTAGCTGTAACACTAGTTTCTGGTATAAATGTGTAAATGTGATATGGACAAATCTTTTTGTATCTGTAAAATATATCAGATGATAGTTTTTGCTAGTATACCTAGTATATCCAGGTTTTCAACGTGCAGAGCTTTTAAAAAGAGGCGAAATATATATGAAACGGACAAACTCATTAGTTAAAAATAAAATGACAATGCAATGGCAGTAAAAGAAAATTAAAAAGACGACAATTTTCATAGAAAAGTAATTTTATTTAAAAATTGATAAAGCCTGACCAACACGAACCCCAAAAGAAACAGATGGTGATATCAGATGAAAGAGTGAGCAGATCCTGCTCCACCTGTGGTTACATAATTAGACTAAGTACTAGTAGTCATGAGTTGTAACATTATAACCTTTCCATATATTTTTGTTTTATTCCTGATAGTATAGCTTAAAACGAAGTTTCTGTTGTTATCTTTTACTTTACCTCAGCGTTTAGATAGAAACATATATATAAGTGAACATCAAAATAAATCATGATTCAAGACCTGCTTTCTTAATTTAAATATTGGTGTCTTATTCGGAAAAAATCTTATTGTCGCCCTATGGTTCCAATACTGGTTTGGATCAAGCATCAGCTACTGGTTGCAATTTGTTGATTTATTACCCAATTCCTACGATGTTCAACTATACTGTGTATACGTGCATAATGCATATCATTGAATGGTTTCAAAAATATACGGTCGAAGTGTTTCACACAAATTCATATAGATTCTTTTTAAATTGAAAAGGGTCTATATAACTAAATAATAGATAATAATCTTAATCCTTTTCATTTCATTTGAACTGTTCAACATTCTTTTTTGCCTTTTATTTCTTTTTAGCTGGAGAGTTTGCATGTCTGTTAGCCGAACTGCATCTTCAAAGGAACAGGGGATATTATATCATACAAATTTTTGTTCCCAGCATTCTTATTGTCACGTTGTCATGGGTATCATTCTGGTTGGATATTGATGCTATTCCAGCACGAATCTCTCTTGGTGTGCTTACCGTTCTCACCATGACAACACAAAGTGCCGGTGCACGCGAATCTTTACCAAAAGTATCATATGTTAAGGCCATAGATGTCTGGATGTCAGTATGTTTAATCTTTGTGTTTGCTTCATTGCTGGAATTTGCATACGTCAACGTCCAAGCAAGACGAAAAAGCAAAGAAAATTCTACAGATAAGAAACATGTACGTACAAAGAAATATTTCATCTTCTTCTTAATTCTATTTTTGTTATACAATTGTAATCTGAGTTTTTATTCAAAAAGTTAAATTTCAAATTGAAGGAGGGAACTTTTTTCTTCATTTTTCATACTTTTCAGGCTGACAGTTTGTAATAGCAACTTGTGTTAAAAAAGATTAAAGAATTAGATGAGAGTAAAAGTCAACCCAACTTTTGCCTTCGGCTGTTTTCTGTCCATCGGTCGGGTTGTTGTCTCATTTGACACTTCCACATTTCCATTCTCAATTTTAGATTGTGTTTGCATATTTTTTATAAAGAATATGTGATGGTAAAATTACTTAATACTTATTTGGAATAAACAATATACTATACTGAAATAAAAAAAATAATTCATTAAGATACATCAAACTGAATTGTAAAGTCCAGCACATCCTCATTTAATTTAGTATAACTTGTTTAGAAAGAAAAAAAACCGCTTCAATGTACACATTTATAAAACTTTTTTATTTTGTTATTTAGATAAAATTGAATTTTAGATTTTTTTATCTTATAATTCATATGATAAAAAAGTGTTAGATATAATACCATTTGCTATTCTGTCATATGTGTTTTATTTGTTTTATGTATTATCGATTTAATTTGGATGTAGTTCAAAAGATAGGCGAAAATTAACATAAGCACACACAAACTCACAGATCGAAAATACACTGACAACGCCAGGGCTAAAATAGAAAGACACACAGACAAATAATAGTATGCAACACACAACATAGAAAATTAACGACTAAGTAACAAGAAGCGTGAAGCAAATGTGTACTGATGAATAGTAATATATACTTTTGTTATAAATATACAGATATATATTTGGTTATTATGTCCCGATTTGGTTTTTTATTCTTTAGCCATGCAACATGCTTTTATTATGTTTATCCTTATATATCTTTTTTTTCCCTCGTTTGAATTTTTATTTTAAATGAAAAACAAATATATCATAAGAAAATACATTCTAATTCTATTATGTCATTCAAAAATAATTTTTTTTAATGAATAGTGTATTTTGACATGATAACAAATTGAATATTAAATACTTGAATAATATAGGTTATACTCAACAACCTTTGATTGATTAGAACATTATTAATAAGCGTTAATTTGATACTGCTTCTTTATTTCATTTCAGTTCTGTCGTAGTGATAGTGTACTGACAGACAGAGTAAAGGCCCGACAAGTAGACAAACTATCAAGAATTATATTCCCATTGTCATTTATTATATTTAATTTAGTGTTTTGGATTTATTACTTGGTTTAGTAAATAGATTTTTCATTATCCATTTAACATTCCATGTTACATTGAAAACGGTGCCAAAGATGACGAGAAAGATTAAAATGAAAATATAGGTGTGTAAAACTGTGATACTTTGCTATAATTTATTTGCACTTTTGTATACAATTAAATTCAATAAAAAAAACGCACTTTAGAAGTAAAAAAACTGTATGTCTTGGTTTCATATTAATATATTCAGTGTTTTGGGTCTGATTTTAGTGACGGCGATGTTCTTGATCTGCTGGATCACCGCATCTGAAGTTTCATATTCTTTTTAAATTTTATCATGTATCTCTGCTTTTTTTGTCAGTGTCATAGTGGATACATGATAGTCAAAATTTTAGCTGTCTTGAGACTTGAAAGCACACAAAAGGTACAAATTAGTCATACATAACTCATTGTCCAAAGGTAATCTGACAACGCCATTGCAGGTGTTACGGAAAGTGAGAAGATCCTGCTATACACGTGGCAATCGTCGTGTTGTTCATGTTGGTGCACACCCAATGATTAATCTTAGTCGGTAGGCCACTTTTTGGTAAAGGGCTTATAATAGTAGTTTTGAATATTGAAACATATCAGTTGTCATTTTCGAACTGATATTCCATATATGTCATCCAAAACATGATGGCGTACGTTAAATTTATAAAGTGTATATTTTAAGATTTAAAAGGTTTAAAAGCTTCCAAGTGAGCAGCAACCCTCTATCAAGAAATTCATGATAGAAAAAGAACCTGTAATAAGGTATCAACTCAGAGATATATACTCCCTATGCAGGCACTGGTGATATATTGCAACATAGAAAAGAACGTTTATACATGTAATAGGAAAGCTGAAATCGTCTCTTTTGTCGTTAATTGTGGGTTTCAACCGACCCTCATTGTCAAGGTCTAGACGAAAATTAAGATATAAACTGTATTTATTGCATGCATTATTTGAATTTCAATATATGATAGATGTACATTTGTAGATAGACATAAAGACATATAAAAAATGTCAACAAAGAAAAGTAAATAGACATAAAGACAAAACAATCTATATTTTTTACTTGCTAATGAAACAAAATAAAAGCTTGGCAAGACTCACTTTTTTCCTATATCTAAAATTTGTTCAAACTAAATCTGCATTTTCCTATAATGTACGCATTATTTATATATCAAACCTAGCAAAGAAGAGAATTAATTGGAAAGATAAACATGGATTATACAAGATAAAAAATGGTTTCTTACTTTTTAATGACACTAGACTTTCATCTAAATAATAGATGAAACAAGATTAGAAAGAGTTAAAAAGGTTTAATCAATATCGTACCGTTTATCTTAAAATTTTCTAATGACAAACATGATGTAAAGTGCATCAAATCAATTGCTGTTTTAACGTTTGTTTAGCTCACAGATCAAAACTTTCTTGCATTGCTTACAAAAAGAGACAAGTTAACCTACTTAATTGTTGGTCAGTTTGTAGCATGTTTTCCTCCAATGCGGCATAGAGTCGAAACCTCTACCGGGTAAAACAAAAGACGATCTAAAGTAGCACGTCAACACTCTGCTCATCATGTCGACGTCGGTCTAGTACAAACAATGTAAATACATATTTTGCTCCTCCTGAATATGCATTTTAATTACTGTGGGATGTTAAACAGTTGTCCATCATAATCATCGTAGCTTACATTGACAGTATATTTTATGAACCTTTTACCGTATAATTGTATTTACTAATGCAGGATCGATACAACCTAGCTTGCACTATTCGTCCACGAAAATACAATCAGACTAATAGTAAGATCGTTCGCTTCTGATATGATTCAAAATCTTAAACAAATTCTCGAGGATAAGTAATGTTAGAATTATGAATCTGAGATAAAAAAAAAAATCCTTCAGCCAAAATTTACTTTTAATGAATGAATTTCATATAAATTTGTAGCAATTTTGAAGTTTCAGCATTACATAATAAAACGCTTCGAACTTTTGTGTGTGTCACCTCCATATCATTTTGTTCATATTTTTATGATATGGCCTATTATGATGAATCGTACTTGCTGTAGTAGTTTTCTACAAACTTTCAAATTTCTATTAAAAACAGATAACGTTGCAAATTAAAGAGATACAGTATATATACATTGTCTATGTTGACATAAACTATCATTGAAATGGTTCCAAATTTGTATGTCTGCTATATAATAATATATATTTCTATTTTTCTATCCGTGAACAAAATACGACAGCTATGCCCATAAAGTCATTCTTACATTTTTTTAATGTTCCACAGAGGTAGAACAATTTAAAAAGGTTTTAAATAAACTCATCATAGAAACAATTTTTTATATTAAAGCCAGACGCGTTTCGTCTACAAAAGACTCATCAGTGACGCTCGAATCAAAAAAGATTATCTTATTCTAAAACGTCTTTATAAGAGATTATGCCTGCATCTTACTTTAATATTCCAACCTTTTATAAATGTCTAGGTCACTGAATCTACCTGTTCGATACACAAAATGGTATTCTTTGAGTTAAATATAGTCACTAATCATTTACATGTCACTAGTGTCAGCAGTTTTTTCCTTATTTCAAGACATAAATTAAGTTTCCATATTATTATTATTAATTTATGGATGACCACAAGGTAAATTAGAATAACAGAGAAGTGATTCAGATTATAATGGTTAATTAATTATGATTAAATGTAAACAAACACAAATGGTTCAATGTAAACAAACAAACAAAATCATCATTAACGCCTTATATTATATTTGAAACATAACATCAAAATTGATAGGGTTACTCTTGAAAGATGTTTCTCCCGTGTCCATTAAAGTGACATATCTAAGGACAACGTTTTGACTTATTTAATGAGTCAATTCACCGATACCGCATAATGGGGCTACCTCATGAGATACACATGTACCATGAAAAAAAGACACAAATCAAGACAAAGAAACAAATCATACAATCTAACCTACTGCATAACAAACTGAGCACGAATATATATGTACGTGTCATGTAAAATGACTTAAAAGACATTTATAATAGAAAGGATATATAATGTAATGAATACACATGTATGGACTTTATTGGCTGGCATATGCTATCATATAGGGATAGCAATTACTGGAATGAGAATATATAATTACAGGAAAATAAAACAAAAAATACAATAGAAAAATTACTGTTCCTTATCTAGCAATTTCATCCGAGGGACTTGTTAATATGCTGACAACGTTGTACAGGAAAACAACGTCGATAAGAGAAGATCATGACATTAATATATGGTTCGCTTTTTTATACAAATCTTGCTTTAAGTGTTTAGCTATAGTTTAATACTTTTGGTTTTATTAAATACTGTTTCATATCATATTGACATAGTATTACATGTATTTCCCACTTGACAAAACAGAAATACGAGTGTTTTTCAACTGCCACACGTATCAATGTTTTCATGCAATTAAAGGAGTAGGTCCGGAAGACCCCTTTTTGGCCCCAAAATATAGCGGTTTTAAAAATTGTAAAACAGTAAACTTTTATTTATTGATTGGACAGTAGGATGCATCTATTATATAAATATGGGCTGTTTTTGACAATACAGTGCACATATATCGTGTACTAGCACCATTAAGTCTTTCTAAATCACTGAAATCTTCATAATTCTAGCATTTCAGTTAAATTTTAAACGGTTTTCGTGTAAAACGGAAGTGGCCGCATTCGTGTTCATCCTTAATATTAAAATGTAAGTTGTATTTGATGATAATACATAACATATATAAAGGTTGAGGATGAACACGGATGCGGCCACTTTCGTTTTAGACAAAAAACATCTGAAAAGTGACATTTTTCGGCATATTTTGTAGATTTTTCATATTTGAGCTTGAATCGGATCGTTTTTAATGACAAAATCAGTTAAAATCTTGAACATAAACTAATAGAATAAAATTAAATAGACACTTAAGTGTTTAAAAAGTAGTACAATTCTTTCGTCAGATGAACATGAAATTTGAGGCCAAAATCGGTCCTTAGCGGATCTACTCCTTTGTTTGTATTGCGGATGCTTTAGTTATTCCTGTGAATTCGCGCCAAGCTTAGTATGTAAAATCCCATGCATATTCAGACATGTAGTACAGTTGATTTACATATCATGCTCACATTTACTATGAATGCATAATGATACTTACGATTTGGGCAACAAAACTGGTGTAAGATAGTCTTGGTTTGTCCCTCTGGTATATTTTGCCACTCTTATACAGTACTATACGAAGATGATGTTATAAAATTGTATTGACAAAATGACGTTAAAAGACTTTTTTCAGTGTCTGTGTCTCTATCAAGTGTTATAAAACAAAAGCTATAAATTTATGTTTAGCTATTTCGATTGCACACGCTGAAATATCTCTTCTGTCTATTTTTTGAATCATAATGGAATAAAAATGTAAAAAAACCTACCAGACAGACACGTGCACCTTACAATCATTCGATTCCACAACAAAGTTTACCAATTGCTTAATGTGCCTGATAAAACTAACAAACCATGAAAAAGTAATATTGACCAATGATCCATCAAATTAGGTCGAGGTAAGATAAACCCTGCTACACAGAACGTCACACATTCAATCATTATATACACCAAACATGATTGACCATTAGTTATAATATCTGACTAACTAACACAATCATCAAAACATGATATTGTCCAAAGATTCATAAAATCTAAGTCAAGGTCAGGTCAACTTTGTCAGACATTCATTCATTTCATATATTGGTTATAAGACCAAATAAAAAACAATAAAAAAACCGATTCATTACTTTTTCGTTTTCGTGTCTGCCTATTGATACAATCCTGAAGTCAAAATGCATATTAAACAAAGGACACTGATGGATTCATGACAAAATTGGGTTTTAGTGATGGTAATGTGTTTGAAGCTCTTTACAGAATGTTTTTGCTACTTACAATTATCTCTATATATTATAATGAACTTTGTCCATTAGTAACAGAGGAATTTTTTTTTCTAAAGTAATGAAAATTGTTAAAAAATAACTATTAAGGGCAATAACTCCCTGAGGGGTCAACTGACCATTTTAGTTGACCTGTCTGTAAATCTTACTTTGCTGAAACTTATTGCTGCTTACAGTTTATCTCTATTTCTAATAGTATTCAAGATAATAACCAAAAACGACACAATTTCTTTCAAAATTATCAATTGAGGGCAGCAACCCAAATAACCGGTTGTCCAATTCATCTGAAAATGTCACAGCAGATAGGTCTTGACTTCATGAACAATTCAAATCCATCTCAGATTTGCTCTAAATGCTTTGGTTTCAGAGTTATAAGAAAAAATCTTCATATTTCACATCTGTTAAATTTTTAGCCATGGCAGCCATCTTGGTTAGTAGGTCGGGTCATCGGACAATTTTATTTTTAACCAGATACCCCAATGATAATTGCGGCCAAGTTTTGTTTAATTTGGCTGTGTAATTTCAGTGAAAAATTTATGAAACATTGGTGAAAAATAACTATAAAGGACAGTAACTCCTTTAGGGGTCAATTGCCCATTTTGGTCATGATGACATATTTGTAGATCTTACTTTGTTGAACATTATTGCTGATTACAGTTTATCTCTATCTATAATAGTATTCAATATAATAATTAAAAGACGACAAAATTTCTTTAAAACTACCAATGCATGGGCAGCAACCCAACTACCGGTTGTCTAATTCATCTGTTAATTTCAGAGCAGATAGATCTTCAATTGATAAACATTTTGACCCCCCCCCCCCCCCCCCCCGTCAAATTTGCTCTAAATGCTTTGGTTTCAGAGTTATATATATTTACCCTTATGTTATAGTTTAAGCCATGGCGGCAATCTTGTTTGGTTGACCGGATCACCGGACACATTTTTTAAACTAGATACCCCAATGATGATTGTGGCCAAGTTTGGTTAAATTTGGCAGAGTTGTTTCAGAGGAGAAAATATTTTTTATTAGTATTAATCAATATGTAGCCTAAATATATAAAAATTGAATCAGAAGCAATAATATATATCAAACTATGTTTGCTTAAGCCTTTTTGAGACAAAACAGTCAACACAAAAACGCCTGAACATTTAAACGTGTTATATACTCTGTTCGGTTATATGCAAGTATCTTATGTCAGTAAACCTAATTGTCGATATATATATACACGTCATAATTCGATAAATATATGTATTAAAGTTATGTTCACAGGTATGTAAACCTTACCACGTGTATTTGGTTATAATCATACACGTGTTGAAAGTATATAAGAGATTTTACATTGGTCAAGCTAGAACTGAACATTATATTTGAATAAGATCAATTCAAATATTTTGTGCTATACATTTGGCGAGTAAGTGAATTTCAGATATTATATAACATTAGTCACTTATCACCTCTTTGTGTTGTCGAAAGTAACAGGTACAATGTTACTAGTTGAGCAAACTTTAAAGTTGATAATTGATTTCACATTATTTTAATAACATTTTTAATACAGTTTTGAATTTAGACTAAATTCGAAATATGTGATGCTTTAGAAATTTAACCAAAGTTGTAGTAGGGACATCAAAACCAAAATGTTTATGCTATAGACTTTTTAGGCGATGCAATGTATATTACCATACGTCAGGTGGCTGTATGTGTGGCACAATGGCTGTTACAAGTGAAGCTAACACATACAAAGCAAATGCATTAACCCACTGTCTAAGTTTCGGCACTTCTTGTTTAATCTTTTCGAACATTTGAAGTATATAGATATAAGAAGATGTGGTGTGAGTGCCAATGAGACAACTCTTCATCCAAATAACAATTTATAAAAAAAGCAAACCATTATAGGTCATTTTACGGCCTTCAACACGGAGGCTCGGCTCACACCGAACAACAAGCTATAAAGGGCCCCAAAACTACTAGTGTAAAACAATTCAAACGGGAAAACCAACGGTCTAATTTATATAGAAAAACGAGAAACGAGAAACACGTATAAACTACATAAACAAACGAGAACTACTGTACATCAGATTCCTGACTAAGAACAGGTGCAAACATTTGCAGCGGGATTAAACGTTTTAACGTTACATGTATTAACACACATTTGGTTTGATATTTTTTTTACAGCACGCGGAGTAAAATTGTTATCGCTTTTCTAATTGATATATTGCGAAATCGTTCACCACGGTTTAAATGCTTGTTTGTCTTTAAAGAGATACTTTCGAAAAAGTTTATGAGTCTAATTTATATTTTTCTCTTACACGAGTAATACAATTATTATTCAAAACAGATGTTGAGTTCTGTCAACATATGGTGAGATAAACCTTTGAACTACGACCATAGTGAGTGACACATGTGATTTCTTCGGCCATATGAGGTTTATCAACAGCGGTCTTGATAATGATTTTCTTTTGTTATATAATTACAGTGGTCATTCATCTCTTAGTTTCTCTTCGACAGTATCAGATATTTTATCATATATATATATCATTTACTGTTTATAACTAATTTCACATTTTTTTATATCCTTTATGTATACCGTTTAGATATCGAATTTGATGTCGCGTTACGCTAATGGATGTTCAAAATGAAAATATGTCTCTTCAAATGCTATATTTCTGGTTCTGTCAATTAATATTTAAAACATCTTTCCTAGTTTCTACCATCTATTTCTTTACAAATCAAAACGGTTTTCAAACTTTTGCTGAAACAAGAAACAGGTCGAGTAGGCTGTGAACTCTAGAGTATTTAAAAACAATTGTAAGTCTTATTTATGCTTTAGACAAAAGTTTAATTATGTGTTTATTTTGAAGAAGTATCCTTATTTATTATATGGTTTCATCAGTTTTATTTTGAATTCATATGGAATCATAGAAAAAATGGTCTGAACTGACCTCCAAACCATCAATGATTATGTAATGAGGAGTACCCAAATTGCATTATTGGCTTATTTTCGCATCGTCAAACGTCGATTAACACCGCCTTTTTTGATTACTTCAAATATTTTTGAACAATTGGATATGAGTCCATGTTCACTCTTCATTTTTTAAGAAATGGATACTTGTAACATTGTATTTGCTAATTCAAAAAAAAGATAACGCCTTGGTGACGTCGCATGGCGACTTTTCCGTACATTTTGCATTTTCAATAAATACCTTATCTGTTGATAACTACTGCGAACGTTTTGTGTATATCTAAATATTTTTAGCAATGTTAAAGGACGTGCATAGTATCAAATCATAAAAATACAAATTGTTTAGTGGCTAGGAAATCTTGTAAGATTTCTGCAGCGAGTTTTGCTAAATAGGTGAAATTTGGGTACTCGGTGCAATTTGGGTACCGCAACGTTATATTTTTATTTCTTTAGATATCTATTTATATAATTGCTTTTATTCATATGATTATCATAATCGTTTTTAAATTATTTCTTTATTTTTTTTCAACTATTTATTTATAAATGTTTGCATTTATTCATGAAAATTGATACTATTTTTTTGTGTTTGTAATTTATGTATTCACCAGACCAGTAGTCAGCAGTTCTGTGTTGACTTGATTTATCATTGCTCTGTTCTTAATTATAAATTAACTGTTAACACAACATTGAATTTTTTGAGGAATCTAAGGCTTTTCTACCATAGGAAAAGATTACCGTAGCTGTATTTGGCAAAAAACTTTTAGGAATTGTGGTTCTCAATGCTCTTCAATTTCGTACCTATTTGGCCTTTTAAAAAATTTTGATTCGAGCGTCACTGACGAGTATTTTGAGTCGAAACAGGCGTCTGGCGCAAATATAACATTTTAAATCCTAGTATCTATGACGAGTTTATTTGCAACCACTGTGTCGATGCCGCTGCTGGTGAAGATATATTTCCCCAAGGGTATCACCAGCCCAGTAGTCAGCACTTCTGTGTGAATTTAGTCATCATTAATATGTTCATAATTATAAATTAACTGTTAACAAAACTCTGATTTTTTTTTAGAAAACTAAGGCTTTTCTACATCAGGAATATATTATCTTAGCTGTATTTGGCAAAACTTTTTATGAATGTTGGTCCTCAATGCTCTTCAACTTCGTACTCTATTTGACCTTTTAAACATTAGTTAAATCGAGCTTCACTAATGAGTTTTTTTAGACGACACGCGCATCGTCTGGCGTAAATATAACATTTTCATCCTCATTTCTATGATGGGTTTATTATCATTTATTCAATTTGTTCATTTTGCTTAGAATACAAATAACCTTTATTTAAAAGAGTGACGAAAGATACCAGAGGCAGATGGACAGTCAAACCCATAAGTCGAAAATAAACCGACAACGCTATAACTAAAAATATTTTTATGGAAAGGGCAAACAGTTAAACAATAATATTCATGACACAACATAGAAAACTAAAGAATAAACAACACGATCCCCACCAAAAATGAGGGGTCATTCCAGGTGCTCCGGAAGGGTAGGCAGATCATGTCCCATATGTGGTACTCGTCGTGTTGCTTATGAGATAACAAATCCGGTCTGTTTCGGTAGGTCACATTTATAAAAGGGAAGGGGGTTGTAGTTACGACGTAAGAAACATATCCGATATCATTTGTGAAACGTTATTCTATAGCGGTCAACCAACTCTTGATGGCGTCCGTAAAATTAACGAAGAGATGATTTCAACCTCACTATTTGGAACTCTTGATTTAATAGCTTCCTTGTGACCAACAACTCTCTATCAAGAAAATCATGATAGGAAATGCAAGCACGAGAATATCGTTTCAATTGGTAGATATATACACCGTATGCAGGTGCTGCTGAAATGTTGCTATTTAGAAATGGAACATTCACAATTGGAAAGATTACATTATCTCTTTTGTTGTAAAGTTTTGTTTTCAATCGACCCTCATTGTCAATTTCTAAATATAAGTCAAGATATGAGGTCGAAATAACTGTATTTGTTGTATCTTTTATTTCTAGTTCGATGGGATAGATGCGTTCGACAAAGTTACCAAATTTTGAATTATTTAGTGAAAGAACATCATCTATAAAGCGGAAAGTAGAGTTAAAGGTCATAGCTAACTTCTTATCTTTCTTCCTAAGAAGTACCTGCATGTAAGTTATAATTATATCTATTAAGATATAGGAAACGGTGTGGTAGGAGTGCCGATAAGACAACTCTCCATTAAATTAACAATTATAAAGTAAACCCTCATAGGTTAAGGTACGACCTTCAATACGGAGGCTTGGCTTACACCGAACAGCAAGCTATAAATGCCCAAAAGCATCAGTAATGTAAAACTATTCAAACCGGAAAACCAATGTTCTAATCTATACAAAACGAGAAACACGTTTGAACAACTACTGTACATCAGATTCTTTACTTATGACAGATGCAAACATTTGCAGCGGGATTAAACGTTTTAATGGTTCCAAACCTTCTCCCTTTTCTGAAACAATATTATAACATCACAACACAGAAAAACACACTATAAAATATCAATTGGAAGGCTTAAATCAATAAAAAAAATGTTTATTTTCTTTCATCTATTAAAATATTTGTATTATCTTTTATTCAATTATTTATTCATTTTATTTATTGACATAATTTTTTAAATTTTCATTTATTCATGCGAAAGAAAATTAAAAATGGTAAATTAATCTGTTTTCAAACTTTCGACCTGAAAACAACTGCGGCCTATTGAAAAACTCTGAAAAAACCGACAACCTGTTGTAAGGTCGTGGAAAGGTAATAAGACAATAAATAAGATGTTTATTAACCTGCCCACTGAGTAACCTTTTCATTTTCGTATTTTGTTTTCGAAAAATTCACTCGATTAACAAACGGATCGCTCCCATCTTATCATTACATGCAGTTTAGAAAGAAAGTGTTATAATGATAAACCGCTAGTGCATCCAAATAAGGATTTTGAACATGAGACCGACTGACTGTTTTTTCATCAATATCTAAAAGAATAAAAACAGACAAAATTCATTCTGCAAAACAGATTCTGTTAACAAAACTTTTGTCAGGGATATTTAATTTCGCGTTTTGCTTTTTCTTGTTTATTTCGCGGCTATTTAATTTAATAGTTAGTTTTACATAAAAGTGACGATTTAAATTTACATTCCTAAAAAACGTGTGGCGCCAAAACGACTGAAAAGTACTGATTTGCACCCACTTGAAATCAATTATTGATGTGTAGCATACTAATCTATTGCAATAAAAACTCATAATATCTAATAAAATTTGTAGATTTAGCTAACTAAGTCCTTATATTTGTATAAAGTAACATTCGTTTATAGTGGAAATTTGTTTTAAGGTTGAATAAGCTACAATAAAAAATTGCTCGCCGGTCCCTCACTGTCATTATAATTTGTTATCACTAGTTCATTTGCCAATCAATCTATTATCAAGAGAAGATATATAAATAGATGTTCATGCATAGTCTTATTCAAAAATGATGAACGGTTCTTTATATTGGTATGTAATCTTTTTAAACGTTTCAAATTTATGAAATTGTATTTGTACATCAATGTTTTTGATGCACCAATAACAAAAACTGAAATATATTGAATTGATACATATTGTAATTATTCAAAATTATATCAGAAACGTAAACTTAATTATAAAAAAAAATAACCTGTTAAGGGGAGAGAATACTAGCATAACTTTTCCGAATTGGCACATGATACAACGGAATGTCACTCTTGCATACAACTGGCTCATCAATAGAATTAATTAACTGTGCAATCGTACTCTACCTTCAATGATGATTCTAAATTATAAAATATAACCAAAAGTTGTTAATCTATAGATAGTGAGACTAATGAAAACTAACCCACTGTAAAAATATTTCTTTGCAATTTTTTAAAACTTCCTCAGGAAAATGCTCGAGTCACTTGACTTTCAAAGCTCAAAATTACCGTTTTTACACAATATTTGAATAAAGCAGTTAAAGATTATTCGCTTCTCAAAGTGTAAGACGCAATAAAAATCGTATGCTTGCACCATCCTACCGAAATACGGATTTAATTAAGTCCTGAACATTTCGAAATTTCTTCGTATATTTATATCAAAAATTGGTATTAACAAAATTACAAGTACGTGTTAAGATCCGACTAAATACCTATTTCCCGATATGGTCAGGTAAAATTGCTACACAGTGTATAACGTCGGATTTATGCATGCATTTTAATTTGTTTTGTCATAAATGGCCAGTTGTGAAACAGGAAACCAAATGACCTGAAAAAACATAATTCAAACATGTGCGTTGTACAATATTTAATAAATCCGCTAGATGACATGCAACGATAATTAACAACACGATTTGGTAAAATTATAAAATCAACACCGTAATTAATTTGTCCATTGTTGCCTACAGCTATTAAATATATTCAGCTTCAAGGTGGAGTCCAGAAGAGAGTTCTAAAGTACCCGATGTCAGAAGTTTAACAACTTTGTTTTTTATATTGTTACCGTTTTAAACAACTACATATATGTCTCCATAAGTAAGCAAAATATCCAAGAAACTAACAACAATAGGTGACCGTACAACCATCATGGTCAGCTATAAAAGGCCCTAAAATGACAATGTAAAACAATTCAAACGCGAAAATTAACTGCCTTATTTATGTATAAAACCCATTTGTAACCAATCCAGTCTATGCCTTGTCCCCAGCATTTGATTTGGACACACTGTAAATAAAGTTTTTAATCAAATAAATAAATAGTTAATACATGTACATTTGAAATAAAAACAACATGTGTTACCAATAACTTTGTATTGTTTGTGAATTAATTCAAACCTGAATTTCACTTCAGCTTAATGATATTTCAATTATTACCAGTATTTAAATAAATAAGATAGCATTAGGGGGCTTTAATAACACGTAAACAGTACCTTGATTTTTGCAAACACATTTCAAAACATTTTGGTACATTGGAATTCGTATAACGTTATGCGTATTCAAATAGGATAAACAAAATTAAGCTGCATGTTACTCATAAAAAAATTATATTTTGGTGTATAGTACATGTTTTAGTGTACAGTTTGCTTCGCAATGATAAGAGAGAGGTTTAAGTCGAAAGATGAAAAGCAGATTTTAAAACCGTCACGACTTGTCATTTGCTACAAGTTTTTTTTTAAAATGGCTACGTCCCTGAGAGATGTTGACGATGGAAAAGTTAAATTTTCTTCTATTAGAAAGTCCCTTAAATCTGCATTGAAAATTTTTGTATTCAATAAACACTGTTGCTGTGAAGTTATGCAACACAGTTCTTTGAGTTTCTTTATAAAACTATACATATATAACAATAGACCTCCGATCAGCAGTTTTCACGATATTTACGAGAAAAATTCTATTTTTCCATTTAGTTTCGTAAATAAGAACCACCAAGAGGGTAGGGGGGAGGGTGGCTCGTTTTTTAGAACACTGACAAGGCACGGTTTTCTTCTATGTTATTTTAACAGTCATTTTTACATAATTGTTTCAACTGATGTAGTTTTAGAAAACAATGAGATTGTGCGTGATGTCTACAGATGGTATTAAAAATGAAAGTGTCTTTAAGGGTATTGTAAAATAGAATGTTACCAACAGCCATTTACATTCCCTGAATAATTTTTACAACAGAATTAAGGTTATTTGTTTTTTTATTATTCTGAAAAGTGGAATGCATATTTTTACTCTCAAATTCTGATGACAGATGAAGGAAATGTCTTGAGAATAGGAAGACTATTTGTTCCTTTTACTAGGTGACAATGAGAAAGAACTGAATGAAATTTATGGTCCAGGGATATCAGTAGATACTTATATATTTGTAATAAAACTAGTGCAGAGTATTTATTCTAAATAAGGTTTAAATTATAAATAAATAATCATGGCAGTTTGAATTGCCAATACATATTTGTTTTGATAAACAGATCATTGCGTAATGACAAATCTACATTGAATGCTACATCAACAATCAAAACATTTCAAAAGGAAGAATTCAAATTTTTAACATCAATATAAAAACGAAGATGTGGTATTATTGCCAATGAGACAAGTATCCACAAGGGACCAAATTGACACAGATATTTACAACTATAGGTCACCGTAGGGCCTTCAACAATGAACCAAACCCATACCGCATAGTCAGCTATAAAAGGCCCCGATCAGACAATGTAAAACAATTCAAACGAGAAAACTAACGGTCTTATTTATATAAAAAAAATATCAAAAAAAATATATAACACATAAAGAAACGACAACCACTGAATTACAGGCGCCTGACTTGGGACAGGTACATACACAAATAATGTGGCGGGATTAAACATGTTAGCGAGATCCCAACCCTTTACTAACCATTGACAGTGGTATAACAGTACAACATTGAACGAACTATAAAAATCAGTTGAAACAGGCTTAACTCATCAGATGGACAAAGATACAAGAAGACGTGGCCGGACACAATAAACAGATATGAGCGTCTTTTCAGATATCTAACAGTAGTTCAAAGCCACTAACAACTAATAAAAAAATCATGCATCTAAGACTAAACTATCAATCCGCATACATCCAATATTCAATGGATTTAGTGTAAAGACGTCCTAAACAGCCAGAGAAAAACACGACCTTGTGGTCTTTTATATAAAGTTTATTGTTCAAATATATACCCAAGACATCAATATATGATATATTCCGTATAAAATGCTGTATCCTTCGTGGTCAAAATCAACTCTTTGGATTTCACCATTTAGTTTTTTTCTATTTACTACTTGTATACATAATAACTCCGTTATGATGCAATTAATGTTTGAACAATTTTAAAAAAACTGTTAGTCCTAAATACTTTATTTAAGTATTCTACGGGTTCAAGCTTCATTCTCAATGTTTAATTGGCAATTAACAACGTTTGTGTCTGTTCGTACAACAAATACTCTTACATCAAAATACAATTGAGATTAAAAAGGTTTCAAGTACACTATCCAGGACGTGTACCCGATTAATCGGTTATCAAAGGAGGAAGCGTGTCTGTTGTAATTTATAAAATGATACAAACTGGCGAAGTTAAAGTTGTTAAATGAGAAACCGAAATCCATGCTTACATAACCTTAAGTAGTTGACAAAATACATTCAATTCTGCCACAGCCGTTTTTAGAAAGAAGGGGTTGACGTGAATAGTATATTGAACTTTGTTGCCAGGCCACACAATGAGGTAGTTGATTATTAGAATGTTATTGAATGTTTAATATACTGTAAACCAACTTATTTTCGCGAGATATTAAGATTTTGTAACTTTCGGGAATAGAGAAATAATCTCTTTTCTGCTAAACTTTGGGCTTTCTTTATTAAACTACATCAAGTTAATAGGACATTTACGATAAACAGCCGCGGAATGAACTAGAAAGGGCAAAACGTGAAAAATAATATCCGCGAAAATAGGTTGGTTTACAGTATTTGAGTTTCTTCAAAACGAAGTTCATATAACATTATTCATTTAGATCTTATTGCACTTTTGTAAAACGGGCTATAGGTCACATGTTCCGAAACCTAATTGGTTGTTCTAGTTATCTTGCAAAATAAACATTTCTTTCTTAACTGCATGTTAGTGTAGGATCGGCCATGAGATTTTAAGGTTCAAATTTGAAATCTTATAAATAAGTTGTAAGATGGTTTGTTCGTACAGTCTGTTATACAGTTCTCCATGCATCACTTCTCAATAAACAAGATCACTAATAAATATTCCATCAAATAAGGATAAGATAGAAGCAATCAATTTTTAAATCGAGCGAATGATTAGAATACAAAATACGAAAATGCAAAATTTACTCAGTGAAAAGTTTCGTTCACTTTTAATTTATTGTTTTATTTAATTTTCACGACCTAAGAAAATGTTGTCGGTTTTTTCCCTGAGATTTTCAATAGGCTACAGTTGTAGTGAGGTCGAAAGTGTGAAGACATAATAATTCATTATCACTTGATTTTTCTTTGGATGGATTAATGAGAATTTAATTATTTATCTAAATAAATGAAATTGATATATAATGGATATATTAAATAGAAGGATATATAAAATGTATAGCTAACCAAATAAAATAATTAAATAAATATAATGTATCTGGAATCATCCTACATGAGTTTTTGTTATTTTTAATACCACGCTTGTTCTACAATAGTGGAGCATAAAGCCATACCAGAAGCATACAGCTTCTGAAAAACTAGATCGTACAATAAAATCCAGACTGTGCACCCAAGGTATACATCTACTTACACTAGTGTGCCATAGTAGTTCAATTTGACTGAATTTGACAACACCTTTCCGAATTATGGTTCCTCAATGCTCTTCAGCTTGGTAATTTACTTGGCTTATCACTATCTTGATTTGATTATTTTAAAGACAAAAAGTGCGTGAGACTCGCAAAATCATAAGCATGGTTCATAATGGGTATTTTTTTTCACAATGCAGTCTTTTTTGAAATCCATACAAATACACAAAAAAAAGTAGCTTTTCAAAATCTTGAACATTACGTTTAACAGCTGCTTAAGTTTCCCTTGCCAAATAAACGTTTGAAGTTGTGAACAGACAGAATCTGTTCTTCAGTAATTCTTTTTAAATATGGAATCATTATACATTTTTTTTTCATTACAAATTTTATCTATTACTTAATTAGTTGTTACTCTATCATATGGTACAACAATCATTCTACAAAATCAATTCGTTTGGCCCGAGATGACTTTTAAAATGTATATATCATTGAAAAAGCTCGACATTATCGTCCGTTGGTGCAAAAATGCCATTAAAATTATTATTATTTTCAAATAAGCTGTACTTAAACTAGTCTATTGTAAAATTTTAGCCATTTCTATAATTTAGTTCTTTTTTCATTTCGATATTACCCCTATTTCTCCTATTAGTTCAACAGACAAAAAAAGTACTTTTTCAAAAATGTATGCTTCTTTCGAAGCCAGATTGTGAGCGTAAATGAACGGTAACCCCATTTTTAAAAAAATTATTTTTCTATTAAGTATAAGATAAAGTTCTGTTATAGAAAAATATAGCGAAATCCTCAATTAAGAAAAAAATCGATTTAGACCCGCGAGCCCCCTTAAATGAATAATCATAGACAATATGTACAGACTTGCATAAAATTATGTTGATTATTTGAATGTCCAAATAAAAACATAGTTACAATAATGACTATTAGACTAAAGTAATGACCCTGGTTTATTTGTTGATGAATTATTTAGATTTGACCTGGTTAGTTGAGGAAAATTTCTGATAAGTAATAAAATAAGAAGAAGATTACCTTAAAAATGTTGACTTTCATAAATCTTGAACATAAATAAAATCAATTATATAGGATCCATAAAGCAACGGAAATTAGTTTAGTCTATTCATAAAATCATTAATACTTGTAAAAAAAATTAAAATAAGAAATAAATAAATTATATATAAATATACTAAAAAAATAAATGTTTTGGAAAATACGTTGAAGGTATTAAAAGTCATGAGAATTCCGAATGCAATAAGGTTCTATCCGGGCACTCTGGTTCTAAATCTTGGTTCCATCTGGGTTGTTTGGTTTTGAACCTTGGTTCTATCCGGGTTCTTTGGTTCGAAACCATGGTAACTGGTTCAACATCCGGGTTGTCTGGATATAGCAACCCGACTACTTAGTTCCATCTGGGTTCTATTCTATATTATTCTAATGTCCCCGTTGAACTTGGAGAAGATAACCACAAGTATCCGAATAAAAAGATAAAGTAGGTCAAAGATGCTAAAACTGTTTGATAACATTAAACATTTCAGGATCGATGGTAAAAAAGCTGCAATTAGGTATTTTTTTTCTCATTCTAATAATTTTGATTAGGAAACTAGATTTAATTCAGTCGTTCTGTTTTTATTTATTTCCCTTAACTCATTCCTTATTTCCGTTAATGTGTCTATAAGTTGTAAGACAACAAAATTAGCAGGGACCCGTCGTTCAGTTGACCAACGATATGTGCATCTAGCCACTTGACCAGTTGACGACTTGAATATATATTTGATTGCACATTTAAAGTACGAATGAATTTTATTTACTAGCTGCTTTGAAATAATGTCATATTTGATAGAAATACGTGTAAAGTATTATGTAATAAATCGTTTTGTTCAAAATTGAAGGTTAAAAGACATATAAAAAGAAAGTGATGATCAATTTAAGTTTGTTAGCTTTATTTAATTGAAAAATAAGTTATAAATATTACAGAAATGTATATGTTCAATAATTTGGCAAATTTGATACTACTTGTGAAATTAAGGCATGCATATAATCACTATAGGCCCAACATAATCAAATCAAAATTAAGATTGAATATTTTTATAATAAAATTGTGTGTGTTTTAATGAAAGTGCAAATGGGATAAGTAGCACCAGTACAATAGTCAGAACTTCTGTGTTGGAACCATAGTAAAGGGACATAAAGAGTTACTCTGGTCCGTTCGTCCCGAACGTCCAAAAAAGGGGTTCCGTTCTCTTAACTTTAGTTGCCTCAACCAAATACTACAAAACTTATACACAAAACAAATAGGAAGATGTGACATGAGTGCCAATACGAACTCTCCACAAAAGACTAGATGAGACAGAAATTAACATCTATAAGTTATCTTTTTGAATTCTATTTGTAAAAGAAGTTATTTGCAATTTGTTTCAGGATCTCAATGCGTTTGGTAACCATGGTAACAGGCAGTGACAATCAAGTTATAGAAAACTAGCATAACAAAGTATATCACTAGATTGAGATCTCTATCTAAGTCTATTTTTCAGGTTCTTTGCATTGAGTTCGGTTAATTGTAATATGTAGAACTTCGGTATAGACTTTTGAGACTAAAAAATACCATCTTTATCTATATGTACATGAAACGAACTGTTAGGTATAATGATTGACGTATGTTGCATTATCTATATATAAATCTCTTTTAAAACTATAAGTACATGGTGATATTGTATATAATTGTATTCAGGTATCACCTAGTTGAACAAGTCCCTTTGGTATCTTTCGTCCGTCTTTTTTAACAAAGGTATACAGAAAAAACAAATTAATGTACATTACATTGCATTGCATAATTGTTGAGGAAGCATTAAATGTGAGTTATTTTACAATGGTATGATCAGTATAGCCGACAGATTAACATCAGATAGAATCCTGCTTGCCATTTATAATTCTAATAAATTGGCACCGAAGTAAAGATTTCTGATTTTAGTTCATAACAGCGTTAAATCTTAAAAAAATACAGTTCGTAAGATATTTCTTGTCAATACGTAGTGTTCTATCTGTCAAGAGACTGCTGCATTCCATTACATAGTGGTATTCGTCACCTATAGTAACTCTTCACAACGGAAACTTTCTCTGTTCTCGGGGAATGTTTTGCCATCTATCATTTTCAATCGGCATTTTAGGGTTTATTTTCATAAACCGCGACATTGTTATTACATCTTTATCATCAAGTACTTTAAGGTAGTGTTCGAAATTATGTGATGTCTTGTATAGTCGATTGAAGCAATAAATGATACACATTAATTGTTCACGAAGATTCAAGGCTTTAATTTTCATTTGAACCTAACATTCTTGAAAATGGAGAATGTAAATGTAAATTTTTTCAAACAGACGACAACCCGACTAAAAGGCAGAAAACAGCAAAAAGCCACCAATTGGTCTTCAACACTGCAAGGCATTCCTGTATCCGAAAGCTAGCTTTTAATAAATGTGTACAACATGTTTGAGTCAATGAAAATGGACGTCAACCTAAACTTCAAAACATATAAATGAAGGTCAAATGCACCTAACTTACAGGCGTAAACAAGCGTCGAGGTAAAACGTGTTTGTTGTATTAGATATAAATCCTCCCATTTTCCTTTAGCCAGTATAGATGTCAGAATAGGTAACAAAAGAATCAACTATAAGTTAACAGTCTGATAATGATTCATAAGCTAATAAGGGGTCTGATTACTAGCAGTGACTGACATGACAGCTCTATCCCTCAATGAAAGTGACTGAAATATTGTGTCTTTATCATTGGAATCATACACAATTACTCCCATTTTTAGTATCATATCATCATACAAGCAGACAGCGAATAAAAGGCATCATAATTTAATACACACAAAATGCTTATTGCAATACATGTATGATGTCAGGCCTTCCTAATAGTACCAAGTACTAATTATATGATGTCAGGCCTTCCTAATAGTACCAAGTACTAACTGTCATTGATGTTAGGTATCTATGTAAAAGGGCAATACTCACTAAGCTTAACAGAATTCTAGAATTGAATTGCGTTATAAACTAATTAACTAAATACAAAGTTTCCATAAGGGCAACACTGCTCTATTTGTATACCATGATCATGATGATGTTAAAACTATATGCTTCTCTTTTCATTTACATGTTTCATTAAGATTCATTTATTCTCAGAAACATCATAAATTTTACATAATTGATCATTAAACAAATACTATAATCATGGTGTTGAATTTGTATTTCCCACTCGTAGAAATCTATAATTATTGAACAACAATTAAATGTATTATTAGACTTAAACAAACAAACATACTTGAAAAAAATTTATCTTAAATAATTGCAAAAAGTCTAGGGCCATGTGAAAAGTTTCTAGAAAAGCAATAACATTTTACTTTATGTTCCTGCTATGTATAAGTTCACCTTGCCCTACACATAGCCTGATACAAATTTTGAATGTGTAGCCAATCCTAAATCAAGATAGCCAACACCACTAGACACAGTTTAAAATAAATCTATGAGATATACATAAACAAAGCTTTTCATCATAAATGTCTTGTATATTAAAACTCAATGTATCCTGGATGATCCTACATGTGTTTTTGTTTTTTCATACTCCACGCTAGTACTGAAATAAGATATTTATAACTACAACAGTGGATCGTAAAAGCACAGAGCTTTTCAAAAACTAGATCGCACAATAAAATCCAAATTGTACGCTTAAAATATTCTTCTATTTTATCTATGTTCTAGTGTGTTCTGATGTATATCCCAAAAGAAACATTGTCACCAGAGTGCTATACATGTAGTAGTTCACCTTGGCTGTATTCAACAAAACTTTCCCGAATAACAGTCTTCGATGCTCTTCAGCTTGGTAATTTATTTGGTATATTACCATCTGAAGTTAGTTAAAGACGAAAAGCGCGTGAGACGCTCAAAATTTTTAGCAGGGTGCCTGATGAGATTTTGTTTTTATTTTTTTACGATAAAGTCTATTTGGAAATAGAAAAAAAAAACACACACACACACACATTTAGCTTTTCCAAATCTTTAACATTACGTGTAATAGCTGCTCAAATTTCCCTTGACAAATACACATATAAAGTTGATAAAGACAGAATCTACTCTTCATTAACTCTCTTTTAAATACATAAAAAACATTAAATTTATATTCCTAGACAATATGGGCAAACTTGGATATTATAAATATTTTCCTTTTAAATATAAACATAACAAAATACAAGCCATTATAGTAAAAATCTGTTTTTAGTTTTTAACTTGATTATTTAGATTGAACCATTTATTTAAGGAAACTATCTGATAAACCATCAAATTAGTTGGAGCTCCCCTTAAAATAGTTGCTTTTCAAAAATCTTGACCAAAATTGAAATCAATTATAAGATCAATAAAGCAGCGGAACCAAACTTTATATATTTATATAGACGATATTACTTGTAATTAATTAATTAAATAAATGAATAAATGAATAAACACGCATTATTTTTAATTCGGAGCAAAATAAACAAACAAATGAATAAATAGATATATTGAACGAATTCATAAATATTTTACACACACAAATATTATTAATTTTCATGAATAGATTCAAGTATTGTTAAAGTTATAATTGAAAAAAGGTAATGATATTCAGTTAAACTTTTCACTTGATAAAAAAAAGTGTCAATTTAAGTTCAAGAGTTAAACGTATACCTATGTATATATAAAAGGCTATTATGAACAAATATATATATCTATCGTATTATATTCAGAGAGAGGTATTTAACTTAACCTGTAAAATGAAGCTTCTATTTTGCACATTTGTACTTCTGATTGTCTCTGTCTACATAGCAGTTATATCTGCTCTTGAAGGTAAGATATTTTCTTTTTTTGTTTATATATTTCATATTCTTTTGTTTACATATCGACATTTGCACGACATCATTGAGACTGTTTGATTTGTGTCAGCCTTATGACTATCTCCCTGAAATCTTTAACAATTTGCAAATACAATTTACTTATACGTTGAATAATCTAGTTTATTCGTAGTTCTTTTTTTTCCCGCTTTTAAATGTTGTGTATTGCTGCGCATGCCGTGGTAGTGCCACATAACTGGACACTAGACAAAGAATAAATTGTTTGCTGGCTTCCTGCCTATTATTTCTAGATAGTTCATCCCGATCTATTGAAGCTTCTTTTTTATTCTTTAAAACTAAGTTTGTAACGTTAAAAGTTATTTCCTTTCTTATAAGCAGCAACTGTCTATCAATGAAATCGTGTAAGAAAAGGCTCTTGACTGTAGTATCAAGTGGCCGTTTCAGAATCCAAAGAACTATGGGTAATTTCAATGTTCGTACATCAAAAGTAAAACACCGTCATGCTATTGTTTGTTTCCCTTTGTTTGTTATTTTTTTAATATAACACAACGTTTCGCTGTACAGGATGTATTAGATTCTGCAACGACGAATTGCAGGTATTTGGTAAAAAAGAAATTAAATATAAAAAAAAGGAAGATGAAATCATTTCATTTGTGGTGAGAAATGATTATTGTTTTATTGTTATCTGGTCGAAAGCTGTATCATAAGTACTTTCATTCTACTCTCGTTGTATTTTTATGCCAATTTCAACTCTTCTTATAAATCCTTTACACCTATTACATGCATATATTACCTAGCTAGAAATGATAAGATCTTCATGCTTGTAAGTTAAATTGGAAATTCGAATTTCACTTAGGATCAAGGAATAACTTATTTAACTTCATTGTCATAGTACCTAAATCTGGCGGTTGTACTTCGTGTCGTGACTCGTCGATTTCAATTGGAGGGGGAGGACAGGATAATTATCAATAACTTTTCTATCAACAATTATGAAGTTTCTAGTTGGTGGTTTTTGGAGTTTCCTGTATTATTATCTCTATTTGGGTATTACCAGTTTGCCTGTATACATTATTACATACTAGGTGTCACATTGTCTCTATCTTACTTATCTTTGAGAGTGGAAAATATTCAAATGAATCAACATTGATGAAAAAATACTTTCTCTAAAATTCTTAAATAAAGAATGGAAAATTTGTGGCCATTTAATTTTTTTTTATTGCAAACTGCGTGCTTTGAACAATACCATCAATGTTTGTTCCGATGCGCATTTCTTAATTTTATTTCACCAGGGACGCTCAAAGAAAATTTAAAAGCCAGGCATTTACACCAACCCCAAAAAATAGAGAGCCGTATTAGCCAAAATGAACGTACAATATTAGCCAAATCCATCTTTATAATAATGTAAAGAATGGTAACGAATGAGTTGTCATAACATTTTATTGGCCAGCAAACAATGATTAACTCTGTATTAAATGTCAAATTTGAAGAAAAAAAAAACTTGTAATTGCTGCTTTCGTTTTTTAATGCATTGTTTATTATAATAGGTGAACTTACAACAGTTTCAATGGGAACAACTACACAACCATCTACTATAGAGGTTACAACAGCTACAGAATGTGTTAAAGAAAAAGTTGTGCTAGGCGAGTCTAATATTGATACAAATAACCCGTTGGCACCCTTGTCCACAAGCGACAAAGATGCACTTCAAGAGAAAGACGATAACAAGTTTGTTGAGACAAATGAATCTATTATGGTTCTGTTGATTGACGGTTTAGACGAAGAAGTAAATGGTGTAACAGTTTCTGGTGATGGCATTGCTACTATTACCGTGAAGTATAATCTTCCAGATAATCCAGAGTTTATAACTGTTCAGGTAAATGATTGTTATGATCGTCTCGGCTCCAAATAAGATAAAACTAATTTATGATATGTAACATGCATTTTGAATATACAAATTAGGTAGTGAGATTTCCCTTTTGAGTTTTTATATATTATCACATTTATTTTCATTATTCAAGCCGTATGGTAACCTTTACTTTCGTGTATCTTCGTCGATTGTCCTTCATTGGACAGTTGTCTCATTTGGATGCACACCTCATCTCCTTAATGTTATGTTATGTTAACATTAGAAGTCTATATGATGATATATTACGGGATTAATTGTAGGAGTTTTATTAGGAAATTAAATCGATTTTTTCAATTCATTACAGTTAACAGAATACATATTCAGTATATAAAAACAAGGATCTTCAATAAACTGAATAAATACATATCTCTTCGGTTGATCGTATCAATCTCATTATAAGTCAATAGCTATATGTATATTATTAAAGTTCATTTTATTATACTTATTCAATAAGAAAGTAATTAAAAAACATGCAAATTTAAAAAAAACAATTTGAAATGAAATAAATTCATACATGCTTTTGATTAGATGTCGCAAAAGAACCACCTATATATTTTAGTTTCTTTCTACAATATTTCAGGCCCCAAATGTACAGCCGGGTGAAGAAATCCCATTGGAATCGAGAAAGTACAACGTTATAAGAATAACAGTCACAAAACAATCCGGCAGCAGTAGTATTCGTTTAGACAGTGTAGAACTTTCTACTTGTGGTAAGATTTGACTGTTATGTTGTCTTCGAGTGTAACCTATCGAATTATACTATTTATCTGGTAAACATAATAACATAAGCAACACAACCGGTGCAGCCAGATGAGCAGGATCCGCTCTCTCTTCTGGAGCACCTTTTATCGTCCCAAGTTTTTGATATAGTTTGTCTTGTTTAGTCTATATTTTTCATCGTCGCTTTAAAGGAACTTATAATTGTCTGTTCGACTTTTTCCTTTGCAGTCATGGCGGTGTCAGTTTCAAAATCCCTCAGGTATCTTCCGCCCCCTTTTTAAAATTATAATCCTGGTACTTTTGAGAAGTATTAAAATCCTTATATAAAGACCAAATATAGTGGATTCATTTATGTTCGTGGGTACCAATTTTCGCGTATTGAGGAAAACTTACATGTTCGTGGATATTTAGTTTTGTGGTTTTGCTGAAGTATGTATGCTAGCTTATAGAAAATTTTGTATTTGTTGAACATTTTGTGGTTCAACTGTTGCCATTGAATCCACGAAATTTCGTATCCAACGAAAAATAATGAATCCACAGTATTCAAAATTATCAACCATATTGCAGCTTCAGTCAACTTGCGACTCCTATCAATGTTCCTAATTTGTCCGTTTATGTTTGATGTAATATTATATGTTTATTTAATTACAGTTCATGTCTCTTGTATTGAAGTTACATAACACTTCATGAGAGTTTTGGTGATATAACTTGTTTCACTATTAATAATATTGCGTTATTTATGTATATTCAGTAGACGATTCTTAAAGTACACTTGTTAATAGGCTTTCTATTTAGTGATTTATCTTTATTTCATAAGTATGAGTAAGCAAATATTTTACTTACTTGTCTATCTGTTTTCAAAAAGCCATGAATATTTATTAGTTTTTATGGTTTTTTTCCAGAATAAATTTACTTTTAAAAATTCCAAGTAAATATTTAATATTTTATATTTCTAACAGTTTAATGAACTGTTCATTAGAAAATATCAAGAGTTTAGTGGGGTAAATACTTAGTTATGTCTTTGGTAAGTCATTATAAATAACTCTGTAATTCCAATGATTTCAATCCTTTATATCACAAATTTCATTTTATAACATTTCTATTTTTTTCTAATTTTTGTATAAATTGACTTTTATTTTGAAATGAATCATGCGTAGCATAACGGTTACCAATCATTTAAAGCAAGACATACAATATATACAGACATATAATATATACTTTCATACCGTGTGCTTAATCGTTAAAAACCAATCTTTAGACCAAAGGATAATTGAATATCATTATAAATCACTAAACCTAAAAACCTAAATCACAATTCAAATAAATGCAGTTATTTTATCATTTCCAGTTTGAATACAAATGTAAAACTCTTGATTATTCGAGTGTACGCAGGGGTGACAGGAATTTTGCATCCGATTTGAAAGTAAATACACCCTGAGACACAGCCTGAGGTGCGTGCATTTTCAACTCAGGTGTGAAATTCCTTTCATCTTTGAAACCCCACGGCAAAAAGATAATATCCATGAAGACTTCCCTATGCATTTTGAATACATTTCATAGACTACCTCAAATCTCCACTATGTTAGCAGCAGACGCAAATATATAAATGTACGTCCTATTTAATGACTACGCAAGTAGAAACCGCCCATTACTTTGGTTTTTTGAATTTTGTTTAAGTTTTGTTATGTGGTACATTTTTTATTGAATGTTATCATGGCACGTTATGCGAATATACCATTCATTTTGCTATCAATAGTTATATATCTCCCCCTTTCACTTTTTTTTTTATCTCATGGTGTAAAATGGTTGGCTTTATGTTATTTATAACATTGAATAAAGTAAATTCCCGTAAATACTGAACTACGAGGAAAATTAAAAAGGAAAGTCCTAAAATAGAATCTCAAACACATCAAACGAATTGATATTTTATATATACCAACCAGATTGTAAGATTTTGGCGTTGTGCCCAGTGTAAGTACCTTGCAGCAACACTTTGTTTTCCGTATTCACAAATTGTGTCCGCAGTGAAAGAGGGTCTTCAGAAACTGTGAAACTGTTTACTCGCGTGGGAACATTAACCATATGTGGATTCTTAAAATTTCTAAAGAACTTCTAGACAATTTTAAATCTCGGTCCTTTTTTGTAATCAGTTCTATCAAAACTTTTGATTTTTTAACCCTGTATACAACCATTCCCCATGTGCATTTAAATATCGCCTAAAAGATATAATCGACAATGCATTTCCACATAAAAATGGTATCGTACGCTATAATTTATTGCTTGTGAATATATTAAGGCATATTTCGTTAAAAGTGACAAACAAAAAGGTAAAACATGCCAAAAATAAAGTACACATGTAATTACTAACAAAACTTGATAGTACTCGTGTTTTTCATAATTGTAGCCAAATAATGTAGAGATAAGTACTGATTTTTTTTTATAGTTTTATACTGTTGTTAAAGTGTTGATAGTGCGTACATTTTTAGTATTTTCAAAATGTACTTCGGTCACACTTTTATGCCGCAATTTTCTTTAAAAGAAGCATTCAATTCATAAATGAATCAGATAGCTGTATGAATAGCAATAATTTGTACTAGTTGTTCAACAACTGCTTACACGTGGATAGCACATGAGTGTTATCAGTGTTCAACTTTAAGGTGAAATTTGTGTTGATTAAACTTTATTTTTCGTTGAATTCAATTGGAACATTTGGTATTATAGCATACCTGAAATGTTGTAAGCCTTTTAATACTTTTATGCGTTGTTGGTGTTTTTGCTTAATCTTAGTTTATCGTTGCGGTGGCCTTTGCTTCAACTTTTGATGTGTGTATTTTCAATGTTTTTGATTTTTCAAAAGTTGAGTTACAATATACATTGACATGCATGTAATTTTGTAACATTTTGAAGTATATATAAACAAACATTTCGTTTGAAATGTTTAACTGCACTCAGAGTATCTTTTAAATACAGATATGTCAGTGAACTCAATTTTAGGTATATGCACCTCAAAACGATTTATTTTATGCTGAATTGATATGTTTACCAAAATTTAGTAGTTAATATCATTAAATAACATTTTAATCATTTAACTAATTTATTCATTTAGAAATCTCTGACCCATGGTGTATTTAGTCTTATTCATATTTTCCCCTTTACACTAATTATAAAATTGATAATAAAAACACATGTTGAGTTCTGTCAACATATGGCGAGATTCACCTTTGAACTTCAACCATAGTGAGTGTGGCATTTGATATAAAATACTTGTCTGGTTACATTTCGTCATCCATAGAGATTTGTCAACTGAGATATTCAGAATGAATTTCAAGATTTTCCTTTTTAATTCGATGACAGTGGTCATTCATTTCTTGGTTTCTTCGACAGTATCAGGTATTTTAGTGTTAAGTTTATGTACTGTATATAATTGATTGCCGGATTTCGAAAAACTTTTTCTACAGTTTTTAATTTAAACTGAATTTGAAAAAGGTGTTTTGGAAATTTTACTGAATAAGCTGGGGAATCAAAGATTTTCAACATAATATGTAAGACAAATTACATCCAGATGTATTTTTTTCAAGCAATAGTATAATGTTTTTTGATTTCGCTACTCGTCCAAATTAATAAATATCTTTATTGTCCTGAAAAAATTGAATTTGGATTTTTTTTATGTTCATGCACAAACTTACATTTTGTTCTATTCGTTTAATGTTTTAGATTTTTCTATTTAACCAGAACTCTCCAATTTGAATTTTCATAAAAGTTGGGTATTTTAGTTAATACTTCATTTTTACGGTAAACTACAAACTTGGTATCGCTACCATCAAACTTCGAGCTATGTATTGAAAACGTTGCCTTAAATGTTTGTTATCGTTTTAAATATAAAACTCAAAGTATGATAGTAGATAGAGATATCAAAAAGCTGGAGGACCACAATAAAATGTGTACCATGAAGAGGTTCAAGACAAGGCAATAAATATTAAAATTAAGTATATGACTGTTTGAGTACCACATTGATTCCAGTGGAGCAATAACTGGTAACACTTTAAAAGTACATGAGTGTGTCAACTATTGAAGGTGTGATTCGTACTTTTTAATCCTAATTTTTCGTTATGATGCGTTATCTTTTACTTTTATTGTGTGTATTACCAGTGTTTCGATTTAGTCACAGTTGGATCGCTCATTTCTTTAAACGTTGCATCATACAAAAAAAAGTCATGTACTTGTTCGTGTATTACATTTGAAATCAATGGACGATTTTGTAGAACAGAATATCTGAAACTTCGTTTGAATATTTTTTAAGCACAAGGAGTATGTTTTAACTTTCAAGTTAGTCAGTGATCGAAAATTTAGATTTGTTTTTACATTCAACCGATTTTTTTCATATTTTTATTGATATTTCTTTAGATATACAGTAGTCAATGTTATAAAATAACAATTTTATCGTTTAATTTACTCATCTTTTTATGAAATCTAACATGTATGTTTGAAGCAATTATTGTTTCTTTTGTGACTTTCGCAAAATATTTCAGTATTCCTATTTAAATCTGTAATTTACGTTTTAAACACTTGATAAAAACAAAACATGTAGGCATCTGTTTCCCTACGGTGAGATTCACCTTTAAACTCTGATCATAATGAATGTCACATGTAGTATACAATATTGTAGATATTTACTTGTAAATATTATCTAAAAACTTTTATAGTTTAATTTATTAATTCATAATAGAGCTAGAAGAGCTGTTTATAATACATTTCCTAAGAAAGAGGGTAAAATCGCAATATGCAACCATTTTCCAAAATAAACACATTCATTAATAGTTCTGGAGGGTTATTACGTGTCTGTATATTCTATATTTGGAATATGATTTACAGTCTTTCAATGTCATGCAAATGTGTAATAATACGGCATTATCTATGACGCGTTAAGATTTTCTCAGTATAAAAGATCTGATTTCAAGTCATTGGTAGTTAGATTTTAAATTCTTCTCACCTTTGAACATTTGTTATAAATTATGTTAATATTCATATTCTTGTCATAATTTACATTGTTGTAAGATATTTTAACATTGCCTTCATATTTTTGTATAATTATTTTAATTATGAATAATCATTTCATAACTTAATATTATTAAACTGATCTTACATAAACCTTTTTTTAGTTCGAGAGGCACTGATGAGTCTTTTGTATTAGAACGCGCGTTTGGCGCAAATACAAAAATTCAAGCCGGTATCTATGATGAGTTCATTAGTAACTGCGAGAAGTCTCAGATCTGTGCTTTGTTTCGTTTAAATTTTTGTAAATTTGTGTGTGTGTTTAGTATCCATCTGAAGAGTTAAGACCTTTTAAAATGATTAAAGCAAAAAAGGAAAAAAATATCTTATTGTAAAACAAATTTGATTCAAACTTTTATAGCAATTACCAAATTTAGACAACTTTTAAATATCGAACACAAATACACTCTGCAAGCCAGCGTGGATGTCGTCTGCTGGGGTCTGTCTGAAATGTCATTTATTGTGTTAGCATGTATCATGCCGTTGATTTTTTTCTGTTTTGAGTTGTTTCATATTTTGTAGTCATTGACTCTTCTGTACAAACTTATACCGTAGATGTTTTAAGGATTGACCCATGTTGTAGGTAATATTCGTTTATAAAAAAAAATGTTGTCTATTTGTAACTGCAATTGTAACATACTCCTTATATCTTAACTAATGTGTCATTTAAACTATTCGAAATCCGTTTTCGTGCAGTATATAGTGCTGACTCAGTGTTATTTCCGTTTGAGAATATTCAAATATTCTTTGAACAATTCTATGATGGTTAATGTAGAAACTAATTAGGACGCTAGACATATGAAAAATGTTTCTTTTAATACAATCATATCGATGTTTTCTTATCTTATCAATTAATTCATTTAGAAATCATTAGAAAAAAGGAAGGTTCTAACTCGTTCAAGTAAAATGGAGTTTTTACTTGGTTTTGATATGTTTCACGTTTTGCTTTTTGGATTAATACAATCACAGTATCTTGGCTTTTAATTTTTTGGATACATTTATAATGACCGTTATTCCAGTTAAGCGCTTCGGATGACTTAATTTATAAAATGTTATAATTACAGTTGTTATGGGCGAACGGTGCAACCAGGCAAATGACTGCAGTGTAACACTGTGTTCTTCAGGCAGCAGTCTTGCTTGCATACATGATGAATGTACATGTACAACACAGTCTGGAAATGGTAAGATAATTTTAAGTTATCTAAATCTATGTACAGCCTTAATAAATATTGAAGTTAAAATTTCATACATCTTTTTTTTAACTTTTTGGAATTTTGGGTCCTCAATGCTCTTCAACTTTGTATTTGTTTGGCTTTTCAACTGTTTTGATCTGAGCGTTACTGATGAGTCTTGTGTAGACGAAACGCGCGTCTGGCGTATTAAATTATAATCCTGGTACCTTTGATAACTTTTTACACCACTGGGTCGATGCCACTGCTGGTGGACGTTTCGTCCCCGAGGGTATCACCAGCCCAGTAGTCAGCACTTCGGTGTTGACAGGAATATCAATTATATGGTAATTTTTATAAATTTTCTGTTTACAAAACTTTGAATTATTCAAAAACTAAGGATTTTCTTACGTCCAGGGGTAGATTACCTTAGCCTTATTTGGCATATTTTTTTTGGAATTTTGGGTCCTCAATGCTCTTCAACTTTGTATTTGTTTGGCTTTTCAACTGTTTTGATCTGAGCGTCACTGATGAGTCTTGTGTAGACGAAACGCGCGTCTGGCGTATTAAATTATAATCCTGGTACCTTTGATAACTTTTTACGTCTTTGAAAATAAACGATTGGTGAAATTTAAAAGTTTTTGTTTTAATTTTTTATTTCATGAATAGCTTCATTTTTATTTTTTAAACTTCGGTTCGTTATTGTCCTTGTGAAGAAGAATACTAATCACATTATGACAAATGTATTCACTTATATGTAGCATAAGAAGATTATGCCAGGTACACATTGCAATTGAAAAAAGCTACTTTAAAATCGAAAATGTTGAGCAGCTACTTTAAAATCGAAAATGTTAAGAAGCTACTTTAAAATCGAAAATGTTAAGCAGCTACTTTAAAATCGAAAATGTTAAGCAGCTATTTTCATAAGAGTATAGTTATATAGTTTAGTCTTTCAAAGTATTTCAAAATATATTTCACACAACTTATTATCAAATATAAAAGAAACAACTATCATCAACCAGGCAATTCTCTAATATCTTAATGTTGAAAGTATCACTTTTTCATCGCATATATACGATTTACATAAACCTTAAAGATAAAAAAAGAAGTAGTGCATTAAAAACCAAGACAAATGTTTTTCAACATAATATGTAAGACAAATTACATCCAGATGTATTTTTCTCAAGCAGTAGTATAATGTTTTTTGATTTCGCTACCCTTCAAAATTAATAAATATCTTTATTGTCCTGAAAAAATTGAATTTGGATTTTTTTTTTATGTTCATACACAAACTTACATTTTGTTCTATTCGTTTAATGTTTTAGATTTTTTTATTTAACCAGAACTCTCCAATTTGAATTTTCATAAAAGTTGGGTATTTTAGTTAATACTTCATTTTTACGGTAAACTACAAACTTGGTATCGCTACCATCAAACTTCGAGCTATGTATTGAAAACGTTGCCTTAAATGTTTGTTATCGTTTTAAATATAAAACTCAAAGTATGATAGTAGATAGAGATATCAAAAAGCTGGAGGACCACAATAAAATGTGTACCATGAAGAGGTTCAAGACAAGGCAATAAATATTAAAATTAAGTATATGACTGTTTGAGTACCACATTGATTCCAGTGGAGCAATAACTGGTAACACTTTAAAAGTACATGAGTGTGTCAACTATTGAAGGTGTGATTCGTACTTTTTAATCCTAATTTTTCGTTATGATGCGTTATCTTTTACTTTTATTGTGTGTATTACCAGTGTTTCGATTTAGTCACAGTTGGATCGCTCATTTCTTTAAACGTTGCATCATACAAAAAAAAGTCATGTACTTGTTCATGTATTACATTTGAAATCAATGGACGATTTTGTAGAACAGAATATCTGAAACTTCGTTTGAATATTTTTTAAGCACAAGGAGTATGTTTTAACTTTCAAGTTAGTCAGTGATCGAAAATTTAGATTTGTTTTTACATTCAACCGATTTTTTTCATATTTTTATTGATATTTCTTTAGATATACAGTTGTCAATGTTATAAAATAACAATTTTATCGTTTAATTTACTCATCTTTTTATGAAATCTAACATGTATGTTTGAAGCAATTATTGTTTCTTTTGTGACTTTCGCAAAATATTTCAGTATTCCTATTTAAATCTGTAATTTACGTTTTAAACACTTGATAAAAACAAAACATGTAGGCATCTGTTTCCCTACGGTGAGATTCACCTTTAAACTCTTCATAATGAATGTCACATGAAGTATACAATATTGTAGATATTTAGTTGTAAATATTATCTAAAAACGTTTTATAGTTTAATTTATTAATTCATAATAGATATTACATCTATGGTTAAAGCATATTTTTTTCCTTTAGTTTCCTTCGCAGAAAGTTTTTTATTCTATAATTTTTTTAATTTTAAACCAGTTATAAAATTATTCATAAAAAAAATCATGTAGACATCTGTCAACATATATTGAGATTCACCTTTGAACTCCCATCATAGTGAATGTCACATCTGGGATACAATACTTTCCTGGTGACATTTCGTAAGCCAGCTGAGATTTTTCTATAGAGACATTTAGAAAAAAAACATGTAGGCATCTATTTTCATATTCACCTTTAAACTCTGATCATAATGAATGTCACATTTGGTATACAATATTGTAGATATTCAGTTGTAAATATTATCTTAAAACGTTTTATAGTTTAATTTATTAATTCATAATAGATATTACATCTATGGTTAAAGCATATATTTTCCTTTAGTTTCCTCCGCAGAAAAGTCATTATTCTATATTTTTTTTTAATTTTAAACCAGTAATAAAACTATTCATAAAAAAATCATGTAGACATCTGTCAACATATATTGAGATTCACCTTTGAACTCCCATCATAGTGAATGTCACATCTGGGATACAATACTTTCCTGGTGACATTTCGCAAGCCAGCTGAGATTTTTCTATAGAGACATTTAGAAAAAAAAACCCATGTAGGCATCTATTTCCATATTCACCTTTAAACTCTGATCATAATGAATGTCACATCTGGTATACAATATTGTAGATATTCAATTGTAATTATTATCTAAAATCGTTTTATAGTTTAATTTATTTATTCATAATAGATATTACATCTATGATTAAAGCATATTTTTCCTTTAATTTCCTTCGCAGATAGTTCTTTATTCTATATTTTTTTAATTTGAAACCAGTATTAAAATTAATCATAAAAAAAATCATGTAGACATCTGTCAACATATGTTGAGATTCACCTTCGAACTCCCATCATAGTGAATGTCACATCTGGGATACAATACTATCCTGGTGACATTTCTTAAGCCAGTTGAAATGTTTCTATAGATACGTTTAGAATTAATATATCAAGATTTACCTTTTTAATTCGATGACAATGGTCAGTCATATCTTTGCGTTTTCGACAGTCACTGGTTACTTACTGTATTTACATTTTTTACTTTTTATAAGTTATTTCACATTATTTTACCCCATATATTATACAGATTTGCATTTGAAATAAATTCGAAAAATATAATGCTTTTGGAAATTAAACTGAATGGATGCTGTCTCAAAATGTGTTCCTTTGAATTTTCAACCTGAGATGTCGAATAGAATGAGCCTTCACGGTAGTGGATATCCAAAACTAATATATATTTCCTTACACAATTGTTAAATTACCGTGTTTGTCAAATGGTTAAAAAAAACTAATTCGAAGTTGTTGGCATCTTTTTCTCATCACAAATCAAAAGCGATCCTCAGACTAACTGTGAAATAACATACTGTTAGAGTCATATGTGGTAAACATATAAAATTGGAGTGATAGAGTACTGAAAACCATTTTTTTTGTTTCTTGTGCAATATTATATAATCATTTGATCTCTGTACTCAACAAAATCACTTTATTTCTTAATAGTTATGTAAAAATGGAATTTGGATTTGTTTCATATCCGTACACATACTTATAATTATTTTCCATTCTTTTAAAGTTTGGTCTATATTTTGCCATTTGATCAATGTTTTTACCGATTTGAAGTATCCTAAGAAATTTGTGTTTTTCTTCTTATTTTATTTATTCAGAAAACGTTGATTTCAACGATTGCTACAGTTTTCAATATATAACTCAAAGTTTGATAGTAAAGACATAATTTATTATCCCAGTAGATCAAAACTAAATGTGTATCATGAAGTGATTTAAGACAATACAATGAACTAGTATATTAATTAGAATCAAATGGCTGTAAAAGTAGCTTCCACGCTGGTTTTTACTCGTATTTTCATATATTTCGAATATGTAAATATTGCTCAACCACGAAAATTGATACCCACGAATTAAAGTACTTTTACAGTATTACTTTTTTTTTTATTTGATTCATTTGAAGGATAAACATTTGTTGGATTTTTGGGAAATGATTCTAAAACTAGATTCTTTGTTGTTTGACTTTATTCATCCAACTGCTTTATCTTTTCTATATTGGTTCAGACAGAGGGATGTGTTAGGGAGAATAATGTACAATATCTCACAATATTATATTGCTTAGGAGTAACTTAATTTTGTTGCAATGTTCGTGGATTAAAGTTTTGTGCGCACTTATTTTAGTAATTGACCAAAGTTTACATGTAGAAAGCTTTTGAGAAATTTGATTCTTCATTGAATATTTAGAAACGTGGTTGATTTATACTGTGGGGTCCCGACTACTCCTAATTTAGATCTGTGTTTATATGCAATCAGAAATAAACCATCAAGCTTCTCAATGCCCACCTTTGTGTTCGAATGATGATGATGATGTCAACCAAAAATGTTGACTTATTTACATAGATACTAAAAGCTTAAAAGAAATGGGTCGAACCAGAAGAATTTGTTATGATTTAAATTAAATTAAACTTTAATGGCAGTTACTTTTCATATGATCAATTATAGTGTCTGTTTGGGTAATATTTGAATGAAATGCTGTTTTCAGAAAAACCTTTTATTTTTAAGTGTCTTGCCGTAACGGTATTTTATATATTTATATATTTGTCTTCAAATTGAGAATTTTGTCAAAAGGAGGAAAATGTATAGTCTAAAAAGTCTAACAAATAACAGAAGAATACTATATTCTTATACTTCAAATTCAGAAAGTAATGTTTTATCAAATTGTAATTAACGCTACCGACTAGGTATTGCATAACTTACCTTATTGCATAGCAATATAATATTTCCAACAGAAAGTTACCAAACGTTAGCGTGCAATAAATTCCAATATTGCACTAGTGCAATAAATCTTCAGAATTCATGGCGTCATCAACGACAAAAACTTAGTTTAAACCAATTGTTACTTTAAAATATCATATTGATATACAATTAAAGGGTTAATGCATGATTATTGGGGAATATGCATGCAATAACCCTATATCATAAAAGCTGATCCATTAATATTTATCCTTTGTTCTCGAAATCAAGATTATCATTATTATACAAGCTGAAATGATCAATAATAAAGTAGACAATATGACAAAAACTATAATTATTATAATGCCTATTATGCATAAATTTTCTTCCCACTGTCTGACTGTACACGGAATGTAGCACTATATGAACATGTATTATATTATCATTTACCAGTAACGGTCCGTAAACCCTGTTTCAGACAATTTTTGTATAAGTGTTCTAAATGATGTTTTAAACTTGTATATTCTGGTGTTTAATGTAGTTAGATTTACAGAAATACTCATTTTCTGTACTCACCAAAATTGATTGATATTTTTAAAGTCATAAAACATGAACTTTAGATTTTTAGCATGTCCATACACATAAATACTATTGCTTTCCATTCGTTCATTCTTTGGGCGTTTGTTTTGCCATTTGGTCAGGGACTGTAACGATTAACCTACTTATAATATACAATCAGTCGGATTAAAGAGATATCAAAACACAAGTGGAATAAAACAAAATTGGTATCATGAAGATGTCTTAGGCAATGCAATGTATACTATATGAATCTGGAGACTGTATGAATACCACGACGGTTTTTTATTAGTGGAACAATAACCGTTTAGAGTATGACACACATGAGTAAACATACTATTGAAGTTATTCTATGTGTTGGTGAATAAATTTTGTCAAATCTGCCCATTTTTTCGCAAAAGCGAGAAATGTCGATCCTACATTACCGTGATGTATGGGGGCGCCAACAAATATTCACTCTGTGGTAAATTTTTTTGAAATTTTAATAACTTTCTTAAACTAACCTAGATTCCTACAAAATTTAGACAGAAACTTGTTTATGATCATAAATAGTATGTAGAAGTAAATTTTGAATATCGAATTATGTTTATCGTATTTTGATTAAAATCAAAATTAGTTTTTCTGCAAATTAATATTACGTTTACTCGGTTATTAAAGTTCTGGAATTTTAATCACTTTTATCTTGAATTCCTACAAAACTTTGACAGAAGTTTTTATTATGATCATAATATTTTTTACTTACAAATGAATTAAGTTTTCCTGCTAGTTAACTTTACATTCGCTCTGTGGTTAAAGTTTTAATAATCTTAATAACTTTCTTGAACGACCATGGATTTGTAACAAAAACTAGTTTTATGATCAAAAGCTAGTATCGAGACGAACATTTTGTAAAAGATATTTTCCGTATATTACTATTAAATCATGGATTAATTGTTTCTTCCATTTAACATTACATACATGTACCATCTGCAGTTAAAATTGTTCAAATAGTCATTAGATTCATATGGTAAGCGATACATTGGGTTCCGCAAACGCGGCTTTTTTGTTGTTGCATATTCAAATGTTATTGAATCAAACTGTATTGTATATCATACCTGTGGTTTTGCGTTTTTTTTTTGTGTGAGGTGTTTACGTATCATGATATCTTGCTATCATCGTGCAAATTTTCGTAACATGTAAACATTAAACCTTCAATGCATTTAATCAACTTTATGATCAAATGACCAAATATTCCCAATTTTGATAAATAACGCCATATAAATCATACAAAGTTTTGATGTTTGGTTGGTAGGATATATTTTATATTTATAATCAGTTAAATCAATTTTTGTTTATCCTGTCGTAAAAGAGAAAACAATTAATGTGAAAAGTACATTAAAAATTGAGGAAACAGATATCCTCTTTTATGAGTTAAGAATGTCATAAAAAAATTACACCAACCGCATTTCGCATTCTGAAGTTGATACATTGAATTAATTGGAAAAGTCATATACCGTACCAATAAATCAGGTCTTGCGTTACGCAGTCGGAGTTACATTTCGAATACAACTGGATAATGAAGTGGCATTCACACTATACATGAGCCATAAGTTGTATTGAAATATGAACACATGAGAAAAGTAATGTAGTCAATAAACACAGATCCAATTAGACAATGACATGGGCAAGGTTTGATGGGATTAGTTCATGGACTCTCATTTGGTCAATCATAGGTTGATTATACGACAATAAATACCTTAAAATATGTGTTATTTATTACAGATGCGTTTTAACTTCACTATTTATTGCAACTTCGGATGGCGTTTACCACAATCGATACAAATGCATAGTGAACATTTTCAGATAAGCCTAAGTTATCCATCAAACTATCTTTAGGATACGCTTTGGACAGATTTAAGGACATCCGGAATAAAAAAAAAAAGACCCTAATAGATTAAGGATCAATTTTACACGAATTTGTAATGTCATCCTTATCAGCATTTCATCAAACTATTACGGCTAATCGTGAACTGCGTAAATTGTCAGGAACCTGGTATCATGCAGTAACAAGGTTACAATGTATTCGATTTTATGTCAAAACTTCTAATAAATATTGACACCAGTATGATACTTGAAAATGCAACATCATAGTGTCAATAATTATTATTTTGTTAAAGATGCAATTGGATGTGCATTTCCTCTAGAACTTGACGACACGGAGTGGATCTATAATTATACCAGACCAGATAGTGATGAACGTGTAGTAACTACTCTACGGATTCAAAACTCATCTCTACCATCTCCGTCGTCCATAAATGTAACAGTTTTTGGAACGACCATTAATGAATGGACTTGTATTTCTAACAAATCATATTTTGGTGATATAGTAACTTTTGCTGTTTTTAAGTTAGTATATTTATATATCTCATGATAGTTTAAACTTTTTTCAAATATTTTGTGTTGTACGGTATAAAAAGTTTTCTTCTCCACATACACATATCATTCTAGATAAGAAACAAATAGATTTAAAAAACAAAAAAATTACTGTTCTGAAAAGTATTTACATGAGTTCCTAAATGCGCTGAAATTTGGACATTTTTATTATTTTACTAGTGAGAGATGTAGCTATCTGGTTTCAATCTATTTACAACAACACGGAATTCATTCAGTCTTACACATCCGACTATGTTTACGCAGAAGAGCTTACGGTGACCATACCGTTTAACACACACGGCTGTTATCACACAGACGATCTAAGGGTCACCATACTGTTTAAACACATACGACTGTTTCTTCACATGAGAGCAAGGGGTCAAAATACTGTTTAACACATATCACTGTTTCTACAAATAAGAGTTAACGGTCACCATACTGTTTAACACATACGACTTTTTCTTAACATAACAGCTAAGGGTCACCATTCTGTTTAACACATTTGACTGTTTCTTCACATAAGAGCTAGGGGTCAAAATACTGTTTAACACATATCACTGTTTCTACACATAAGAGCTAGGGGTCACCATACTGTTTAACATATATCACTATTTCTACACATAAGAGCTAAGGGTCACCATACTGTTTAACACATATCACTGTTTCTACACAAAAGAGCTAAGGATCACCATACTGTTTAACAAACACGACTGTTTCTACACATGAGAGCTAGGGGTCACCAAACTGTTTACTGTGGATTCATTATTATTCGTTGGATACCAATTTTCATGGATATCGTGAGTATAGATAAACAACGAAATAAAATGTACAACGAATAACCAATCTTCTATAGGCTTGTCTGCAGACTTCAATAAAACCACGAAATCAAATATCCAGGAAAATGCAAGTGTTCCTCAATCCTCGAAAATTGATACCTACGGAAATAAATAAATCCACAGAACCACATACGACTGTTTCGACACAGAAGAGTTAAGGATCACCATACTATTTAACACACAAGACTGCTTCTACACATGAGAGCCAAGTATCACCATACTGTTTAATACACAAGACTGTTTCTACACTTAAGAGCTAGGGGTCAACATTCTGTTTAACACATACGACTGTTTCTTCACATGAGAGCTAAGGGTCACGTCATCATACGGTTTAACACATACGACTTTTTTCTGCACATGAGAGCTAGGGGTCACCATTCTGTTTAACACATATAACTGTTTCTACACAAAAGACCTAAGGTTCACGTCACCATACTATTTAACATACAAGACTGTTTCTACACATGAGATCTAGGAGTCATCATACGGTTTAACACATACGACTTTTTCTGCACATGAGAGTTAGGGGTCACCATACTGTTTAACACATACGACTGTTTCTGCACATGAGAGCCAGGGGTCATCATACTGTTTAACACATACGACTGTTTCTACACATAAGAGCTAGGGGTCATCATACTGTTTAACACATACGACTGTTTCTACACATAAGAGCTAGGGGTCATCATACTGTTTAACACATATCACTGTTTCTTCACATAAGAGCAAGGAGTCATCATACTGTTTAACACATACGACTGTTTCTGCACATGAGAGCCAAGGATCACCATACTGTTTAACACATACGACTGTTTTTACACATAAGAGCTAGGGGTCAAGATACTGTTTAACACACACGACTGTTTCTACACATACGAGCTAGGGGTCAACATACTGTTTAACACATAAGACTGTTTCTACACATAAGAACTAGGAGTCACCATACTGTTTAAACACATACGACTGTTTCTGCACATGAGAGCTAGGGGTCACCATACTGTTTAACACATACGACTGTTTTTTCACATAAGAGCTAGGGGTCACCATACTGTTTAACAGATATCACTGTTTCTTCACATAAGAGCTAGGGGTCACCATACTGTTTAACAGATATCACTGTTTCTTCACATAAGAGCTAGGGGTCACCATACTGTTTAACAGATATCACTGTTTCTTCACATAAGAGCTAGGGGTCACCATACTGTTTAACATACAAGAATGTTTCTACACATAAGAGCTAGGGGTCACCATACTGTTTAACATACAAGAATGTTTCTACACATAAGAGCTAGGGGTCACCATACTGTTTAACATACAAGAATGTTTCTACACATAAGAGCTAGGGGTCACCATACTGTTTAACACATACGACTGTTTCTACACATAAGAGCTAGGGGGTCACTATACTGTTTAACACATTCGACTGTTTCTGCACAAAAGAGCTTTGAGTCATCATACGGTTTAACACATACGACTGTTTTTACATATACGAGCTAGGGGTCAAGATACTGTTTAACACACACGACTGTTTCTACACAGAAGTGCTCAAGGTAACCATACTGTCATAGCTAAGGTAATATTTAAAATTACGTAGATACTGAACTACGAGAAAAACAAGTATTCGTCTGTGTAGAAGATGATGGATTCAGCCTGGTTTTATAGCTAGCTTAACCTTTCCTTTGTATGGCAGTTGCATCAATTTTCTTGATTTAAAAAGACGCAAAAGATTAAAAATGGGCTCGCGAAATTATTAAGTGGAGCATGAGAAAAAATATAACAACAAATAAAATAACTAAAAAGACGAAATAATGTTACAAACACAGTTAAGAGTATTGTATATTGTAACTTGTTGAGACTAGATTACTACCGCATAATACCTTATTTCAAAACAAAAGGAGTAGGTCCGATTAAAGCCGATTTTGGCCACAAATTTCAGGTTCATCTGCAAAAGATTTCGAACATTTTTTCAACACTAAAGTGTCTATTTCAGTTGACTCAATTAGTTTATATGACGATTTCAATTGTTTTACTCAATACAAACGCCCCGATTCATGCTCAAATATGAAAAAATCTATTAAATATTCCAGAAAAAGTCCCTTTTCATATGTTTTTTGTAAAAAATGAAAGTGGCCGCATCTGTGTTTATCCTCAAATTGTATATATGTTATGTATCATCATCAAATACAACTTACATTTCAATATTATGAATGAACACAAATGCGGCCACTTTCATTTAAGACGAAAACCGTCCAAAATTTAACTAAAATGCTAAAATTGTGAAGATTTCAGTGATTTAGAATGACTGAATGATGCTAGTACCCGATTTATGTGCATTGTATTTAAAAAAAACACAGCACATATTTATGTAGCAGAAACATTCTACTACTCAATAAATAACTATCAATTTTGTAAAACTGCTTTATTTTGGAGCCAAAAAAGTGGTCTTAGTGGACCTACTCCTTTGTGAAGAAGGTAGAATTTATACAGTTTATAAAATACAATAAGATTATAACATTAAATCTATAAAATATAATTTGCCTGACGTTATGTAATTGAGATTGAGATATTAAATATGTGTTTCTTCTTTTCTGTTTAAGGAGCAAAGAAAGCTATACAGACGGTCCTTTTTCAGCTAAAAGATGGTTATATCTTTGTATAGAATTCATCAAGGTCACAGATAACTTGTATTACTTCTATTTATTATCGGGTATTATTTGTTTTGCATTAATCAAATCATTTTTCTTTATTTGAGCTTATCATAGTTACTATTGATTAAACGTTGTTATTTGCGTGTCTGAAAATGTTTGTCTTTCGTTTCTTCGAATTCTTGGTGCAAGCTTGGTTTTTACTTGAAAGCTATTTACTTAGTATACAAATACGAAAACAAATATCATTTAAGAATTATAATATTCATTTTGAGAAGTAAATTGACTTTCCACTATAACAAGTCGCTTGCAAAAAAGAAAAAAAAACAATCGATGTCAGACGCCGGGCAGGATACAGCAATAATTGTTTATGTATATCTAATCAAGTACGTGTTTTAATTTGTTCAAAACCTTTCAAAATTCTGTTAAATCAAAAAATTCTTCCACATGGCAATTTCAACTTCTGTATAAATATACAATATTAGGTCAATGAAAGAAAAATGTAAATTCTTTTGTATGAGGCTGAGAAACTGGAGAAGGACGAGGTTCTAGAAGCCCTTCCACAGTTTTGCGCCGAGTACAAACAAGTTTATATTCTTATGTCATGGACCTAAAATTGTTTTATACAGCAACAAAAACTACATTGATAGCTTTTCAAATAGTAACGCCATTGTCAATCTTATTTTCATGCCTTAATGAACCCCTGATTGTGGGAAAAGTGTTCCATGAATTTGATATTATACAAAATATAGCTATGTTACTATATTTAGGAAATAAAAACAACTAGTTGCAATATAATATGTTATACCTCCTGAATATTTTCTTGTTAAACAAATTGTTTCGGAGTAATATTCTACATTTTATACTATATGTTTCCTGCTGAATAGTCATTTTTGTTTTGAGTGATAATGTGTGTTTCTGAGTAAAATCATGTCTTTCATATTTACAATAAGGTTTTTTTAGTAACACTCATATCATTCATGATGTTAAAACTGCTTAGATGTTCCTGTTACATATGTTGTTTTTTTTAATATTTCCTTAAGGTGGTACCCAACACTTTCACTAAAATGAATTTGACTTGTTTAATTTTCATAAAATTTTGACAAAGTATTTACTTTAACCCTTTGACAAACATATAAAACTTTTAAAAAATTTGAACCAAGCATTTTATCATAAAAATTACACTGGTTATATAGCAGTTTGACAAACACTGATTTTGATCATTGAGAAGCTTGATATTCCCTTAACAACACAACGTAATTAAAACGTTTAGCCGATTTTACAGAGTTATCTCCCGGTAGTGTTAGGTACCACCTTAAGTCATTCTCTCAAAATTCTTTGTCAACACTATGAACACTTTTGATATACGACATTCATTTTAGATCATGAATTTAGTGTGATATTAACATAAGTACATGTTTTCACGACAAATGTATATATTTTTGTAAATCGCGAAAACGATCATAGTTATAGAAAATTTTAATTACAAAATTTGTTTTATAATTCAATTTTGACCATTCAGATGTGGAAACAACTGTATCTCCAAATGAGAGGGTGTTTAATCCACCAGCAGACCGTTCACCAGCTGATAATGCCCCGATTTGCAGTTCATTTTGTAAACACGCAACTAATCCAAAAAGGCGCATACTACGAAAGAAAGGTAATTCGCAATTACTTATATAGTTCAAACATAGTTGAAAGGGAATAGTCATGAATCATTTGGAAATTGTCCCATTAAATTTATTTTACCATCAATGAAATTAGCCTATTAATCTTTGTTAATTAAAAAAATGTACAAATGTATCTTCGATTCAAGCTAAGAAAATGAAAATTCTTTGCACGAGTAAACGTTTATCCTGTCCAGTACTAACTACAAAATTTCAATTAATATCTAATTGCAAATAAGATAATAACCATCACTGAAAGTAATCGAATTAGTTATTCAGGAAAATATAACACGTCAGTTGCTGTCAATTCATTTGATGTGTTTGAGCTTTTGATTTTGCAATATGTTGAGGATCTTTCTTTTCTGCATTTTGAATTGAGTTCATTTTTTTTTGTGATTTACCTTTTTGTTAGACCTAGAAACAAGTGTTCTTTTACAGTTGAATAAGTCGCTTTTTATTAATAATAACTATGAAATTATATATAAGACAAAATGCAGATACAATGTACTTATATTGTGTCATTAATGAAATGTAGTCGTTCATTTTGATCAATTTAAGTCGTTTCAATTGATATTTCATAGTGTGATCTTTTATGTTGTAATGTTAAACTGCTGTTTACAGTGAGGGTGAAGGTTGGAACCCGTTAAAACATTTAAATTAGCTTCAGTTTTATTCACCTGTCCAAAATTGGAAGCCTGTTTAGTGATTGTCGTTTGTTGATGTAGATAACTAGTGTTTTCTCGTTTCTCCTTTTTTTATATGGATTAAAACGTTCAGTGTCCAGCTTAGAGTTGTTTTACACAATTTGGGGATCATGCTAGCTTGCTTTTCGCTTTGAGTTAAGGCTCCGTGTTATAGACTTTACGGCCGTCCTATGATTTTGTACTGCTTACATATTATAACTTGGATGGATAGTTGTTTCATTCGAACTGATGCCACATCTTATTTTTATTAAATTAGACACAATAATTTACATATTAACATTTAGGTATAAGTTCAGGTCACTGAAATCTTGCATCACTATAAATTCTTATGTGTTATATTTTTTTTCTACTCTAGGTACTAACAAAATAGTCTGATGTGTTATATTTTTGTCTACACTAGGTAATAACGATATATTCTAATGTGTTATATTTTTATCTATTCTAGGTACTAACGATTTATTCTGATGTGTAATATTTTTTTCTACTCTAGGTACTAACGATCCCATGATAGGAGACAGACCTTTCGAAAAAGAAACTCCATGTGGTAACTACAATTTTAAAAATTGGGTATAAGGTCATGTTATTCTCTGACTGTTTATGACGTCTTTACACTAAATCCATTGTATGTTGGATGTGTACGAATTGAGTGTTTAGTCTTAGAGGCATGATTTTTTGTTAGTTGTAAGGGGCTTTGAACTAGCTGTCAGATAACTGCGAGTATTCTCAGATCTGTTCATTGTGTCTTTTTGAGTCGGGATGTATAAGTACCCGGCCACGTCCACTTTATTGTTTGTCTATTTGATGAGTTAAGCCTTTTCAACTGATTTTTATAGTTCGTTCTTATGTTGTACTGTTTTACCACTGTCCCAGGTTAGGGGGAGTGTTTGGATCCCGCTAACATGTTTAACCCAACCACATTATTTATTTATGTGCTTGTTCCAAGTCAGGAGCCTGTTATTCAGTGGTTGTTGTTTGTTTATGTGTTACATATCAGTTTTTCGTTCATTTTTTTTATATAAATAAGGCCGTTTGTTTTCTCGTTTGAATTGATTTACATTGTCTAATCGGGGCCTTTTATAGCTGACTATGCGGTATGGGCTTTGCTTATTGTTAAAGGCCGTACGGTGACCTATAGTTGTAAATGTTTGTGTCATTTTGGTCTTTTGTGGATAGTTTGGCAATCATACCACATCTTTTTTTTATATAATAATATGTATCGGTTTTACATATTCTTTTTTTTTAATTTTATTTAAACATTAGATAAAGTGTCTGTCTAGTATCGTGTTTTGGCGAGTGATTTGAGCAGATTTTGTCGAACTTGACGACACACTTTTGTCTGGTTAGACGTAAACAAGATGTTACAACCTAATTATTGTATGCAAAATGATAGAAATTAAATTTTTGTAGTTGTGATAAAAACAATCTATCTAGTCAACTTTTTCGTGTTTTCATAACGTTTTATTTAACCTTAAAAAACTTTTTTCAAAAAAATATAATATATAAGCCATTTTCATACACATATCAATGCCATTGTCAAAATGAAATACTCGTCAATTGGCGTGTTGTCTCTCTGACTTAACTCTTATTTCACTCCCAATTTTATTATAGAATATTTAGATAAACAGACACTTCATCAATTCTTGTCGTTACATCACACCTTGCAAGCACGTCAACTGTATTCTACCTTCATGATTTCATGTCTCGATTTAAAATGTCAACCATCATGTTAACATGGCATCGCCTTGGTAAACATGCTTAATCGATTCACACAAACTTATTCTAATGTCGATTCTAGTTAATTATGTATGTCATACGAACAATTGTTAGGTTAGTATACTTATATGGATTCCATATCGTATATAGAATAGAAATTCAATTCCAATTCCATATTTTATCTACTTCACACCTGATGTATAAAATTACACAATTCATTTACAAAAGATAAAGTTTGTAAACATAAACAAATCAGATTTATGAGAGACCATATTCAACTTAAACAATATGTATGTTAAATAAATATTAAACATGAATAATAGAATTATACAACACTATTATTCACTAGAATGACGTGAATAAAATGGAATAATGTTTTAATGCTAATATAATCACAGCACCCAAAGCTGTGATGAATAATTGCATTAAATGTATTTTCCATTATTTCAATGATAAAACACGGTATTGCTTCTAGAAACGATGATAGTCCATCGTAAGGGGACGGTACATGGCTGACGCGTGTTAAGTGCCATATTAGAAAGGTTTGGTTCTCAATGCTTTTCAACCTCGTACTTTATTTTATTTTTTCAACATTTTTTTATTTGAGCGTCACAGATGAGCCGTTTGTAGACAAAACGCCCGTCTGTCGTTAATATAAATTTAATTCCTGGTATCTATGATGAGTTTATTTATCTCTTGCACGTAAAAGAAACCCTTGTAGAAAGAAAGGGACAGGCTTATGCCGCTACAAAGGGGGATAGGGATTAATAGAAGTTGCAAGAACTTGTTTCTTAATCCTTTATTAATAAATATGTTAAGTACACTACATTGATTACAATATTGTTTAAACTGATTGCATATATTAGAAAAATCAAAAGGAAATCAATACAAATAGTTTTTATTTAAGCCATATGGTAAATATACATGTAGGTCGTGATATGAACACATGTCATTATCAGATGTATGTGCACATTGTGTGTACTACTGGTAAATGTCTGTTTTAAGAGAACATGTTTAATAACTACTTGTCACTAGATGTGAATACTTTAATAATCCTAAGATCTTTGAGTGCGTGATTTTAAGACTCTTTCATTTGCAATAGAATTTAACATTGAACGTTTTTACTTTTCACAAGTATTAATCCTTCTAAACTTAAAGACAATTAAAAAATATGGTTCTGTCATGTTCTTAAAAAACAAACGAAGATAAAAGTATCTTGCTTTAGAGAAAGATAAAAAGCACTTTATAAAAAATTACTCTGACCCAAGACACAAATTTCTAAATAATAAAATTGAAAATGAAAATGAGGAATGTGTCAAAGAGACAACAACCCGCCATAGAACAGACAAAGGCAGATGTAGAAGTTATAACGTTATTATACTTGCGAAATAGCAGTAAATTGGTCAATAAGCATGTCATATCAATCGATGTAATAAAAACAAAAACAAAGCATTATGTCAACCGGACATCTTACATACCGTGTATTACGTTTCTCTCAATGTACGATACTTTTTTCGGAGGTATTTAAGGGAAATATGATTTTCCCAAATTTTCTTAAAAATGAAATTAAAGGGTAGCTATATATAAAAGTTATTAACCTGGTAGTTTCTTATGACGTATACTTTTCGAATAAGAGAGTACGGAGTGGTGCTTTTTAAAACTTTGATGTTATCTCAATCAAGTTCATAAAAATTTGAAAAAGAACATCAGAAAAAACTTTATTTTGATATATTCTAGTCTTAAAAACGATGGGAATGTGAAGAATTTCGATTTAATTTTTTTGTTTTAAGTTATGTTATTTTCATCATATTCAAATTATTTCAAATTACAAATTAACAAAATATCGAGATTACAGTGTTATTCGTCTTGGAATTCTGAATAGCAAGTCGTTGACGAAATTGAAAAGATGCAATAACCGCTCCATTTATGTTTTTCTCACAGAATAACATATGTATGTCATTGTATTGGCAAATATTTAGTATGTTTTGTTTTAATATTTGCAACTTTATCATCACAAAAATCCTAATAGTTAATAGACTTTCAATTATTGGCCACACTCGTTTTTCACTTTATTGATCTAATTATTTTGTGCAAATAAACATTTATCTTTCAGGATCCACCCTGTTGCAGGGTGCGATTTGATGCTATTGGATTTATCAACTTTAAATAAAAAAAAAAGTTATGTTGTACTGTCTTGGCCGTTGTTTTATTTTATATCATTCTTCCTTTATCTGAAATGCTTAGATAATTTTTCTAAGATCAATCATTCTTAACTACAAATGTATGTACATTGGTTTCGTTTTAAATTGTAGAGTTAATAGAATGTCCTGACCTTGCAGAAGTAAATTTCGCTACTATAACGAATAAGACTGGTATAAACGAAAACGACAATATTACGTACGCTTGTGATAGTGATAATGTATTGAAATCTGGTGATCTGACTCGTCAATGTATGAAGGATGAAACCTGGAGTGGAAGTCCTCCAGTCTGTGGTAGGAACACTTTGTACATTTTGTTTATAAGGAGTTTACTAATTTTATTTTTCATTAAGCAGCAGTCATGGCAAAAATGTGCATACATATTTCTATTGTATGAAGTTGTTTTTACATTCATGTTTATTTCAGGTTAAAATAAAAAGAAACATCGATTGGCTTATATTCCAACATTCATAATAAATATTATTAGATACACAGTGTGCAAATTATCCTACTTAAAGAATTGTATTGACCTGATAAATTCCGTATTAGAACAATTGCACAATGTTTAACGATTTTAACCAGATTGTTAGGAGACCATTTATTTTAATTTGAAATATTCCAATCTAAATATGACCAGCATATCTCAATTAAGGTTTTGTTATAATGAGATGTAATTTAACTTAATGATGAAGTACCGCAATAAAAAAAACTTACATTCAGCCGTTTTGTCCCATATATTATGTTTATATAGTTATACTAAGTGTCAGTTTTGTCTTCTTTTAGAGAAGTTTGCTACTTAGTTTCGAGATATATCGTTTGCATAACATTAGTATATATATATATTGATAGGGTATCATGAACAAAAAGAAAAAAAATGTACGTCCGTTTGCCTGTTTTTGAGATAATAGCCTGTAAAATTTTGGATGGAAATGTTCTCTCTTGGTTTTTTTTATAATTGACAAGTTTATATACTAAAAAAATATTAAAAATTAACAAAGATTTTTTCAGATGCTTGTTAATACATGTAAAAGAATTATAACAAGGAAAATGTGGGTCAGTGGGCAATGAAAAGAAAAGACTATATTTAGAGCTCGAACAGTAAGGCCGAACACAAGTTTTACTTTACAAGACTCGAAATTATCTCGACAGTACTTAAAGTCTTATTTTACTATACTCGGCTCTGGGCTGCACTTTACTTGATAAGTCTGATTCATTATTTGATAATATTGATGAAATCGAAATGGTGTGTACAAATGCTCGACCTGTCTCGTTTAAATCTTACCAGTCTCGGTTCAGTCTCACCAGTCTCGGTTCAGTCTCACCAGTCTCGACCAGTCTTTACTCAATCTTGACATGTCTTTACCTGACTTTACCGGTCTTTACCTGTCTTGACCGGTGTCGACCACCTTAGACTCCGTATTGACCTTTAAATTTTGTCTACTCTTGTTTTAATCAGCTCATCAAAATAAAATCATGTATTGAGCTAACAAAACTTAATACTTTAGGGCGGTTTATTGAAATCAAATTTAAGGATTTAATCTTGTTAAGTAGGTTTTGTATTTTCAGTTGGGACTGAATTCAAATAGTCACACTTTACTTTTTGCATTTTTTTTTTAAATCAACCATCAAACTATACTGAATTACAGGTTGTAATATAGTTTGTTTCATTGCTGTCAAGTCTACGGATTTAATTAATATAAGTAAAAAACGATAGAATTTTAAGCCCGGACTATAGGTCCAAACACTCAATTGTCGTCCCTTGATTTTTTGTTGAATATAGTCCCAAGTGTTGACAGTTTGTTACTTGCCATCTTTTTTTATGCCCCTTTTAAATGTAATTATCCATGTTTATGCCTCAAATAGCAAGTCTGGGATCAAATGACACTGTCAAAATATTTGGGTCATGAGTTTTAGAGTTAAGTAGTGATTTGGTCCAGTAGACAAAGGTTAATAATCAGCACATTGGAGATTGTCAAAAGATTTCAAGACTCCTTCAACATAAAATTGTCCATATTTTAATTTAAGGCAGAGCCGATGAAGTTTTCTATAATTTTATCATATTGGTCCAAAAGTAGAACAGCACACTGTCCAAATTTTGTTGAGAAAGCGCAATTTGTATTTATTGTCTAAAAGAAATTTACTACGGAATAGTGTGGGTCTCTGACCTGTATTAAGACAGTTATCTTTAAATTGTTATATAACTTTTTTTCAAATTAACCTGGACTTCCAATAATATTCAAAGTGATTAAGTGATTAAGTTAAAAAAAGGATTTAAAGGTGACTATTAAAATCTTGTTCAAACTAAACATTCTAGCTTTTTTTACCTTTAATTAAATCCTTACATTTGTAAGTAATAAACCAAACTACCAAAAATCTGGCTGTCTGTAAGAGTAATATATAATAACAAAATAGCTGACAAACTGGTGAAAATCTCGATTTGAAAAGTTTATAATTTATTTTAAAGAGAACTATCTGACGACAGTCCGAGCTAAATGATGGACTTTTTTTTACCTACCAATGATTTTTTTAATATGACAGCAAGGAATCAATCTACCACATAACAAAATACTTAAGTTAGGGGATGTGTCATAGCGTTGCATCATAAATAATTGCAAAGGTATTTCGCCTGATTCCCATTTTGTGTTCACATTCAAATAAGGATTTTGTACTGTAAGATTTCTATTTACAGGCATTCCAAATCCAAGTAAGTATATATCAATTCATAAGTTAGTTCAATTATACTTTGGTTTAACTGAAGCACGCCTCCGGTTGCTGAATTTTAACTATGTATTGCATATCAATTAGTGGCCTTCGGCTGCTTTCTGCTCTTTGGTCGGTTTAATGTCACCTTCCTCATTTTCATTCTCAATATTATAGACATCAAAAACTAAAGAATTGGAGCTGTTTCATTTTATTTTGCTCTATTATATTTACTTTACTTGTTAGTAAGATTAGTTTGATATATAGCATTATTAATGATTTTGCGTTCTTAGTTATGTGTTCTGTATATGTTCTGTCAAAGCGTATTTTTCGTAGTCATATAATATTTTACATTTATAGTAATAAGCTATATACTTTGCTTTTTGTGACTTTTTTCGTTTTGCATTTTTTGATCTGATATTTATGTCCTGCTTTATTACATTTGTTTTGAAAGCCATCCTTAACCTGTCCCATAAATAAAACAGTGTATTTAAGTTTTAAGGTTCATATTCAAATGTGTAAATACTCTCTTGAAAAATGGACGCAATGCTTTTATTTCATAAAAAAATAAATAAGTAATAATAAAATACAAATATGTTCCAAGTAATAAAACTATCATGATACATAGCAATAGTGTCAACTGATCAATCCATTTTATCCTGCAATCAGCAATCTATTGTACAAATAACAGGTAAACAAATACATTTTGTCTTTATTTGTACATATACGAATAAAGTCTCCTTTTATCCCGCTTCATTGTTGGGCAAGGGGTAATGTGGATTTTTCTTTTTGTAAACCAGTTAATTTTGGGGGTCCTCTCCACGGTCCGCGTTTAAACTGCTTCATTGAAAAAGAAATAGATACGGTAAGGGCCGATTTTTGATTCAGATTTCAGGTTCATCTAACGAAAGATTTTGGACACTTTTTAAAGTGTCTATTTCAAAAAATTCAATCAGTTTCTGTGAAAGCTTGCAACTGATTTAGTATTTAAAAACGCTCAGAATCAAGTTTAAATATGATAACATGACAGTGTTCATGTTCCATGTTCATTCTCAACCTTTATGTATGTTATGTACTATCATCATATACAACTTACATTGAACTATTAGGAATGAACACGAATGCAGCAACTTCCATTTAAGACGGCAACCGTCTAAAATTTAGCTAAGATGCTAAAATTGTGAAGATTTCAGTAATATAGCATGACTTTTTGATGCTAGTACCCGATATATGTACATTGTATTGTCAAAAACAGTGCATAGTCATGCAGCAGAAGCATCTACTGTCCAGGAATTAGCTTACATAGATTACATTTTCACAATTTTGTAAAGCTGCTATATTTTTGAGTCAAAAAGGGATCTTACTGAACCTACTCCTTATAGCGGAAAATAAAATCAAAGGATACTGCTTATTGTTTCCCTCCTTTCATAGTTCCTTCATGACGTCAGCCTGAAAAGATTAAAGGCACAATTCGGTAAGAAGAGGGACACAGTTGATTCATTTGGGTTTGTCGATAATTTGTTGACAAAAAGTCCTCCAAACTTAACAAAGATGTTTATATACACTGTAAACAATTAATATTTTTAACATATATTAACATGTTTAAGTTACAAAATTCAATATAGGCAAAATTCAGCCAATTTGATGACCTGAAATGCATTTTTTCCCTCTAATGACGCGTCTAAAAAAACATGTCCCTTTGGTATTTTTCGTCTATCTTTTGGTTATAACCTTAAAGTATGGCCACCACTGAAATGTAGGCTCCTGATTTAGGCACATATATACAGCAAGCGGCGATGTAAATTTGTAAGCTTGAACCGAGACCTCCTTTAAAATAGGACAGTCTTGAAAAGTACAACAACAGAACTATGTTCATGTGTATTTATAATACATTTTTAAATCATTTACAGCTGCGTTTACAGTGACATTACCTGGAGGTGTGCACCCATACCAGAAAGATAGTATTATTAAATACAGCGAAGTCATCGATAATAGTGGAAATGCATACGATCCCTCTACGGGTATTTTTACTGTAGACATGGACGGTTCTTACTCGGTATCTGTTACCATGATGTCAGGCCTTGTAACCGCTCACACTACTATACGGAAGAATGGTGCGATTTTGGCGTGGCTCTACACTGACAAATACTATAATATGGCATCCCAAACCATCAATATGCGACTGTTAGCAAATGACACGATTTGGGTACAAATGAACAACAAGGCATCGAGTCTTTTTGATGTTTATAACACTTTCAGTGCAGTTTGGATATCTTGAAAAAAACTGTGAAGAATGCTTTTATATAGAATTTAACATTTAGTTAGTATTAATCTTGTTTTAAGACGCATTTTATAATAAACCGTGTTTTTGTTCTTAGTTATGCGTTATTGCGTTTACCTTATACCTTAAACAAAGACTATATAAATGATGTCGACTATTATGTCATTTGTTTGAGGGTTTATTATGAATATTCTTGCGTGTGTGTTGTATTTCTGTCACGAATTGTTTGATTGATACTTTTCAGCATTGTCTTACAGCAGGATGTTTTAGTTGCATTTGGTGTTCCTGCTGTTCCGTTGTTTTTCCTCTGATAGTTGATCAATGCATTTCCTTCGGCTTTCGTTTGTGGCCCAGATTTTTTGTTTCAATTGAATTATGTCTTTTGAACCCCGGTATTCTATTGTTGTCTTTATATTTCGACATGTTGTTTTTATAAACATTCTAATACCGTGCATATGGCTTTAAAATGGAGATAATATGAATATAAATCCAAAGCAGATATGAAGTACGATATAAGGAACATGTCAACGAGACAAACGACACAGAGACACACACTACCTACATTTTAAATTTCGATTGGTTAATTGATAGTTGCTTTTACCCAAAGAAGACAAAACATCAAGACTCAGTTCGACAAAATGCCAAAAGGTGTTAAACTGTTGTAAGAATAAAGTCGCGAAGAGTTCATTGATAACATGACGAGGATCGATGTTTATCGACAGGTTGTATGTATTCCAATGGGCACTAGTTACGCAACTTTAATAAGCGACTTGTTTGTACTGTTATGAATCACAGTTTATGAAAAAAGCTAAGTAAAACCCCGTCTTAATTGCATTTAATTGATAATTAAACAACACTTATCATTATCTTGCTGATATTATTTCGTTTTATAATCAGGATTTCCCTAAATATACTTCCGAAATTCACCCTGAGGAACTTAATTCAAATAAGTAGAAAAAATGGTAATAACTATCCTTTTCAAAAGTCGTATGCATGAAGTTACCAGTTTAATGTATGACTTAACTAAAAGTTTGAAAGAACTGACTGCCTACATCTGTTTTTTGCACAATTTCAAAGCACGATTTATGTGTTCTATGCAAAACGCCTTGCAGATAATAAATTCATAGCATTTACAGGTGTAAGTATCTGTTTTTTGTCACATGGGGTTTGACATTTTTTGTTCTTTTTTTTTTGCCGCTGGGGCCTCACATTTGCTAAATCATTCTGCTTGTAAATACGGAATATTTACGAAAATATAAAGGATTAACACACTATTACTAGTATTAGCATGTTATTCAGTAGTTGTCGTTTGTTTATGTATTACATATTTGTTTTTCGTTCATTTTTGTTTTTATATAAATAAGGCTGTGGACAGTTGTCTCATTGTCTTTCATACACATCTTCTTTTTTGTTAGTTTCACATGGATGATTTTGTAATTCTAACTTGTATTTGTTTGTGCCGTGGTAACAAAAAAGCACATTGAGGTGTTACAGCTTATATTTTGTTATCAACAGAACAAAAACATCCCGAATCAATATTTAGGAAGTATCTATTAGTTTCAATTGATTGCAAGGATGATATAAAAGAACTTCAAAACAATTCAAATTACAAATATGCATATTTATTTTGAATCCAGGCCGCTCGGTAAACTATGCATAATCCAAATTATGTATAAACAAACGTTTAGATACATGATAAAAATGTTTGCAACATTTTCTTTAAAGCAATTTCTTGGTTATTGTTCATTGCTTATAAAGGACAAAGTTCAGAAATCTAGATAAAAAGAGGAATAAAAGATACCATAGGGAGAGTCAAATTTATAGATTGAAAATCAAAGAGCAACACCATGGCTAAAAAAAAAAGACAATCATACAAATATTAGTACAGAAGACAAAACATAGAAAACTAAAGACTAAGTAACACGAACCCCAGCAAAAACCGAGAGTGATCGCAGGTGCTCTGGAAGTTTAAGCAGATCCTGCTCCACAAGTGACATCCGTCGCGTCGATTATGTTATTATAAATCCGGTAGATAGTCTAATTCGTTAGACCACGATATTGTAATAACGACATTAGGATCATATCCAATATCTTCTGTGAAACCGTGATTCCATAAAGGTCAACTAATTCGTTATGGCGTCCGTAAAATTTACAAAGCGATGATTTCAACTACACTATTTGGAACTATCAATTTAATAGCTTCTTTGTGATAAGCCATTCTCTATCAAGAAAATTATTATAGGAAATACAAGCCCCTGCATATCGTATCAAAGAGAAGATATATACTCCGTATGCAGGTGCTACTGGAATGTTGCTACATAGAAAGGGAAAGTTCACCATTCCGAAGCTGAAATTATCTCTTTTGTCGTAAAGTTTTGTTTTCAACCTCATTGTCAATTTCTATATGTAAGCATATGATATGAGGCAGACTCAACAGTATCTGCAGTATCCTTTAATGTGTAATTCGATGGGATAGATTTGTTCAACAAAGTCACCATATCTTGTATTATTTAGTGAGAGTACATCATTTATATAGCGGAACGTAAAGTTAAAAGGTAGTGCTAAATTCTTACATTTCTACATACAAAAATCTTGTAAAAAGTCAGCCTCATAATAATCGGCAAGAATAGGGAAACAATTGGTTCCGATTGGAATTCCGGCTGTCTGTTGAAAAACGCGTCCTCCAAACGTAACCAATATGTTTCCAACCATGAAATCAAGAATCTTGAAAATGTTAGTTTCAGAGCGTTTTTTTTTATTTGAATCAGAGAGAGTCTTTACAAAGTTTGATGTATCCCTCCTTAATTAAGACAAGATACTTATATATATGTAAACCATTCTTCTTAATGAAACAAATTAAAACCAACTGTTTCAATTTGTCTGAATTCGCATAGCTATTAGACGTGTTAAGGTACTTTGCTACCCAAATTCATGTATTTAGTGTTTATGTTTTAGTTTTAATTCTCTTCGGGTTTTGTCAATTGTCTTTTCGGCTATATTCATGTACTATGGCAGTGAAAATTAATCACCGCCTTCAATTATTAATGTGTAGAATTTTGTCGGGTTATGTAATGTATCCAGTTGTTTTATGTAATTAGTTGATATTTTAGTTTTATCATGTTTATCATTATATATTATTGAGAATGGAAATGGGGGATATGTCAAAGAGACAACAACCCGACAATAGAAACAAAAACACAGCAGAAGGTCACCAACAGGTCTTCAATGTAGCGAGAAATTCCCGCACCCGATAGCGTCCTTCAGCTGGCCTCTAAACAAATAATATAGTTCAGTGATAAATACTAATTTCCAAATTGTACACAAGAAACTACAATAAACTAATACAAGACTTACAAAGGCTAGAGGCTCCTGACTTGAGACAGGCGCAAAAATGCGGCGGGGTCTAAAATGTTTGTGAGATCTCAACCCTCCCCCTATACATCTAGCCAATGTAGAAAAGTAAACGAATAACAATACGCACATTACAATTCAGTTCAAGAGAAGTCCGAGTCTAATGTCAGAAGATGTAACCAAAGAAAATAAACAAAATGACAATAATACACAACTAACCACAGACTACTAGTAATTTACTGACATGCCAGCTCCGGACTTCAATTAAACTGACTGAAAGATTATAATTTCATCATATGAACATCAGGCACAATCCTTCCCGTTAGTTCAAAGTATTGTCGACTATTATATCATTTGTTCGAGGGGTTATTATGAATGTTCTTGCGTGTGTGTTGTATTTCTGTCGCGTATTGTTTTATTTATAATTTTCAAAAGAGGGACGAAAGATACTAAAGGGACAGTCAAACTCATAAATCTAAAAATAAACTGACAACGCCATGGCTAAAAATGAAAAAGACACACAGACAAACAATGGTATACATGACACAACATAGAAAACAAAAGAATAAACAACACGAACCCAGCATTGTCTTAACGCGGGATGTTTTCTTTCAATTACATTTTGGTGTTCCTGTTGTTCCCTTGTTTTCTTTTGATCATGTTGATAGCTGATTAATGTGTATTCTTCGGTTTTTGCTTGTAACAAAGATTTTTTTTATTCCAATTTGTTTATGACTTTTGGTCACCGGTAAACTACTGTTTCCTTTATATTTCGACAAATTTTTAACTAAACATTTTTATATTATGAATATGGTTTTATCTGGCGATAAACATGAATCCAAAGCAGATATGAAGTAAGATATGAGGGACATACCAACAAGACAAACGACACACTTAACCTTCATGTTAAATGTTTTGCCGAAATCCTGCATATTCGTGGATAATTGATATCGTTTTTTGCCAATCTCTGTATACAGAAAGTATGATATTTGTTAAATTGAACTCGTGGTAGACCTGTACCAACGAAACCAACGAAAATTGGTATCAAAAGAATAATAATGAATCCACGGTAGTACTTGACGAGGATAGACTGGAGGTGTGATGAGATGATTGAAGCTGTAAATTTTCTCCTTGATAGTAATTATGTTCATTTCGACAACAAAGTTTATCGACATGTCGTTTTCCAACTAGTAGCGCCCCTTCAATAGCAGACTGTTTTTGTACTGTTATGAATCACAGTGTATGATCAAACTCAGGCCGTGTTCACACCAAACGCCGTGTAGAGTAAACATGTTTACAATTAGTTTAGTGTAGTGTACACTGGTTTCACATTACATTTGTTCACATCTATACACTTTGTTTAGCTACCTGTACATAAGATTTGTTCCCACTTGAAAACTATATGTCATTTAAATGTTCATTACGTAGAACTGAATTCAAAAGTTTTTGGAAATTTTTTCTAGTCGTTAGGGAACAACCATTTGACTTCAAAAGGGGGTGGGGGATGGAAATGGAAATATTCCGATCCCCAATTTGATAAAAAAAAAATCACCATACAGATGATAAAAAGAATTATTCTGAATCAAGAGTTTCCCCATACATTATAGTGTTAAATATTGAAAAAAAAGTATTTGACCACCAGCATCGAAAAAAAAAAGAAATGAAAACGTACGCGCGAAAAAAAATCTGACTCAGATTAAAAAATAACCCTCCCCCTTTTTTAAGTTAAGCGGTTGCTACTTTATGAAAGTCATTTTTATAATTTGCAGTAGTTTGATTATACTAGAGATGTCTCGATATAACGCATTAGAAAACGTTAGCTGCAACAGCGTGCTTACAGACGAAAAAAAGGATTGAGATATTAGGGATCACCACATTTTTATCTTTTCTGTTCGTTTCAAATGGTATTTCTTCTGCAAGGAGTATTTGGTAAAGGAAAAGGGTAACGTTTTTTTTTTTAATTTATTTTACGTGTTATTTAACGGATCTGAGATACTAGACAAACATATCATTTACCTCACACTATTTTTAGTCGTGCATTTATGCGTGAATCGCTTTTTGAGTAAAGACCAGTGGCGAATATTTCTGTGTACGTCAAGTCGATTCGGGAAGACATTTTCAAATGAATTAGGCAGCAACTATTTACTTCATTTTTGTAGAGGGGGAGCGTGAGCTATTGATTTTTTTCAGGAAAAATTTTGGTGACAAGTCGAAATCAATTTTAGCATTATACATGTATATAGTGGCAGCTGAGGGTGAAACAAAAATAATTTTTTTCAGGGCCAAAAACTGGAAACATTTTTTGTTTCCAAAACAAAATCCATAGCTCAACACCCCACCCCCTTGCCTTTATGTTTTATACTCAACTATAATAACCCCCCCCCCCCCCCCCGAAAATCATTTGGTTGCTGTCTTATGGGTTCGGCAATGATGCTGCTTTGAGTCTTGATTAGGGGTTAATAAACTACGTTAAAATAAATTAACCAAAAAAAATCTGTAAAATTTAGACAACTAATAATTATCAAAAATATCCTTAAACACGATAAAACTAATGTCCTAAATGCCTAGTTTTGAGTACACTTAACTTACACAAGGCCTACATTTGCCGTGTTCACATTGACCTAAATTCGGTGTTGTGTTAGTGTAACTCACACGTTAACTAAACACAATTGCGTTCCCATTGATAACACTCAATGTTTACATGTAGTTTAAATCATGTTTTGCCTACACACAGTCGATAGTCAATGTAGGCCTTGTGTAGGTTAAGTGTACACAAAACTAGGCATTTAGGACATAAGTTTTATCGTGTATATATTTAAGGAGCAAACTTTTTTTGAGTAAAATTGATATTTTTGATAATTATTTAGTTGTCTAAATTTTACAGATTTTTTTTTGGTTGAAAAAAAATAACGTACTTTATTAACCCCTAATCAAGACTCAAAGCAGCATCATTGTCGAACTCATAAGGCAGCAACCAATTGATTTTCGGGGGGGGAGGGGGGGGGCTATTATAGTCGAGTATAAAACATAAAGGCAAGGGGGTGGGGAAGTGAGCTATGGATTTTGTTTTGGAAACAAAAAACGTTTCCAGTTTTTGGCCCTGAAAAAAAATTTGTTTGTTTCACCCTCAGCTGTCATTATATATAATGCTAAAATTGATTTCGACTTGTAACCAAAATTTATCCTGAAAAAAAATCAATAGCTCACGCCCCCCAACCCCCCCTCCCCCCCCCCCGACCCCTCCACAAAAAATGAAGTAAATGGTTGCTGCCTAGTTCATTTGAAAAGGTCTTCCCGAATCGACTTGACGTACACAGAAATATTCGCCACTGGTCTTTACTCAAATAACGATTTACGCATAAATGCATGACTAATAAAAGTGTAATGAAAATGATATGTGTGTCTAGTATCTCAGTTCCGTCAAATAACACGTAAAATAAATAAAAAAAAACGTTACCCTATTCCTTTACCAAATACTCCTTGGAGAAGAAGTACCATTTGAAACGAAAAGAAAAGATAAAAATGTAGTGATCCCTAATACCTCAAGCCTTTTTTTTTCGGCTGTAAGCACGCTGTTGCAGCTAACGTTTTCTAACGCGTTATCGAAACATCTCTAGTATATTCAAACTACTGCAAATTATAAAAATGGCTTTCATAAAGTAGCAACCACTTAACTTAAAAAAGGGGAGGGTTGTTTTTTTTTTTATCTGAGTCAGATTATTTTCGCGCGTACGTTTTTATTCCTTTTTTTTCGATGCTGGTGATCAAATACTTTTTTTTCAATATTTAACACTATAATGTGTGGGGAAACTCTTGATTCAGAATAATCTGTATGACCCATTTTTTTTTATCAAATTGGGGATCGGAATCTTTCAAATGGTTGTTCCCTTACCGCTGGAAAATTTTCCAAAAATTTTGAATTCAGTTCTACGTAATGAACATTTAAATGACATATAGTTTACAAGTGGGAACCAATCTTATGTACAGGTAGCTAAACAGGGTGTATAGATGTGAACAAAGGTAATGTGAAACCAGTGTACACTACACTAAACTAATTGTAAACATGTTTACTCTACACGGCGTTTGGTGTGAACACGGCCATTGACTATCGACTGTGTGTAGGTAAAACATGATTTAAACTACATGTAAACATTGAGTTTTATCAATGGGAACGCAATTGTGTTAAGTTTACGTGTGAGTTACACTAACACAACACCGAATTTAAGTCAATGTGAACACGGCCTCAGTTAAGATTTGTATAAAATGCATTTAATTGATAAATTCAACAATTCTTACCGGTACTTTGATGACATTTCTTTGCTAAATAATTAGGGATTTTCTAAATAAGTATACTGCCGAAATTTACCGAAAGGAACTTACTTTGAATAAACCAAAATTAAACGATAATGACTACCTTTTTCTTAAAATTAGATATTTCGGTTTACCTCGGAGAAACTCTTCGCTTATATTTAAGACAAAAGGTACCATTTTCGTTCCCTATTGTGAAGGACTATTTACGAAACATAAAATCGAAAGGCAGTATACGTAGTTGTTATAGTACGTGATGAATAATGGTACAGTACAAGGTCATGTAGCAAATATCGGAATGGATTTAGACAAAATTGTGTTATGTATCAATTAACCTGCCTAATGAAAGCTAATTACTGTACTGGTAATAAACTTTAGCACCTGATGGTTGCCAATTGAGCTAGAATGGTTTGAGATAATAAAACAACGGTTTAATATGTTTATAAGCTGTTTATACAGTAATATTTATGTTGACAATTAATGAATTTCCAAAGCATAAGTAGTTTTGTGAGAAAAAAAACATAACATCTGACAAAGGGATGTTAATCATGCTAATAGTTGTTTGATACATACACGAAGTTAAACCCGTGAATATAATTATTTTTAATGTAATTGCAACATGAAACCTTACAGTCGCTTGTTATAATATATTTGATACCTTCTTTTCATAGTGACAGACCTGTAAGGATTTACTGTATACCATGACACTACTTCCTATAATACATCCATAATTTCTTCCGAATGTATACGTTTTCTAATGCTGCAAATGCAAAACTCTAAATAACCTTAATTATTAATTAAGGAATGACTGTAATATTTTTCTGTCTATGAAGATATCACAGCGGGTTATATTAAACAGTGTGCGCGACATTTTATATGTTATTTCGAATAGACAGAAAATATTATAACAGTCATTTCTTATAATTTAATTCAAAATTCCCATTTCATGACTAAATTATGTCTATGGGCTCATAACGTCAGCCAATCAGAATACGCGTTACATCTCAAATTAAACAATAACCTTGTATATTCTGTTAGTTACCCCCATAAACCATTCATACATTGGAGTTTACTTTCCAGATACAATTACACATATATTCCTATGAGTCCTCATTATCGCGTTGGTTAATCTCTTTAGTGTGAGATGGAGATCTTTTATAGGGACTTCCGACATAAGAAAACAAACAATATCCTACTTTTCTTAAGCTTCTCATAGAACTATAAAGATGGTGTGAAAATAATTATTCTTAAATTTCCAGTGTTTATTTTGGACAAATGATGATTAAAACAAGAGTTACATTGACCGTAGTATTTCCCAGTCTAATACTTTTATTATTAATCTCCAATACGATGAAAGATGTATATATTGTTTATTATTTTTATTGTCAAATTTTGGATTGTCTTACTTTTTGAAATTGCTTTTGCTGTTGGCCTCGAAATCCTTTGAAACGAATATATCGGGATTTTTTTCGATCAACAAATTGCATTGTTCTGGGAAATGATATGAATGTAAGGGTGATGTTTAATATCAATATGCCCAACATCCAGTAACACTCATTGTATGTACATGCATGTTATGGACGAAACTTTCTTTATAACTACTTCATAGTCATGTACATGGGCGACACAAAACTTTAACTACCATTTAAAATTGTATGTGTAAGATAGGTGCTCTCTTTAGACTTTAGAATAATACCTGTCAAATAAAAATCTAAATAGAATAGAGGACAGAACGCCAGCGAAACAGTTACAATATCATAATGCCAATCTTGATCATAAGTTCTCACCCATCACGTATGACCTTCTGTCTGTTCAAAAAAAATTGTGAATTTAATATGAAACATTGGTTCTTTTCTATGATACATCAATCAAACAGGAAACACAACAAAAGCCATTCAATGTGAAATACATAGTTTTAGAAATGACCATATACTCTCTATGCCTAGCATTTAATCATCTAAAGATGGGTAAAAAAAATAACCAAAGACAATTATTGATCTTCATAAATTCTCGACGGAAAACAGTTTGAATAAAGGTATTTCAATTGTTGTGACATTTAACGCTTCACTGAAATTGAAAGAAGTATACACCTGTGTAAATTAGACCTACATATTTATATCAATTAACAAAGAAATATGTCCTTATACTAAACAAAGTTTGTGTTCTATTTTTATCGTTCATGTAACTATTGGCTTTCTTTCAAAATACATTTAGTATATTTAATATTAGACTTCCAAATTCTGATATGAGGACAGGACACAAACGGTAGGTATCTTCATATTTTCTTAAGTTACGATTTTACTATTTATGTTGAAGTTTTTAGAAAGTTCAAGGTTTCACAATCATGTAATATACATCGTTAAGACAGACATACAACAGAGCAATGTAATGTGTATAAGACTTTTTAATTATAAAAAATGTAACGAACGGTGTTTATGAAGTATTAATATCTACCTACTACTAGTACGACTTACCTATTTTAATCTTTGAACAAAACTAACTAATGCATTGCCTTGTATTGTGCAGAGAAGATTATGTATTTCTATCGTGTATTTGACAAATATTTTGTCCCCAGTTATTACAGACCGAAACTTTATAGTCTAATATCCCTTGATTCCCAACCTTCTAATATCAAATAGACGAACCCTAATCAAAATAAATTAACTATGGTTTATTGTCCTGGACGAAAAAATATATTTTATTTACACAAAAAGAACAAGTATCAAAGCACCATGATTAATAAGGACCAATGTGAAAAAGAAACTACAAATATTCGGTTTAAAAATGATAAAAAATATATAAAATAAAAGCACGCGTTTAATTTGCTATTTGGTCTAAAAGAGAGATCTAGACGAAAGATACCAGAGGGACAGCCAAATCATAAATCTAAAATAAACTGACAACACCTGGCAAAATATGAAAGAAGACAAACAAACATGACTTGACATAGAAAACTAAAAGAATAAGCAACACGAACCCCACCAAAAACTAGGGGTTATCTCAGGTGCTCCGGAAGGGTAAGCAGATCCTGCTCCACATAGGTAAACAAGGGTCATACATACGAGTGATTTAAAGAACCAATCGGTAAGTTTGTACTGTTATTATCTTTTTTAATTAATTAATAGTAAAGGTCATGACTATACTATTTGGATAACCTTTCATGATGATATACCGTATTTGTCTATTTAGATTTCTTTCACTTCGGTATTGATTAGAGTGGCAATGGCAATGGTACAGAATTCCAACACTATTTCTGTTTTATTTTTGACATGCCTTGGAACAAAAGACATCGAATGGACAAGGAACTTTGTTCATCGTCTTCGACTAGATGGTTTCCATAATATTTTTTCTACAACCGATTTTCAATTTATAGGGGTCAATTATTTTGAAGAACTCAAAAGCATTATTAGAAAAGTTCAAAAAATTCTAGTGGTAATTTCAAAAACATCATCTCGTAACCCTGGCTATATACATACAATAAGCTGTACCATGACACAAATATTGAATGAACAATGTATGTGTGATGTCGTTCCATTGTTACTTGACGAAGATGTCGATATGCCATTTTTACTTCAATGCTACGTTCCTTTCCTTCTATACGCGGAGGATATTTCAAAACTAGTACAGTGTTTGTTTGTTGTTTCCGAGGAACAAGCTCTAACGGAGTATGTGAGATTGATTATTGGATTGTCTGTTCAAGAAAACCAATTACGCCGATTGAACAGGTTAGCGCTGCCTTCTAGCACTTCTGACCAAATTAAAACCTTGGCACTGTCTACAATGCAACACTGGGGTGTTACACTAAATGGCAATTGCATAACTGTGAATATGAAAGAGTTACAAACCGTTTCTGCTTATCATAGAATTTGTCTAAATGATTTATTTAGACATTTCCATTCCGATGATAAAATAAGAATTATTCGACTAACTGGAGTGAAGAAATTCAGCTTTCAGACTTTGTTTGAAAACGGGCAAGTATACAATGATTTAATAACAATTTACAGAAGTATTTTTACGGCGATAACTAACGACAAACGCTATCGTTATTGGTACCAATATCGTCGAAATGGACTAGCTCCTGCTGATGGTGCAGAACTAGCATATAAACCTGTGAATGACGGAATTGCTGTATTTAACGAAGGGAAGCCGCACTCGCCACAATTTAAAACATACACGTCTAGATTACAATCCCTCGAACTGTTCCCAATTCAAAGCCAAAAAATAAGAGAGCTAATAGCAGAGAGCGGATTTTTCAGTCTCAAGAATTTGGACTATGTACAGTGCTTTCATTGTGGTATATGCCTTCGAACCTGGAATATCGCTTCAACAGAGCACAGTTTTTATTTTGAAAATTGTGCCTTACGTGAAAAGAAATTAGAAATATCTGAAAAAATAAGTTCGAAAGAAATCAGAGATGAGATGATGGGGGCTTCATTTGATGATATTTTTGCACGAATATTTACATACACACTTTTACCGAGTCCAAGCGAATATAGTGTACACCATTTGATGCAGTTTGCTCAAGCTGGCTTCTACTATTTAGGCACGAAAGAAGATACATTGTGCTACTCGTGTTATCTTGGTCTAACAAAAATTAAAGAACACCATAATCCTTGGGAGGTTCATTACAGGTTTTCACCGAATTGTAAACATCTGAAAGCATTAGACGAAGATACTATTAGACACTTTGAAGAACAAAGGCAAACGTGTAAAAATTCAAGCGATTTTGTTCAATACTTAGAAATTGAACTAATGCTCCACAAATAAGTTGTTATTTCAATTCTCGTGTAAGCAATCACAATTTAAGGAAGGACACAATAAAAAAGCTATACAATTACAAACGTACAAAAACATTAAAAGAATAAACCTATACAACCACACATTTTTTGAAAGGTAACATTTTTGCAATGACATACCAAGAACTTTGTTTTACATGTAACTAATATTGCAACGTTTGTTAATGTATATATTTAAATTGTGATTTAATAAATGACATTATATAATGAAATCCAGCGCCCTGATTGCATTCCGTACTGCCTATAGTAAAACAAAGCTCAGTAAACCAATTATTTTCTTAAATTATCCATGCTATCTAAATCAGTTAAGACTGTCTGCATGTATACAGTTAACTTATTAATTGGATATCAGATCACATATAAAAAAGGTTAAATATAGAAAAAAGAAGACGTGAAATGATTGCCATTGAGACAACGTTCCACAAGAGACCAAAATGACACAGAAATTAACAATCATTTGTCACCGTACGGCCTTCAACAATGAGCAATGTCCATACTGCATAGTCAGTTATAAAAGGCTCAAAATAACAATGTAAAAATAATCAAACGAGAAAACAAACGGCCTGTTTTATGTAAAACGAAAATGAACAAACAACAAATACGTTACACATAAACAATCGACAACCATTAAATTACAGGTTCCTGGTTTGGAACATGCCAATACAAACAGAATGTGTGCGGGATCCAAAGCCACTCCTCACCTGAAACAGTGGTGCAATAGTACAACATAAGAACGACCTATTCAAATCAGTTGAAAAAAGGTTTAACTCATTAGATGGATACAAATACAAATACTACACAACGTGGACATGGCCTGAGACTTCTACATCCCAACAACAAAAAGACACTAAGTACAGATCGGAGAGTACTCGCAGTTATTGACAGCTAGTTCAAAGTCACTAACAAAAATTATCATTCATCTTAGACAACATTATCAATCATGTTACATCCAAACATCCAATGGATTTAGTGTAAAGTTATGACATTGTGCATTGCCAAGATACAGGTATCGATAGATTGTAGATTTATGAATGTGTATGTATACAACAGAATATGGTAAAGGTTTTAAATAATTTGTGGTAACGAAATCCCTGGCTTAATTGGTTATCAAAGATACCAGGATTATAATTTAGTACGCCAGACGCGCGTTTCGTCTACATAAGACTCATCAGTGACGCTCATATCAAAATTCCAAAACGTTCTGCCAAAAACAGCTAAGGTTATCTATTCCTGGGATAAGAAAATCCTTAGTTTTACGAAAAATTTACAATAACTCTCAAGGATTACGTTCGTTAAAATAAAACAAAAAAAACGTCACAACAGACACGAACATAGCGAACGAGTTGTGAAACATAAACCCCGTAAGATGGTCCCAAAGAAATATCAAAAAAGGGAAAATTAACAACAGAAACGAAAAATCGTTCCTTTTGTTGTAAATGTTAGAGTGAAGTTCCCTTTGGTAAATCTTGGCAATATATGGAGAAAAAAACTTGTTTATTTAACGAACAATAAAAGATAACGGTCAGTGTTGTTGAATTTATTAAGTGCCATTTAGACAGGCATTTAGTTAATTTGGTTATAAACTGTGAGTTATAACAGTGAAATTTGATGTTCCTTTACGCAAATGAATGCCCAAAATGAATATAAGTCCTTATAAATTGAATATATCGGGTAATCGGATATTTTTAGCTGACATTTTGGGTATCAGATTTGCCGAGTCTACTGAACTACCATAAAGATAATAAATAGTATTTTTTTTCACTAATTTATTGACATAATACTTGTTGTATTATATTTTTTTGTATGCAATTAAATCATTTTAAGGACAATGTACTATTCTTTTTTCACAAAGACCAAAAACAGGTTGTGCCCCTGACACTTTTTCTAGACATTCCAGATCGTGCAAAATACTTCGCTAAATATTGTAATGTTTAAAATTGTTGTTGCGCACTAAAAAAAACATGGGAAATTTCAAAAATTGGCGGGTATCTGTGTAACAAGTCTTACTATCTTCATGTCCCATTTCTGGGCATTATGTTTTCTGGTCTGTCCGTCCGTCCTGCTTCTGGTTAAAGTTTATGGTCGAGGTAGTTTTTTTATGAAGTTGAAATCCAATCAACTTGAAACTTAGTACACATGTGTTCCTTATGACATGATCTCTTTAATTTTACTGCCAAATTAAAGATTTTATCTAATTTTCACAGTCCACTGAACATAGAAAATGATTGTATGGATGGGACATCCATGTACTTATGACACATTCTTGTTTGAAGAAAAAAAATACATCATTATGATAATGAAACAAAGCAGCCTGGGTTAGTGGGTCTGCTTTCATGGTAATTCAAGTTACATTTTATTCACCTTCTTCCACCTCAGAGCTATCAGCTCTTTCATTTGTACCTTAAGAGTCGAATACTAAATTTTATTTTTATATAAATAAATTTATATTTTGTAATTTAAGAACTTGTATTTTGCCAAAGGATGCATAAATGAAAGTGGTGCAATTCATTTTGCTTTGATATATAGATTTGAATTACATGTATAAATGTTATTATAAAAATAAGAAGATGTGGTATATACATGATATTTAGTGAGTTTATCAAACTAAAGTGCATAAGAAATGGGTATAAGCAGTTACAGGTACTACTGTACAATCTCCAACAATGAAAAAAACTCATACCGTAAAGAGAATTTCATAGATTTACAAGTATAAGTTTTGTTTTTGCGTTGCATCATTTTCTTCTATTGTCATTATTGTATTAATTGCAAATATGGGAAGTGGTTAAAATGCTAATGAGACAGCTATTATAAATGACCACCAGATGTCCTTGTTTTCTTAATCAAAAACTCCTTTTTCAATCATACCGGTAAACTACTTTTTCATGTTTATACTGAAAAACAATTTTGCTTGGAGTTAGAAAAATATGGTCATCAAAAGAGTTGACATGTTACTATGTATATTTACCATTATGTTACTTGATGTTTTTGTAATACACAGTACGGGACTTGTCAATCTTTGTGAACTTCTGTCCATAGGATGGGAGTCATTTAATATGCGTATATAATCAATAATCAAAAATATCCTATTTATGTTAATAAGGAAAAGTTCTTTTATGCCTTAAAAATGCATTTCATGGCGAAGTACAGAAAATATACTGAAACAGTTACTAAAGACTATGAATATAGGTGAACTAGGTACAAGAGAACTTTTCATCTTAAATACTACAAACCGACTCTGTACTTTGGAAGAATAAATGATATAACTGGACTAGAAATACACACAACCTGTAATTAACTGCCTTTACAGCGATTTCAAATTAGAATATTGTAATAATTCACAGACGATATATAGGGAATTTATGAACAAATATAGACATCATACTACTATACTCAGACCAAGAGCTGTTTGTGGAATCAAGAATGCATCTTTACAATGATAGTTTGTCCTCATAGGTTTGTTGATTTTTTTTGTAGTTTATAAATATACGACTGAAATTGTCATACAAATGATGTTCGTTTTATAACAATGTAACCATTTATTCAAATTATAAAGTCCAAAATAAACAGTTTACAGGGCATTGGCATGATCATATGTAACTTTGATTCGTGTGTATTTTAGCCTAAACACCATCTAACTAACTATCGAGTTGACCTTTCTTATACCACTGTTCGTGCGTTATCTACAGAAGCCGGTTTATGTCAGGTTTGAGTTTTATATTTAGTCGTTGTAACGACTTAGCTAAATTGTCATAACGACTAAGCTAAGTTGTTAAAATGAATTAGTATATCTATCTTGTTATAACAACTTAACTAACTTGTTTTAACGACTTAGTTTATTTGTTTAAACAACTTCGCTAACTTGTTAAAACAACTTAGCTTACTAGTTTAAACAACAAAGCTACGTTATAATAACTTGGCTTAGTCGTTTAAACAACCTAGATAAGTTGTTTAAACGACTTAGCTAACTTGTTATAACAACTTAGCTAATCTAATTCGTTATAACAAGTTAGCAAAGTCGTTTAAACAAGTTAGTTAAGTCGTTATAACGACTTTAAAATAAAACTCTACCTATGCGGCTTCCTTAGTTATCCATCTCTAGCCAAGGGGTGCAGTTGAAGTTCACATTATCACGGATTCAAAAAGGCCGAATTATTCACTTGTAAGTAAATAATTTATCATCAATGTTTCTTAGCTTATTTTGACAAAATTGAACCTTACTTGCTGCGAAAAGCGAATTATTATTCCACTATTTACTTTCATTAATGATGGAACAAAACAAATTCATATTTTATCTCTTACTTAGATAGTGCCCCTTCAAAATCGATTTTTAAAAACCTAGTGTAAACGGGGTCTTATTCATACTTCGAGGCCTTAATCTGAAATGTGGTAATATGATTTCATTTTGTCCCGATTGGGCGAATCGTCATGTCTGTAAACTATACAAGAAATCTTTTCAATAAAGTTGACTTTTAAAAATACAATACACTATTCATAATATTTTTGTTATTTTTAGTATAATTATAATACACACGTGTACAACTTTCAGTTGTTGTTTGTCTTATCTGCCTTGTCTGACGATATGAACACACACTTTTGTTTTACAACACTTTCCTGAACTTTTTGATCGAAAATATGTGTTGAGTTTGGAGGAGTGATATTCCGACATACAGTCGGTATTCCAATTGGTACTAATTGTATTCCCAACTGAACGATCTTTGCTTGTTCTTGTGGGGCATAGTTCGATCAGAACTTTGTAAACCACAAAAAGCACCTTGAGAATTCTTAAATTGGACTTCAGTCCGTACAGTACTTACATTTCATAACACAGTGCATGGACTTAAAATAAAAGATACAACTGATACACAACTTCAAGGCATCCGCTGGTGGTAGCCGTTTTCACATTTTGCGAATAAAATGTTTGGCTGTTTGAACTTATTATTGTGGATAGAAATATAACAACTCGAATAAATTCATCTTGTGTATACTTTTTGTTCGTGTTTCTCTGACTTAACCTGATCAGACAATTTTCGGAATTCACATTGAAATCGTTACGACTTCGACAGAAAATCGATAAGCAGAGAGCATTTTATAGCTGTAGGCAACAATGGGCTAAATAATAAAGGTGCTGATTGTATTATTTTACTGATCAATGTGGTCAATTGGCGCCACATGTTAACTAAAGGATATTTTCACAACTCTGCAACGCACGTGTTTGAAACATGATACATGTAGTTTACCGTCTCCTCGTCTTCTATTTAACGATGATTCGAAAAAGAAAACTGTTGATATGACGCAAAACTGTTCTAAAGCAAGAACAATCTTTTATCTTTTTTCTTTAACTTTGATAGAAGTTATTGATTCCAAGTGTGTACCAGTACCATACAACCATTTTGCGATGCACGTGTTTCAAGCATATAATTAGTTTTACGTCTCGACATTTTTTCTTCTTTTTACGATGGTCCGTAAATGAAAATGGTTTCTACAGAGAAATTAATTAGACTAGAATATATATATATATATATACATCCGGTAAATTTATTGAAGATGAGTCTTGTGTTCTGTTCCAAGGAGTTATTTTCTACTCTTTTTTTGTTAGAAAGAAGAAATGTTCAAGAAAAATATATATATTTTATATCGTTTGAAATTTGGGTTTTCCCGTTTGCTACTTGTAGTAATTATTTATATTTGGGAACTAGTATAACTAGTTTTGATACTGGTTCTACAACAGTATATAAATAACACATACATGTAGCTGAGAGGTCGATAGAGTAGATTCGAGAAAAAAGGGGTCCGCTCGACAGTCCGACAGTTCAATAGTCCGATGGTTCAATGGTCCGACGGTTTTAAATGATATAAATGACTGTGAATGCGGTAATCGCAAACGTATAAATACTGAGGAAAAGTATAAAAGAAGTCAAAATTTTGCGTTTAAAAGAAGTCGAAATTTTGAGTTTAAAAAAAAGTCGATATCTCGAGTTTAGAAAAAGTCGAAATTTCGAGATTAAAAAAAGTCGAAATTTTGAGTTTAAAAGAGGTCGAAAATTCGAGTTTAGAAAAAGTCGAAATTTTGAGTTTAGAAAAGTTGAAATGTCGAGTTTTAAAAAAGTTTAACCCTGAGCTGGTTTTTGTTTGTTGCTGCAATTTCACACTTGTTTTCCGTTTTTTTTGGTTTTCTCGTCAAAGAATAATGACAAGATCTCCATATAGTAAATTTAAACTGTGACGGATAATTTATGGATATATGTTAAATCTTTTTCCAAACCCCAATCCTTTTACATAAGTCTTATAAAATAACCTGATCATTATAGATTATCATGTATGTATAGCACTTTTAACTAACAACTATAAGACAGTTTGATTTGAGACCACTTTTAAAAATTCTTATTTGTAAATATATGCAGTTGTTACTTAACGTTTTCTTACACCTCAGTACATTATGAACTATTATTATTATTTTATTTTTATTTTATATGACAATCCTTTGAATTAATTATGGTATTTATTATTTAGTGATTATTATAACCAAATTCAGTCATCTGTATATTATTAAATGTTTCCTTATGTTTTAAGGTGTATATAGTTGCTAAAGTTATACCCTTTGGGTAGTGCTCTACAATTAAGAATATACAAGAAACTGAACTGAACGTCTAAATTGTTTAACACGGTTCCCTTTTTTTTTTTTGCTCATCATGTGAACTTTTGTGATCACTAGGCGTCCGTCGTCCGTCAGTCAACCAATACTTAAAGAACGTCTCCTCTGAAACCCACTGGGCCGATTTGAATTTAACATGGCAGCAGCGGTCTTTATGTGGTCCTCTCTAAGATTAAAAAAAAAAAAAATAAAAAAAAAAAAAAATCATCCGATGCCCCGATCCGTAGTACAAGATTGCCGTCATAGTTAAACACAGTTCAACGTGAGGGTCCTATGGAAAGTTCACTTCAAAATCGTCTTGGCTAAAACTATTAAGCCAATTTGAACTAAACTTTGCAGCAATGGTCCCCTTTAGAAGTTGTTCGTAGTCTCCACACTTCAACCAAAAATGGCCACCACAGCCGAACAAAGTTAAACATTGGATTCTCTGGAAACATCATTTAAATATCTTTTAAAGAAGCCAATTTTAATTCTGGCTTAAATATGAAATAGTGCAGCATTTGTAAGCTAGGGCCATTCCTAGTAATTCAAATGAGTACTGTGAATACGTAAAACAATCATGTGTGACCAGAACTGACTAAAGGAGGCCTAAACAACACACAAGTAATAGGAAGTCATGTTCAGCTTTTTCTGACCATCGAACTTTCTGACCATCGAACTGTCGGACCATCGAAATGTCGGAATAACGAAGCGTCGGACTATCACTACGGTTCGCCGCGTATGACAATGTTTTTTCGAGGGGTACCAATCTACTCCATCATCCTCTCATTTATGTGTTATTTAATTTATTATACTGAATGCCCTTTCAATATTGTCTATTAAACTGTTAAAGACAAACTTTATTTCATAGTATTTTCTAGGGACGTAACGATCATAACAACGTTACGGGTATGAACAATCAACAGAAGTGAAGCAAGATAAACAAAATTATTTTGACAGTCAAATAATAGAATCTGAGCTAAAATGTAAAACTTAAGCATTGTCTTTAATAGAATGATGTTAATTCAATTCATTGATTTTTGATTGGTCTTGACGAGAGGGTGACATTTAAAAAAAAATGGTTATCCTCTCAGCCATGTGAGTCAATTAACACCCTCGTATTAGTCAATCAAAATTTGGCATTTTAACGTGACGTTTTATAATATGTTACTGTACTATAATTACTAAATGTTGATGCTAGTTGGATAAGCACGAGGAAAGTTTTGGCGGTTTCTACGGGTTGGGTTTATTGGTACTTTATAAAGTTTGACATTTATGTGTATAATTAGTATCGAAGGTGCTCGCAGTTACGTCGAATTGAAGTTGACCACATAGGTATATATACAGTTGCTGCTATGTTTATTGTAGATTAGTGTAGGCGTTTGAGGTATTAGACGAGGGAAAAAACGATGTAAAAGAGGAACAATGTTATGTCATGTATTTATATGTTGTTTGAATCGAAGAAATATGTATTGTCTTCCAAAGCTACACAAAATCCCTTACACATATAGATTTATTTCGTCTTCAAGCTATTGTTCAACTACTAAATTGTCTATTCTTCTTACCAGCACACTTGGTACAATTAAAAACCTTATAATAAATTGTTCAAATAAGGCCTTCGAAAATAGTGGAATAAATTACTTTTGGAGTGTCAAGAACTCGTTGGAAGTCACTTGATAAATTGCATGCTTATATTGTTGATTTTGAATCTGTTCAAAGTTTTGATTTTTCTACCCTGTATACCACATTGCCTCACATTTTCATTAAGAAAAAATTCACACACCTAATTAAATAAGCATTCAAAAAATCAGAATGTGAATATATATGTTCAAACTCTTTTAGGGCATTTTTTAGTAGCAATAAACAAAAAAACTATGTTAATTGGACATGCTTTGATACTATATATGCCCTTGAATTTTTACTAGATAACATTTTTGTTCGCTTTGGGGATTCCGAATATCGTCAGATTATCGGAATTCCAATGGGGACTAACTGTGCACCACTTATTGTGGACCTCTTTTTGTATTGTTATGAGTTACAATTTATGACAAAAATAAGCAAAGGCCCATCAAAACAACATCTGATAAACAAATTTAATAATACTTTTAGATATTTGGATGATATTGTGGCTCTCAATAATGACGACTTAGTATGTATATTAATGAAATGTATCCTGCTGAACTTACTTTAAATAAAGCTAATGCTAACAATGACCACTGCCCTTTCCTCGATTTTGATATCTATATCACTAACGGAAAGCTGAACACTAAAATTTATGATAAAAGGGATGATTTCCTATAGTTAATTATCCGTTTTTAGATGGTGACGTTCCCTTGTCCATGGTGTTGTCACCATCTTACGGTGTTTATATATCTTAACTTGTACGATTCGCTCGTGTATGTTACAATGTTTTCGATTTTAACGAGAGAAATTTGTGTATTACTGAAAAATTATTACACCAGGGTTTTTGATATCACAAACTAGTCAAAACATTTATTCAAAACATCATTCGTGAATATAGCCCAACATGCAGACTTCTTATACGTTCAGGTATTTCACATCCAATTTTTTATGGAAATATTCTTTATAAAGCACAAAGGTGTCAGTATTCACCTCAGAAACTTACAAAACCTCTGAATAGACTTATTAAGAAGGGATATAATTACGATACTGTTGTCAAGTCATTAAGGATTGCATATTTTGGCGTTAATATTGAGTCACTGATAAGGTCTTTGCGTCGGAACTAAACACATTTATTCTAAAAACAGTTGTTGGCATGACACAGGTTATGTTCTTCTCATATATGTTATAATGGTATGATACTAAACCTCGAACGGGAAGAATTGTGCCTGATGTTCATATGATGACATCATAATCTTTCAGTCAGTTTAATTGAAGTCTGGAGCTGGCATGTCAGTTAACTGCTAGTAGTCTGTTGTTATTCATGTATTATTGTTATTTTGTTTATTTTCTTTGGTTACATCTTCTGACATCAGACTCGGACTTCTCTTGAACTGAATTTTAATGTGTGTATTGTTATGCGTTTACTTTTCTACATTGGTCAGAGGTATAGGGGAGGGTTGAGATCTCACCCCGCCGCATTTTTGCGCCTGTCAAAAGTCAGGAGCCTCTGACCTTTGTTAGTCTTGTATTATTTTAATTTTAGTTTCTTGTGTACAATTTGGAAATTAGTATGGCGTTCATTATCACTAAACTAGTATATATTTGTTAAGGGGCCAGCTGAAGGACGCCTCCGGGTGCGAGAATTTCTCGCTACATTGAAGACCTGTTGGTGACCTTCTGCTGTTGTTTTTTTATTTGGTCGGGTTGTTGTCTCTTTGACACATTCCCCATTTCCAATAAAGTTTTTTACAATAAAGTAAAATAAAAGTTGAAATCTGTACAATAAAGTAAAATAAAATATTGTATCATGTTCAAGAAATGCTTGAATAACTAATTTGTATAAATTAAAGTCTGATTTATTTATACAATATTGAATAAAAAAAAAACATTAAATGAGATGAGTTTTTTTCGTGGAGATTTTGATCATTTTGTTGTTAGGTAGGTCTACATCATATGATGGTCGTTTCATTATTGTCAAATTAATAAATGAAAGTAGTGTGTACGTGTCACAGACGCTTTCGATTCGTTGGTGTTAATTGACGACATTTATCATTTAACATTTCTGCAAAAGATTGCATACATCGACCGCAAGTACACAACAAACTACATCAAAATCAAATGACAGAATAACACAAAACCAAGTGTTAACTTAGGTGATCTGAATGGTCGAGCATATCATGTCGGACATGTACATGAAGCTCTTGTCAACTGACCTTTGTTAATCTTGTATGATTTTTAATTATATAGATATAGGAATATGTGGTGTGAGTGCCAAACAGACAACTCTCCATCCAAATAACAATTTAAAAAAATTAACCAATATAGGTCAATGTACGGCCCGGTCTTGGCTCACACTGAACAGGAAGCTATAAAGGGCCCCAAAAATAACTAGTGTAAAACCATTCAAACGAGAAAATCAACGGTCTAATCTATATAAAAAACAAGAATGTGTCCTTAGTACACGAATGCCCCACTCGCACTATCATTTTCCATGTTCAGTGGACCGTGAAATTGGGGTAAAAACTCTAATTTGGCATTAAAATTAGAAAGATCATATCATAGGGAACATGTGTACTAAGTTTGAAGTCGATTGGACTTCAACTTCATCAAAAACTACCTTGACCAAAAACTTTAACCTGAAGCGGGACAGACGGACGAACGAACGGACAGACGGACAGACGAACGAACGGACCCACAGACCAGAAAACATAATTCCCCTCTACTATCGTAGGTGGGGCATAAAACAACATATAGTTCATTTATATGTATTGGAGTTGAGTATGGCCTCCTTTATCACACTAAACTAGTACACATTTTTGTTTAGGGTCTAGCTGAGACACGCCTTTGAGTGCGAGATGTTTTCCCTGTGTTGAAGAGCAATTCGTGGACCGGTTTTTATAGTTGTTTGCTCTTTAGTCGGATTTTGTTGACTCTTTTACACATTCTCCATTTACTTTCTTAATTTCAATTTTATACATGTACAATACAATAGTAGTCACCTCACATGCGTTTTTATTAAACATTTCCAACTATAACCCAGAATAAAAATATATAGAATGCGTAAGCAGCTGGAAATGCTCTTCTTGAAATGATGTCTATTTTCTTTGCCAGTGGAAGGTATGGCCGTCTGTTATCATCAAAATTAGGGTCCATATCATTACCTTGTGACTGCAACAGAAAATAATAGTTGTGCATTTGAAACTTCAGAGGGAGGAACATTTCCCACTAAATTTATTTCACACATGGGTATTCCAGGTTTACGTATTACTGTGACGGGTTACAGCTATGTTCATGTAATACCACTAAGGTGGCGTATTTTAGTACATGTTACTAAATTGAAATACCTTAATATGTCCTAAAACTGCATTTGAAAATGTTGGATGCATTCTGAACCAAAACTAAAGCAATATATGTTCGTTATTCTTTCTCTCATGTTGGGTAAGGATGTCATCATTGAGAAATAATTCATCAGCTAATTGAATAAATATAATGTATAATAAATAAAATGTTTATAGAATGTGTCTGTGTACAATTATTCTTCAATTATTTATGTGTATTAAAGCAACCCCCTCAAATATTCGAATTCCATCATGTATTCGGGTTTAGTTTTCTGTAATAAGTTAATACTTGAGTTTCATTATGAATATATCTTTCACATTCATTTGTTAAAATTTACTGTTTGCAATAGCATGAATCGTTCTATATAATAGGGTTCTTATCCCGGGCATAATACAATGCCGTATTTAGTAAAACCTTTTCAACTTTTGATCTTCAGTGCTGTACAACTTTGTACTTTTTTCACTTTCGATCTTGTATATCTGGGCGTTATGTATTCGGGTTTAGTTTTCTGTAATTAGTTTTTACTTCAGTTTCATTATGTATATCTCTTTCATATTCATTTGTTAAAATTAACTGTTTGCAATAGTGTGAATTGTTTTATATAATATGAATGTTCTTATCCTGGGCATACAAACAATGCCGTATTTGGCAAAACCTTTTCAACTTTTGATCTTCAGTGCTGTACAATTTTGTATTTTTTTCGTCACTGGTGAGTCTCGTGTGGACTAGACGCGTTTTTGGCGTATTGAATTTTAAACCTGATGCTTTTTGTTATCTATTGATCATGCTTTTCTTTGTCTAATATGTTCTGCTTTTTATTTGTATAGTAGTCCTGTAATTTTTTGTTTTCATTTTAATGTTATATTTAACTGTGCCATTAAAGTGCGAGGTTTGGCATGCCTTAAAACCAGGTTTAACCCACCACTTTTATTTCCCTTTAAAAGTGTCCTGTACCAAGTCAGGAAGATGGCCATTGTTATAATATTGTTCGTTTCTGTGTGTGTGTTGCATTTTAACGTTGAGTCGTTTCTGTTTTCTCTTATTTTTGAGATAAGACGTGGCACGGTACTTGTCTATCCCATATTCATGTATTTGGTTTTGATGTTATAATTGTTATTCTCGTGGTGTATTGTCTGTTGCTTGGTCCGTTTCTGTGTGCTGTTGCGTTTCGGTGTTGTGTCGTTGTTCTCCTCTTATATTTAATGCGTTTCCCTCGGTTTTGGTTTGTTGCCCCGATTTTGTTTTTTGTCCATGGATTTATGAGTTTTGAACAGCGGTATACTACTGTTGCCTTTATCCATTAAGTTTTAATGACCCTTTTGGCGTGAGAAGATGAGACAATTTATTTAGCTTACATGTACCTCTGTGACATTAATGTATGGAACGCCAACACTGTCTTATAATGCCCATTTTTCATTATATGTTGTGCATTTACCTTTATATGATGTGCATTCACCTTTATATGATGTGCACTTGTCATCATATGGTGTGTAAACGTCTTTATATGATATACAAATATCCTTATATGATGTGCAAACATCATTATATGATGTGCAAACATCATTATATGATGCGCAAACATCATTATATGATGTGCAAACATCATTATATGATGTGCATATATACTTGTATGATGTGCAAATATACTTATATGATGTGCAAATATTCCTATAGGATGTGAAAATATACTTATCTTATGTTGACAGATCTTTATATGATGTGCAAATATACTTATATGCTGTGCAAATATACTTATATGCTGTGCAAATATACTTATATGATGTGCAAATATACTTATATGATGTGTACATATCATTATATGATGTGCAGTTTCCCTTATATAATGTGCAAACATCTTTATATGATGTGTTTGTGTCATTATATTATGTGCTTGTAATCTTATATTATGTGGTTTTATTTTCTTCATTATATGATGTCGAAACGTCATTATATGATGTGCTTTCATCGTCGTTATGGTCAATGAACATGATTACGATTAGAATGATTACTGTCTACGTCATAACTGATTCCGATCTGCTTCTGCGGAGTAACCGTTACTACTAATTAGGATCAAATCTCACGGTAGCTACCGTTTGGAAAATGGTTGAAACTTGAGATAATTAAAACCTTGGCATGTTAGTACCTCGTTTTAAGATGCAAAAAATCACATCTGATATTGTTGGAAAATTGTAAAAATATATATGAATTGCAAAGTTTTGTTTAAATCGACGGGTCTTTAATAATAAACATACGAAGTCTACAGTACGGTTACGGTTATTAAATTTAATAAAGAATTCTTTTATGTCATGCTCTATGATCGTTTTAACGAGGGAAGGCATTATATTTGTCAATTTCGGTATACCTAACGTTAGCATTGTTTCTATAAGAAGATAATACACGAAGTTTAGTATTTTCATTTATGTAAATATTGCCTTTCTGATCATTTTAGCTATTCGAGTTTTTGTTCTTTATATATTCTCATGATAGACACAAACAATTGGGAAAAAATCTGACTCTGATAGAGTAGTGGCTCATATAAGGAACCGGTCATTTGTAATAAAAAAAAAATGAGGGGATAGATTGGAAGAAATAAAGGGGGTCTGTCATTTTATCATTTTTGGAATGGAAAAGTGGCATTCAATTTTATATAGTTATAAATTTGCCGCGGTATAATTTTTTGGCGAATTCTTCGTCAACCGTAGGCATCAATCTTTACGTCTCGTTTCGCTCACCTGAATTGTTAAAACCTGAAAATTTAGTTTCAACAATTTCTTCTCGCAGAGAATTTTTCATCTGATGCTATTATTGAATGAAGGTGTGGTAAATATTAATGAAACCACAAACGGCAAATCCAAACAAAGTTCCCTGAAGTCGCAAACAACTTTCATACTTGAGTACTTTGATTATATATGTTCTTGTCTATACCTTGCAAGAAAAGGTTTCTCTATTATTAGTTATCAATATACATGTAATAGCCAATAAAACAACAACACTCTGAAAAGCCAAAATTGCCCAAAAAGAACCTTTACTATACAGTATAATTTAGACACATTGCACTATTATTTTTTTTTAATCTATTATGTTTCCAGGATAAACGCAAAATATCAAAAGCCGCTGCCGTAAATCTTAGACACCAGATTAAAAACGCTAAATTATCTGGTTTTGTTAGATTGATACACACCTTCAAAAATTTGAAGGCTGAAATTTCATTGACTGATGTAATATATACAAGGACAGAAAATAAAATGACGTGTTGTAAGATCCTTGTATCCAAAGCTTAAACAGATGATCTGTACATTTTATATTAATAAATAAATGTGTTAGACACCGACTCTCGTTTGAGGGAAGGAGCCGTGTATTTCCTTGTTCGAAATTAATAAATAAATAAAAACATGTTGTTTTTTTTTAAGTTTCATCGTTGTTTTATGTTTTCCTCATTTTATATGGAAACAAACTATTTCGCTTCCCTTCTGAAATAGATAAAATCTATTTCAAGATAATAGATAAAATCTATTTCAAGAAAATTTAGAATCAAACATTTACAAAACAACTTGCCCCCCCCCCCCCCCCCCCACTCACATAAAAAAAAACAATGGTCGGTACGTTAGCCCTGTTTAATTGAGTCTAAAGTATGTACTAGTATATGAGCGGCTTCCCACGAAACCTTTTATATTGCGGGTTACTGCATGTTAAGTGGTGGTACTTTCGTCGTAGCATGTTCGCCTTGAGTGAGAGAGGTCGTGGGTTCGAACCGCGGCCGGGTCAAAACCAAAGACTTTAAAATTCATATTTACATGCTGCTTCCCAGCTAATTATATAAACACGCGGGATAAAGGATTAAGAGCAAAAGCTGGTCGGCTCGGAATCACAAAATTGTGTCCGGGTAAGGTGATATAAATGTCTTCCTTCGGAATGCTACCTTTTGAACTGGCATGTTAAATAAGAGGCTCTCAAGAGCCTGAATCGCTCACCTTAATTTTTTTGGTAAAATCTCGCATCAATGATTATTTTGGCTTTTCAATTTATTTAAATGTTCATTGAATCGTCCTATTTTCTTCAAAAGCAAAAAAAAATCATTTTCTCCTATGTTCTATTTTAGCCATAGGAGCTATGTTTCTTGACATACAAGGAAATAAAATATAAAATTTATACTAGATACTCTGAAACTCATTTAGCCTAAGTTTGGCTGAAATTGATACAACAGTTTCAAAGGAGAAGATTTTTTAAAGTAAGTCAACATAATGAACAAATTGTGAAAAAAAGTCTTTAAAGGGCAATAACTCCTTAAGGGGTCAATTGACAATTTTGGTCAAATTGACTTATTTGTAGATCTTACTTTGCTTAACATTTTTGCTATTAACAGTTTATCTATATCTATAATAATATTCAAGATAATAACCAAAAACTGCAAAATTTCTTTAAAATCATCAATTCAGGGGCATTATACCTGAAAAACCAGTTACCCAATTCGGCTGAAAATTTCAGGACAGGAAGACCTTGACCTAATAAATACTTTAACTTATTTGCTCTTAATGCTGGAGTTTTTGAGATATACATGTAAGCCAAAAACTGCATTTTACCCTGTGTTCTATTTTTAGCCATGACGGCCATGTTTTTTGACGAAATAGAAAATAAAACACAAACTTTATTTTATACACCCTACTGATCATTCAGTTGAAGTTTGGTTGAATTTGGTTAAGTAGTATTAGAGGAGAAGAATTTTAAAAGTTGGCAAATAGGATGTACAAATTGTGAAAAATTGTCATAAAAGGACAATAACCCCTTAAGGGGTCAATTGACAATGTTGGTCATATAACTTATTTGTAGATCTTACTTTGCTGATCATTTTTGCTGTTTACAGTTTATCTTTATCTATAATAATATTCAAGATAATGACCAAAAACTGCAAAATGTCCTTAAAATTACCAATTAAGTGGCAACAACCCAACATTGGGTTGTTTGATTCATCTGAATATTTCAGGGCTGATAGATCTTGACCTAATAAACATTTTTACCCCATGTCAGATTTGCTATAAATGCTTTCGTTTTGGAGATATAAGCCAAAAACTGCATTTGACCCCTATGTTCTATTTTAAGCAATGGCGGCCATGTTTGTTGAAAGATCAAAACTTCGGATACAATTTATAAACAAGATACCCTAAGGAACATTAATTTAAAGTTTGGAAGTATTTGGCTTAGTGGTTTTAGAGGAGAAGATTCTTGAAATAGTTTACAACGACAGACGAGGACGACGACGACAGACGACAGACGACGGACGACGGACGACGATGGACGCCAAGTGATGGCATAAGCTCAATTAGCCCTTTGGGCCAGGTGAGCTAAAAATCCGGCTCAGGGTGTCAGTCTAGTACAAAACAGGGTTAATATTCATATCACATTAATATGTTCTTGTACGAATATGCACATATCAATTTCCCGCTGGACCCCAAGAATCCACCCATAATCATCTATTATAGTTGAAACTGTGAAATATGCACAAAAACATGAGAAAAAGCTGCACGTAAATGTTCATGTTCATTCAATATTTCCTTTAATACATTTCGGGTGAAAGTGATGGGCGCTCGGAGGTCGAGTGGTTACATTGTCATTTCGGGGCCTTTTATAGCTGAATATGCGGTATGGGCTTTGATCATTGTTGAAGGCCGTACGGTGACGTATATTTGTTAATTTCTGTGTCATTTTGACCTCTTGTGGAGAGTTTTCTTTTTAGCAGTCATACCACATCTTCTTTTTTATAAGTAGTCGAACTGTTGTATCACTAGCATGTCAACACTTATGTGTGCAATTTCAAATCCCGCACGTGACAGGTAAGCTCGATTCCAATCTTAATTGACCAGAATTGTCTGTTTTCCAAACGTAGGTCAGGAGGTCTCTCCGGGCACTTCGGCTTTCTCCACCAATAAACTCACCGCCACGAAATAGCATGAAAGTGTTGAAAGTGGCGCTAAATCAGTCAATCAATCATCCATACCGGTATGTTTATGGCCTCTTAATCTTTATATTAAGTCTCACAAAGTCAATGTATGACATCAGTATACAAAGATAAAAATAATAACTATTTACAGTATATACAAAACAAGAGAGAGAGGTTTCAAAATTACCAAGCCAGCTGGAGGACAAACCTTTTTTATAAACGAACAAGCTGAACAGAAATCTTATACATCCTTCCTGTTTTCAAGTTTTCGTACATGGCTTAAAGCCTTATCGGATAAAGGTTTTTTGTCATATTAAAATTTCACGTTTTAGTAATAACAATTCCAAAATAGTTATATTGTTTTATCATCCCAATGTTCGTATCATTGTAAGAAAATCGGAGATTTTTTGGCTTCCGTCCAAAAAAAAAATATCACTAAGACTTTAATTTTGTCAACTTTCCTTTCAAGTTCCAAGCCTAACAATAATCATGGAAAACATTGAGTTGAGTCTGCAGGTCCTGTGCTGTGTCAGACAAAAACACCGTGTCACCCGCAAACAATATAACAAAACACTTAAGATATATTTTTTATTCTCTTTCCAGATCTTCTGGTATAGTTCTGTTAAGTCCTGTAATATTTTTAGTCACTAAGAAATTATGTGAGTCAATCAAAAGTAAATAAAATAGGAAAGGTGATAAGTTTTCTCCTTGTCGAACACCATTGTCACAAGCAAGCAAAGTATTCCGAATTATAATTACTACCGTGTATCATCGGTACAGCGGATATAACATTGTAGGTACTTCGAAGCGTGAAAAACTATATACCGTACATATATTTAACTATGCACCGTACAGAAGTATTCATGTGTTCAGCTATACACAACGCTTCTTGTCGGAATACAATATCGAAAAATAACATATGTACAAAATATTTCAATGCCAATTATTGAAAGAGGTAAAGGGGGAGGGTTGAGATCTCACAAACATGTTTAACCCCGCCCCATTTTTGCGCCTGTCACAAGTCAGGAGCCTCTGGCCTTTGTTAGTCTTGTATTATTTTAATTTTAGTTTCTTGTGTACAATTTGGAAATTAGTATGGCGTTCATTATCACTAAACTAGTATATATTTGTTTAGGGCCAGCTGAAGGACGCTTCCGGGTGCGGGAATTTCTCGCTACATTGAAGACCTGTTGGTGACCTTCTGCTGTTGTTTTTTTATTTGGTCGGGTTGTTGTCTCTTTGACACATTCCCCATTTCCATTCTCAATGTTATACTTATCGGACCATACGTATTACGCACAAACAGTTGCCTTCTTTCAGAAAAAGAGTTGCAATGAATATAGAATCATATCGGATGAGACGAGCGCCAACTTCTTTGACAAGTATTTGCACATGTTTTTAGTAAGGATTCTTGTTTTGGGCAGATAGTGAGACTTCTCTAATCACCAACCTACGACCAAATCATTTCTTAAAACAACAAATATGTTTAGATTGAGGTACATATTGATATAATGTAAACAAAACAAAGATTTTTGTACCGTGTCAGAAGAAAAATCGATCACGACACCTTGGTTAGTACCTATATCCGCTGTACCGATGATACACAGAGATGCCAGCCAGTGGGCAAGTGTTGAAACAAAGAGTGATCACACAGTAATAAGGTGGACACAGTAATGACAAAGTTAATGCTTTTTATTCTATTTTTCTAAAGAGACAAAAAAGAGGAACAAAATGCAAAAGACGGGCGTCACCCCATTCATCTCGGTAAGAAAATAAAAAAATTAAATACCCTAAATTGGAAAAAGTGTGGCAAAGTGTGATTTTCAGTGGGTTTTTTTCCCCTTTTTTAAAACTCAATAAATGTATCGTCTACGTAAAATTCGTTGCCATTACCGAAAAGGATCAAAATAAGTACCACAATGGGTTTAATCCGATCTAATCGGACGAAAAATTAAATCTAAAACACTTCATCAGGAATCAACCCCTTGTTTCTCAGAAATCGTTGACGCTACTCCAAATCTGTTGACATAGCTAGTACTCATGTTTCAGAATTTTATAAGCAATTAAAAAAATCTCCATTTAAATAAGTTGAAAATAAATAATCTATATATGCCAATATGTGCTCATTGTTGAAGACCATGATATGGTGACCTACAATGTATAGTTATTAATTTCTGTGTCATTTGGTCTGCTGTGGAGAGTTGTCTCATTAGCAAAGATGCCACTTTTTCTTTTTTTATAATAACCCACATTGCCATTTCGCATTTCGCGTGCACTGCGTTGACTAAGCTTGCAGTCTTTGAAAATGGGTATTTTCTCACATAATTGGAGTTTTCCGTGGAAAAAAGATTGGTTCAAAGACAAATTAAAAGTAAAAAACACTACATATAAACGTCATATCACAAATATTTCCGACTTGGTATGGTTTTAGAGGAGTTGCGGCTCAATGAAATCGGTCTCTTCCTTTAGTAGCATAGATTATATGATATATTATGCATCAGTAGATAATTTTATAGCTATTGTTATGAAATATTTTTGAAACAGACTGTGATTTCAATGGTGTCTTTTGCAATGAATATTAATAAGCAGATGTGGTATGAGAGCCACTGAGACAACTCTCCATCCAAGTCATAATTTGTAAGAGGAAACAATTATAGGTCATAGTACGACCTTCAACACGGAGCATATACTTAAACCGAATAGCAAGCTATAAAAGGCTCTTAAATTTGTTATCAATTTCTCCAAAACCGGGAATTTCTTCAACTAACTCCTGTATTAACTGATCTTAATCTTCAACCGAAATGTTTGAAACGCTGATTTTGTTAAATGCTTTGTTTCATTTTCCCTATAAATTGCACTTTCGCTAGCGATAGACACATACTTGAGCCGGGTTAATACTTTTAAAATTAACAGAACCAGATCGGAATCAGTTATGACGTAAACAGTAATCATTCTAATCGTAATCATGTTCATTGACCATAAAGACGATGAAAGCACATAATACAAAGAAGTTTCGACATCATATAATGAAGTAAACATAACCACATAATATAAGATTACAAGCACATAATATAATGACACAACCACATCATATAAAGATGTTTGCACGTAATATAAGGGAAACTGCACATCATATAAGGATATGTACACACCATATAAGAATATTTGCACATCATATAAGTATATTTGCACATCATATAAGAATCTTTGCACATATTATAAGTACATTTGCACATCATATAATAATGTTTGCACATCATACAAGAATGTTTGCACATCATATAAGTATATTTGCACATCATATAAGTATATTTGCACATCATATAAGTTTATATGCACATCATTTAAGTATGTTTGCACATAATATAATGATGTTTGCACATAATATAATGATGTTTGCACATCATATAAGTATATTTGCACATCATATAAGGATATGTGCACATCATATAAGGATATTTGCACATCATATAAAGGTGTTTGCACATCATATAATGACAAGTGCACATAATATAAAGGGAAAAGCACAGCATATAAAGGTAAATGCACATCATATAAAGGTAAATGCACATCATATAATGAAAATGGTCATAACAAGACAGTTTTGGCGTTCCATATTAATGCCAAAAAACATAATGGTAGTGGTATAAATAATCTTATAAAAATATTAGAGCAATAATAATTTTTTAACGATAATTACAAAGATTGTCAATCAAAGCAAACACTAGATTCAGAAATAATATAAAAACGAGAAGATTTGGTATGAGTGCAAATAAGACACATTTGCATCCAAGTCACAATGTATTGAAAGTAAACGACGATAGTTCACCGAACAGCAAGCTATAAAGGGCCCCAGATTCCTAGGGTAAAACCATTCAAACAGGAAAGCCAACGGTCTCATTTACTAATATATAATTTAAAAAATGGACATTAAAAACAAACAACAGGCTCCTGACTGAAAATGTGCGTACAGGTGCAGCGGGTTTAAATAAAGGCAACAGTAGTATACCGCTGTTCAAATCTCATAAATCCATGGACAAAAAACAAAATCGGGGTAACAAACAAAAACTGAGGGAAACGCATTAAATATAAGAGGAGTACAACGACACAACATAAAAATGTAACACACACAGAAACGGACTAAGCATTAGACAAATCCGATGAGAATAATAAATATAACATCAAAACCTAATACATGAATTTGGGATAGAAAAGTACCGTGACACGTCTTATAGTAATGTGAATTCACACTCAAAAATAAGAGACACATCGGAAAAAACAACGTTAAAATATAACACACACAGAAACGAACTATAATATAAAAATGGCCATATTCCTGACTTGGTACAGGACATTTTTAAAGGAAAAAATGATGGGTTGAACCTGGTTTTGTGGCATGCCAAATCTCCCTCTTTTATGATCATGTGAAATATAATATTAAAATGACAACACAACATTACAGGACTACAATATCAATAAATAGGAGAACACAGATGACAAAGAAACACACGAATAATAGCTAACAAAAGGCAACACGTTTAAAATGTTCATACGCCAGAAGTGCATTTTGTCCACACAAGACTTACTAGTGACGCCCAGATACAAAAGTTTGAAAGCCGAAAAAAGTACAAAGTTGAACAGCATCGAGGACCAAAAGTTAAAACAAAATTGTGCCAAAAACGACCAGGGTTTTCTGTTAGGTACCAGAACATCCCTATAATTTAGAATAATTTGTACTTTTGCAAACAGTAAATTTGATAAAATGACCATACAAAAGAAATACATGATAAAACGGAAGTATTAAATAATTACAGGAAACAACGTTTTAAGAGACTTACTGAAAAAACAAAATTAATGGAAGCAACGGTTCGATATGCATCTGTTACCAGAAGTTTGAAATCTAAATTGATATTCAAACTTATGTTTACACACCTCTCTATACTTCTTCTTCGCTATTTTGTCTGCCTCCCCCTCTGACATCTGTTTACTAGCTAATACGTTGTCATAAACATGAACTTCCTTACGTTTAGCAGCCATTTCGGCAGCTGTTTCTTCTGAAACTTTTCGTCTAGCTAATACATTCACTATCGAGAATTCAATCAATGCCGCAAATACAAACATAGCTTGAAATAAAGTCCAAACGTCGATTGCTTTCGGATATGAGACCTGCGGTGCATTGAGTCTTGCGGTAGAACCTTGAGATGACATAGTTAAGACTGTAATGGCACCTAGAGATATTCGTCCTGGAACAGCGAGTGGATGTAACCAAAACGAGACCCATGACATGATTACAATAAGCATATCCGGAACGAAAATTTCTAGCATGTAGTATCCAATGGCTCTTTGAAAAATAATTGTCAACTGTAGACAGGAAAATTCATTTTCTGTAAAATAAATAGTTACATAAATAAAAATTTAAATCGCCACTAATTAGAATGTCGTTTTCAGACAAGAATCTATGAGTAAAGACAATCACAACCGCTCTTCTATTAATCTGTATATTTCATTCTTAAATATGTACCATATAAAAGATGAATGACATCATTTGCAGAATTGATTACCATAAAAGTAGTTGACAAGAGAAGACAATAACAATCATTTATCAACAATCAAAACCAAGGAATAAACAAAGACTCATAAAACCAAAAGACAATTACATCAACAGGTATAAATAATAAATAAGAAACAACACGAACTCCACTAAAAACCGGGAGTGAAATCAGGTGCTCCGGAAGGGTAAGCATTTTTTTCTGCACCGTAAACGGCACCCGTCGCGTTATTTCTTTGTTCAGTTCGGTAATGATGGAAGGTGATTGTGACTGAGGAAGAATATCAGATATGATTTCTGACACACTTTTGTCATAATGATTTTGACTCGAGCTTGAAAATATTTAATTCAATTACCAAAGACCAATTTCCATTTATACTGCACTCGTTCTATTTGAGCAGTCAAAATGCGTTGACTGTATATTTCTATGTCGTATACAGTCACTGACCTGATATCACTTTTCCTCATGAATATTTAAATAGAAATTGCCGAAATTGTAATTAATTATTCATACGACCTATTCAACCTGTTCTTGTTTCCAATGTATACGACGACTCAAACTTATTTCTTTTACAATTTTTAGTAAAAAAATATTTCACTCAAATCATTATGTTTTATGCTTATTGTTGATATTTTAGTTCATTCTCAAGCAATAACTCCTTCACCAACGATTAAGGGTTTCATTAGGAAATGTACATTTCATTGTGTCGTTTATTTCTCCACCTACATGAATTGAGGCCTTTTTATAAAAGGGGGAGTTTCCCAATATTTAAATCAAGTAATAAAATTAACACATTAAGTTGTAATTGAAAATGTTTTTTTTAGATTGCAGTATAAAGACAATAATAGAGCATTGACTTGACATATCAACGATATAAGGATTCGGCACGAAACGGGGAAAATGCTCGGCATAGCCTCGCTTTCCCCGTTTCTAAGCCTCATCCTTATATCGTTGATATGTCAAGTCAAATTAACAATGCACTATTATTGTCTATATACATGTACATTTTTCTTGGGTTGATCTTTGAATCCCTGGTAAATCAGAGTTATGTTGATTATCATTTTTTCTGAAGTCTAATAAACAAAAATATTTATCTTTGTAACTAACCTCCTGGAAATGAGTTGACGTCGCATAGCTCAACACTGGTTGTAGGAGTATTTTGTATATTATACAAAGGCAAAATCGCGTTCTGTATTGTAACAGGCTGATTTTTAATCCAATCATACACAACCACATCCGAGGTAAAACCATCTGAAATAAGATATATGTATTGACGTATAACAAAAGCAGGAATGTTTGTCAAACATGTTACTAGATCAGAACTATTTGGTGTTTTTACGTAATATTATTTCTTAATCGTGAGTGATTCAAAATTGACGTTCACTTTCTCTAAACGAATATAATATACCTGACATTAATTTAAAGTTTTTTATTCAAAGATATATAAAATGGGACACAATTATACTGAACAATATAGCTACGCGTAAATTTCGATAACAGCTTTTTCAGATAGTTCAATATAAGGACGCCATAATTGATCGTGTAATGTTGTTGAGCTTTTGTATATGTAGCTGTTATTTTTGTCCTCTGAAGGTAAATATCACGCTTCTGCAATTAAAGATATATAATAGGGACTTTGGAAGTACACATCTCCTTATCAGATGGGGTTTTCTGATTGTTATAGGGTAGAAATGTATTTTCAATCTTTGCCCTCCTGTTACTTTGAATAATGGCGTTATAGCACAAATAAACATCCCTATTCTGAGAGAACGTGACTGTGTATTCATGTTTTATTTCTTGATATGTTTAAACAGAATGTAAGACAATGACTCATTAACCCAATGCAATTGTAAATTTATCCTTCCTCTCTCTCCTTTCGACTTACAGCTTTCTAGATGGATAGCACAGGACTGTACATCTAGTGGATATAAATGAAAATCCCTAGAACACGCAAACTTTACATGAAACCTGAATTAGAAAACAAGCAAAGTTTAAAAACAAATCAAACAGACTTCGAATTTTGATAGGAATTATAATGATGAGTCTAATTGTTGTTTTCGAGACTTAGAATGGATATCAGACCAGACCCTTTTTATGTTATTGGCATGTTTATACAAATATTAACTTTTATAATCGATGATATGATGGTAATTATTGCATATAGCAACAACCTTGTTTTGACATCTTCTGTTGTTTTGTTTATATTTGTATTAGCGTGCAAACCAGGTTCATCTGTTATAATTCATAAAAGTGTTGGTTATACCCCTACAGATTAGATGTAACGCGTGCTGAACTTCACAGACTTATACCGGAAATTCACGGGGTTATATATTTACACTAGTATAGAAGCACATGTACAAATTGTTATTTATTCTTAACAAAAGAATCTAAAATATGTACTAAATCGTATTGTTAATCATTGTTATTTTTTGGAAAGGTGGTAATCGAGAGGAAATTAAGACTTCCTCTCAAATTACAAACAGATAGTGATCCGACAAATCAACACTTATATTAAATATAACAAGATACACACATCAAACTTCTGTTTTCGCTTATCAACTTGCACAAATGTAAAAAAAAATGCATTGTTCCCGTTTCTCACACAGAGTTACGAATATTCATTCTTGCCAATTATTTGTTACCCATATTTGAGAACCCGAAAACCATATATGTATACAACACCGATTTTGGTAATTTAAAACCTATTACACATAAAGTTTTTTTGAATCAAAATAGATGAGTATCTTAACTCTTTTCATATTCAATAAATAACATTCGGTCAGATAACGTCAGGTGGAATATATCTCTTCCAGCGTAAAGAAAATTAAATGAATACGAACACCTATATATAGAAAGATCCTGGAATTCGGTCAACCGTTTTGAAAGTCAGATACGTCGACTTCCACTGGAACATCTGTGACTTCCATATTCTTCTACCCATGTAGGCTAGTAGTATTTATATCTCAAAGGCATAAATCCTTGGGTTGATATGGATCAGCAGGTCAAGGTTGAGGAAGAGGGACTGATCCAGTTGGGGTTCCCAACTCAAAAGAAAGGGGGGGGGGTCACATAAGTCAAATACATTGATCTTTAAATTTGGTCCAACCCGCGGAACCCCTACCCCGGATCGGCCACTGGATAACGGGGGGGGGGGGGGGGTCGAGAGCTAGAATCCCTCTTTTTTTTAAAAGAAACATATGACTAGGATAAAAAATATTACTTTCAGCAAGGAAGTAATTGAAAGGATTTTTTTTTCATTCAAAATAAATGCTTATTAATTTTGTTTTCGCTATTGGAATTTCCTTAAATGTTTTTTTTAACATCTTGAAACAATTTGTAGTGAACACTGTAAGTAATTTCTTGTGTTCATGCTATTTAAAGAATTATAATCAATTTCTATTGTTACGAATAACAATGGACTTTGTTTGCGGGATGTAAAAGCAGGAGTTTCCAGAAACCCCGCTTGTCACAGCCTGTGGTCAAAATCCATTGTTATTCGTAACAAAAGATCTATTCAATTTACACGTGTTTCAAAAATAGAAACTATGAAGTATAACAATAGAACTGGGGTGTAATAGTAAAGTTGGATAGTTCCTTGGCAATTGTTGTGGACGGCAACAAATACGTTCTAATTGTTACCTCAATCTCATCCTTTTTTCTTCGAATGGGACACACTGATCTAGACCCCGTCCCAGTGATTACATGTGCAACACGACGGGCACATATGTAGAGCAGTTTATGTATACTAATCTTCGCAAACTGAAATCACCTTCCGATATTTGTGGGGTTCGTGTTACTCAGCATTTAGTTGTCTGTGTTGATTTTTAAGTAATGTTGTTTGTCTATTGGTCGATTGTTTTACAATGAAATTGTCAGATTAGTTTTACGTAAAGAGAGTTTGGTTGTTGTTTTGATATATTTTGTCTCTCATTCGTCTTGAATGATTGATATAATGGAGGTATGTAGATGAATCTAGAAAAGAGCTTAATTTTTTTTTTTAATTTCCTACCCCGAGTAAACACGTAATGAGACCAGTAAAACATTTACGTTAAAGATTAACACACACACCAAGTATTGATTCGTATCCTTGTGAAATCTTTGAGAACGTGTATCATGTCATACATTTCTAATAATTATTTTTCAACATGATGCTTTAATATTTATATTATCGAATGGGAGGGAAATAACGCACCAATCATCATAAAATCTAGTCAACGTAATATGACTCAAGTGTAATCAAAATTCTGTTTGAATCGGTATATACAACAAGGTAAAGGTAATAATTTTCTCATAATTGAATTGTTATGGAGCATGTGGTTCTAGATGATATACTTACCACCGACATCAACTCCTGGAGGTATCCTTTTATCATACTCTGTATCCAACATCAAAGAGTTGAGAATGTTCTGTCTAATAATACATATACTTCATATTCATATATTTGATGTTGTTAGATATGTTGACAAGAACTCCATATACCTAACATACATGTAATCAATAGTACAGACCGACCAAAAGTCTAGAATTTCAAGTTTATATATATGTATATTTCTCTAGAAAACATGAAAGAACCATGAAAGATTATTCTTCAAGCCACTCTATTTATGGATGATGTTTGTTCATGTATTTCGTTGTTCATAGTCTTCTCGCATTTATGATATGTACTGTGTATTCCTGTCATGTAATGTCTTCGTTTAAGCGGCAGGTTTCTCTAGCAATAAAACCTGGTTGAACCAACAATTTTGTTTCATAAAATGTCCATTTCCAAGTCAGGTATTCTGCATTTGTATTAAATAGTTAGTTTATGAATGTGTTTGTGTTTGCTTTTGTAGCAATTAAGTATTTTTGTTTTTCCGTTGTTTTCCTCGTATTGTTGATAGGTTTCCTGGATTCGTTTTCTCTTAATCGATTTATGACTATTGAAAAACGGTATTCTACTGTTGCCTTTAGTCTTCTCAAATGATAATACCAGATGTTATTCGTACTGGGCGCTCATTTCAAATTTGTTATTTGTCGATTTATAATTATTATATGAATAGGATCTGCATAACTTTACGGAATACATAAGATCATCACGTATTTGTACTGGGGATCGCGTTGCTCAGTCTTTATTTTTCTTTGTAATGTTGTGGTCGTTTTGTAGTCTTTCTTGTTTGACCTTGGATTGTCAGTTCGTTTTTTACCTGGGATTGACTTAAGAGTTTAACTATCTTTTAGCTTTCTGATAACTTTCTGAATATTTTTTTGTACATATTGTCTTTTAAAAGAATATTTTATAATGAATAACAAAACTGCGGAAATATGTACAAAAGTGAAATTTTGCATTCAAGGATTTTTATTCATCCATTGCATCCCCTCTTATTTGTTTTGTGAATGAAAGTATAATTGGTACTAACTGACGTGATACAGACAGCGTATAGCCGATCAGAAAACTCAATCCTATGAATTGCATTCGAATGTCCATCTTAGATTAGCTTTATATGCGTGTATTTTGCTCAGCCGGGTAAAATGAAAACCTGTAATGAAAATAATGAATTCATGATTATAACATAGTAGTATTTGGTTTTATTAAATAAGGTTTTTTTTTCAAACCACGATACTGATCGCCACAAAGAACACTACCTCCACATGTAAGGGTGCCACCTGTGACTGAAATTTTCGAGCTCTTTACACTTCCGTTATATCTGAAATCACCCAATTATGTGTTAGAGATCGAGTTGTGTACAGTCTACTCTTCTATGTAGTGTATGTTGTCGTTTCGGCATTTTTCAGGGCAGATATATCTTGACTTGATAAACAATTTCAATACATATCAGATTTGCTCTTAATGGTTTGGTTTCAGAGTTATAAGCCATAATCTATATTTTACCCCTGTGTTCTATTTAAGCCAGAGAGGCCATCTTAGTTGGCTGGCCGGGTCAACGGACACATTTTTTGAACTACATACCCTAATGATGACTGTAGACAAGTTTAGGTGAATTTGCATTAGTAGTTTCAGAGGAGTAGATTATTGTAAAAGATTACAAAAATTTACGAAAAAATAGTTAAAAATTGAATATAATGGGCAATAACTTCTTAAGGGATCAATTGACCATTTTTATCATGTACAACTTTTTTTTAAGATCTTACTTTGCTGAACATTATTGCTGTTCACAGTTTACCCTCTATAATTATATTCAAGATAATAACCAAAAACGGCAAAATTTCCTCAAAATTACCAATTTAAGGACAGCAACCCAACAACGGGTTCTTCGATTCTTCTGAAATTCATATGGAATATACATTTCCCAACTTATTAGGTATTCAAGAGCTTGCAGCTCCTATTCGAACTTTGTAAAACGTCACCATTGTCTGAGCAGAAAGTTGATGAACCAGGGGTATGTCAAAGAACGTCTCATCCTTTTTCTAAAAAAAAGTTCATCGGAAGATACCCAGAACTTGTTGATAAATATTCCATATCGACTTCACAAATAATACAAGATGGTCTTGAAGTATAGATTTTGCGTACTGACGTTGGATTATCATCTTAATAACGTGTTATAGTATTCTTTTATTTGTCTTTATTAATATTACTTGTACTGTTAAGTCAGGTTTTTGATATATGCTTTTATGGATTGCCTCTGTGGCTGTATAAAACATCATTCTTTGAACGACAAAATTATTTCATTTACTATTATTACTTTTATGTATTATCTTGAATACTATGAATGACAAAACTATTTTATTCAATAATACTACATTTTCTGTTAAGTCTGTTTTTTATGATATACATTTGACGTGAAACTGTACTTATGTATCCCGTCATACTTTGAACCACACAACTATTTTATTTATTATTATTACTTTTACTGTTAAATCTGTTTTGTTATATCTACTTTAAGTGACTCTACATGTATGTATCCGTCATACTTTGAACGACAAATTATTTTTATGTCTACCTGTGCGAATTTCAAGCGCCCAATTTTACACCAGTACTGAAAACCGTCTATCCTTTACGGGAAGACTTTACATACATAAATTAAGTTGTATTAGAAAAAAAAACATTAGTATGTTAAATTTGATGTATGCCTTTTTGTGCTTCTTCGTGCGTTTGATGTTTTTACACTGATATTAAGATGATAACACATTATTGACTGTTGTACCCTATTTTTGACATTTTTACTCTTTGAGTATGTTTGTTTTGTTCATTCATCGTTGACAATGTAATGGAATGTGATGCGACTGTCATAAAAGTGAGAGGTTAAGCTAGCTATAAAACCAGGTTCAATCCACCATTTTCTACATTAGAAAATGCCTGTACCAAGACAGTTGTTATCCATTCGTTTTATGTGTTTGGACTTTTGATTTTGCCTTTTGATTTTTGATTTTCCTTTTTGAATTTTCCTCGAAGTTTAGTATTTTTGTGTTTTTACTTTTCAGATCAGATAGATCTTGACCTAATAAACAAGTTTACACTCTGTCGGATTTGCTCTATATGCTTTGGTTGCAGAGATATAAACCAAATTCTACATTTTACCTCTATGTTCTATGTTTAGCCATGGTGGCCATCTTGGTTCGTTGGCCGGGTCACCGGACACATTTTTAAACTAGATACCCTAATAATGATTGTTGCAAAGTTTGGTTTAATTTGGCCAAGTAGTTTCAGAGGAGAAGATTTTTGTGAAAGTTAATTAAAACGACGACAGACGACGACGACAGACGACGACGACGACGGACATCGACGCACGCAAGGTGATGGGATTTTGTATATGAAAATAAATACTGATATAATTGCCAGAGTCATCGGGCGAGTAAGAATAAGTTTACCAACTTCAAGGTTTGGCGTATTCTGAGCTCAGTAAAAACTGCAACTAAATGTTTACAACGCCAAAGTGTAAGCCTATTTTGGCTAGTTTATTTATTTCATACATCGTTTTCAATATAAGGGAATATTTGATGCGAATTTCAAACAAAAAAAAGGTATAGCTAGCTTATAAAACCATGTTTAGTCCACCGTTTTCTACATAAATTATATATATTTTTAGCAAACAGTTCCGAAATTGTAAGCATCAACATATATGATGCAACTGACTATAATATATATAACCTCAACAACAAACGTAACGGCAAATTCCTACCTTAAAATGTATTATATTACTTTATAAACATCTTCTTCCTTATGCCATACTATATCTGGTTTAACAAAAATACTATCGTGACGAGATAGCTATTAAACCACTTCCCGCATTTAATACTACATTCCGTTTTGAACCCATAAGACATTTGACCTGGATACAGACACAAATATAAAAAAACGATACAGGGGTGGAACGATATCTACCCATACAAAAATCAAAGTGAATGATGTGGGAAGGTAAACATTTAAAGATATTTTCTGTTATACTGCATTGCTTTATCAAACTAGGTAAATATTATCTTGGTTTAAAGAATGTAAAGTATGTATTTGTCGTCATTAAAATCATTATTAAAACGATATTTATATAGATATTAGAATATGTGGTATAAGTGCCATTGAGACAACTCTCATTCCAAGTCACGGTTTGTAAAAGAACAACATTATAGGTTAAATTACAGTCTTCTACACGGAGCTTTGGCTCAAATCGAACATTGAGATATACAGGGCCCTAAAAATGACTCGTGTAAAACCATTCAACTGTCTTATCTAAAGAAAAAAAAGAAGAACGAGAAACACTTAAAAACAACATCAACAAACGAAAAATACTCAAAATAAGGTACCCGACTCAGAACAGGTGCAAACAAATGCAGCGGTTCTAAACGTTTAAATAGGTACCAACCTTCATCCTTACCCGAAACAATATTATAGCATCACAATATATACTGTGAGATTTGGTTCGCAATTCAATGGTTGTTTTTTCTCTCGCAATATTCTAAATTAGATTCTGATTTCAATATCATAAAGAATTTTCAATTAACCATGTTCAAAATGTTTTACTCAGATCAAATGTTTTTCGATATTTGATCACTGATACACATGTAGTTAGTGCTCCCTAGTTATCGATGCAAATTAAGAAGATTCCATTTAATCAAGAATCCCACTTTTCAATGTCTGAAATTCGTTGAATAATTCATAAATATCATGAAGCTTAACGACGAATCAACGTAAAGAATAGGAACATCAGAGCTGATTTTTGCAGATATTTACAAAGAGAGAAAACGAAGAATTGGCTAGCAACGAGCCACAAAATCCTACACATTACATGTACATGTAAGTATAAATTAAAACACTGCAAAACAAACGGAGAGGATATCAGTAGTGGGTTATTGAATCATCGTCACAATACAATTAGATACTGTGAAATATTTCAAACGAGTTAAGGTTCAAAGAAGAATGATGTGTATGTTATCGTGCATATGAGAATAGTAAGAACAATGTCTGATCTAATGCAAAAGGAACTATTATCAAAAGTTGGACGCGAGGGACAGACAATAAGCGATATACTTTTCATAGTTATCAATATTAGTTTAATATATGACTGAAAGAACTGTTTCCCAATAATTATAGATACCATTATCGCTAGTTATTGTGTCCGTTGTCAATGAAATTAACAACATCGGCATAGGTAAAATAGCGATAAACAGATCATCATTGGTCATCACAACTCGATTGCTTTACTAACTTTCACCGTACCGGTGTAAGCGAGAAAATCGATTTCGTTGAGTAATCAACGATAATCTTTGATTAATGTGTGCACATTCTAACAAGTCTGGCTCTACTCTGATCCTAGAAGCCGTTTTAACTATTGTCCTTACTTTCCGTAAGCTGCTTGTAAAACAGCTGTCCATAGGCATTTGGGAACTGGATTTGGGATTTTTGGGTATTCATCTATTTCTTTTACACAACATGCAACACTACTATGATTCAATAAACTTGTTTCAGATAAAGGAGTAGGTCCGGTAAGGGCCGATATTGGCCTCAAATTTCAGGTTCATCTAACGAAATATTTTGAACACTTTTTAAACACTTTTGTGTCTATTTCAATTGATTCATTTAGTTTATGTGAAAGATTTTAACTGATTAAGTCATGAGAAACGCTCTGATTCAAGTCTAAACCAGTCATTTCGATACAATGTACAGTTTTCGGTTATTATCTATTGTCTAATTTATTTGTAAGTTTGACATAATTTTTCAATTTAACATAAGAGTTTACACATTGTGCAAGATAGTACATATAAATATAAGTGTGCAAAATGTTTCATATTTTTTTTATATTCGTTGAAAGTATGAAAATTCGCATATTTTCATCAAATTCGGTCAAATTTTAATGGATCCGAATTTCCGGAACGTTCGATTTACATTATCCGGAAATTCGGGTCTGCCAAATTTGACCGGATTTTATATTTACCGGAAGTCACGTGCCGTTGATAATTGTGGGAAATCTTTTCCAAACAAAATAAATATTCCCCCACTTCAAATGGAATCGTATCTTGTTTTATCCTTTTTTTGGAATATTTCTGGAAATATTTTACACCAATAAGCACAAAAAAGGTAGGACTTTGTAACTACGTAAAAATTTCTAACTGGCAATAAAATTTGTTGTCAAAATTAGGTGTCAAAGTTCCCCCCAAAATTTACTCTCAAACTCCAGACGTAAAAAATGGCTTCGGCGTTATGACGTCGTAGGAAGGCGTCCCAGAAAAAAAATAGCATTGCAAGACGTCATAATTATTTGGATTAGATTAACTGGTAACAGGATGGACAAAATTATTAATTGTGCATCTATTATTTAGAATTCAGCTGCCGATTTTACTGTACAGCTATTATTTAAGCGTGTCATATAAAATACGCATTGTTTCTTTTCAATACTCTTTGAATGCTTTACCCTTTGCGATTTGTACTTAGAAATTTTCTTTAAATAGTGAATGAACCTAATTTGGCTTATTTCTTTCCTTGGTCTGATATTTTGTTCTGCTTGGGGTGTAAAACTATCATCATTTTTTGCCAACTTTGTACTGGTTTCTTGGAGACATGATACTTTCTCGTTACAGGCAAATAGAGGTACAGACCTTGCGAGACGACAGCAACACTTATGACACACATTAATTTCTTTTATTCCAAAAAAAGGGGGTGCACAACATATAAATGTCAGTATATATTATACCTTCGGTTGTGGTGTGAAGTCCCCGTCCCTATTCATAAAATAACAATGTGAAAATCCCTTCTCCGTCACATATATATTTCACAGCTACCACTATCTTACTCAAATGAGATGATATTAGGATTATAGGATGATAAAAAGTTAAGATTAGAACACAGTTTAAGTCTACAGTTGGTGCACATCATGTACGTATGGGTCGACACATTAATTGGTATAAGAATTTCTACCGATTGATTATTTATTGCCTTCTTAAAGTTGCAGGTCATTGGTATATTTGCCATTATTTGCCATTCCAAATATAAATACCCATACCAGCGGCAAATCTGTGTGCATTATTCATCTTTATAATGACACACATTGTTTTACCCGGACAGGGATGATACACGTATAAATGGTTCGTGCATAATGTTTAAATACGTATATCTCTCGTTTGTATCCCTAGGAAATTCAAAATCGATTTTTTTGTGATTGATTTTTGTGACATAAATTATGTTTGTCTCTACTGTAACAACTTTGTCCTCCCTGTTACTGCCTTTGTTCGTTCCTGATACCCCCAAAAATGTGTAAAATAATTTTGACAATCAACATAACTTATCTATTGATTAAGTTTCCAGGCAGTATCATTGAAAAGGAACATAATAGTAAATTTCCAATGCCACTGTCTCCACAATTTTTTTTTGAGAGAGTTTGAAAAATAAGAAAAGTGATGACGTACCGACTATCTGCAGATTTTTTTTTTTTTTGGAAATCTACATAAATGACAAATGTCAATGTAATTTCAAATGAACACTGCTATGCAAGTGTGAGCCACACATTTCATTGGATATTAACAAAACACTAACTAAAGACTGAGCAACACGAACCTTCCGATACGGAGTAAATTGACGTCTTCAGTTATATAAACATACTCGACAATCTACTCTTGGTGGTCATTTTTGCCGTTACAATTTTTTTCCACCTTGTAAACTTTTTAAGATAAAAGGGGGAAAACATGGAAAAATTTACTCTTTAGATAAATAAAAACAACACTTCATAAATTTCTTCCGTCAGAATCGCTTTTCTGAAAATACATCATCCGAAACAATGATCGAAAGATGAATATGTGAAAGCCAAATATGTTCAAGAACCGATACAATTGAAGACAAACTCATCAGAAAAAACATGATTAAAACTGAAGATCTAGATGAAAAACAAGAAAGTCAACTGTGCTTGAGGGAGTTGAAACTTAATTAGTTTCTTGATGATTTCTAATTTATGAACAGACAATTTAAAAAGGTTTGATGTAAATCATTTCAAGGCGGAATTTCTTACTACAGAACTAATTATTCACTCGAAAAATGATAGTCCACCACAAGTTGTATCGACCAAAATGTTTGCGACGACAAATGCCAAATGATGGCTTACATTGCCAATGAGGACAGTTTATATAAACAGGCAGCATTGTTATATTTCTAGGTAAAATAATTAATTTCATTGACAATTACATTCAATCTCTAGATTATAAAAAGAACGTCATATGTTGTTGTATGTTAATCATTTTGTTTAACCATTATCATAATTCCAAAATTTTTAATTTCACAATTCATAGATTTGGCACAATGACCCAGAAAAGAAAGTTAAAAAAGAGATAGACTGCAGGGAAGGCAATTCTTGATATTTTATCTATCTTCTTGGCCCTTCCTAAATAAGGTCTTCTGTTTTCATCTTTATCTGGATCTTGGACATTTCCCTGAGACTGAAATATATAGTCAAATGCAATAAAAATTCATGTAGTAAAAAATAATCATGCTTAAGTATACTAAGGCCTACTAGTGTTTAACAAGAACTATCTTTAAAAAAGATATCCGACGTATTCAAATTTGAGTATATTGTTGTAATCGACTTGTCCGGATCTGATATCACCGAAACCGGACATTGACTTATAGTGCGACTGTCAACTTCCTGTGGTGAGTACTTTGATCATTGCAGAATAACCAGAGAGCTTGATGAAGACAGACGTCTAACCCTCAACTCGTATCTGCCATTTGCCATACACGTACTTGGATAACTCAAGGTAACCTTACTTATTATATCAGTCTAGTTGCAAATACTATATTGGTGTCAGAAGTTTGTTTCAACTCACCTGGAGAATACCGGAAATGATTTTGTAGCGGCAAAATTTTTCTTTTCGAATTTTGAAACGAGAAAAGATTCGAAATTGACGAAATATACGGAGAATTTTCTAAGTGTTTAAAACAATTGTCAATAATCCTTTGTCAGTTTCACTGATTATTTATTTGGCAATTATTTAATCATTTTAGAAACTGAAGTTTGCCCGATTATTTTTTCTTTGTCATTGTCAATGACAAAGAGATACCTGTAGGCAAGTGTCAGTGTTACTGAAACTTATCCTATTAACAATTTAGTCAGTGTTACTGATTAATTATATAGCAAGACATTGTGTATTATCATTTTTTAAGAAATAGATTTATTCAATCATGACAGAACCACTGAATATTAACACAGCTACATTTTTACAACTGAAGTCATTAAAAGGCATAGGGGAGGCTAAAGCAAATGCCATACTAAGGGCAAGGGAAGAAAAAGGTACTCTTACTGAAGACAACATCTTTGATATTACAGAAATTTCTAGTACTCTTTGGACATCTTTATTAAAAGATAATTTAATAACTTTTAAAGAAGTAAAGCCACCGGGGGAAGATCTTGCATCAAAGGTAGCATTACTAAGGGATAAAATATCTAGTATTGAAAAGGATCGCTCTGAAATGGTAATTAGTTTTCAGTTACAGGCCGACCAGATGAGAGAGAAGAACCTGGCCATATTGGAACAACAAAGGTTGCAGATAAAATACAGTTTTAGCCCACCATGTGTTTGTCGGGAAATGATTGTACAAAGAAAGGAAAATAAAAGCTGTTTTCCATTCGTTCTGTCAGCTGATATAGTCTCACATTTGGTTTTGTCAGGTATTATAAACTTCCCTTTTTTGTTTACCTTGGAGGTCGATTTTTATATTTTTTAATTTATGTCTTTATAAATGTTGTGTTAATATTATATCGATACTTCTAACTCTATACAAGTTACCGGTAAACATTTTTCTTTTCTCAGGCAATATATGCGCAAATCGTGTTACTCACCTCTCTGTGCTTCGATACCCTCTCCTGTGCTATTTGTGAAGCTCTCGCATCAGACACTTTTATTCTTGCAAGTACATTTACAACAGAAAACTCAACTAGTGCAGCAAACACAAACAGGATCTGAAACAAACTCCACACATCTACAGCTTTAACATACGACACACGTGGGGCATTCCGTCTTGACGCTGATCCTAGAGATGACATCGTCAGGACAGTTACTGCACCTAGTGATACACGTCCTGGAACAGCTAGAGGGTGTAACCAGAATGAGACCCACGACAGAACAACGATGAGAATGTCGGGAATAAAAATTTCAGTCATGTAGTATCCAATGGATCTCTTTAGTTCAATAACCATTTCAAGGCAAGAAAAACCAGTACCTGAAAATGTAGTAAATATCATGATATTCAAGGAAATAAATTGATTATTTGACTATAAACGAATTCGATGTTCATATGATTATGTATATCATTAAACAGAAATTTATGTCAACAACATACAGTTTTTTTTATGAAACATCTATGGAGTAGAATTAAAGATTTATCGATTTTAAGACAAATTTTAGAAGTTTTTCCGCCGATTTTACATGGTTTCTATACAACTTTTCACGATTATTAAATATAAATCCATCTGCGATATTTCAGAAAATAAAAGGGATAAACGCATTATTTTTTTCAATTTTCAATTGTAGTTCAACGAGTCAAGATTGTATGCTTAATTTAAGCAAAATCTGCGACAGAACCAATTTTCTGTTCCTTGACCTTAACTGACATTGAGAGTTTAGTAAATCACTGTCACTATTGTTTCGGAGTTTGAAATGATATGTATAAGTCAGAGTTTAGAACATAAGGATTATGGCAAGAATATTTTGACTAAATGTGATAGAGAACGCATCGAGTAACTCCCGATATAATCATCTATAACTCTTACTGTGATTTTAAAATAATCCATGAATATTATTTTGACAATGAATGAGTCAAACAGACGATCATACTTTAATAATGTTAGCGTGCACAATTATGCTTATCATCTTATGGCAGTATAATCTGTACATAAAAGTCTTGAAAGTGGTAGGCGAAATTGGAAGACATTTTAAAATTCTTTCATGAAAGAAATTTCATACTATATATGAATTGTGAAAAAGGATAGTCAACAAACACATATCAATTTTTGTTTTGTTTCTTTAAAGTGACAAGCACATGTAACGTTTCGTTATATTTCACAATTGATGTTTACCTCCATTAAACAGACTTGTGTGGCATAAACTAACACTTGTTGGTGGTCTTCCGTTTATATCATACAATGGTAGATTTTCGTTCAGCACATGTACTGGCGTTCCATCAATCCATGAATACAAAAGTTTGGTTGCAGTCAGCCCGTCTGTATGACATTATTAAGAGTTTTATTAACATTTTGAATAAAATATGGAATGACTTATACAGATATTTATATAAATTTCACAAATTCAGAAGTTTTAGTAAATTTCTGAAAGCTATTACATTGTAACGAAAAAATGCATAGCAATGGCCCATTTGGACAATAACGTTTTCCATAGTATATTTAGTTATCTTGTTATATGAACTTGTAATACAAGATTTAGTGGGAATGTAATTTGTTGTGGACTTCTTTTATCTAGTCGTTTTAAAAAGCCCAGTTTTGGACCCAAGTAGAGAAAAAGAATAAAAGTGCCGTATGGTAATGCAACGTTATTTAGACAAAAACACATCAAAGAAGGTGATAGAGCTGTGGTTATTATCAAGAAAGGTTCCAAAAGTGACCTGTTTCAGGAAAATTTCTGTCTTTATGCATTATCCATATTCCCTCATTTTACAGTGACTGTCCAAATGTCCCGACCTTCTTCCCAGACGGACCTGTTACAGCACCCACTTATTGTGTTTACTGTTAATTTGTTCTCTTCCTCAACATGCATAAAATATTTGCAACTGGACGTTAAGCAATCAACAATCAATCCACCAATCAATCAATTAATCGATCGTGGCGAGGGGTAAATACATCTGCAATATTACCAGCTAGGATTAATGTTTTTCAATTTATCATATTGCATGTTCTGTAGTTATTATAATTAACATTATGAATTGAAAGTTGTAAGCTATGACATCATTCATAGCAATGTTACATGTACAGTCATAACAAAAGTAACGAAATGTATCGAAAGAAGTAGAGTGTTACAATCTTAACCTGACCGTTTTTGCATGTAGCCAACACGTTATACTTTTAAGCATTGACTTTATGTTTAATGTAAAACGTGTATATTAATGAGTAAGTGTCTCCATGAAAGGTCATACTATTATAATAACCGTGAGATAGAGTAAACTGTCTCCTGATTTCAGTCAATCAAAGTTAGGGAATTTATCGTAAATTGTTGTGCTAGACATCTAATAAAATATGTGTATTAAGGAATGAGTCAAAACACACACAGCTTGACGCCGAGACCCAAAATGTCCAAACCCCTTAAGCTTGTATCGTGCACAAAAAGTTCAACATAAAAAAAAATCACATCATCGTAGAACTTGGAAGTTTACGCTAATGGCATAATTTTAGAGTGAAACGACAATTCTATTACTTTTTAATCTTAACTTGAAAAGTAAAGGTACTGAATGAAAAACAAAAAATAAATTTAGACTAATGCATTTTCCCAACTGGACATAAGAGAATTAGTATTATATATAATAATCCATATTCAGTTTCTGCATTAGTGTTGATGAATACTAGATTGTACTACAGAAATAAAGTCACCTCCAGTCGTGACTTTGAGTAACAGTCACGAACTATTAAGGTTTCTTAGATATTTTAACGTATTATATAATCGGTGAATTGATATCAAGACATCGCATTTCACTATTTCATATATATATATATAGACAAAAAGTAGGACAAGTTAACTGAGAACTAAACTAACCGGATTGAACTCGCCATAGTAATTTGATCAGTACTCTTTTCTTTATTTATATGAATGGGTCTTTAGTGGTTTCTGTTGCATTTACATATAAATTGTCTATACTCAGGGCGATCCGTAAAGTTTGTTTAAGACATTTATATGTGTTTGAAGACCGTATGATGCCATAAACCGTTCTCATGTTCAATTTTATTGTGGTGTTGTCTTGCTGTTTAATGGATATATGCCATATATTTGTCAACGCATAAAGGAAAAGAATAAATTTGTTTAAATTTGATACCTTAGACAACTCGATAGTGTTTGCAAAACGGTTCACTAATATCAAATTCGACCGTTGCATTGGACCGATTATACAAATACTGATGAATTTATGCTCCAATCAATAGATAAACGACCAGACTTACAGCTTTCTAAATGAATTTTGCATCTTTGATGATCAAGAGGGTATAAGTGGAAATCCATCGAACAAGACAGCTGTAAATGCAACCTACAAGATATAGTTTTAAATAAACCTTCTAATTGTTCTTTACCAGGAATATATTAACATTAACTAGTTGTATTTGGTGAAAACTTATCGGAATGTGTGCACATTGTTCTTTGACTTCATATTACGGAAGACCGGTTTACGGTCGTTAAACCAAAGAGCTGTTAGTATACTGTTCCATGTATGTACTGTTTATAATCTAACAAACTATAGTCTTGCGGTCATTCTTATTTAGTGTTGACATTACGATTTGTATCATAAAGTTTGTCGGTTTTAAATTTACAAATTAACGGTTGATAGCATCTAGCGATAAACATGTATATAGTTCCACTATTTTTCGAATTATTTCATTGTAGATGACTTGAAAGTAAATTACATTTTTTATAATTCAATAAGGAGCTGCAAATCCTTCATATGTGATCTCAAAATATGAAAAGACAGAGCAAGGTCACTATTCTCGTGTTTTGTTACGGTAACGAATCGTCGTCATTTTCAAGCATCGCAAAACAAAATAAACATTGCCTTTCATTAATTTATTACTCAATTTCATTTTTTTGTCTCATTTTTTTACGAAATAATCCTGTTTACAGCACGTATATCATACCTCAAACTGTACAGAACCGTTCCATTATGATAAATATGCATCAATGTATTCGGTTTTGTGATGGTGTGTAGATCTCCTTTTTTAGATTCTGGAAAGAATGTATCTGGGGTCCAAATACTACTAATTTCATCTTGAGTCAATTCTAGAGTTATGTTTGGATGGCTAAAATTTAGGCGATGGTCTACCCATCTCTGCCGTAAATAACAAGTGATGGAAAAATCCTGTAATAGAAAACCCGCATTGAATATTTAGCCCATAGGCGGATTCAGGGGGCCCGGGCCCCCTCTTATGTGGGAAAAATTTGGTTGATTATATAGGGAATCACTGAAGTGGGACTGGAGCGTCCCCTCTTTTACAAAAAGTTCTGGATCTGCCACTGGTAGCTAAAATTAAGAACGCATACATTTGTTCTATTTTATGATAAGGACGTCTTACTTTGAAGGTGTAATATACTTCATCCAGAAATATAGAGGGGAAAAAGTTTTATTATAAAATTAATCACCCATTGAATGTCAGTTGTCTTTTGCAAGAAAAGTAAACAGAAGTATGGGCACAAAATTGGGGGAGTGAAATTTAGTTTTTAATTGCACGTGACTACATCGATCATTAAGTACATACAATCTGAATACCGAGTTTGACCGTGTGTTTGTTAATTTTAATTGGCAAGAGGTATAGGATGGGTGTTAGGATCCCATACAACATGTTTAACCCCGCCGCATTTATTGCGCCTATTCCAAATCAGAAATCTCTGACCTTTTTTTTTTTTTTTAATTAGTTCGTTATTTTATATAGGTTTTAGAGTTTGGTGTGACATCCCGTTTTATTAACTACTGTACACATTTTGTTTAGCGATCAGATGAAACCCGTCCACGGATGTGGGATATTCTCGCTGTGCTGAGGACCCATTGATGACCTTCTGCTATTTTCTGCTCTTTGGTCGGGTAATTATCACTTTGAACCATTCCCCCATTCTCAATTTAAATCGAAATAAGGACATAGAACGTGGAGTTCAAATGATACATTTATATTTAAGAAGTTTGAAAAAGACTTAAATGTATGATGAGTTTATTTAAATATATAAAAAAAATGAATTATACCATTTCGTTAACGTTGACATCGTACATTTCTGTGATAAATAACTGCACGCTAACATTGGTGGGCTGTTCTTCGTATATATCTAAAACATTTATGGCATCATTCAGTATATTAAAATATGATTATACAAGTTTAGTTAGTGAATACTTTTTTTCTTTAAAAAAATCTAATGATTGTTCATTGGTTATATTAAATTAAATCATGTCTTAAAAATTGTTTTGACAACCTATTGTAGTACCAACAATAAATAATGTGACGCAATAAAACCAGAGGCTCTAAAGAGCCTGTGTCGCTCACCTTGGTCTATGTGAATATTAAACAGAGGAAGCAGATGGATTCATGACAAAATTGTGTTTTGGTGATGGTGATGTGTTTGTACATCTTACTTTACTGAACATTCTTGCTGCTTACAATTATCTCTATCTTGGCACAGTAGTTTCAGTGGAAAATGTTAGTAAAAATTTACAAATTTTATGAAAATTGTTAAAAATTGACTATAAGGGCAATAACTTCTTAGAGGGTCAATTGACCATTTCGGTCAGGTTGAATTATTTGTAAATCTTACTTTGCTGTACATTATTGCTGTTTACAGTTTATCTGTATCTATAATAATATTCAAGATAATAACCAAAAACGGCAAAATTTCTTTAAAATTACTAATTCAGGGGCAGCAACCCAACTAAGGGTTGTCTGATTCATCTTAAATTTGCAGGGCAGATAGATCTTGACCTGATAAACAATTTAACTTCTTATTAGATTTGCTCTAAATGCTTTAGTTTTTGAGTTATAAGCCAAAAAATGCATTTTACCCCAATGTTTAAATTTTAGCCATGGCGGCCATCTTGGTTGGTTGACCAGGTCAACGGACACAACTTTTAAACAAGAAACCCCAATGATGATTGTTGCCAAGTTTAGTTCAATTTGGCCAATTAGTTTCAGAGAAGATTTTTGAAAAAGATTACTTAGATTTATGAAAAATGGTTAAAAATTGACTATAAAGAGCAATAACTCCTAAAGGGGTCAACTGACCATTTCGGTCATGTTGACTTATTTGTAAATCTTACTTTGCTGAACATTATTGCTGTTTACAGTTCATCTCTATCTATAATGATATTCAGGATAATAACCAAAAACAGCAAAATTTCCTTAAAATTACTAATTCAGGGGCAGCAACCCAACAACGGGTTATCCGATTTATCTGAAAATTTCAGGGCAGATAGATCTTGACCTGTTAAACAACCTTACCCCATATCAGATTTGCTCCAAATGCTTTGGTTTTTGAGTTACAAGCCAAAAACTGCATTTTACCCCCTGTGCTCTATTTATAGCTATGGCGGCCATCTTGGATAGTTGACCGGGTCATTGGACACATATTTTTAACTAGATACCCCAATGACAATTGTAGCCAAGTTTGGTTTAATTTGGAACAGCAGTTTTAGAGGAGAAGATTTTTGTAAAAGTTAACGACGGACAACGGACGCCAAGTGATGAGAAAAGCTCACTTGGACCTTTGGGCCAGGTGAGCTAAAACATCTCTTTTGATTAACTATTATTTAAAGTCTATAAATCCGTTTTGGACCAGGGTGTACTTTTTTTGTTAGCTTTATACTCGAGTAAACCAAGTCGTTAAATCAAGTTTTGTAGTCATGATAAGGACTTTGTTAAGTAGTAATAGCGAGAAACTTACTAGCTGAAACGATTCTCTTGGTCGTTAAAAACAATAACGACAAAAGAAAAGCGTCAATAGAATTGGTTTTGCATCTTGCTATAATTTCCCATTTAATGACTGTTGTGTAAAATCAAATGTGGAACGTCAATGATTGCGATAAAAGAATTTGCGAAGACAACAAATATATGGACTTGCTCATTGTTGAAGCCGTACGTATCTACTTATAACTGTTAATTTCTGTTTCATTTTGTTTCTTAGCTTGTTGTTACATACCACATCTTCTTTTCTATATCAGACATATTTAAAATATGCATACTGTTAAACCACTAATAAGTATGCACTGTTGATACTGTTAACGTTTGTAAAGTATCAATCCATTCAAACGAAAGCATCTGAACTCACGCTCTATTGAAAGAAAATTCTCATTTATTTTTCGGCATTGGCGATAGTCTGCGTTATATTCCAAAGTAAATTATGTATAGCACTTACCGCCCAAATCTATGCCAGGTGGGATCCTTTTGTCATAATCTCTGTGTTTAATGATATCTTGCAGAATTTGTCGCCTAACATTTTTGAAAATAAATTAAAACAAAATGAATATCGATAATACGAGGATAGCTTTGATAATATGATATCGTGTTGCAAAGTAAGGAGGTTAAACAGTTTAATAAAAACATATGTAACAAAATAGAAAAGTTAACACGCTCAAATATATAGCCTTCTCTACTGATTGTTTGTATGTATTTTGAAAGTATTACATATTCAAAGTTATCATTATCCATGTGTTTGAGGTTACAGTGAGATTAACCCTGTCAAACAGTCATGTAGGCCTCACCATCTTTCCATACACAAAATAAAGTTAACTATTGTTCATAATTTACGGCCTTAACTCAAAATATAATTTATCATATGCTTCCAATGTTGTTGATCTCATGCTTATATTATCTGATGTTACACTCAAAAAACAATAAATTGTACTATTATACAATGAACCATAAACATGACGTCAAGCTTATATTAACCCTGCCAAACCGTACAATCATTGCATACACCAAATATAGTTAACATATTGCTCAAAATATCAGAGAAACATTCAAATCGCAAACATATTGCATTCACCTATGAACTGAATAAATCTGCAAGGTTAATTAAAACCTACCAGAAAGACAGATATAACCAATCCATAATTTTAGTAACAATCACATGACGAAAACAAAAATGAAGTTTTGTAAGCAGTTGCTGAACCATAAATATGATGCCAACAACAATTGACATACGGAAACTTTGTATCATAACACATGTGTAAACGATTTTTTTTGGGCATCAATGTCTTCTGTACTCTGAAATTTAAAGTTTTATACAAGTAGTTGAAGCTGTCACATCAAGACTTATAAAATTAAAAAAATGTTCTCTACTTTTCTAGTTTGCCCAAATCTTTCATTTTGTTTACGTTAAATAAGCGCTTAGTTTATTACCATAAAAACATAGGTATGCGGAAAACAATCACTTAAGCATCATGTAAAAGTTTTTTTGCAGTTACCTTGTATTAAGTACTAAAATCATAAATGTTTAGTCCGTTTTGTTTATGCGCAGTAGGTAACTTGATCTTATAGATGTTAATCAACTCAATATTTCACGTAAACTTAGTTATAACTGTTTTCCTAATAAAGTATTGTTTTGTGTATGATATTATTGATGTATGGTAATCGTGATAACTGTACAGTTAAAACATTTCACTAAAAATCCAAATTTATCTTTTAAGTTTTGTGATGTCGAGTTAATGAGAGTATATTTGTATGTAACGATGTAATCTTCTTAAAATAAAAAAAATATATATTAATAATGTTATTCGTTTTTCTAGATATTAAATATTTGACACTTACTGGAGGGATATGGCTTCAGTATAAACATTGTACAATGTGAACATCAAAAAGAATGAAAATACATTTTTTTCAATACCAATTACATTCATATTCGTCATAGGATACTAGTACTTCCTGCATTAAAAAAGGAAAACATTTTAATATATTAATTTTTCATATGTACGATGTATATAGCATTTGAACCTGTTTGTACATAAATAATAATTAAAATGATATTGAATGATTTATGTCATATAGTATGTATCCGAAAAAGAGAAATAAGCACAATTGAACGAACAAAATATATGAAATATACGTAAACAAGTTTGATTGATTGAATGACTGTTGGTAGCTTTGTTTACTTAAAGTCCTGTAGCAAATACATGTAGCTCGTCCGTATTCATAAAGAAAGGGCAGTTTCAAATGTCACTGGTAGACGAGGGTATTTAATTTGTTACAGAGGCAATCGTCACTGCCCAACCGGTCACCTCAAAAGTGAGTTAACATCCTCATTCCGACTGGGCGTGGCTGCGTGTTTTTACATCTCACAATTAAAGAACAACCTAAAGAAAAGACAGAGAAAGAAAAACAAATATTAACAAAAGCCTCCTTAAATCTGAAATTTGTACACACTTCTCTGTAGTCTTTTGTTAATATTTGATTTTCTTTCTCCGTCTTTTCTTTAGGTTGTTGTAACATTTGCCCTTTGAGACCAAAGCTTTGAAATCTTTTTATAAATGTATGATTTTTAATTCCTTGAGTTACTTTTAAATATTTCGAGCAGGAAGAAACGGGTATTAATTTTTTAAATCTGGATATTCCACGTGTGTTAGAAAATTAATACGACATCATTTCAAGGCCGGTTACGATATTGATTGCAATATGTATTTAAGATAGATTTTAACGGTAGTAGAAATAGTGTTATATGAGAAGGTGGTTTTAAACACAGACCAATCCACTTCTATCAATTGTAATACATGTACAAAATCGGAATTAAGACAGTGCAATTGGAACTGGCACACAACAATATGTTGTCGTTTCAGATTCTAAATAAATACTCATCCAAAATAAATATCTTAACCTGATGAAACAAATTAAAAACACATTCATTTTAAAAGTTATACTTTTTTAAAGCCAACGCTTATTTACTCTTAATCGATTTATAAACTGACAATACTCAAACAGCAGAAGTTTAATCGATGAAGAAGTGTCAAATTGTCCAGTCTATTTTTCCTTCATAGGGTCAAATAAAATGGAAGAGTTTTCTAAATAACAGAAAGTAGAAGATCCCGTTAGGACTAATTTCACCTAAAATTAGAAGTGCATCTGATGAAAAGATTGTTTACATTTTAAACACTAAAAGTGTCTTCTTTAATAATTTCAATTTGTTGTGTAAAATATTCAAACTGAGTATGTCATTAACGACGCTCAAAATCAAGCTTCAATATACATATACTGTCAAACGTCATTTTACAACTGATTTTATTGTATATATAACATGTTTACAAGTGGTCGCATATGCATGTCTAAACTGCATTCAAACCTATGATTGCATAGGATAAAAACCGCATTTGTTATACGTGTGCATGCAAAAACATTCTTGGTAGTGTGGTCTAAATAGAGCACAAACAAACCTTTTCAAGAAGACCAAACAAGTGAAAAGTATATTTTAAAAATAAAGCATGTATACATACTAAAACTGGATACAAGTGCGGCTACTTCCATTTTAGACAAAAACGTCACAAATTAGCACAAATGCTAAAACTGTGAAGGTTTTAGTAATTGAATGAATTGGCATCGATTGAGAGAAAAAAATCTGTGTTTCAAACTAAAATCGATGACATATTTATTTATATAACAAAAGTATTTTACTTCCCAATAAAAATCGAAAAGTTTACGATTTTAGAAATTTGTAAAAATGCCACGATATTTTGCTTCTCCTTTGAACATCAAAGAAATTACATATATACAAACTTTAGCGGTTGTATGGTCAGAAACACAGCTTAAAAAATGAATATAAGAAGATGTGGTACGAGTGTAAATGGGACAACTATCCATCCAAGTCATAATTCATAAAAGTAATCCATTAGAGGTATGGTATTCACCACGGAGCCTTGGCTCACACCGAAAAGCAAGATATAAAGGGTCTCTAAAAGAACACTTTTGTACCAATACGGGTTAAACTCGGGAACATTATGCTCCCTAAATGATCCACCACAGTAACACTGAGGAGTTTATAATGATTTGACACTTCATGAAAGGAAACGTAGGTAATCTTCATTGAAACATCAGGCAAAATCTATTCAAGGGAGATGACTATCTTAAAAGAAAGACAAACTTATCCATATACATTTAGTTTCCAATGCTTCACAATAAGTTGATTTATAGTCTTACATGTAGTTGTACACCTACCTTAAATTGGTTATCCTTTCACATGTACTCATAAATATAGAGGAACTAAATTTTGTACTTCAAAACATTTCCTTGTCATTTATGGTATGTTTTAAATAGTATTGAATTTTGAAAACAAACAATACTAATTTAAATACAACGAGGAACTTGTGCATTTTACATTTATATACTTCTTCCTCGATTATTTGCAAATTAAGCATAATGTAATTATCTATTTATAACCCTATATGGTTATATGACCATAATCTTGTTCCTGTTATCAATTTCACTATTTGGGTCGTTTAGTGTTACTTTGACTTTCTGTTTGCATTTGCATGCACTAATCACCATGAAACTAAATTATATAGATACTTAAAATTATATGAAACATGTTTTTATTCTAAAAAGGTTAATATGATTGTCTTATTACAGATGATTGTCCTATTTGCTGCGATTAAAACACCATCGAATGTGATTTATCACTGAGCTTGGACTTATCATGTGCATTATGATTTCAAATAATTAAGGATGTGACTTTCGTTTTGTATAGGGTATTTACAGGTACAGACAAACTGCTAAACCAAATCTTTACATCCCATTTAAAACTATTATTTGTAAAACATTTTAAATGAACATTTAACTTAAACTTGTGGTAGATAAATATCCGACTTTAAAATTTACCAATCATACATAGATTACGTCATTTGAAATCTAAAACGGCAATACAGACGTTTAGCGAACAAATGGGGAATCATGTATACACATAGACACTAAATGCAATGGCAAAGAAAACAATTGCAGACAGTCAGACAAACAAGTTCAGAACAAAACAATACAAAGAAAACTAAAGACAGAGTAACGCACACTCCATCCAAAAAAAAATATATATTTCAAATGAATCGATTTAATTTGGTGGGAATATTCTGTTCCATCTGTGGGCCCATCGTGTTGTTTATGTTAATTAATCATTCGTTGATCAGCCTCATTCGTTGGTATCACTATCGAGGAAATGATGATGCAATTGTGGTTACTATATATATCCGGTGTCATATGTGGCAAAAGGATTCTATGGACAACCTAATCGAATTGGCCTTTGGAAAAGTTTACATTTGTTCAATAGCTTCCTTGTTAGCAGAAACCCTCCATCAAGAAAATAACTAAACTTTGAAATATTATTGAAACCACATTCACTTTATATAGTTAGCAGAATGTGAGGTTTAAGGATAATGCTAGCTTCTTTTTGCTAGCTTCTTTTTCTTTTACAAAAACAATGAAAACACAGAATTTTGTAATGTTGTCTATGAACTTATGATAAACGAATTAGGTATACACAATTCACTTGGAAACCCAACATATACCCTCACGACACTTACCAAAAAGGAAATCCTGGATAATCATAGGTCTGTTCTTTGTTCCTTTGGTATTTCAACCAAAGATGAAGAACTGGATCTTCCATCACTGTATTGGATACCTAAACTACATAAGTTTCCTTACAAACAACGGTTTATTGCTGGGTCTTCCAAGTGCTCCACGAAACCCCTTTCTAAATTATTAACATCTATTTTATCAGCAATCAAAGACGGGCTTCAAAGTTATTGTGAAACTGCCTATTCTAGAGGTGGTGTGAATCAGATGTGGATACTTAAAAATTCCAAAGATCTTTTAGAGTACATACAATCTAACTCTCTTTCATCTTGTAACAGTATTAAAACATTTGACTTTTCTACTCTTTACACAAGTATTCCACATTCCAAACTAAAAGACAAATTAAAAGAGTTGGTATTACTTTGCTTCATAAAAAGGAATGGCCAACGTAGATACAAGTGTCTTGTCTTAGGGAGGGATAAATCCTACTTTGTAAAGAATCATTCTGATTCAAACAAAAAAAATTCTGAAACCGATATTATCAAGATGCTTGATTTCTTGATTGACAACATATTTGTTACGTTGGGAGGTTTTTCAACAGACTGTCGGCATCTCAATGGGAACAAACTGTGCCCCTCTACTTGCTGACTTGTTTCCTTATTATTATGAGGCTGACTTCATGCAGGAACTTCTTAGGAAGAAAGATAAGTAGTTAGCAATATCCTTTAACTCTACTTTCCGCTATATAGATGACGTTCTTTCACTACACAATCAAAAATTTGGTGACTATGTGGATCGCATCTATCCCATCGAATTGGAGATAAAGGATACTACAGATACAGTTAAGTCGGCTTCATATCTTGACTTACATCTAGAAATTGACAATGAGGGTCAGTTGAGAACAGAACTTTACGACAAAAGAGATGATTTCAGCTTTCCAATTTCTAAGTAGCAATATTCCAGCAGCACCTGCATACGGGGTATATATCTCCCAATTGATACGATATTCCCGTGCTTGCATTTCCTATCATGATTTTCTTGATAGAGGGTTACTGCTCACAGGAAAGCTATTAATACCGGATTTGTAATCACATAAGCAAAACGACGGATGCCGCATGTGGAGCAGGATCTGCTTACCAATCCGGAGCACCTGAGATCACCCCTAGTTTTTGGTGGGGTTCGTGTTGTTTATTCTTTAGTTTTCTATGTTGTGTCACGTGTACTATTGTTTTTCTGTTTGTCTTTTTCATTTTTAGCCATGGCGTTGTCAGTTTGTTTTAAATTTACGAGTTTGACTGTCCCTTTTGTATCTTTCGTCCCTCTCTTATGGTATACAGAGGTTTCTGCCTTATTTATGTGTCCATATTTACTGAACTGACGGCAGTAAAACTAGATCTGTAATTCATAGTGTATCTGTTACGATATTGCTATAGTTATCGACTCAGTTTCAACATTGATAGCATTAAAGGGGTCATTCAACCGTCCCAGTAATCAGTTGCATTTTGAGTTATACCCTATAATTACATTTGTAACTAAAAATGGTTATATGATTATCATTCATGTCGGTGTATCAAGAAATGAACTGACTTATAAAAACGCAAAGCTACTATTAGTATGAAATAACAGTTATATCAATATATCTATTATGAAATCTGACATCAAAGGGTTATATAAATATATTCTTGTCAAAAATGACAGATCAATTAGGATATAAACTTGATACTTTAGTCTGGGAAAGAAAATTTATTTATTAGCTGTTATGTGATCTGGAATAGGTTTCAATAACTGCGAGTACTCTGGGATCAGTAGTACTTTAAAATTTGTATTTATAATTTTTTGATTTCATATATTGTTTTGACTGTTGCCAAAATGACGAATCAAGCCATCTCCAATTAGTTATCGAAGTATGTCTTTATGTTGTGTTTGAACATTGTACATCATTGTCTCGTGTAATAGAGAGAAATGATAAGTCATAAACCTTTCTAACACCGTCACAGTTTATGTGTACCAATTCAAAGTCTGGAGCTTGTAATTGATGGTATTCCTTGATTGCTATCTTGGTTTTCTTTATTTTTGTCATAAACCAAACTTCTTAATGGTTTTTTTGAATTGTGTAACGTTTTGGTCATGCCGGGGCCTTTTATAGCTGATTACACAGGCAAAGTTTGCTCACGTGAATTTAACATGAATCTCAAATAAAATTCACATGAAAAATCTCACGTGAGATTCGCCTCAAACGAGCTTATACAAGAAACTCAAGTGAAAATGTTCATTTGAATTTCACGTGAATCGAGATTCACATGATTGTCATGTGAAAATTTTCACATGAATTTCACATGAACTTTTCAACAACAAAAAAGGGTGTTTATCATGATTTTACTGCGATTTGAAAATTTAGATGTTTGAATCACTTTATTTCATAAATGTTACACAGCCACACACGACAACCAGTGAATTACAGGCTTCTAACTTGGGACATGCACATTTATACATAATGTGGCGGGGTTAAACATGTAAGCGGGATTCCAATACTCTACTAACCTGGGACAGTGGTGCAACTGTACAACATAAAAAAACACTATTATAACAATCAGTTGAAAATGTCTCGAAGAGGAATGGGAACGAAACAGTTATCTCATCCTTTCCATATACAGAAACGGCACATAGTATATGCCATGTGTGTCAGCAGCTTAGTTAATAGGGTGAGGCATACACCAGATTGAAAGGGTTTGAGGATATATGTAGTAAAAATTAGAAAAAGGTGTATAAGGTTCATTCCAAAAATAACAAAACTTATTTTGGTTAGCGCTTATAACATGATATCGACTCAATGCATTCAACGACAAACAGAAATAAGTGTTTGTCTTTACGTCATAAAATATAACATGGCGTACATAATATCCATTTATTCATTGATTATTATTAACCCTTCTGTTTCATATTTATTTTAGTTTACTTTAATATAATTGACACACACATAGAGTTTTCACTCATTTATATTTACCACTTATATTATCTTCGGGTTTGTCATGGAGGCATCACAGAGGGCATCGCTCGAATTAATAAGCCAATCGTAATGCAAAGACCAACACTTCTTAGAAGTTATCAATGTTCTTCTATTTAATTATAGCTATTTTAAAACCATGAACAGCATTAATACTCAAAGGCACTTATAAGTCATCCTAAAATCCCAAGGAATTTGATATTGGAGAGTTCAATCAAATACTTTGTACATATACAGAGATATGTTTCATTCTCTTATCCCATGCATAAATAACCTTACCAGTATTTGGCACAAGTTTTTGGGAATTTTAAGTAATCAAAGGAAAGTTCCTAATCAAATGGCAAAATAAAAAATATCAAACACATCAAACGTATGAATAATAACTGCCATATTCCTGACTTGGTACAGGCATTTTCTTATGTAGACAATGGTGGATTGAACCTGTTTTTATAGCTAGCTAAACCTGTCACTTGTATGACAGTCCCATCAAATTCCTTTCCATCAATAACGCTGCGAGAACAAAACAAATAGACACAACATGCAAACAAAAACGTCAAAAATAGGGACACAGCAGTCAAAATTGGGTTATCATCTCAATCACTTTAAAAAAACAAACAAATCACCCCAAGGTTTTGTTGGGTTTCGTGTTACTTAGTCTTTAGTTTTCTATGTTGTGTCTTCTGCACTATCGTTTGTCTGTTTGTCTTTTTATTTTTAGCCATGGGGTTGTCAGTTTAATTTCTATCTATGAGTTTGACTCTCCCTCTGGTATAGTTCGTTCCTCTTTTAAGAAATATTCTAGAGTAAACGCTTAAAATAAATATTTGAATATCATGCAATCATGATCAATTCTTTGTTTCATACTGTTTACCTTATTTTGTCTGTCATTATTCATATTATTGCAGTGAGCATGAAATTCGTTTATATTTTTCTATGTCAGGTTTAAATGTATCTAAAGCAGTGATACATTTCTTTGTCCAACTAAACACACGTATATTTGGATTGCATCTATATCAGAATGTTGGATGCATATATTTAAAAATGCATGTATTGTTTTCTTTTTATTTAATAAAATTGCTTTCGTTTCCCTATTCTAGAAAGATAGCAACTAATACAAAAAGTAAATAAGTTAATGTAAAAAGATACATGAAATATTGCATATTACAACTGATATGATTGACAAAAACACCTCAATATCAATTTGCTAATCATCCCAGGCAATTAGTCCGTTTTTATCTACGGGATAACCATTAAACTGCCGACACAAGTGTGAACCTGTCAATATGAATCTCACTCAAATACTATATCCTTGCGATGTAGATCATGATTACTACTGAAACACCGAGGTAAATGATGTGTGAAATAATACACAAGGGACACTAGAGGAGACATCGTCTAAATGAATTAGCTTCTTTTCTGTATCTTTCTATCGTACGTTCCATTCTCCTTTACCTTGATTCGAAACTGTTACTTTCTTTTATTTCGAAAAACGTGGTCAGTGTTCCAAGTACATAGTGACAGTCCAGAATAGTAAATGGAATATGATATACACTACCGGAAATGCAAATCTTGATATAAAATCTATCCGCTTTGCTTCCTTCATAAATGGACGATGATCATGTGTCTCTATCTTTTTGTTGTTCGATGATTTAAACTGAAAAGAAATAAATAAAATGAACATAATGAAAATATCAACCAATATTTTGCATATTAATGTTATCAATATACTAGAGACATATTACACGTAGCGGAGATATCTCAGATATGTCTGCTATTATTAGAAGATTCTGGTATGTTCATGATCTGGACACTAACTACTCTGACGATCATCATATCAACAATCGGCATAGTCCCGATCTATTGAGATCAACTTAAGTTTTTAGTTGGATTCCTACTGTTAAATCTTTATTTTTGTTTTGTATACTACCGGTATTGTTTGTCTGTTTTTCTTTTTTTTTTACCCATAGAGTTGTCAATTTAGTTTCGATTTATGAGGTTGCATGTCTTTCTGGTATCTTTCGCCCCTCTCTTCGAATGAACGTGGTAGATTTTATCAGATCTAAAACGCGACAAACCTTCTACCTATATGATTGTCTCTGGCAATTCTAATGTATGCTTTTAACAATAGGTTAATTGATGTCACTTTTCAGTTTGCACGGGAAACAGTATTCATACATCCTACGGAAAACACATATTTTCAGTTGTTGAAAGGACGCCTTTATATGGCATACTCCCTTACATGTGTTTCAACACAACTAACCAGAACTATCCAGACTGTGAAATTATATATCTTACATTGACACGAACGCAACAATTGTTGTAGGGACTTTTTAACACCAACGCTTTTATCTCAATCGACCTACATTTGTACTTTGCAGAACTACTTTTTGAATAGGATGTATATTTTTTTATTTCTTTGTGCAATAAATGTAATTCAAACATGATTTGAACCCAAAAAAAATATATTAACGGACGCCAATATGATTTGGATTATAGCAGTGACACATGCAACTACAGAAATGTTTCAAATGTCGGAGTTTCCAGTAAATATGTTTTCCCCTCATTTTAATCAATCAACACATGAGATGAACATCTTAACAGGTACAACTTGTCGAAATATATTCAAAATAACGAAAACCGATAAAAGTCGAAAAGATAAACGTAACTACAAATAATACAGATAAATAAAAATACTTTCTAAATATTCAACGTACAAATATTTCCTCAATGATGGGACGTTTCTTCCTAGATAATACATTTACAACTGAAAACTCAACCATTGCTCCAAAAACGAATAAAATATGACATAAACTCCATATATCTATTGCCTTAATGTACGAAACTTTTGGAGCATATCTTCTAGCAGCAGATCCTTGTGACGATATCGTCAGAACTGTTACAGCACCCAACGACACACGTGCTGGAACTGCATCCGGATGTAACCAGAACGTTACCCATGACAACAGAACAATGAGTACATCAGGAATAAATACTTCTGTCATATAGTATCCTATGGCTCGGTGGAATTCTATGGTTACCTCCAAATCAGAATATTCTGATGCTAAAAGTAAAAAAAATAAGCAGTGCATTACAAATAAATTATATATACAAGTGAGTTAAACACGGTGTCTTGCATAGTGCATTTTTTTGTATACTTAAAAAAAACGAACAAACAATAAGAAAGCTGTGATCCGTTAATTTGAAAACTAGATTTCAGACAACCGAAAAGAGTTACATCCCTTTAAGAATTAACATCCTACAGACAAACCTCAAATGAAATTTGAATGTCTGGTAAATTGCTATATCTATGTACAATCATATTCAGTCATAATTTAATATATATCCAATATCTGATGAATTTACTTATATTTACTCACCTGTAAGATCATGAAAATTTGTTGATACAGAAGTTTTTGGTCCATGAATTTGATACAATGGAAGGTTAAAGTGTTGAATGTTGACCGGCTTTCTCTCTCGCCATGCATATTGAAGTCTATCAAAAGTAAGACCAACTGCAACACAAAACAACTTCTGTATACAACAGATCTGTTGACATACATGTAACACATAAGTCATTTGGATAGGGGGTCAACAATGCCGCTTATCATACCTTGACCTTTCAATTAGAACACCGATTGATGTTTCTGAACTAATTATAGTATCTTTTCTCATTACATACACTCATAATAGTGGTCTTACGGATACCTTTCACCGTTTATATTTACAACCCCTCTCCATTAGCTTCGCACGTGGAGTACTGCCATACCAGAGACTCACAATGTCAGAGGTCTCGAATTCCTTTTCAGACTGGTAGCGTCATTGATTTAGAAGCCAAACATTGCTTTTAGTGTACATTTGGTATAAGGTTTTTGATTTAAACATTGTTAACGTTTTATAAAATTTTCAGAATTTTTTCAAAACTAAATTAATATTACGCAAAAAAATAATACGCAAGGACGAATATGATGACAAGTAACTCATATTCCTTAGTTTTGCATTTTGTGTTTTAATACTTTTAAAATAGTTCTTTTATTATTATTCTAAAAAAATCTTATATTAAAAATCAGCACGAGAAAAAAAACCACTTTAATATTTCGAGGTTATTTACCACTTTCCTTATTTGGTTCAGTAAAGAGAAAACTGCTAGAATATTACATAATTATTTGCTAGACTAAGTGTCAAATTTCATTATATTGACATAAAAGGTTTCAAGTTATTCCAATCAACCTTGCTTCGCTTCGATCATTTATTTATGATTGTCTATGATTAACTATACAAAAGTACAACTCATATTGGTTTTAATAAACATTTAGAAGTTGGTAAAGCATACTGCAGACAATCTTTTTCCATGCCACCTCTTACGTCAGGGACAAAATTTAACATTTAGAGAAGGAGGAGTGCAGTATTACACTAGTGAATCATCATTCATGTTGTTCAAAAAGGCAATTACTGTCATTATTTTGCTGGAAACTGAATCTTAAATATTGATGATTGAGAAATTATCAAATTTTATATTTACAATAAGCAATGCAAAATACCGAAAATATTATGTGATGTTCATACATCCTTGAAATCTAATAAAATAATCTGGAAATAACTGCTTTTTACGAGATTTTCATTTAAAAAAAATAATAAAGAAACTGTTACCACATACATTGTTAGGTTAAACACAACTTACAGCTCTCTATAACTACTTTGCATTCTTGTTTGTCTAACGGGTAGAGGTGAAAGTCCATTGAACATGATAATTTTAAAGACAACCTGAAAAGTAAATATTGCTTTACTTCAGTTAACAGGATTTCAAGCGTATCCTTTATCTTCTTAAAATAACAAAAAAGTCAACATGCTGATAATTTTTATAGCTACTGATTAAAAACATACTTCAGACTGTACATGTCTTTGCAGTTTCGAAAAGAAGAGACCTTAAATAAGAAGTTATTTGAAAACTGTATAAGTTTGATAAGGGTTGAAATTTTCAAATCCAAAACGAAGATTTAAAAATGACACTTTTACTTTCGACGATTGCATATATGTCATATGTTGATAAAAATGTATAATCATGACAAATTCATTTTACTCCAAATTTTATATTTTTACTTTGACAAAGCGCACTATAATAGATAGTTGTTTTACTTAAGTACTTTGTAATAAGATAAATAAACAGAAGATAAATTGTTGGGAAAAATGGTGTTAACAATTGCAAATGAATTTTCTGTTTAGATTTTAAGATTTTGAAATGATGTCTAATTTGAATAGTAGCCGTACTTGTTTATCATGGACGTATCTTTCAACTGAAATGATCTTTTTTACAATAGCTGTAATAAAGTCGATGTAAATGTTAATGTGTATAATATTACATTGTTTTAATGACGCCAAAGCAATAATCCGCTATCTTTGAAATTAGAGTCCTCAAAGAGTAATATCTAATATGCATAAAAGTGCTTTGTTTGATGGCATTTGTGTGATTGATTGGAAATTTATATATGATACCGTGGGAACTCAATTAGACATGTTTTATTTAACGTTATTCCCTGTTTAGACCTTAATAGTAGCGGGTCTTGTACCTATCTTCAAATTTGGTACCGATGATAACTGATGAAGTTAATTACAGAAACTGATACGTCTTATTATGGGCTTGGAATCTAATCATATACCTTTACATTTTTTTTAGTTTCAATTTGTTCTTGATTAAACCACAATCGTCTTAGTTATCTAAAATGGTAAATGCAATCTTTGTTGGCGAAACTTTCAAATATGTTATTTGGAATCTATCATTAGTTGATTTACCTCATTGCATAGATAACCGAACCATTCTTCATTATGTGCAGATAAGTGTTTGCTTTCGAAATGTCAAGAAGCTTTCCATTCTTAGCCTGTAAAAAGAACGTGTCTGGAGTCCAAACTTTTTTAATGTCCTTCTGATCTAACTGTATCTGTTCCAAACTGCTGTCATTAAAAGTTAAACGATGATCCGTCCATTCTTGAAAAAGATCTAATGTAACTGAAAAATCCTGAAATATGACCAAATGTTTTCTTTCTATTTCTGATAATCACAAATCAGTAATATTAAAATTTTGTTCATAGATTTGAATTTGAAAATGCATTTATGTTTTCATCATTTAACATATTGATAAGCAATACAAAAACTCCAGTATTCTTAGGGACGACATCAAAACATCAATGTTGGGTAAAAAAAACTTAAATCAAATAGTTTGGGAGTTGGGAGATGGGCGTTTGTTTTGTTTATCCGTCAATGATGTTTACATATATTTATATTGATCAATCAATTTGTCCTTAATTAAATTAAAAGGAGGGTGGGGGTCAGTGAAAAAACTATGTGAATTAAGTTTATTCATCCTTCATTGCAATTTTGATGTCGTCCCTAAAGTTGTCCATGGTTCTAAGTACCCAGATTAACCTCTTGTTAAGATAATATTATGTGGTTGTATGATCCATACATGTATCTACATATCACACATGAACATATAAAAACCGATAGGAGACTGGAAAAGACGATGAAAAGTGTTATGTTCTTACCATGAAGTCGAAAGTGAATGGGACCCAAAATACAGGACGTGTACTTAATATCATTACACCATCAAATAGTTTCACGTTATTGACAAGGACGGCGGAAACGAATTAAAACGTTTAATATACTGTGGAGTCATTATTATTCATTGGGTATCAATATTCGAGGATTTCGCGGGTAAATGTAGACCACGAATTTTAATATTTAACGAGTTACAATTTTCAAAAGGATGTGTATAGACTTTGGCAAATCCGCGCAAACTAAAATAAAAAAAAAATCAAGATTTTCTCAATCTACGATAATTGTTACTCACGATAATGGATGTATCAACAATACCTATTATTTACAAAATCAAGGAATTTATAAGTTTCCAATCACATTGTTTACCTCTGATAGTTGTGCTGTTGGTCCTTCGACCGTTGGTTTATAATTATAATTTTGTTGTTATTTTCTTCTTCTTACATGAAATCTTAGCTCTTAATTACTATAACTAGCAAAATATGATGTGAATAGCCAAACAAAAAGTATCATTTTGCATATCTACTCCCATATTAAATAAACTCAACTGGTGTAAAGTATCACCGTCACTGTTTGACAACCTTTACAAATGTTAATGTTTGTCATTTGTGGTTTGAATTCGCCAAGTTTGGTGTTGGGTTATGTTTTGTCAGAAGAGATTATTTAAAGAAATATGACTCATAAACATAATGTTTATAAAAAGATCAAACTGATCATGGTGCTTTAGAATTAATAAGATAAAGACAGAAACAATTGTAATTACCATTTCCCCTTCATTAATATCAAATATTTGTGAAAAATCCAAGAATACTGTGACGATAGTTGCTTGTGATTCTTCAAGTTCTGGAAAAAGAAAAAAACGTTTTTTATTTAAACAACAAATGAGGAATTTGTATCAATGCTAACATTCATTCAAAAATTCAATCAGCAAATAGATATCACACTTTATCAATTCACCGTTTTATATTGGACACAGACAAAACAAATATAATCTTTGGTGATAATATCCAACATGTATTTATCAAAATTTGCAACACTATTGGGTAATATAATGTTTTGCAGCCGTTGAAAAGATAAGATAATTGCAATAAACTTCATTTACCATTCCCAATACTCTCTGAACACAAGAAAATATACTTATGTGTTACAAATAACGTCAATATTACATGTACTAATACAGTTATCAATCGAGTTGAAATATAATTGAAACTGCAAGATTTTTTTTATAGGTTTTTAATTTTTGACGAGTGCAGACAGTAATCATTTCTGCATCATTTATTTTATAGTTCGTGAATAGACAATTGTGTTCTTAATATAGGTAACTATATGAGACATTTAAATATGCATTGATTTTTTTTTCTCTTTTGGCAAATCAGCATTTAGTGGACAATTTGTTTGACTGTGTGGGATTTCTAAATATACACCCACATCTGCAATAGCCCATGCTTATTTGAAAGGCGGAAAACACCAAATGGTTATTCAAACTAATAATTCTGTAGACGAAAATGAAAATTAATCCTTGGATACTTAGATTTCATGAATGGTGTTTAGACGCCATACTGCAAAGTATTGTCTGTGTTTATTATTCGTTTACTCTTTTTATCTTTGCAGAACCTGTACAAATAATTTATTTTCATGTTTGTTCCTCGTCCTGATTATGACCGAAATATGTACCACTGGAGAAATATTCCTTGGTAATTTGTATTTCTTTACATATGTTTTATCGTGGGTTTTTTTCTATGTTGTGATGTTATACTATTGTTTCTGAAAAGGGAGAAGGTTTGATGCCATTAAAACGTTTAATTCCGCTGCAAATGTTTGCACCTGTCCAAAGTAAGAAATCTGATGTACAGTAGTTGTCGTTTGTTAATGTAATTTATTAGTGTTTCTCGTTTTTTTTTTTTATATAAATTAGACTGTTTGTTTTCCCGTTTGAATCATTTCACACTAGTAATTTTGTGGCCCTTTATAGTTTGTTCTTTGGTGTGAGCCAAGGCTCCGTGCTGAAAACCGTACCTTGATCTATAATGGTTTACTTTTATAAATTGTTATTTGGATGGATAGTCGTCTCATTGGCACTCATACCATATCATCCTATATCTTTATCTTATAACTTACTGCCGTAATCAACTCCTGGTGGAACTCGTTGGTCGTAGGATGAATTCAACATAGAATCCAAAGTTGTTTGTCTAAAACAGATTCAATAAAAGGATTATTCCCATTCAATATATAATAACGATCTTTAATTTACTGTTCAAATCCCTACCTCCGAGAATCGTAACATTTCATGCAATTATAATCTTTAACTGTTCCCGTAAATATGTAAAAAATTCAAAAGTGTAAATGAAAAAGAAAGCTTATTTTGTAAATAGACCCATCATAGATACAAGGACTGAATTTTGTATATACGCCAGACGCGCGTTTCGTCTACAAAGGACTCATCAGTGACGGCCGAATACAAAACAATTAAAAAGGCCAAATAAAGTAGGAAGTTAAAGAGCATTCAGGACCAAAATTCCTAAAAGTTTTGCCAAATACAGCTATGGAAATCAATGCCTTAGGTAGAAAAGCCTTAGTTTTTCAAAAATTTAAAATTTTGTAACCAGATATATTTATAAATTTAACCATATCAATGATAATTCATGTCAACACAAAAAGTGTCATGTGTTTGAACCGCTTTTCTAGATAAACCTCCACCAGGAACACTCAAACTGAAATAGTTTGAAGCTAGGCCAGTATAAATCGTAGAAACGTTAGAATCAAAATAGTTAAGGTCATGTTTTATAAAACAAGTGTGAACACATAGCCAACCGTTAGAATATATCTATATATGCTTTTGATTTGATTACAATAGGCTTGTCTATCAAAGTCTGATTTATCTTTTTTTAAACGAAGAATGATTACTGAATGGACGTCTGTTTTTAACGTGTATGCATGAGGAGTTTTACATGTCTAGAATGATTAATTACATTTCTTATATCTCATTGATATTTAAAATAGCATCGTTTTAAATTTGTTTTCAAAGAGTAATTCCCAATGAGTTTCGAAGAGAGATATCACGTTACTTACTCTAAGGAGGCTCCACATGTAAAAGTAAAGTGACTGATGAACAAAACGATTGAATACATCACTAACAGTAATGTCCGTATTTTGCAAATAATCCTCTCCAAACTGTATTCCAGAAACCCAATCAACAAGTTAAACTCTTCATGAATTAGTAATCAAGACCTTGCCTACTGCAATACCTGAAATGCAAAAAAAGTAACAGCTGATTAAATCATATCTTGTTTACCCCAAACATAGATTGATTTAACTGCATCTCGTAAAACCCATCGGAAATTTGGTCATCAACTTTCATAAACTGCGTCCTTCATTTGGTCTCTGAGATATTTAGATTTCAGCGTCACGTTTGGAGACTCCGAAGAGTTATACAGCCCTCGCACGGCTGGCTTGGTGCCCAAAGGCGTTTGGTGAGCATTTAAATTTTCTGCAGTGTGTCAGGAACAGGTGGAAGACGCCATGGTGGTAGGTTGCCATCTTGGTTTTGCTGATTTGTATTTTGTTTATATACTATTTTGATGTTGTTTTACAGTTCGATACTCCACAACGGCTGCTTTCAGGGTAAGGTTGATCAGCTAGGCAGTCGGCTAACCACTACGATGTGTTGTTGGTAAATAAATCATTGACTCTGTAGTAGATGACTGCAATTGTTCATTTAAAAATTGCAAAAATACGTAACAATAGTCCTCGGACGTCTGGGCAGCATGTGACACTCACCCATCCAGAATGGGTTTCAGAGTGTCGCTGACGCGGGTCTACTGTGAGGGACGTCTCACGGCCACTAGTTTTTCGATGAAGCATCTGAGCAGGGTAACAGGTTGTAGCCAACGGGTAGTGAGGAGATGATTCAGCACTTCTTTTCAGCTGTAAGGACTGAGACGTGATATGTTAATAGATTGTTGATGACGGAAAGTATTTATAATCGGAGTAACGTTTTGTACAGGACGTTACCTCTAATAGGGTATTACTTTTTATTGTACTGTGGTCGCTTCGACCACTGACATAGCCAGGCATTACATATTGCAAATATTTTTCGGATGGAAACAGTACTAATTTGCGGTAATTTCTTCGATCTGAAAGTTTCTATAAATTTGTTTCTTTATATGCTTCGTGTGTGCCTATTCTATCAGACCTATCTTTTATCCTCTTTTGATTAGTTTGTCTATAGACTTTTCTAGTTACGTAACAAGCACAGCAATCTCCTCTGGTGTTTCATCCTTACCACCGTCTGGAAAATATTAAATGCGTAAAAGGTCCTGGCAACTTTACTATTTCACTGTATCAAATCATTACTAAGTTTTTTATGCTCTTGGGTAAGTGTATACATTTTTTGATTGTATTTATTGATTATAGCATCTTTCAACTTCATTTCGATATGTGTAAAATATTGTCGTAACAGGGAATATGAAAATATGAAACAAGAACGGTTATACTGGCTGGCACGGGGGAATGTTTTTTTATTGACGTATCAGTGCGAAAGGGCGACATACATTAGTCGTAATCGTTTGTTCATGACACAATGTAGATTTTGTTAAGTACATGTTGATCTAATGTCTCTTCGTATTTGAATTGATAGTTCATGGGTCTGCATGAACCTTAGGTTAAGGCACCTTTTTGTAAATAGCTATATAGTGCTGTTGTTGTTGTTAATAGTATTTCTTATATGTACACAGGTGTGAGAGGTACCTCTAGGTCAACTTGTTATAATGAGTTATTACAATGTATTTGTTAATTCAGTAAAACTCTCATGAAAGAAATGTAGTGTCCAACAAACGAATTACAACTACCCATTTCGATTCTTAAATATATACAAACTTCTTAAATATCATACTGAATTCACATTTAGAGTCTTGAGTTACGTTTTTTGGTCGGAACCACAGATGATAGGTAAATTTTATAACAAGTTAGAATTTGGTACCGCTTTAGTAATTTAATTCGAATATATCAGATAAAGAAAGTTGATATATATTCAATTCTAAAAAGTTGAAATACTTCTTTATCTAATGAAAATTACGCTCATAGTTTTAAATTATAAAATTCTACGAACCGTTGAAAATATCTTGCCAGTATTGGGTCATTTTTCTAGTTCCAGCTTCAATCTTTAACAGAAATTTCCAACCCTCTGTGCGCATCAAAATGTGATAAATTTATATAAAAAAAGATAATTTTCACTTGAAACGTGTGATTGTTTTGCTCATAATAGAAGAAAAAACATATCTGTCTCTTCTAAATACTCTGCACATTCAACATGGTGAATAGTCTGACAAGTTGCGCATGCTTTCAAACAGGTAACAACCAATATGTTGAATGATTTATTTCGAAGTTTTGATGACATGAGACAGGAATATATCTAAACATTTTGCTATGACGTTATCTTTAGGTAGTTTGTACCTATTAATATACAGGAAATGACTATTTCATACAATCTTTGGTGACGAACTGTATTAGCTAATTATGATATCCTGTCTTACTAGAGATTCCTGTTGGTTTTTGTAGGGTTTTACTCCTTTCTTTGGCTACCAGGATATTTGATATATATATTTCTTGTATGCGAAGAGTCAAACTTCTTTTCGTCTTGTTTGTAACTTTTCCGTTCTATTTCAGTTATCATATTGCAGACACTAGATATGTTTCTATGGTGCAGCCGAAGTATTTAGTCTATGTTTCATGCTCCTGAAATATGATAGTTTTGTAGTCTTACTTGATTGGATTTTTCGTTTGTGCGGACGCTGCATATTTCATGGTAGAACTTTATTTTCGAATGTTTTATCTATTTTGCCAGTTCGTCCAGGTCTTTTTGGAATTGATGGAAGTGTGAGGAAATTGTAAAATAGCCCACTGTATCGTCTGCAAATAGTCTGACTATTGAGTGAACATCTTCTGGTACGTTGTTAATGTGGAAAAGAATGAGAAAAGGTATCTCCGTTACCGAATTGTACATCGTCTTAACTATAGCGTTTCCTAAATGACCTATTAAATAGTCATTGAAAATTTCGCAATCGTGAAGCTGGATAAGCCAATCATACTAACCCATCTTTCCGATCACTAACTCATATCACAATCCGTGCTTTGTAATACGATAAATATCTCGTTATGGCAAAAAAAGATAGTTTGCCACATCCATAATAGAAAGTTAAGTATCTCTTTAATATAATTTATATATGTGGTTAAGACAGCTGTTTTTTAACATTGAACAGTTATTTCGGGATGGAGTAATTTTATATACCCTTCCACACATTTGCGGGATTTGGGAAATATTCATTGTCTCGTTACAAATAAAATTGCTATTATAGCTCTTTGATAACTGTATAATAAAATAACGTTGACTCAATTTAATCAGAACCATGCACCATACATGAGGAATTTAGAAATACAAACATGTAATAGTCTTTGGAACTTAAACGGGGGTAGTTAATTGAGTGTGTAAAGAAATACGTGTACAAAATTAATACTGTACAGACAAATAGGTTCGGTGTTTTTTGGAGATGTTATTTAGTTGAATAAGTCAGATTTACCAAGACCATTATAAATATTGTCATACATTACATGCATTTCTTATATGCGTAGTTCAATCGAAGTTCAATAGATGTTGCCTTGCAATACTTAATAAAGATTTATACCATCGTTTGATATACAAACTTCCTTCGATTCTCTAGGGAAACGAACCCGGACAAGAGCAGTATATAGAGATTATTCCGATCTTCAAGTTTTGATGAAAACAAGAAGATAGTAATTATATAGTTTTGTCACATGAAGATACAAATACCACAGAGACTGGGATAAGAAATGAAGACACGTCTTTAAGAATGAGTTAATGAAGACACGTCTTTAAGAATGAGTTATAGTTAACAAATCGATGTGTCTGATGTACAAAAGTGATAACTGTATTTCCAATTTACTCAAAGATAGTATATTACATTGAAATTAGTATTTATTGGAAAAAAATAGATTTCACTCTACTGATTATTCACATTAAATTCCTTTTTTGTATCAGAAAATAGTTTGTTAAACTGAACATATTGAAAATCATACGATATAAGAAATGTGATTTTGTTACCCATTTGAGAAGAAATGAAGAAAACGTGTCTAACACACAAGTTTATCATTTGCAATGTGAAAAAACAAATTTTAATAACACGTAAAAAAATAACAATGTGTAATAAGTTTTTAAAATGAAGCGGAAACGTTAAGCGATTATAATTTGTCAATAAAATACTTCTTAAACTAAACACTTACTTGTAAACGCCGAGATAATTCCATCTATAATATCTGTATCGATTTTCCTGTCATCTGCCTGGCGGTAGTCAAATAAAATTATTCTACATTCAGAAAAACAGAAAAAATACCGAAAATCTATGTTTTAATGTCAGAATCACATGATAAAATCTCAAAAACACAGTATTTCGAATTACTATTCATGATAAATAATAAATGAATTCAACGCTAAGTACTATAGTAACATTAAAAGGCAATCGCCTGAATAGGTTTAGTAAGAAATGAATGTATAGATCGTATGTATATATTGTCTTCAACTTCACCAGGTTAGGAAAATGTCGCGTTCAGATGGGGGGGGGGGACAAGGAACACCGAAACATGTAGGTTACGTGCAGCTACCAGAAAATAAGACGAATGCAATTCATCTTATTTGAAATTCTTTTTTTAACCTTTTAAAAATTGTCAAAAATATTGTACGGGGAAAAGATGCAACTTCAGGTTTATTTGATTAATACTTCATGGTTTGTCTTACTATTACTATCATCTATTAGGTGTAAAGTATCAATAACTTATAAATGACAAAAATATGTCATTCAGTGATAACTTTGCCTGTTAATTTCATTAATTCATTTTTTGCTGAAGTTTAAAATTACTGTACGTGACATTAATAATCAATACACACAGAATCAGGGTGAAAGTTTAAAATAAGTAAGAGAAAAGAAAATCTACATGATCTATACATGCTATATAAATTCCATGTGTTTTAGTTTTTAAATTAAAATTTATCATAACAGTTAGTGTACTATTCCTTCATAGAATCAATCAATACTATCCAATTTCAACAGTTTTTTTTTATCGTCACGGGTGTTTCCGCGCACTTGCTTTGTGTTGATTTCTGAAATATCGACGAGAGATTTATTGATTTAGGTCATTGCATATGGAAAAACTATTGATGTTTTTGATTACAGGAATCCAATTGTATAAAATATCTGAAAATTTTGATGATTTAAATATGAAGAATTTTCTTTTAAATGAAATCATTATACACGTGTTGTACAGTGCACCATATCATGTTAAGTACTTAACGCATTTTTAACATTCTTTTTTATAATTTTAAATAGGATCATGTGATTTAAACAATTATTTTATTATAAAATCATTGTCAATATAACGGAATATTATTTGTCATACACGTGAGAGGTTCAGCTTCCTTTAAAAGCATTTTAATACAGGAAGGAATATGACAGTTGTTATCTATTCTTTTTATGTGTATGGGGTTTTTTTTGCTATTTGATTAGTGACTTTTTGTTTTGAATTATTCTCGGAGTTCATGTTTTTTTTATGATTTTGCATTTTACTGACTTCATAATAAACAGTGTAACCGTTGTGTGTGTACCTTTGAGTTTTTGTTGGTAGTTAGAGTTAAAACATTTTTTATCATTGACTATATTATTTTGATTAATTGAGTTGTGGTGTTGGTTGTAATTATACACGTGCTCGATATTACTTCGTACAACATGTTCAAAAGATGAACTTGAAGGAGATAAGTAACTTCATAAGAAAGAGTTAGAAGAAAATTAAGAAGAAAATTAAGAAGCGAAGAAAGAAAGAAATAACCTTACCCCTGTATATTGTGACGTGGTTTGTCTGTTTTCTCTATTCGAGCATATCGATAACAATCCCCAAAATACAATGAGTGAAAGTTAAAACGTATTGTTATTAGTAGGAGGAAAGCTTGGAGTTAAAACTATTTTATCAAAAGTATCATACACTTCATAGATATCGCCTGTGTTTGATATGGAAATGTGATATTTTCAAAGTTGTAAAACTTTTTGCGAACGATCATCTATATTAACTAGCTTTTGAGTTGTACAAACACGCGCAAAGTTGAACAAACTGAGAACTGTAAACTCCATAATTTGAAGAAATTTCAATGAGTTAAAACATTATATTCGCAAGGAAATGAAAATGCACAATATAAAAGAACAAGTTTGTTGTTTGCAGGAATGGAGACGTCCTTATATATACAAAAATGAAAGTGAAATAGTTGAACGCGTTTAACAGCCAATTTGGTATAATTTGAGAATAACAATATAAAAAATAATCAAACAACACGTTATAAACAATCAGAATATATCAAAGTCGACAATTTGAAAGCAAATGCTATTTGAGAACTAAAACAGTTGAGGAACTATATGACTGAAAAGGACATAAACAATTAAAAGTTTAGTGAACGATCAAATGGAAAATAATGATCTACAAATCATCATGCGGTTCGTCATTGCAGATTGTATTGGAACCGTTTTGAAGTAGAAATAATCCATAAAAAGATAGAATAAAGATAAAAATGTATTCATTACTGATACGTGAATTACAAATCCAACGTCATGTCATTCTTAATTGAAAGTTGACTAATGTTGGATAGATGGCTCGATTTTAAAAGCACGTAAACAAAGTTTTTGTACGTAACAGATGATGAACATGCAGTTACAATTACGTTACTTACATTGTCGATCATGTCATAATTCCAATTGCTTTCAGTAGTCAAGAACAGTCATTAATGTATAGCATGCTAATTATCTAACGTTATGATTATATAATTTGGATCCTGTCTATTTGTGAGGGATGAAAACTATTAAGATGTGTACGTTGTATTATATACGAGGATGAATTGTATACTGGTAATATTTGTTTATAATTTGATTTCTGAATGCTTACATATTTACTTGTATACAGATAATAAGATAAGCTAAAATTGCCACTGATACAACTCTCAACAAGAGACGTTATCAACTAGAGGTAATGATACAGCCGGTAATACTGAGAACCTCATACCGCATATGTAGATAAAGCTCCCGACGTATCATTCTGACTTTGGGCAAGTTGACGTAGTCAGAAAACAAACACGATTTGCTGGATTCTACTTTGATCTAATTTTTTCAGTGTGAATTGTTTATTTTTGTAATTATTTAAACACTTGCAGATGATAAGTCAAAGTTGTGTTCCTATTTATTTTTATTGGTTTCTGGTTCATACATATCTGACACTTTCATATTGTTTGATTGCTTACTTATGACATATTCGCTACATTACCTTGTATTTCAAACAGCATGAACCTTATTGTTCTACAGAGAAGTCTCCTGTTTTTCTTGTGATACGCACCGTGTTACTCCTATTCATAAACGATATAACACAGTAGCTAAATACGTGTTATTGACAACTTATATATACTCATCCGTGAAAAATGGAATAACAGATCTCTTAAATGGTGCTTTCCTGTCAATAATGTTGTTGTACTTTTAATTGCGATACGTTTAACTGAAAATAGACGACCTTAAATTGTGGTTTTCATTTCCCTTGTGGTGTTAGACCACTTCAGCTCCTCGCTTACAATATATACATCATTGGAATTCATAAATATTGAATGTAAGTTTATCTTTAAAATCGATTTGGGACGCAGCATAGCCGACAATTCACGAAGAGCAAAAAGTGTTAGATGCTATTTTAATCGGACAAAAAATTTACAAATTTGATTTAGACAAATATGCAATATTTATATCAACACATAAAAGCCTCATGTTGGTGGATCATATTTAAAATATCGAAGTATTGATTACTTCTTAAAGTATGCACTGTTTGTGTTGTAACGTCAGTTATGGTTAAATGTTCAATAATTATTAACAGTTAATTTAAGAAGTAACTTTGGCTGACATCTACACACGATCGAGAAAGGGTTTGTGTCTAGGTGTTTTATTTTATCATTAGTTAATTTTGATTAAAACACTTTTTGGATCCTAGTTTTCGACCAAGGAATTCCTCAAGCTTTTACGTTCGAAAAATGCACAAATTCCTCGTATTTTGACAATATCTCTTACTTGTGTTGATTTTGAAGTCAAGAATGAACGATTATTGAGAGATTATTTTCAGAATCAAAGTAAAGTTTTTGAAATTGGTATATTTTAGAACCAAATTTTACGATAAAGTTAAAATTTATGGCCATATATTGAAATAGTTTTCCTTACAGTTTGGCATAGAAGTTTTTATTTGTTTTGTTTTTTTAACTTTTATCGACATGCAACAATGGAAAAAAATATATCATTATAGAATATACACTCGTGTTAGCAATATAGTTTCTTTCGATACTGTGAGACATAAAAAAAACGATAGCTTAATGTTATATTATTGTGATCTGACAAAAATGGTGACATTTAAACTGTAATATGACGGAATGCTCGGTAAAATGTACTGTAGTATGCATATGTAAAGAGATGTGTAGTGTGTGACTAAGTCTACCTTCTTTACATGGTTGTCATTTGATATCCCTGAATTGTTTTTTTTTATCTAAATTACAGACAACCAAATGCATTTTCTTTCTTGATTTCAAAACTAGCTTCAATGTTACCAAGAACTACTTACGGAAGACATTTCCCAAATGTTGTGTAATTCTGAGGAAAACTTCTTCAACCGTAATGGTTAACATGAAATCATTATGGTTTTCAAATATGTTGTCCAGATTACAAGTAAAATTATTAAATTTGTTTACCTTAAAAATTAGCCCTCCTAGGTAGAGTGTTGCAGACAAATAATGGACAATTATGTCTTAAATCTTAGTATTCCATGCGACCGTTGGTTATTTTTTTATTGCAATAATTATACTATGACTACGATTTGTATTTTTACACTAAAATAAGTTTGCAAAGTTGATAATGTAATTTTTAAAAGAACTCAAGGCTAATAACGTGTAAATATGACAATATTCAGAAAAATGGTTAATGAGACGGAAGCATAGGCATATTTGCGTTTTCAATTTCCCATTGCAATGGCTAGGGGGAAGTCAATACGGCTGCTATGTAAATTAGAAAAGTGATAACTATTCTGCCATATGCATGATATAAAATACAATTACTTCCTTGAATAAGTTCAATGTTTAATTGATTTCCATCGTAGGTTTATGAAGAGCTCTACACTATCTTATATCCATTGAAACGAACAGCTCAAGATAGTTCATGTTAAGAATCCGTAGGAATAGTTGAAAATTTCGATCCCCAATTGTTTTCGCAATACGAGTTTCCAAACTATGTGCGATTTAAAGGAAGATGAATTGATTTTTTTTTTGCAATGTAAATAAGGTATAACAATTCTACCGTCAGATATATACTAATAGTTGTATTATTTACCCCCATTATCAAACTAGTGTGACACCATCTTATCTTATGAAGTGTTCAATAACATAGAATCTAGTTTCTAGTCTAGAAAAGTTGACTATTAAGCATAAAATATAGTATTTAATTACAAATTATAACAAGTAGGATTAAAAAAAATATCTTTTAAACGTTTGGTTGTCTTTCTTTCACCTAGTTCATGTAATTTATCTTTCGTTGACTTATCCATCGAGATTGAATTCTGTCCCACTTTTTTGTAAATATTCACAAAGTCTTCGAATGGTTCTCATATAAACATTCATAATTATAAAGTTTTTAGACCAAGCGATCTTTTAGTGAAAATGGTGTTCTCACTGTTTTTTAATTTTTGAAAATTGTGTGTAATGCTGTTTTAAGATTGTGTGTATTGCTGTGTTAAAATTGTGTGTAATGCTGTGTTAAAATTGTGTAATGCTGTGTTAAAATTGTGTGTAATGCTGTTTTAAAATTGTGTGTAATGATGTGTTAAAATTGTGTGTAATGCTGTTTTAAAATTGTGTGTAATGCTATGTTAAAATTGTGTGTAATGCTGTGTTAAAATTATGTGTAATGCTGTGTTAAAATTGAGATATGAAGCTGTTAATATCAAATGTTGAATTGTTTTTGAAAAGCCTAGTGCAAGTTACATGTTTGAAAGACTTGATCATTATGTAAGTCCATCAGTGATCATATATTACGTTATTGATCTACCAATGTTAAAGAAGAAAACTTTTTTTGTTTTTTTTTAAATTAAACACTATAAGGTATGGGGCAAATCATTTTTTTTTTCTAAGTGAAGATCAAAATATTTTTGAAAGAAAAACCATAACACCTTCATTTTGAAAACGTACCATATACAGGATACCAGTCTGATATAAAAAAAAAAAAAAAAGGATTTTCTTACCCCAGGAGTAGATTACCTTAGCCGTATTTGGCACAACTTTTTGGAATTTTGGGTCTTCAATGCTCTTCAACTTTGTATTTATTTGGCTTTTTTAACTATTTTGATATGAGCGTCACTGATGAGTCTTATGTAGACGAAACGCGCGTCTGGCGTATAAAATTATAATCCTGGTACTTTTGATAACTATAAAGACACAGTCTACAGACACAGTGATTGCAGTACTTCAAAATGTTATCAATAATCAACCTAAAATAGCTTTACATTGTATTTTGGATTCACGGTTAATTTTCAATGTCGACTATCTGCGGGCCATTTTGAATGACAGAGTAGGGGAAAACCAAGCATGCCAGTACATGACGCACACAGCACGCAAACATTATAAAACAAACGATATGTAAACAATGGTTAAACAATGAGCAAAATCGGAGCGGATATACCCAGAAATAACAAACTAGACATGACAAAAAATGTGAAACAATGAACATGAATAATGACAATTCAATATAGGAAGGGAAAATATATAATGTATTACAACTAGCAACCACTAAAAGGCGATTTCTTAACATAGGGCTTACAATTTTTTAGTTCAACTTTTCACGAATTTGAGACAATGGTGTAACAGCACAACACGAGAACAAACTTTAACAATCACAAATCACAGAATACACCAACTGTCAATCTAAACTTAAACACAATTACTAAAAGCAAGTTCAGATTCTTTTAAATTTAATTAATACATTATGATCTCATATAAGTATGTGTCAATTAGTGCATAACAAATGGATATAATGTGACGTTAACATTTACAATTGCATATGATAATACTTTGTGCATTTTTGTGTCATATGTGTATCTGTTATTTTTTGTATTTTTGTATTTTTTTGTAGAAAAAAATACGGATAACTACATTTGTACCGTTCTTAAAAGAATTAAATCAGATACTTTTAGTTTAATTAAATAATGTTTCAAGCAATTAGAGTCGGCTGTAATTTGATTTAATAAACATGGAATCTAACATCAATGTTGATCAAGATTTATTTAATACACCAGAATATAATCGTGTTATTTTGTCTAATTGTAATCAAAATATCTACAAAATGATGGACTATTTTGGGACGAGTTCAAAATTATTACAAATGATATCATCCATTTTGTAAGTGTCCATTGTTTTCTTTTTATCCACATAATCATATCTAGATATATGAAGATGTAGTGTGAGTGCCAATGAGACAACTCTCCATCCAAATAACAATTTAAAAAGTAAACCATTATAGGTTAAAGTACGGCCTTCAACACGGAGCATTGGCTCACACCGAACAACAAGCTATAAAGGGCCCCAAAATTACTAGTGTAAAACTATTCAAACGGGAAAACCAACGGTTATATACTTACGATAGAAACTGTCGCCTAATGGCTTTCTCCATCTGTCCACTTAGGTATTCGTCTTGGTAATTATATAATGTATGCTCTAATTGTTTCTCAACAA